>NW_027362777.1:18795000-19412500 GCF_046119375.1 Phyllobates terribilis
CTGGATCTGGCAGGCACCACTGACATAAAGGACTCATCCAAGCATTGGTTGTTCAGTGGTAGAATTCTCGCCTTCAATGTGGGAGGCCTGGGTTTGATTCCTGCCCAATGCAGCACAGCTCTTTTTCTCATTTGCTGACCATTGCAGCGCATCTCTTCCCTAATTGACTTTGCAGACACTTGCGAAAACAATGGGCACTTGCTGCTTTTCTTTCGCTTCCCATTCTTTTGGGCCTTCCCTGCCCTTTATCCTGCGGGGCTATGCTGTTTGTCGTGTTTTGTAGCAAGCAGAAGGGGGCAGTTCGTAAGGGGTTATCTGGGTTGACAGTGGTTAGCATAAGTAGTAAAAGGCAGCAATAAGCAACCGCCCAACATGGGGCTCGAACCCACGACCCTGAAATTAAGAGTCTCATGCTCTACCAACTGAGCTAGCCGGGCTGCAGACATGCACCGCACCACACCGCACCGCACCGCACCACAAGAGCTTCATTTGGTCAGGTCGGGCGATGGTGGCCGTCTGATCCTGGAACCTTGTTCTGGCAGGCACCACTGACATAAAGGACTCATCCAAGCATTGGTGGTTCAGTGGTAGAATTCTCGCCTGCCATGCGGGAGGCCCGGGTTTGATTCCCAGCCAATGCAGCACAGCTCCTTTCTCATTTGCTGACCATTGCAGCGCATCTCTTCCCTCATTGACTTTGCAGACACTTGCGAAAACATTGGGCACTTGCTGCTTTTCTTTCGCTTCCCATCCTTTTGGGCCTTCCCTGCCCTTTATCCTGCGGGGCTATGCAGTTTGTCATGTTTTGTAGCAAGCAGAAGGGGGCAGTTCGCAAGGGGTTATCTGGGTTGACAGTGAATATTGCCTTTGTAATTTCTCTGTCAATTTGAAATTTACATCCCCCAAAATGGCCGCCGGGGCCCGCGCATGCGCAGTAGCATCTTTCGGTTGCTGGGTGCCATATTGCTGCAGGCAAGTTTCTTTTTCCTTTAGCAAAATGGCAACCGCGCGTGTGCAGTAACATCTTTCGGCAACCGAAAGATGCTACTGCGCATGCGCGGGCCTTTGCGGCCATTTTGGGGATGTAAATTTCAAATTGGCAGAGAAATTACAAAGGCAATATTTAAAATATTAGGCCGGCGACTGAAAGCACAGTGACCTGTCAGAGATAGGCATACATAATGAGAGCACCAGCTACAGCACCTCCCTAAAGTCCCACCCCAGAGCATGAGTATCTCATTATGGCAAAACTGAAACTAAAGATTATAAAAGAACCTCTGGACGGATTTCATCAACAAAGCTATCATTTTACTCAGTGTAATGGCGCCCACCGGTCAGTGTATGTGGTTTACTAAGCACAATCCTGCTGACAGGTGCGCTTTAAAGCCAAGTTCTCTAGTATTGTCACAAGTGTCATCAGCGCAACAAAAACTGTGGCACGGAAGATCCAAAGAGGAAGCTTGATGGAATCTTCAGAGGAATTTTTCCAGGGAACCACACGTAGTGGGTCATCCCAGGGCCGGCGTCAGCACCCGGCGCACCCGGGCAAATGCCGGGGCCCTGAGCAGGCAGAGGGGCCCACTGGCGGTCGCGCACCCCGCTGGGCTATGGGCGGAGGAGAGCGGTGTCAGCGCCCGCCCTTCTCCGCCGCTTGCTCAGGGCCCCGGCTGCCCGATACTTACCTCTCCCCGTGCCTCCGCAGATCAGCTGTCTTCCTGCTCTGTGCTCCCTGTGACGTCTCAGGTGACGTCTTTACACCGCGCCCTCCCCTGAGCCGTCACAGGGAGCGCTGAGCGGGAAGACGCCGACAACGCTGGAGTTCGGACCCGAGCAGCGGGCAGCAGGTAGCAGAAGGGAGGTGAGTATTTGATTTTTTTTTTTTAATGTATGGAGGCATGGGGCAGTATAAAGAGAAGGGGGGGGGCATCCTGCATGGGGCAGTATAAAGAGAAGGGGGGGGCATCCTGCATGGGGCATTATAAAGAGAGGGGGGGACATCCTGCATGGGGCATTATAAAGAGGGGGGGGGCATCCTGCATGGGGCATTATAAGGTGGGGAACAGCCTGCATGGGGCATTATAAAGGGGGGGCAGCCTGTATGGGGCATTATGTGGGGGTTAACAGCCTGCATGGAGCATTAAAAGGGGGGGGGGCCTGTATGGGGCATTATGTGGGGGGTAACAGCCTGCATGGAGCATTATAAGGGGGGGACAGCCTGTATGGGGCATTATGTGGGGGGTAGCAGCCTGCATGCAGCATTATATGGGGGCCAGTATCCTGTATGGAGCGTTATAAGGGAACCGGTATCCTGTATGGAGCGTTATAAGGGGACCGGTATCCTGTATGGAGCGTTATATGGGGGCCAGTATCCTGTATGGAGTTTTATAAGGGGACCAGTATCCTGTATGGAGCGTTATAAGGGGACCAGTATCCTGTATGGAGCGTTATATGGGGGCCAGTATCCTGTATGGAGCTTTATAAGGGGACCAGTATCCTGTATGGAGCGTTATATGGGGGCCAGTATTCTGTATGGAGCCTTATATGGGGGCCAGTATTCCGTATGAAGCGTTATATGGGGGCCAGTATTCCGTATGGAGCCTTATATGAGGGCCAGTATTCTGTGTGGAGCGATTCACCGGTTTCTGAGCTATTGTGGAATTTACAATAGATATCACTCATGTAATGTAAGAAGTGAAATCTTTGCATTGTACTATATATATATATATATATATATATATATATATATATATATATTTCTCTGCCGTATCTCTGCATCATGAATCGTGGTATGTGTTAAAGGGGCCCACTGAGACTCTTTCGCCCGGGGCCCAGAAAAACCTGGAGCCGGCCCTGGGTCATCCTGTAATAAAAAAAAAACATTTAGAAATTCTCTTATACATAATCTAATCAACCAGAGAGCCCTTGTTATTATACAGTCATGGATAAAATATAAAGCAGCTTCATGAATATCCCATAGAGAAGATCAGGGGGAAGTTTGGGATTTACCTCCAGGGTCCATGGAATATTGTTTATTGTTGGACTTTCATATGATGGACGGTGATGTATCCAGTATGAAAAGCCCTGCAAAAGGCGATAACATTAGCTGAACCTTTGTGACCCCATATGGATGAGATCATACTCAACGTCAGTGTACTGTGAAGTAGGGAGTAAAGCAATGTAAAGCTCAGAAATGGATAGTATAATACTCATCATCTTCAGAGGTCTCGCAGCAACAATTGAAAAAATGTAAAGCACTAAAGTTTTAATTTAAAAAAAAAAATCTTTTAATGGTAAAAAAATATAAAAATTGTAAAAGTTTTGATATTTTCAACTTTTAAACACTAGGGGGAGCAGCTGCAGACATTTCCCATGAATCTAGTGTAGTGTTAGATTGCATTAAGACTGCAGTAAAAGTGGGCGGGATGTGCTCACATGGTGTGATGTCTCCTCCCCTCTTTTTCTGGTCCTTTGCAAAAAGATAAGTGAGAATGTAGTTTAAGGTCACAGTGCGGAGACATTCTGTTGGCTGCTGCAAAGTGTCACCAAGGACGGATAGCAGCGGGGGCGTTGTTAGGGTCTTAAAAGATCAGGTCCCAAACACCAAGGCATGTCCACCCTCTCCTCAGTATAGATAGATACAGGAGAATACAGCCGCCCCTGTAAGTGCTGCAAACATTGAATATATGACATTTGAACCGCATTACTGCTATATAGAATTTACTTATAAAAATTACAGTATTTAGCTCATAAATTGGCAAATTCAGGAGAGCCCACTAGCCGTGACAAGGTGACCTTTCTTTGATGGGATCCTAATCCTAATATTTATCAGTCATGCCTCTCCCGGGCTATAAGCGTAAAAATGTAAAGGGCAGGTAGGATCCAGCATTAATTAAAAGCCTTAGGCACCTTCATAAATTCATATAAAACCGTTACCGGAAAAACACCATCTATAATATAACACTGCAAGCGTGTCTCTGTCTGAAGCCTCGATAGACTGCGCATGCGTGACGCGCAGTCTGGCTCCAGACAGAATCACCCATCCAGCCGTTACAGGTAAGAGGAGTGTATGGTGCCGGAGATCGCGGTATGCGTAGGCACTGAACGCATACCGCGATCTCCGACACCATACTTACATACTTACCTGACCGGGAGGAGCGTTGCCGCAGCGCCTCTCTTCGCCGGAGACGGTGGCAGGAGTGAGGCGCCGGATCGGCGCATGCACATAGCGCTATCTTGCGCCATTTTACTGAAGATACATTTGCAGTGTGTCTTCAGCAAAATGGCGCCGGACAGCGCGGTGCTCCGTCTCCACACTCCTCCCCCGGCCTCCGGCAGAACAGGACGCAGCAGCGCTGGAGCACAGAGAAGAAAGGTGAGTATAACTGTTTATTTTTTTGTATGTGTGTACAGTGTGAAAGGGAAGAGGGGGCCACACATACCAGAATTGTGGGGTGAGGGGACCATGCATACCAGGATTGTGGGGTGAGGGGATCAAGCATACCAGGATGAGGGGTACCACGCATACCAGGATTGGGGGGTGAGGGGACCATGCATACCAGGATTGGGGGGTGAGGGGTACCACACTTAACAGGATTGGGGGGTGAGGGGTACCACACATGCCAGGATTGGGGGTTGAGGGGACCATGCATACCAGGATTGGGGGGTGAGGGGACCATGCATACCAGGGTTAAGGGGTGAGAGGACCATGCATACTAGGATTGGGGGGTGAGGGGACCATGCATACCAGGAATGGGGGGTGAGGGGACCATGCATACCAGGATTGGGGGGTGAGGGGACCATGCATACCAGGATTGGGGTGTGAGGGGTGCCATGTATAACAGAATAGGGATGTGAGGGGTGCCATGCATACCAGAATAGGGATGAGGGGACCATACATACCAGGATAGGAATGATGGGTACCATGCATACCAGGATGAGGGGTACCATACATACCATGATAAGGATGAGGGGTACCATGTATGCCAGGATTGGGGATGAGCGGTACTATGTATACCAGGATTGGGGATGAGGGGCCCATGCATACCAGGATAGGGATGAGGAGTGCCATGCATACCAGGATGGGGATGAGGGGTGCCATGCATACCAGGATGAGGGTGAGCGGCCCATGCATACCAGGATCTGGGATACCATACATACCAGGATAGGGATGAGGGATGGGGTACCACACATACCAGGATTGGGGGTGAGGGGTGCCATGCATACCGAGATTGGGGGTGAGGGGTGCCATGCATACCAAGATTGGGGGTGAGGGGTGCCATGCATACCAGGATTGGGGGTGAGTGGTGCCATGCATACCAGGATTTGGGGTGAGGGGTGCCATGTATACCAAGATTGGGGGTGAGGGGTGCCATGCATACCAGGATTGGGGGTGAGGGGTGCCATGCATACCAGGATTGGGGGTGAGGGGTGCCTTGCATACCAGGATTGGGGGTGAGAGGTGCCATGCATACCAGGATGGGATGGTGGGGACAGGATGGGGGCAGCACAAATACCAGAAGGGGGGCAGCACATACCAGCATGGGATACCATATACCAATAAAAATGCTTGCCACCCGGGCGTAGAACGGGTTGAATAGCTAGTAGGTTATAATGGGCACGTGTGGTATCCATGGAAAAAACGGATGCCACACGTAACGCAGACATGTACATGTGAAGGGGGCCTTAGGCTGATCAGAGGAGTGCACAGTCAGAAAAGGAAGCTGTCACAACCTCCAAAAGTAAACTATAAAAAAAACTTGACCAGCACCTCCGAACAGAATAAAGCAAGTGTGAACAGGTGCAAGCTGCCTTAAGCTACAAGACTGCAGTCACTTTATGTGACTGCAGACTTGTGAATCCTCACATTGCACACCCTGCTCGCTGTGAGGATTTTCAGGTGTCGGGTGTGTGACCACAAGCATGTGATACGCATACTTCTACTTCTGGCCACATTCTGACTAGACTGTGTTCGGCTGCACTCAATTCACATCGGGCACCGACACCTGAGAATCCTCACAGCGCGCACAGAGAAATTGCAGGCTTGTAGCCTAAAGCTGGACAACCCCTTTAAGGTTGTTTTTCTTTTTCTTAAAACAAACCCTGTCCCCTGTAAAATTTTCAAGAAGGTTGGAAATTCTCTTTAAAGGAATTTTCCTTTAAATGTATGTTATTTACATACTTGCAGTCATGTGCGGACGAGACTCATCTTGCTCCACTCAATATAAGAGAATTGAAAGAATCTGGATGAGACTAGTCGGCATGTGACTGCAAGTATGTAAATCGCATACATGAGGTCAAGTGACCGCCCTCCCGCATTAAAATACAGGAAAATCGAGACAGTGTGCGGAAATCGTGACAGTGTGATAATTCAGCTGTCTGCAGTCAGAGTAACTGCAGACTTTTCTCTTGTGACCAGAAAACAACTATAAGAGAGTAAAGGATATTTCCAGGCATATGGGATTGATGACCTCTCTACATATACAGGATAGGTCATGAAAAGCAGAATGGTGGGGTCTGACAGCTGGTGCCCCCATCGGTCAGCTGTTACAAGCTCCGGAGCAAGCGCAGCTCTATCCAGAGTGTAGTGGCCTCTGCCAGTCGCTGCTGGTACTGTAGTCACTACTATTCAAATGAACAGGAGCTGAGCTGCAGAACCAGCAGCAGACGCTCAGTAATGCTGCCTGAGCAAACAGCTGCTCTTGGGGACGCCAGGTGTCGGACCCCCACTGATCTGCTATTGATGACCTATCCTGTAGATGTAGATAGGTCATCAATACTGTATGCCCGGACATCCCTTTATATCTTATAGGGTTTTCTGCTTGCAAAAGAAAAGTCTGCAGTCTCTCTCTGTGACAGCTGAATTATGACGCAGTGCGATATGGCAATACTGTATGCCCAGACATCCCTTTATATTTTGTCAAACTCAAATACCCGGAGGGCCAAAATGAAAAGCTTGGACAAAGTTGCAAGACAACCGTGATATTTATTTAAAAAATGTCTACAACTGAGGAAGTTTTCCCTTATCAAATATAACATTGAATAGTCCTCCATACAGTATAATGGCCCCGCATAGTCCTTCATACAGTATAATGGCCCCGCATAGCCCTCCATGCAGAATAATGGCCCACCTAGTCATCCATACAGTATAATGGCCCTACATAGTCCTACATACAGTATAATGGCCCCACATAGTCCTCCATACAGTATAATGTGTCCCACATAGACCTCCATGCAGAATAATGGCGCCACATAGTACTCCATACAGTATAATGGGTCCCACATAGTCCTCCATGCAGAATAATGGGTCCAACATAGTCCTCCATGCATAATAATGGCCCCACATAGTCCTCCATGCACAATAATGGCCCCACATAGTCCTCCATACAATATAATGGCCCCACATAGTCCTCCATACAGAATAATGGCCCCACATAGTCCTCCATACTGAATAATGGGCCCCACATAGCCCTCCATATCAGAATAATGGGTCCCACATAGTTCTCCATACAGTATAATGGGCCCCACATAGTGTTCCACACAGTATAGTGGGCCCCACATAGTGCTCCATACAGTATAATGGGCCCCACATAGTACTCCATACAGTATACTGGCCCCACATAGTGCTCCTTCAGTATAATGGCCCCACATAATCCTCCATACAGTATAATGGGCCCCACAGAGTGCTCCATACAGTATAATGTGGCGCCCCTGAGGGTTCAGTCGCCACAGGGGTACTGCACCTCAGACCGAGGTGTGGTATCTCCTCTCCAAGGTAAGGATGGAGTACTACACGGGACCCCTGCCACGGACTCAACACTACACCACTCCAGTTCAGGACGGGGATCTAAAGCACCATAGTGCAGCCCTGGGTCTGAATGGAGGAGTTGGGGGGAACCAAAGTAAGGGGGAACCAAGTAGTGAGTGAGGGTGGAGGAAGCACTTTATAACACACCTTAATAGAATCATATATAAACAGAGGCCATCTTTAGTACCGGGTCTTTGGTCGCAGTTCCCTGGAGTGGTTAGTCAGTACAAGCTGCAGCTGTTCTAGGATTCTGTGATTCTCGGTCTCAGGCCTCGAGACTGGGGATTGGGGCAGAGTTGAGTTATAGCCAGCTCTGTTCCTGGTCTTAGTCCACACAAGAAGGCAAAAGAGGGGAGCAGAGGAGATAGGCTCCACAGGCGAAAGGATCTCAGGGTGTGCGGACGGAGCGGAGTCGCCACCTGCATGCCTCATTATGGCTTAGTCAGAGAGACTCTGCCGCAAGAGGGGGTACCGGTCGCCGATTATCTGACCTTGCACTTCACGTCTCTGTCAGAAAAGTCCGGAGGCTTATGTGGATCCCAGGGGGATACGGACGGAGCGGAGTCGCCACCTGTATCCTCTAATCTGCGTTTATCCAGAGGGACCCGGCCTTACACCAAGTTCTCACCACCAGTCACCAATAAGGGCACCCAGTCGGTCCGGGGGCTACACGCCACCCGTAAAGGGCATCGCAGTACCCGTACGGGACTCAGTGGGGAACACAAGGAGGGAGAAGGAGAATTAAGAGAAGAGAGGAACACACTAGAGCTTGGGGTCCTGTCAAGTGCACCTGAAGTACTTGGAGTGTGCTGAACCCTGTGGCGCCCAGGGGATGCGGACTACTCGGCGCCCGGGCCTTAATGCCTGTTCTTGGGGGATGTCGCGGTGGTCGGCTCCTGGGCCTGTACACTGAGGTCTCTCTTAAAAAGGGGAAAATGAAATGTCAAAGTTCGTGACGCCACCTATGGTGTCTGGTGAGGATCACCAGCGCTGCGACCGTCCACTGAGGCCGGTGTTGTGGCAGCTTAGATGGAATCACTCCCCACAGGCGGATCGGGGCTTCAGGGCAGCGTAGGAGTTGGGAATGCAGGACAGAGGGGACCCAGCCAGGTCAGAGCAAGAAGGGGAAGCACACACAAAAGTCACTTCTGTACCTTTACTGGAAATAGTTCAGGAACACTCCGGAGCGCTGTAGGGTGAGGGGTGCACGTCCAGATTCTCCCCAGTGAGCGGGTGTACGGCCTCCTGTTTCTTGCCTCTCTGTAGTAAGTTTCTGACCTGCCTGGAGCTAGGCCTAACTTATTTTCTGCCCTGCATCGGCTGATCCTGTGGTAGGGCCTTCTGTTAGAGTACACACCCCCTGGTATATGGGGCCTCGGTAACTCCTGACCCTGGTATAACAGTCAGCGTTTGGTATTCCTGAGACATGTAGTTCACCAGGGGTTCTGGTTGTCCTCTGCTGGGTGTAAAGAATCCCTGCAGATTCGGACCCGTTGTCCGGTATATGGTTTCTGGGGTGAGCTGGTAAAGCCCCTCTGCCCCCAATGCTACTCGCTCCTCTAGCCTTCGGCCTACTCGGGCCCTCACTAGGCTATACACACTGGCAGTTAGCTGGCTGCCTCTTCTACTGCTCTATGAGTGTCAGCAACGCTCCTAGCTCACTTAACTCGAGATGCTTGAGTCTGTCTGAGCTCCACTGCAGACTGACCTGTTTCTCTGTGTCTCACTCTGCAGGAACTGGCTGTGGACTCCAGACTGTTCTGTCTCCACTCACTTCCTGAGGAGAACTAACTCACAGACCGCCTCTGCCTAGCTCCACCCTCTGTATTTATATCCCTATCTGGACTCCCTCTGGTGGACTGAGGTAGGGTGGAGGTGTGTGTATGCTCCGAGGGTCTCTTGTGGAGAAATCCTTTAATACACCCCTCCAGGATCTGTGGCTCCATGCACAGCAGGGCGTCACATTCCCCCCTAGTTGAACTCAGCACTCCCGGGCTGAAGCACATTTTGTAACAACAACAATAACAAGCTTCCCTTTATGGGAGGTAAGGACACTTGAACGTTGCATAACCAGAACATGGATAAATATACATATATAGTTCAATAAACAGTAGGCAATGAGCAACCAGAAAGTCCAAGTCACTTCTGGAGAGGTTGCGCAAAGGGGCACTCAGGGAGTGCAAATATGTACAAATAAAGTCTTTGGGCTGCACATAGTCCTCAGCCACAGAGTTCTTAGATACCCAAGCGGGTAATGGGAAGCAAATAAGTAAAGTGTCCGTTTCACTTGGATTGTGTATTAGAGGGGCAAAATATAAGTTAAAGGCCTGTAAAAGGCAATAAATACATAGCAATACATACACAGAATAATGCAATAATATACAGTATTATACAATACAATATCATACCCCAGGGATAACTATCTACATCTGTCGGGGTTTAACTATTTTACTTAGTGTACCTGACAGGGAGTTGACCTTTCATGCTACGTGTAGATCTGCGTAGTGCGGTGGTCTGTGTAGTGTCAGTGTTTCTCTCAGCTACCCTGTTTGTTCTACTAGTGATGGTATTGAAAAACTGCCTTAACCTCACTAATGGGCTGGCAAGTTCACCATTGGCTTTGCCTTCTTGCTCTGCTTCTGCCGGGGATCCTTCTTCCGGGGATTCTTCCTGAGCAGGCTTTTCTGCGGCACTAGGCTCTTCTGCAGCACTTACAGGTTCAACTTGCTGTGGAGGGTCTTCTGGCTGTTGGAAGAATTGGAGTACTGGAATTATGACTGCTCCTCCGATTTGAGGCCAATCTGCCGGGAAGTCTCCTAAATCAGTATGTATTACTGCTTCATCAGGTTCCTCCGGGAAAATGAGAGGCACTTCTTCTTGGGATTTTAGCAGATCTGGACACAACTTCAGGTGGTCCCTAGATACTGTTGCAGTTGTTCTTCCTCCATCTTTGCTGATCAGACGTGTCTTCCTGTTGTCAAACCTTGAATTCAACACAGAGTAGGGTTCTCTCTCCCACTGGTCATCAAGCTTGTGGTTCCTCTGCTTCCTTTTCAATACCACTTCTCCTGGTGTGAATGGTTCTGCTGGTGCACTTCTGTTGTATTGTGCTTCTTGTTTATCCCTCACCCGAGTGAGACTGTCTTCGACACATGCTTGTACTCTTCTGTACTGCTCCTTTCTGGTCGTGTCCCAGTCTTCAGTGGTCACATCTGCTTCTTGTTCTACAACACCAAGCTCCAGGTCCATGGGTAGCTTTCCTGGTCTTGCCCGCATGAGATATGCCGGAGTGCAATTGGTGGAACTTACTGGTATGTGATTATACAGATCCACTAGGTCAGGTAGTAGGTCTGGCCACTGGTTTCTCTCTTCTAGTGGTATAGTCTTCAGTAGATCGATGATGATGTTATTCATCTTTTCAAAGAGACCGTTAGTTTGGGGGTGGTACGGTGTAGTCCTGATCTTTTTACACCCGTACAGATGGCAGAACTCTTTGAACAATTCAGCCTCAAAGGCCGGGCCTTGGTCAATCAGTACCTGCTCAAGGTATCCATGGGGTCTGCAGAAGTACGCTTGGAACGTCTTCGCTGCTGTCTCTGCTGTTAGGTCTTTGACAGGGGCGACCACCAGGAACCTGGAGTAGTGATACACCATGGTCAGGGCATAGGCATATCCTGACTGGCTGGGTGACAACTTGACATGGTCCAGGGCCACGATCTCCAGGGGTCGAGTCGTCTTGATGGGCTGCAGGGGTGCCTTCTGGCTGCTGTAGTCTTTTCTTCTGATGCTACAGGGTCCACAGTCTCTGCACCACCTCTCAATGGAGCTGCGCATTCCCACCCAGTAGAATCGACACTTCAACATGGTCTCTAGCTTTTTCCAGCCAAAGTGCCCCGCCTGATCGTGGTAGGCCTCCAACACCATCTGGATGTCCGTCTTGGGGACCACTATCTGCCATACCATCTCATGGGTTTTTGGATTGACGTACCTCCGACACAGCTTCTCACGGTAGATAAACAGCCGGCTTCTCTCATTCCACAGCTGTTTTGCTTAGAGAGACGCATCCTTCTCCAGGGAGGAACCTTCTTGGGTTATCAGCTCTTTGATACGGCTGACAACCGGGTCACTGTCCTGGGTCTCTTTCCAGCTGTGGTGAGGCAAAGGGTTTAACGTCTTACCACGCTGCCTCCTGGAGGCTCGTTGCTCGTGGATCATCCCATTCCAATGAAAGGCAGGTAGCTCAATCTCTTCCAGGTCATCCACTTCTTCTTCTGTGTCTGACTGGTGAGGCATCCTGGACAAGGCAACGGCGTTGGCGTTCTTGTGGCCCGCCCAGTACTTTATTGTGAATTGGTAGTTTGACAGCCGAGCCATTCATCGTTGTTCCATGGCTCCCAGCTTGGCTGTTTCAAGATGAGTTAAGGGGTTATTGTCAGTGTAGGCAGTGAACTTGCTGGAGGCTAAGTAGTGCTTGAACCTTTCTGTGAAGGCCCAGACCAAGGCCAGGAACTCTAACTTAAAGCTGCTATAGTTCTCTGGGTTCCTCTCAGTCGAGCGGTGCTTCCTGCTTGCATATGCGATGACTTTCTCCTGGCCATTCTGCTTCTGACTTAGGACAGCTCCCAATCCTTCATTGCTGGCATCAATATACAGCAGGAACGGTTGGCTGTAGTCAGGGTAGGCTAGGATCTCATCACCTGTCAGGATCTCCTTCATTTCTTGAAATGATTCAGCCTGTTCTTTACTCCAGTGGAATGGGGGATTTCTGCCCTTGGGGGACTGTCCTACCAGGAGGTCTTGCAGAGGCGCTGCTTTCTTAGTGTAGTCTTGTACAAACCTCCGGTAGTATCCTATCAGTCCCAAGAACTGACGCACCTCTTTGAGGTTCTTCGGCTCCGGCCATTTCTGTATGGCAGTGACCTTCTCCGGGTCTGGTGCTACCCCTTCTGGGCTGACAATGTGCCCCAGTTATTGTACCTTTCTCTTGAGCAGGTGGCACTTTGAGGGTTTCAACTTCATCCCATACGGGGACAGTGACTCAAACACCTCTGCCAGGTGCTTCAAGTGGTCCTCATACGTCTTGGAGTACACTATCACGTCATCCAGGTATAGCAACACAGTCTCGAAGTTGCGGTGTCCCAGGCAGCTCTCCATCAATCTCTGGAACGTTCCAGGGGCATTGCAGAGTCCAAACGGCATACTGTTGAACTCGCAGAGTCCCATTGGGGTGGTGAAGGCCGTCTTCTCCCGATCCTCCTCAGCCACAGCTACTTGCCAGTACCCACTAGTAAGGTCAAGGGTGGAAAAGTAATTTGCAGACTTTAAGGCAGCCAGGGATTCCTCAATACGGGGTAAAGGGTATGCATCTTTATGTGTAATGCGATTTACTTGTCTGTAATCTACACACATTCTCATGCTTCCATCCTTCTTCCTGACTAGAACTAGGGGAGCTGCCCAGGGACTACAACTATCCCTTACTACCCCTGCCTTCTTCATGTCATGCAACATCTCCTTGGCTTTCTGGTAGTGTGCTAGAGGTATAGGCCTGTACTGTTCCTTGATGGGGGGATGGTTGCCTGTGGGGATGTGATGTTGTACCCCCTTAATCCTCCCAAAGTCAAGTGGGTGTTTGCTGAATACCTGCGCGTATTCCTGAACCACCCGGTGTACTCCCTGTTTCTGGTGGGCAGGAGTGGTGTCTGTCCCAACGTGGAGCTGTTGACACCAATCCTCAATCTGTGTTGTAGGATCATTATCCTCCACTTGGTCTGGGGAGGTTAAGGACTCGGCCGTGTGAATAGAGTTATTATTTACAGTGTAAACTTTGGCAACAGTGGCATAACGTGGTAATCTGACCTTGTCTTCCCCATAGTTGAGAAGACGAACGGGCACCCTCCCATTGCGTACATCTACTACCCCCCTGGCAGTTAAGAGTGTAGGTCAGTGTTCTGAGCTAAGGGGTTCTACTACCTCCTGGTAGCTATGTCCTTTAAGACCTATTGCTGCTCTACACCAGATAAGCATTTCACTCATTGGGGGAATCACAATGGGTACGGGGTCTGTTACCCGCACCACCGGTTAGCTTTACTTGCTGCTGGTACATCAGGGCTCGAATCTCCCTCTGGAGTGCTCTCCGCTGCCCCGGTCTGGCGGTGTCAGCAAGCTGTTGGAGTAAAAACACAACCTCCTCCAAACAGTTACCCACAATGTTAGTGCCTAGTACTACATTCAGTCCATTTTCCTCATTGACAGTCTTCACTACAATGAGCCCCTGGTCCTTTAACTCCACTCTCCCCACTTTTACTGCTACATTCTTAACCCCAAGTAGGTCAAGAGGGAGGCCGTTAGAGGCATATACTGAAAAGTCAGGGTTTGGGAGTTGGAGACTGTCCATGGTCCAGTATTTGCTATAGAGGATATCAGGTATGATTGTTACCTGGGATCCGGTGTCCAGCAGGGCAGGTATCGCAATGCCGTCCAGTATGATGGATAGGAAAGGTCTTCCTCCCTCGAACCTGTGGTGCCAGTGTGAGGGGCCTGCTGAGTCGATTCCTGGGTGTTGGCCCTCGGACCCAGGGTTTGCTTGTTTAAAGGACACTGGTGCACTGTGTGACCTGCCTTCTGGCAGCGGTGGCAGACGAACTCTTGGTAAGGATGGCGCTGGTTGTTGGTCCTTCCTGGGGGCGGCGTTGTCCTCCTCCGGGTTGGCGATGTCCTCCTCCGGAGTGGCGACGTTCTCCTTCTCCTCCGGTTCATCCAAGGGACATCCTCAGGGCAGTCGGCTAGCAGGATATTTCCCTCCGTCTCTGGCTCCGTCCGTAGTTGCAGGGCACTCATTACAGTGGACAGGTTTTTGGTCAGCTGGCGCACTTCTGAGCGCAGACAGTCCAGCTCAGTAGGGGGCACTGCCTGCACTTTGGCTTCAGCGGCCAGCGGGGAAAAGATGGGTGCTGCTGGCGTTGGAGTGGCCCCACCCTGGTAACGTTGGATTGCAGTATCTGCCGTCTCCAGGGGTTGCAGTCCCTTTATAGCCATATCCATAAGGGTGTCAAAGGTAGCATCTGGATGATCCAAGGACCACCAACGCACAGTCCTGCTCTCCGCTTGGGACCTCAGCCCCCGGACAAATTGTTCTTTTAGCATTTTACTCTCATTTGTTATGCTAATTGGACTAACCTGTTTTAGAGCTCGCAGGGCACCTTGTAAGCGGCAGGCATAGTCTCGAACGCTGTCCTCCGGTTTCTGAGAGCATTGGTAGAACCTCATCTGGAGGTCTGGTTCAGTGCGGTCCTCAAAGGCAGTCTGTAATTTTTTGAAAATTGCGGACACTGACTCCTGGTCTGCGGCCGACCAAGTCTCTACTTCTCTCTCCGCAGCACCAGTCAATTGTCCCACAACAACTGCAGCTCTTTGTTTGCCCGTCATAGAATACATGTCCAGGATGCTGCATATTTTGCGCTTGAATCCAGACAGAGTGTCTGGCTTGCCGCTGTACTGGGGGAGCCACTTTGCTCCAGGCATGTATGGTAAAGTCAATGGTACGATAGGGGCTACAGGCCATGGTGATGGAGCGTCTGCCCCGTCTTGCGCGGCGGCGGCCGCGGGTGCATCATCGGGGCTGTCAGCCTGGGCCGCGACGTCGGGTTGTTGCTGCAACATCTTGGCACCCCCCTAGTGAACCGTGGCCTACCTCCTTCTGTAGGCCGCAGCTCCGCAGGTGAAGGTCTTCTGGTAGGACCTTGCGTCGCTTGCGTCCGACGTCAGGGTGTCCTCTGGCTCCTTCCAGGACCTGACGCTTCCTGATTTGACGTCAGGGGCGGGGAGTGTCCTCGACTTCGCGCGCTTCCAGCGGTTACGCCCTTCTTCTTCCCGCGCGGCGACCGGAAATATGGCTGACAGTGGCGGGAAACTCCAGAAAATGGCGGGAAAAGCTTCACCACTGTGGCAACGGGCACGCAATCCTGTTCGTGACGCCAGTTAGAGAGATGTGTCGCCCAGGGGATGGGGACTACTCGGCGCCCGGGCCTTAATGCCTGTTCTTGGGGGATGTCGCGGTGGTTGGCTCCCGGGCCCGTACCCTGGGGTCTCTCTTAAAAAGGGGAAAATGAAATGTCAAAGTTCGTGACGCCACCTGTGGTGTCTGGAGAGGATCACCAGCGCTGCGGCCGTCCACTGAGGCCGGTGTTGTGGCAGCTTAGATGGAATCGCTCCCCACAGGCGGAGCGGGGACTCAGGGCAGCGTAGGAGTTGGGGATGCAGGACAGAGGGGACCCAGCCAGGTCAGAGTCATGAACACCCCGGAGCGCTGTAGGGTGAGGGGTGCAAGTCCGGATTCTCCCCAGTGAGCGGGTGTATGGCCTCCTGTCTCTTGCCTCTCTGTAGTAAGTTTCTGACCTGCATGGAGCTAGGCCTAACTTGATTTCTGTCCTGCACCGGCTGATCCTGCGGTAGGGTCTTCTGTAGGAGTACACACCCCATGGTATATGGGGCCTCGGTAACTCCTGACCCTGGTATAACAGTCCACGTTTGGTATTCCTGGGACATGTAGTTCGCCAGGGGTTCTGGTTGTCCTCTGCTGCGTGTAAAGAATCCCTGCAGACTCGAACTGGTTTCTGGGGTGAGCTGGTAAAGCCCCTCTGCCCCCAATGCTACTCGCTCCTCTAGCCTTCGGCCTACTCGGGCCCTCACTAGGCTATACACACTGGCAGTTAGCTGCTGCCTCTTCTGCTGCTCTCTGAGCGTCAGCAACGCTCCTAGCTCACTTTACTCGAGCTGCTTGAGTCTGACTGAGCTCCACTGCAGACTGACCTGTTTTTTTGTGTCTCATTCTGCAGGAACTGGCTGTGGACTCCAGACTGTTCTGTCTCCACTCACTTCCTGAGGAGAACAAACTCACAGACCGCCTCTGCCTAGCTCCACCCTCCGTATTTATATCCCTATCCGGACTCTCTCTGGTGGACTGAGGTAGGGTGGAGGTGTGTGTAGGTATCTTGTGGAGAAATCCTTTAATACACCCCTCCAGGATCTGTGGCTCCATGCACAGCAGGGCGCCACAAACCCCATCCTGGTGGCCGCAACACGCCGTGTGACAGCAGAGAGAAGCTCTGAGCTGAACCACTTCACCTGTGAGTAAAGACTTGGATGACTTCAACCCTTTTCTCTGTCTGTTCCTTACTCCACAGCTCTGAACCCCCCAACGCTCTATTCCACGCTCTCTCTCTCTCTATGCTGCCCTGAGGCCTTGCTCCACCTGTGGGTAGCCGTACCATCTGAGCTGTCTGAACACCGGCCTCAGAGGACTGCCGGCGTAGTCAAACAACCACTCATCCAGAAGCCCATAATTTTTTATGTGACAGCCCTGGGCACGGACCGGGCCAAGGCCACGATGACATCCCCCACAACTACAGGCCCGCCGTCCGAGTTCACCTTCCCAGGGAGGGCTAGAGCGTCACAATAACAGGGCCCTACATTGCTTATTATATACAGTATAATGGCCACACAGTGCTCCATACAGAATAATGAGCCCCACATAGTGCTCCATACAGTAAAATGGGCCCCACATAATCCTCCATACAGTATAATGGCCCCACATAATCCTCCATACAGTATAATGGGTCCCACATAATCCTCCATACAGTATAATGGCCCCACATAGTCCTCCATGCAGAATAATGGCCCCACATAGTCCTCCATACAATATAATGGCCCCGCATAGTCCTCCATACAGTATAATGGCCCCACATAGTCCTCCATACAGTATAATGGCCCCACATAGTCCTCCATACCGTATAATGACCCCACATAGTCCTACATACAGTATAATGGCCCCATATAATCCTCCATAAAGTGTAATGGTCTCACATAGCCCTCCATACAGAATAATGGGCCCCACATAGTACTCCATACAGGATAATGGCCTGGCATAGTCCTCCATACAGTATAATGGTCCCACATCCTCCTTACAGTATAATGGCCCCACACAGTGCTCCATAGAGTATAACAGTGCCCTACATTGCTTTCCATACAGTATAATGGCCCCACATAGTGCTCCATACAGTATAATGGCCCCACACAGTGCTCCATACAGTATAATGGGCCCCACACAGTGTTCCATACAGTATAATGGGCCCCACATAGACCTCCATACAGTATAATGAGCCCCACATAGTGCTCCATACAGTATAATGGGCCCCACATAGTGCTCCATACAGTATAATGGGCCCCACATAGTGCTCTCTACAGTATATTGGGCCCCACATAGTGCTCCATACAGTATAATGGGCCCCACATAGTGCTCCATACAGTATAATGGGCCCCACATAGTTCTCCATACAGTATACTGGCCCCACATACTGCTCCATACAGTATAACAGGGCCCTACATTGCTTTCCATACAGTATAATGGCCACACAGTGCTCCATACAGAATAATGAGCCCCACATAGTTCTCCATATAGTATAATGGGCCCCACATAATCCTCCATACAGTATAACGGGGCCCTACATTGCTTTTGTGGCGCCCCTGAGGGTTCAGTCGCCACAGGGGTACTGCACATCAGAATGAGGTGTGGTATCTCCTCTCTTAGGTAAGGATGGAGTACTGCACAGGACCCCAACCACACACTCAACACTACACCACTCCAGTTCTGAAGGGGGCCTAATGCACCATAGTGCTGCCCCGGGCCTGAATGGAGGAGTTGGGGGGAACCAAAGATTAGGGGGAACCAAGTAGTGAGTGAGTGTGGAGGAAACATTAATCTACAGCACTTAACTAGAATGATATATAATCAGAGGCCATTTTAGCAACAAGGTCTTTGGTCGTGGGTCTTTCGGTCAGCAAGTCAGCACAAGGCTGCGGCTGGCTGAGGGTCCACGGTTCCCAGTCTCAGGCCTCGAGACGGGAGGTCGGGGCAGAGTTATACCTGGCTCTGTCCCCGGTCAGGGTCCAACTAAGAAGGCCTAGGAGGGGAGCAGAGGAGACAAACTCCACAGGCGAAAGGATCTCAGGGGGTGCGGACGGAGCGGAGTCGCCACCTGCATACCTCATTCTGGCCCAGCCAGAGAGACCCTGCCGCAAGAGGGGGTACCGGTCCCCGATTATCTGACTTTGCACTTCACGTCTCTGTCGGAAAAGTCTGGAGGCTTATGTGGATCCCAGGGGGATACGGACGGAGTCGCTACCTGTATTGCCTAATCTGAGTTTATCCAGAGGGACCCGGCCTTACACCACGTTCTCACCACAAGTCACCAAAAAGGGCACCCAGTCGGTCCGGGAGCTTCAAGTTACCCAAAAAGGACATTGCAGTACCCGTACGGGACTCAGTGGGGAGAAGGAGAGAGAAGGAGAAGTAGGAGAAGAGAGGGACACACTAGAGCGGGGGTCCTGTCAAGTGCTCCAGAACTACCTGGAGTGTGCTGAGCCCCACCCTGGCGGCCTCAGCTCGCCGTGTGACAGCAGAGAGAAGCTCTGAGCTGAACGATCAAATCTGTGAGTAAAGACTTGGATGACTGCAACTACTGTCTCTGTCTGCTCTTTCCTCCACGGCCCTGCACCCGCCAACGCTTTACCTCACTCTCTCTTCTCTACGCTGCCCTGAGGCCCTGCTCCACCTGTGGGGAGCTGCAGCAGCTAAGCTGCCTGAACACCGGTCTCAGAGGACTGCCGGAGCGCTGGTGATCCTCACCAGAAACTACAGGTGGCATCACGAATATTCCCCTTTTTCCCACACAAACCCCCCCCCCTTCTTTTTCCCTTTTTAAAGAGTGACCCCAGGGTATGGGCCCGGGAGCCGACCACCGCGACACCCCCCCCCACCCCAAGGTCAGGCAAACAACAACTAAGGCCCGGGCGCCGAGTCGTCCCTCCCCCAATCCCCTGGGTGTGTCATCTCCCATACAGTATAATGGCCCCACATAGTCCTACATACAGTATAATGGCCCCACATAGTCCTCCATACAGTTTAATGGGCCCCGCATAGTCCTCCGTACAGTATAATGGCCTCGCATAGTCCTCCATACAGTATAATGGCCTCGCATAGTCCTCCATACAGTATAATGGACCACACATAGTCCTCCATACAGTATAATGGTCTCACATAGTGCTCCATACTGTATAATGGGCCTCACATAGTCCTCATACAGTATAATGGGCTCCGCATAGTCCTCCATACAGTATAATGGCCCCACGTAGTCCTCCATACAGTATAATGGCCCCATATAGTGCTCCATACAGTATAATGGTCTCACATAGTGCTCCATACTGTATAATGGGCCTCACATAGTCCTCCATAGAGTATAATGGGCCCCTCATAGTCCTCCATACAGTATAATGGCCCCACATAATCCTCCATACAGTATAATGGCCCCACACAGTCCTCCTACAGTATAATGGCCCCACATAGTCCTCCATACAGTATAATGGGCCCCGCATAGTCCTCCATACAGTATAATGGGCCCCGCATAGTCCTCCATACAGTATAATGGCCTCGCATAGTCTTCCATACAGTATAATGGCCTCGCATAGTGCTCCATACTGTATAATGGACCACACATAGTGCTCCATACAGAATAATGGTCTCACATAGTCCTCCATACAGTATAATGGGCCCCACATAGTCCTCCATACAGTATAATGGCCCCACATAGTCCTCCATACAGTATAATGGCCCCACATAGTCCTCCATACAGTATAATGGCCCCACATAGTCCTCCATACAGTATAATGGCCCCACATAGTCATCCATACAGTATAATGGGCCCCGCATAGTCCTCCATACAGTATAATGGCCTCGCATAGTGCTCCATACTGTATAATGGACCACACATAGTGCTCCATACAGTATAATGGCCTTGCATAGTCCTCCATACAGTATAATGGCCCCACATAGTCCTCCATACAGTATAATGGCCCCACATAGTCATCCATACAGTATAATGGGCCCCGCATAGTCCTCCATACAGTATAATGGCCTCGCATAGTGCTCCATACTGTATAATGGACCACACATAGTGCTCCATACAGAATAATGGTCTCGCATAGTGCTCCATACAGAATAATGGTCTTGCATAGTGCTCCATACTGTATAATGGGCCTCACATAGCGCTCCATACTGTATAATGGCACAACACAGTGCTCCATTACGGACCTCCCTTGAAATCCTGACTAAAGCCGTGCTTCAAAGGAGACCGTGATTTTCACTAACTGCAGCAATACTGTGGCATCGCTGTATATAGCACAAGCTATAAGTTAAAAGCTATTTTAAAAAGTTTTAAAAGATATTTAAAAAAAAACATAAAAGTTCCAATCGCCCCCATTTTCCTGCATTAAAAATAAAGATATTAAAAAATGTAAAAAATACACATATGCGATATCGCTGCATTCAGAAAAGTCTGATCTATCAAAATAAAACCACAAGCAACACGATTCGTAAACACCATAAAACAGAAAAATATTCAAAAACGCCAAAATGACATTATTTTCTGCAATACCCCTAAAAATGCTGTAACAAGTGATCAAAATGTCATATCCATTCCAAAATGGTATCAATAAAAAAATAGAAACGTTACGGGTCTCGGAAAATGGCGACAACCCAAAAATGGTTTTATTTCAAACTTCTGATTTATTTTCACCGGTAAAATAATGAAAGAACTGGACTTGTTTGGTGTCGCTGTAATCGTACCGATGAGCAGAATCACACTGCAAGGTCATTTTTACCACAAAATGTACACTGTAAAAATAATTTCCAATAAACTATGTCAGATTGCGTGTATTTCTCAATTTCACCGAACTTGGAATTTTTGTTTCCTGTTTTCCAGTACAAAGTGGTAAAATCAATGGTGTCAATCAAAATTACAATTCGTCCCCCAAAAAACAAGCCCTCATATGTCTATGTGGACAGAAAAGTAAAAAAGTTATGGCTGTGGGAAGAAGGGGAGGAAAAAACTAAAGTTCATAAACAGAAATTGGCCCTGTCAGGAAGGGGTTAACTGCTTCTGCACTCTGGAGCCCGAGAGATTAGAGCTTTGGGTTTGGGCATATTTAAGTATTTGTTGCGGCATTTCCTCCTACCAACAAAGTGAATGAGATTCCTGAGGCCTCGTGCACATGCTGCTTCTTTTTTCCTTGCAGATTAGAAGCAGTTTTATATTTGCAGCCTGTCAATCCATTCAGCGATTTTCATCAGATGCATGGGGGGGGAATGCAAGTAAAAAATATGGTAAAAGTGTGCGAATTTATGTTATGTTGTGTTTTTCCTGCCACAAGACGTTTTTGGTGCAGAAATGTCTGCAGAAAGTACTTAACGTGTGCACATACAGTACAGACCAAAAGTTTGGACACACCTTCTCATTTAAAGATTTTTCTGTATTTTCATGACTATGAAAATTGTACATTCACACTGAAGGCATCAAAACTATGAATTACCACATGTGGAATTATATACTTAACAAAAAAGTGTGAAACAACTGAAAATATGTGAAATCGAAGAAGGAAAATTATCTTATCCTAAAGATAATAGTCCTCTTCATATAGATCAGCCTGAACAATGTACGGCCATAGTCAAATTAGACGTCCTTACAAAGGGTTTTACTCTAAACATGGGAGATGTCTCAGGTAAGGGTCATGAATGTGAATGTTTATGGTGTTATCAAAAGAATGGAGCACTGGAAGGCGATGTGAAGTATATCCATAAAATACACCCAGAATGTGCAAAGTATGGGGACAGATGGTAGAAAAGGTTTGGATTTGATGATAAACTTAGTTTGATGAAATGTGAAAATTTGGTGGAAGAAATAGGAAAGTGCAGTGAGAAATTAAAAAAGTATGGACTTACAAGTGCAAATATATGGTTGTGTGAAGCCTGAAAGAGAGAAAATGGCCGACATGCAGAAAAATATTATAAAGACAAAAAGAAGGATAAAAAGGGACTGGTGTTAGTAATACAGGATGGGTGTGATATTGTCCTCACACAGAAAGACTTGAATGAAGAACAGGGTTACAGAGGTAGGGGAGAGGTAGAGGAAGAGGTAGGGGAGTGGGCCACAAAACATCTTGTTGGCATTGCAGGAAGATTGGGCATTTTCATCGAGAATGCCCTGACAGACAAGAAATAACCCAGATGGCACAAATGCCACAGAATATGCAGTAGTAACTCATGATAAAGTCCTGATGGCCAAAGCACTCCGAAACACCTATCAGCACAAGCAGCCACCGCAACATACTGACATTACATGAGACTAGTCTTATTGACCTACAAATCCTCAAAGAGATGCAACAAGCATCCCCAAAATCTGAACAAACTACATGGGTAATAAAAGGTGCTATCTTCAAAGATGGCATATATGTGACGCGCCCCCTGGGCCTGTGCTGTGCAGGGGATACAGGGAGCCGGGCCTTCTGTAAGATGCTGGGGGTTGTAGTCTCCGTGGCGCTGACCCGGTCTGTGCCCAGGGTGGTCAAACCAGTGGCAGTCTATTTGTGTTGTAATAAGTGTCCGACTGCGCCACCCGTGGATTGCGGTCAGTGGGGACCGCCGCTGCGCTGCAGACCGCTGAGGCTGATGTTATATGCGCAGCCAAGAATGGGATAACTCCCCACGGGAGAAGTATTGCCTCAGGGCAGCTAGAGTAGATGAGGGTAGTGATGGTGTGAGCGTCCCACTACTAATGGTGCCCGTACGGCGATGAAACACAGAGACGTGTGGTTGCAGTTTCCAATGCTTTACTCACAGTTCTTTACTGGTCCTAGTCACCTCGGTACCGGCGGTGACTGCCCAAGCCGTGCTGCGTCCACCAGGCAAGGGGCTCGACCAACTCCCAGGCAATTCCAGAGTGTGGCACAGGACTCCCTTCCTTTCCTTTCTCTCGCCGTCCCCACCAGTGACCCACCTTTGTCCAGCTTCCTCGGGCCTTCTGTTGGCGAAACCTCTCTCCGGTTTCCCTGACCCTATGTGGTATGCTTTCCTGGTGGATGTAGTGAGGGGTCGCACCAAGATGTGGTCACAACCTCCGGTTTTGGCTGAGGATTAGTCGCCTCCACCAATTTGGGTTCCGGTACCCTGCTCTGCCAACCCTTCACCCTGTGTCTCCTGGGCCTTTGGGGTTCCTTCTGGGCCTTTCTCTGTGTTCCTGTTCCTTGCTTCCTTTCTTACTGTCCTTTCTGTTCATTCTCCTTTCTCTCTCTGTCAGGCTCCAGCCTCCTGACAAGGCCTGCCTGCAGAGCAGAGCCCATGCAGGGGCTCTGCTTCCTGTCTTCTCCTCTCACTCTTAGCTTCTTCTCTGCACTGCACTGACTGCTGTCCTAAGATGGTGCCCACCTTATATACCTCCTTCTAACACCCGAGCCCAGGTGACTAGCAACCAATGGGCTCCTACCTATGCCCAGAGACCCACCCCTATCTGCTCCTACACCACTGGGTTTTCCTCCCCCTCCCCACTCCAGCCAGGAACAGATGTGGTCGTGCCTGCACTTCTGTCTAGTGGGAGCACCGTTGAGCTGTCCCTCGGAAATGGGGTGTGTGTGGTGCATGCAGCTTATTGAGCCCTAGTCCACACTCCATCCTTACCCGGGAGTGGAATACCACACCTCTGGTCTGAGATGCAATACCCCTGTAGCAGCCGAGCCCTCCGGGTGCTACATATGTATATGCAGAAAACAAATATACATTGCCCAGTAACCTCTTTAGATATGCTGCAGTATTGAGCCATAGCACAGGAGAGATGGTAAAGATCATAAAGTATTTACAGCTTGCGACTTTACTAACTATTCAAAGTTTTGTCTCACCTGCTTTCTTGTCCATTATTGGAAACATTGTCTGTCGTAAGTGTTGAAGTAGAATACACCTGAGTGTTATTGTCACCTGGCATGTTATATCTTATACCAAATCTCTTAAGATGCCTGATTGACTCATTTCACAAGTTATTATATAATATTGGCTAAGTGTCTGTATGTCAGTGTTCATGATAGATATTGATTTTTATAGTTGTTGGCTATATGTGTGATAGGCACCGGAGCGCAGGGCCTAGACCCTCCAGTATGCCGGGCATGGGTCGGATACTCTCTGCAGTCCCCTGGTCGCAAGGACGGTGGTGGCTGTGCCCGACGCCTGGAGCTGCGGAGTCACATTTTAAGGCGCGCTTGAAGACATCAGGGCTAGGCATCGATCGGATCGTCTGGGGTAGAGCATTCCAGAGAACTGGCGCAGCACGAGAGAAGTCTTGGAGACGGAGGTGCGAGGTTCGGATTATGGGGGATGTTAGTTTTAGGTCATTTGTGGAAAGGAGAGCACGTGTAGGACGATAGACTGAGATGAGAGAGTTGATATAAGGTGGTGCAGAACTGTGGAGAGCTTTGTGGGTGATAGCAATGAGTTTATAGTGGACCCTGTAGCGAATGGGTAACCAGTGTAATGACTGGCACAAGGTGGAGTCATCAGTGAAGCGGCTGGACAGAAATATGACCCTGGCTGCCCCATTCAGGACAGATTGGAGAGGGGAAATTTTGGTAAGAGGGAGACCGATCAGAAGAGAGTTGCAGTAGTCCAGACGAGAGTGAATAAGAGCGACAGTAAGAGTTTTAACAGTTTCAAAAGTGAGAAAAGATCGGATTCTGGAGATGTTTTTAAGATGCAGGTGACAAGAGCGAGTGAGTGATCGGATATAGGGAGTAAAGGAGAGGTTAGTGTCGAATATGACCCCAAGGCAGCGGGCGTGCTGCTTGAGAGTTATGGTTGAACCTTCCAAGGTAATTTCGGTTAGGTAGAGTTAGGTTAGTAGAGGGGGAAAACACCAGAAGTTCAGTTTTGAAGAGATTCAGTTTAAAATAGAGGGAGGACATTATGTTAGACACAGCAGACAAACAATCCTTGGTATTTTGTATTAGGGTAGGGGTGATGTCAGGGGAAGAAGTGTATAATTGGGTGTCGTCAGCATTAGTGTTGAGCCACCCCCGTAGTGTTCGAGTTCGGTTCGGTTCGTCGAACACCCGTGTGTTCGCCGAACTGTTCGTCGAACTGTTCGTCGAACACCTTCGAACACCGTTAAAACCAATGGCAGGCAAACAAAAACACATAGAAACACATAGAAAACACCTTCAAAGGTGTCCAAAAGCTGACAAACTGCTCAGAAGACACAACTAACACATGGAAAAGTGACAAGTACATATAGTCATGAGAAAAGAAAAGAGGTGGAGGAGTAAAAGGAGGGGGAGACACAGATATAGGCATGTCATGCCCTTCTAAAATCCAAAAAGTGAGAAGCCGACACGTTCAGTCCGCTCCTGCCCGTGCCACCTCCGTGTCGCCGGGTTTGTGCCAGAGCCGCGGTGAACCCTGACGGCCAGCCCCCCTCTCCCAATACTGGTGCCTGTCCGCTGGTGGGTCGAGCGAGCCCCCCTGTGGTGGAGGCAGCTCTAAGTTTTTTAATTTAAATTGTCTCTCTAATTTGAATGAATACACTTTAAATCCATTTACAAGGATCTATTGGAGGGCAAGTCTCATGCCAGCAGCCGTGTAATTCCAGTTCCAGTAGCGTCCACTAAAGCTGCTGCAGTTAAAAAGCTTTTATAAGGATCGAGCTCGGCTGTCCACCGCAAGGCATCCTAGTGCCAGTCCCAGCCCCTATGCCTTGGGGTGCCTCCTGATGCTCTTCACTGAGTATCCCGTGGTCCCGAAGCATTTCCTTTGAAAAAATTAAGTGTCCAAACTACAGGTGGTGTAGCTTGCTTAACAGCCGGGATAATCCGCTGACTAGCAGACACTGCTACTAGGCACAAAGTATTTCCTGGGCTAGATGCAGTTAAAAATTTGTAAGTAGATACTCTCGTTGGATGCTGAGAAAGCATTCCATAGAGTCTCCTGGCACGCCATATATGATTCTCTTAAAAAGCTTGGGGTAGGGGTCTAGGGGGCCCTTTTATAGCCAAAATCACGGCCCTGTATCACAATACGTCACCTAGGCTGAAGATAAATGGCTCGGTTGCTACAGACGTATTGCACCTCACCCAGAGGTGTGATATCTCACTCTCAGGTAAGGATGGAGTGTGGATCAGGACCCGACACCTGCATGCATTACACCACATTGCCGTGGGGCAGGGCGACCAATATGCCCCTGAGATGGGCACAACACTCCCTGTCCCTGGCTGGAGTGGGGGGAGGGAACACTGAGGAAGGGGAACCCTGTAGTGCAGGAGCAGGGAGGAAGCAGTTCCTGGGTGCATTGAGAAGGGAGTATAAAAGGTGGGCACCATCTTAGTTCAGTGCAGAGAAGTCTGAGCAGAAGTGGCAGGGAGCAGGGGCTCTGCATGAGCTCTGCTCCGGAGGCGGGCCTAGTAACAGAGGCCCAGGCCTGCAAGAGGGAGAAGGAAGGAAGAGGAGCGGAGAAGGCTCCAGGAACGAGGAATGAAGGGATCCCAGGGGTGCGGACGGGCGAGTCGCCACCGCACGCCCGAATCCACCTGCGTGGAGGGGTCAGGCCAAAGGGGGAGACCGGTCCCCGAACTAGTGGAGGCAGGAAACGACCCTCAGCTAGAAACCGGAGGCTCTGACATTTTATGTGGCGCAGCCCCTCGCTACACCCACTAGGAAGGCACCACATAGGGTCAGGGAAACTGGCGCCAAGTTTACCAAGAGGAGGCCCGAGGCAGCCGGACAGAAGTGTTGGTAAGAAAGGCCAGACAAAGGACACACAAAGGGGGTCCTGTGAAGCGCTCCAAAGTTATCTGGGAGTTGTCTGAGCCCCTCACCTGGTGAGCACAGTACGACGTGGGCTTCCGTTACCTGCAGACGTGGTCTGGATAATAAGAACTGTGAGTAAAGGCCCTGAACTGCATCACTGACTCCGTGTCGTTACTGCTGCTGCCCTGCACCATCACCCCCATCCTCCGCATACACTGCCCTGAGGCTATACTCCTCCCGTGGGGAGTTATGCTACGCTCTGCTGCACCCACAACACCAGCCTCAGCGGTCTGCCCTGTAGCGGCGGTTCACTCTGACCGCAATCCACGGGTGGCGTAGTCGGACATTTAAACATCAAAACCACATAAATAGTTCCGCCACTGGTTTGACCACCCTGAGCCACGGAACCGGGTCGCCGCCACAAAGACTACAACCACCAGCATCCACCAAAAAGGGTCCGGCTCCGGGTGTCCCAAGGCCCAGGGGGTGCGTCAGAACATTTTCATCACCTTTCACAATCACCAATGGGACAAGGCAGGGATGTCCTCTGTCCCCTCTCTTATACATCCTAGTGACGGAGCACCTGCTCTCATCAATTTGCCATAACCCCAATATTAGGTGGATTGAGGTGGGAGGCACCGAGTACAAGTGCTCTCTATTTGCTGATGATGTCCTAGTATATATCACTCAATCACATATATCCATCCATGCTGTTATGGCTGAAATAGATCACTTTGTTACATGGTCAAATTTTAAAATCAATGCAGCGAAGTCTGAGGCCCTTGATGTCTCCCTCCCCAAATCCATATAGGATTCCATCCAGTCCAACTTTCCCTTTGCCTGGCCCTCACAGGGTATCAAATACTTAGGAATTCCTATTCATAGAGACCTCTCCCATCTATGTTATCTTAATTTTGGGCCCTTTATTGAACAACTCCATACAGACCACGGTTGGCAAGTTAGAACTGTAAGATTCACTACATGAACCACTGGTGTTTTGTGGAAAAGCACATGTACACTGCGTTCCAAATTATTATGCAAAAAGTGTTTAGGAGTGATAAGGGAAGAATTTGTTTGTTTGTCAGTTAAACTCATTGATGGTGATGTGTGTCAGGGCTCTTTATATCACTGTAAGCAATTGCAGACACCTGTGCTAATTAGTTTGGCAGGTGTGTCCAATGAAAGGCAAGACTACTTAAGAAGGCTCTCTCACATTATTAAGCAGCCTACATTTTCTGCCAAAATGGGAAAGAAAAAGGATGTGTCGGCTGCTGAGAAGCAACAAATTGTGGAGTGTTTAGGTCAAGGCATGACTACAATCAACATTGTGCGATGATCAGGATGAAGTGTCTTGGCAATCAAGAAGTATGTAGCTGATTCACAGTACACACGTGTGCGTGCTGATAAGGGCAAATTGAGGACTCTTTCCTACAGGCAATTACGTCAGGTTGAAAGAGCAGCGGCAAAAAAGCCTTGTCATAGCAGCAGACAAGTTTTTGAAGCTGCTTGTGCCTCCAACGTCCCCCGAACAACAAGATGCAGGGTCCTTCAGAGGTTTGCAGCTGTGCATACGCCATCCTGTCGACCTCCTCTATCCACTTCACACAAGCAGAAACGGCTCCAGTGGGCCAAACATTACATGAAGACTGATTTCAAAACTGTTTTGTTCACGGATGAGTGCCGTGCAGCGCTCGATGGTCCAGATGGATGGAGTGGAGGATGGCTGGTTGATGGACACCCCACGCAAACACGGCTACAGCGCCAACAAGGAGGAGGTGGAGTAATGTTTTGGGCTGGAATCATGGGGAGAGAGATTGTTGGCCCCTTTAGGATCCCTGAAGGCGCTAAAGATGAACTCCATAATGTTTGTGGATTTTCTCAAACAGCACTTCCTGCCATGGTTCAAGAAGAAGAACCGTGTATTTCACAGCAAGATCATTTTTCTGCATGATAATGCACCATCTCATGCTGCACATAAAACATCTGCATCTCTGGCTGATATGGGCATAAAAGGGGACAAACTTATGGTGTGACCCCCATGCTCCCCTGACCTCTACCCCATTCAGAACCTTTGGAGCATCATTAAAAGGAGTGTCTATGATGGCGGGAGGCAGTTCACATCTAAGCAACAGCTCTGGGAGGGTATTCTGTCCTCATGCAAAACAATTGAAGCAGAAACCATCCAAAACCTGACAAATTCAATGGACGAGAGAGTTCAGAAGCTCCTTTCGAACAAGGGGTCCTATGTGAAAATGTAACATCACCTAGAATAAAGTTTTGAGTTGAAAACTGTTTGATTTCAGTTTCTAACAACCTGCTAATGCTTATAATTTCAAAAATGACCATTTTTTTGGTCTTTATTAAAATGAAAAGGTTGATCGAAAAGTTTGGGGGATCTAAGAGTGTGGCAGCCCAGTAGTCATGATTACTTCGAATTCTGACAATATGAGAGTCATGCTGCAGGTAGTGCAGCAAGAAGGCACTTATGTGTCTTGCGCATCTCGGAGCCCCAAAATTATTTTCCGGGCTAGATGCAGCTAAAAATTATTATTAATTTTAAATCTGGTGAAGCTTTAGTATAGATGGCCTAATAGGATCAGTGCTGCACACTGCTACAAAGCCCAAATTATTTTCCAGTCAAGATACAGATAAACATGATTAGTAATTTTAAATCTGGTGGAGCTTATTATAGATGGCCTAATAGAATCAGTGCTGCACACTGCTACAAAGCCCAAATTATTTTCCAGCCAAGATACAGATAAACATGATTAGTAATTTGAAAGCTTAAAACGGTTGGTAGGGTGATTTTAACCAATCATCAAGCTTTTACTCTCCCCAGGATGACACAGGGGTAGAAAAGTCATTTCGGATCCATGATTTGTTCATCTTTATGAACGTGAGTCTGTCTACATTATCAGTGGAGAGCCGCGTGCGCTTATCTGTCAGCACACCACCAGCAGCGCTGAACACACGTTCAGACAGAACGCTGGCTGCGGGGCATGACAAGATCTCCAAGGGGTAAGTGGCTAGCTCCGGCCATTTATCCAGATTGGAAGTCAAAAAAGAGCAAGGGTCCAGTGACACAGTCGTGGCTTCAATGTTTACTTGGAGATACTCCTGTACCATCGTCTCTAGGCGTTGACTATGTGTCAGACTTCTTGTCTCCTGTGGCCTTGCAAAGGATGGGCTAAAAAAGTGGTGAAATGATTCCGCAAAATTGATGTTACCAGCAGATACTGTGGTTCTGTTACGGTTTGAGTGCTGAACACTTGACGGTCCCACGGTTGGCAAGTTGGAACTGTGAGATTCACTACGTGCACCACTGGTATTTTGTGGAAAAGCACATGTAAGATTCTGCAACAGTCTCTGCTGATACTCCTGCATGCGTGCATCCCTTTCTATGGCAGGAATAATTTCTGCAAATTTACTTTTGTACCGGGGATCTAACAGTGTGGCAACCCAGTAGTCAGGATTATTTCTAATTCTCACAATTCGAGGGTCATGTTGCAGGTAGTGCAGCAAGAAGGCACTCATGTGTGTTGCGCATCCAGGAGCACCAAGTCCCTGTTGTGTTGGTGGCGAGGTAACAATCATGCTTCCTTCCTCTGTCCTCTCCCCCCAACCTCGCACAACAGAAATGTGATCAAGGTCTCCCTCATCTGATGAGTCTTCCATCAGTTCGTCCTCCACTTCTTCCTGGGCTCCTGCACCTTCCTCACTAGTTTGGCTGCTACCATGCGCCCTGGTAAAACCATCTCCCCCACCCTCACATGCCTGCCGCCTTGGTGCTGCCGACCGTCTGGACCTTGCAGATGTTAGCCCTTCCGCATACAACTCCTCCTCCTCTACTTCCTCCACCTCCTCTTGTGCCACCACCTGACTCCGAATTCTGTTTAACATGTGCTCCAGCATGTAAATCACCGGAATAGTCATGCTGATAATGGCATCGTCAGCACTAAACATCTTCGTCGCCATTTCAAAACTGTGCAGAAGGGTGCATAGGTCCCTGATCTGAGACCACTCCTCCAGCGTGATTTGCCCCACCTCTGAATCTCGTTGGCCCAGGCTATACGTCAGAACGTATTGCACCAGGGCTTGTCGGTGCTGCCACAGTCGCTGCAACATGTGCAGAGTTGAATTCCACCGGGTAAGCACATCGCATTTTAGCCGGTGAAGTGGCAGGCCCAACGACTTCTGTAGAGATGTAAGTCGCTGAGCTGCGGGATGCGAACGGCGGAAGTGAGCACACAGCCACCGTGCCCTCTGCAGAAGGCCATCTAGTCTGGGATAGTGGGCTAAAAATTGCTGGACAACCAGGTTCAACACGTGAGCCATACAAGGCACGTGTGTGACATTGCCCCGGCGAAGGGCCGCACCCAGGTTTGCAGCATTGTCGCACACGGCCTTCCCTGGTTTCAGGTCCAGTGGAGACAACCATTCATGAAATTGGTTCTCCAGAGCTGACCACAACTCCTCAGCTGTGTGACTCACATTTCCCAGACATTTCAATGTAAAAACCGCCTGATGACGTTGAGCCCTACTGCCAGCATAGTAAGGAGGTGTGCAGGATCCCTTCTGCGCAGTTAGAAAGCTTGTGGCATGACCAGACAGGCTTTGGGTGCAGGTGGAGGACCGAGAGGAAGTTGAGGAGGCAGAAGCAGTGGAGGAACTTTGACATAAAGAGGATTGACGCACAACTCGTGGGGACGGCAAGACTTGGACAGCAGCCCCTTGTTCTGCTGTCACCATAGTTACCCAGTGCCCAGTCAGCGACATGTAACGCCCCTGTCCATGCCTACTCGTCCAAGTGTCTGTGGTGAAATGCACCCTGTCACACACCGAGTTTCTCAAAGAAGCGGTGATGTTGTGTGCGACATGCTGGTGGAGCGCAGGCACACCTTTCTTTGAGAAGTAGTGCCGACTGGGCATCTGGTACTGGGGCACTGCGACGGACATAAGGTCTCGAAAATCCTCTGTGTCCACCAGGCGGAAAGGCAGCATTTCTGTAGCCAAGAGCTTGCAGATGGTGAAATTCAACCTCTTAGCTTTCTCATGGCTAGGAGGAAATGGTCTTTTACTTGTCCACATCTGAGGGACCGAGGGCTGGCTATTGTGCTTAGACGGGGTTGATAAGGGTGTCCCCGGCAAACTGCCGGTCTGTGAGGAAGATGCAGGCGGACATGTTAGGTTGCCTTGATCCAAAGGTGGTGCTATCAATGTCGGACAGCGCTCAACACCAGCTGGTGTTACCACCTCCAAAGAAAATGATGACCTGCCAATCACGCTGGCTGTTGCGGGTAAAGAGGTGGCAGGTCTGCGCCCCAAAACAGGTGTGACTGCTGTCCCCCCAGTCACAGAGGATGAAGAGGCCGCGGATGCACAAGATATGGCAGACGGTGGTTGGCCCGGCCGGCTAGGCCGCATTGTAGCACACTGAGCTTCCCACTGCAACTTATGCTTCATGTCCATGTGCCGGTTCATGCATGAAGTACTCAAACTATGTATTTTTTGGCCTCTACTTAGCTTTTGCTGACAAATGTTACAGATAACACGAGTTGGGTCATCTTTATCGATCTGAAAAAATGCCCAGGCTATGCAAGGCTTAGCACCCATGCGACCTGAAGAGCCACCACGACTTGTGGTGAGAGGCAGAGTTGTGTTTGAGGATGCAGTTGTTGACGTGCTTCCAGTACTACGTCTCTGTCCAGGAAGGCGCAACCTGAACTCGTCGTCACTAGCATCTTCCTCCACCTCCTCTGCTGACCTCATCTCTTGGCTGACTGTGGGTTGACAGTAAGTGGGATCTCCAACCTCATCATCATCACCCTGTGCGTTATCACACCCGTCGTCCTCAGAGCCAACCTGTTCCTGCCCTGACAAAAAACTAAAGTTGTCGCTCCAATCAGGTATTTGAGTCTTATCATCGTCTTCCTCATTGTCTCCACCAACAGGAGTTACAGTTTGGGAATGAGGGTCTACATTATGGTCAGAACCTTCTGCGTCTGGTCCTGGATCCGACTCATAAAGATTCTGGGCATCAGTGCAGATCATTTCCTCGTCTGGATTCACAGAAGCGCTGGAGTCGACCTCTGATTCCCAGGCTATAGTATGAGTAAACAGCTCAACCATCTGTTCTACCTCATACTCAGACGGGCAGCTGGATATTTGAGAGCTGTGAGGAATCAAGTGCGATTGGGGTGACACCTTTGAGGACTGGAGTATTTGTGATGTTGAAGTTGATGTGGAGGAGAGCCCACTTAAAGGAGCACTTGATATCCGTTGAAGCACCTGCTGTTTTTGTGCCTCATCTGGAATTTGTAGCGATTGGCGTGGCCGTAAGAAAGGGATCTTATCACATTGTCCGCTAAAAGAAGTAGACATTTTAGTTTGGCTGGAAGATGGTCTTTCTTCTGCAGATGTTACTGTTGCTTTAACACCTACCCCACGGACACAACCTTTTTTCCCCTTCCCAACACGCCTATTCCCCTTTCCACCAGCAGCAGGCCTTTTTCCACTCATTTTGGTGGTTAACTAATTCACAACTCTGGAGTTGTTTGCACAAAAAAACAATGGATGGGAACCGAGCAGAGCTGAGGGGCCAAACTGTGGTATTAGGCCAAAACTATTGGCTGGGTTAGATGCAGAAAAAAATTATATTCAATTTGCAACCTGATGGAGGTCTGTATAGATGGACTAATAGAACAAGTCCCACACACAGCTAGAAGGCCAAATATTTTTTTAGAGGTAGATGCAGAAAAAAATTATATTCAGTTTGCAACCTTATGGACGTCAGTATAGATGGACTAATAGAACAAGTCCCACACACAGCTAGAAGGCCAAATATTTTTTCAGAGGTAGATGCAGAAAAAAATTATATTCAGTTTGCAACCTTATGGAGGTCAGTATAGATGGACTAATAGAACAAGTCCCACACACAGCTAGAAGGCCAAATATTTTGTCAGAGGTAGATGCAGAAAAAAATTATATTCAGTTTGCAACCTTATGGAGGTCAGTATAGATGGACTAATACAACAAGTCCCACACACAGCTAGAAGCCCAATATTTTTTCAGAGGTAGATGAAGAAAAAAATATATTCAGTTTGCAACCTGATGGAGGTCTGTATAGATGGATTAATAGAACAAGTCCCACACACAGCTAGAAGCCCAATATTTTTTCAGAGGTAGATGCAGAAAAAAATATATTCAGTTTGCAACCTGATGGAGGTCTGTATAGATGGATTAATAGAACAAGTCCCACACACAGCTAGAAGCCCAATATTTTTTCAGAGGTAGATGCAGAAAAAAATTATATTCAGTTTGCAACCTTATGGAGGTCAGTATAGATGGACTGATAGAACAAGTCCCACACACAGCTAGAAGGCCAAATATTTTTTCAGAGGTAGATGCAGAAAAAAATTATATTCAGTTTGCAACCTTATGGAGGTCAGTATAGATGGACTAATAGAACAAGTCCCACACACAGCTAGAAGGCCAAATATTTTGTCAGAGGTAGATGCAGAAAAAAATTATATTCAGTTTGCAACCTTATGGAGGTCAGTATAGATGGACTAATACAACAAGTCCCACACACAGCTAGAATCCCAATATTTTTTCAGAGGTAGATGCAGAAAAAAATATATTCAGTTTGCAACCTGATGGAGGTCTGTATAGATGGATTAATAGAACAAGTCCCACACACAGCTAGAAGCCCAATATTTTTTCAGAGGTAGATGCAGAAAAAAATATATTCAGTTTGCAACCTGATGGAGGTCTGTATAGATGGATTAATAGAACAAGTCCCACACACAGCTAGAAGCCCAATATTTTTTCAGAGGTAGATGAAGAAAAAAATATATGCAGTTTGCAACCTGATGGAGGTCAGTATAGATGGACTAGTACAACAAGTCCCACACACAGCTAGAAGCCCAATATTTTTTCAGAGCTAGATGCAGAAAAAAATTATATTCAATTTGCAACCTGATGGAGGTCAGTATAGATGGACTAATAGAACAAGTCCCACACACAGCTAGACGGCCAAATATTTTTTCAGAGGTAGATGCAGAAAAAAATTATATTCAGTTTGCAACCTTATGGAGGTCAGTATAGATGGACTAATAGAACAAGTCCCACACACAGCTAGAAGGCCAAATATTTTTTCAGAGGTAGATGCAGAAAAAAATATATTCAGTTTGCAACCTGATGGAGGTCTGTATAGATGGATTAATAGAACAAGTCCCACACACAGCTAGAAGCCCAATATTTTTTCAGAGGTAGATGAAGAAAAAAATATATGCAGTTTGCAACCTGATGGAGGTCAGTATAGATGGACTAGTACAACAAGTCCCACACACAGCTAGAAGCCCAATATTTTTTCAGAGCTAGATGCAGAAAAAAAATATATTCAATTTGCAACCTGATGGAGGTCAGTATAGATGGACTAATAGAATGATGCTATGCCCAAAAGATTTTACTTCACTAGGTGCAGTAAAAAAATTGGTATTCTATACACAGGTGGTATATCTTGCAACACAGATAGGCTACTCCACTGACTAACACACTCTGCAATAGGCCAAAAAGGATTAACTTTGCTAGATTCAGCCAAATGCTGTGAAAAAAACTTGCACAGCACTGGCACAGACCTGCCTGGCAAAAACTGATAGGAACTGATGTAACCTAGTCCTGAAAAGGACTCCAATTACAATTAGTCTTTACTCCCACAATCTATCTATTTAAGAGCACAGACCTGCCTGATAAAAGTCGTAGGAAATGCTGTAACCTAGTCCTTAAAAGGACTGCAATCACAACTATTCCCTACTCCCAAGCTATCTGTAGATTTGTGCGAAAATTGGCTTGAAATTAACAAGGTATAGCGCACACAGCAACAGCGGTGCCGTCTAACACGCAGCTGCAGCAGTGAGAAAATGGTGGCGACGGGGAAAATGGCTTGGTCTTATAGGGCAAGGACATGTGACATACACTGCCAATGACACATGCCCTTGCTTGTGTGAAAAAAAGCACTTCGCTCCGTGTGTGCGCTGCTGATAGGCTGACAGATTGCACCTCCCCACTGCAAATGCGGGAAAGAGAAAAAAAAATGGAGATCTTCATTGTTCCTGCAGAGATCCATCCCCTGCCCCTCCCCCCACCCCGCTGTACACTCAAACTGCGTATTAACATTAATTTTCATCATTACTGAGAAAAAATCCAGTTATGATTTTGGTGCACGAACAGTTATCGAACATAACCTCGAACAGCCGAATTTTTCTCAAATTGTTCGTGTTCGCCGAACGGCTCGAACACCGCCCAAAACAGCTCGAATTTGAGATTGGCGAACAGTTCGAGTAGAACAACGCTCATCTCTAGTCAGCATAGAGATGATACTGGAACCCAAATCACCTAACTCTGGGTTAAGTTGTCTCTCTGTTTCCGGATAAATAGACCCCATGTCATGATACACTCAGGTGGGACAATGTTGACTGTACTGAAGGTTTTGCTCCGATCCTACACCTATTCCAACACATTTGGTTACCTTACTTTCTGTTACCTCAGCGAAAACCCTTCAAGAGAATAGATGTGGAATCAGACTGTACATTAGCAGAATAATTGGCTAAGATAACAACACTCAAATAAGTCTCTACCCCTAATTTTTTCTCAGGAGAACTGCTACCGAAACCTGAGGTTGTGAAACGTGCTGACTGGGTCCTTGTGAAGGTGATAAAGAAGAAACACTGGCACCAGCCTAAGTGGGAAGGTCCTTACCAAGTCCTATTGACCACTCCCACTGCTGTCAAAATTGCTGAACGTACATCACGGATACGTCTGTCCCACTATTAAAAGGGTTGACGGAAGTCTAGGGAAAGTTAGGCAGGAAACAAACCCAGTCTCCTGAAGCATAAACCCGGCTACAAAGGGGGGTTCTCCAAAAGGGAGAATTCATCTCAAACCGGTGAAGACACCCACTTCCCTTTTCCCGGTGGACGGAGACAGGGTAGGCAGTAGAAGAAAAAAAAGATGTACTAGGGACAGTTATTTTGGGAATCCTACACATGGTTATGGGAAATTGTAAGGTAATAGATCCAGCAGGGTGGGAAAGTCCAGAGGGTTGGAGAGGTTTTGGATTTAATAATTTAAATCTCACTTGAAGTAGGTCAGACGGTCACCTTTTTGATGGACTTCTGCCTGTTATATAAAGGACGTGAAGATGGAGAACAAGCTGCCAAACTAACTGGGTCAGAAAAATATGTTTGTGTTATAAACCAAAATAACAGGGGAGTCCGAATGTTTACTAGTTGGTCCCTTGCTGGATGGACAACCAAGACTATGAGTACAAAAATTTATGGCCACACAGATTTGAAATCCAGGTTCCTCATTAGGAAAAAATAAACTTCCCGTTGCACAAAAAAGGATGATTGTAGCAAAATTAGTATTAATCTTAAAAAAAACCTAAGATGAGAGACCAAAGGTTATATGGTATTGGATCTGATGCATCAGGAACAGACCCAATAGGACATTTCTACATAGAAGTTCAGAATAATACCAAAACATGCCCCAAGGAAAGTATGTCAGAAAGAACCATAATGGAGTCCATGGATCCCACAGTTGGGTTCACTAACTTAATCTATGAAGATAAACTAGCTCTAGAGACAATCTATGAGGAGAAAAATGAATGGTTAGAATTGCTTAGATATACTACAAAAAGCCTTAACAAACTAAACTGTGTAGCTTGAGCAACAGCCAGACCACAGCTAGGTACTGTCCCTTTTCCCCTACATGATCAGGAGGACCCAGAAGGGTTACAGTTAGTGTTGAGCGATACCTTCCGATATCAGGAAATATCAGATCGGATTGGATCGGGCTGATACCCAAAAAGTATCGGATATCGCCGATTCCGATACCGGAAACCAATGCAAGTCAATGGGACACAAATATCGGAATGAAAATAAACCCTTTCTTTCCTTGTAGGTTAATTCTACATGAAGGAAAACAACTAACAATAATGTAGAATGTATTGGGGGAGGTGGTTGCCCAAATCGATGGGAACAGTGCTCACAGTGAAACATGAAAAGCCGGCAATTCAGCAGCGGCATACACCAGTACCCGACAATTTATAACAGAAAGAATAGAGCTTCACACATAGATTAGATAGATAGAAACATGTCAGTCATATATATGAAGTACAGTGACAGTGTTGCTTACTGTACTTGTCATTTAGTGTAAAGGATTTATTTAAAAAAATATTAGTGTTTTCATGCACCGTCTCTTTAAAAAAGCCGGCTGGCAATTCAGCAGCAGTACCCGACAATTTAGAATAGAAAGAATAGAGAATCACACATAGATTAGATAGATAGAAACATGTCAGTCACATATATAAGAAGTACAGTGACAATGTTGCTTACTGTACTTGTCATTTAGTGTAAAGGATTTATTTAAAAAAATATTAGTGTTTTCATGCACCGTCTCTTTAAAAAAGCCGGCTGGCAATTCAGCAGCAGTACCCGACAATTTAGAATAGAAAGAATAGAGAATCACACATAGATTAGATAGATAGAAACATGTCAGTCACATATATAAGAAGTACAGTGATAGTGTTGATTACTGTACTTGTCATTTAGTGTTAAAATAAAGGATTTATTAAAAAAAAAATTGGCGTAGGGTTCCCCCTAATTTTAGTCTCTAGCGGAGGTTAAGCAGACGGCTGGGGCAGATGTTTGAAGCCTGGGAAGGGGGTAATACCCACGGAGCTTCCCAGGCTACTAATATCAGCCCCCAGCTGAATACCTAGCCTTTACTAGCTATTAAAATGGGGGACCTGACCAAAAAAATGACGTGGGGTCCCCCCTATTTTAATAGCTTGCAAAGGCTTGGCAGACAGCTGGGAGCTGATATTAATAGCCCAGGAAGGGTGCCATGAATATTAGCCCCCTCCCAGGCTAGAAACACCAGCCGTCAGCCGCCCCAGAAATGGCGCATCCATAGGATGCGCCAATTCTGGCACTTAGCCTCGCTCTTCCCACTGCCCTGTAGCGGTGGCAGTGGGGTAATGGGGTTGGGGTTGATGTCAGCTTATAATGCCAGCTGACATCAAGCCCAGGTTAGTAATGGAGAGGCGTCTATAAGACACCCCCATTACTAACCCCATAGTCAAAGTTAAAAAAAAACACAAACACCCAGAATAAAATCCTTTAATTGAAATAAAGACACAATTCTTTATTGTTCTAAATTAAACCATATTTACCGTCACACCCATTCCAGCTGAAGCCAACGATCTCCTGCAATAAAAATAAAATAATAAAGCAACATCATCCTTACCTTCCCATGGTTCCCACGACAGCGTCAGCTCTGCTACATCGAGATGACAGGCTGGATCGCTGCAGAACACTGCCATCCAGCCTGTCATCCCGCGGACACTGAGAAGCGCAGGCTTGCTTGCACTCCTCAGTGTCTGGCTGTGACGGCATCCAGATGAGCCGACAATGAACTCAGCTCACCTCATGCACGTCACTGACAGCGTGGGAGAATTCTCCTGCGCATGCGGTGACCGTGAGAGACTCGGCTCATCTGGATGCCGTCACAGCCTGACACTGAGGAGCGCAAGCATGCCTGCGCTTCTCAGTGTCCGCGGGATGACAGGCTGGATGGTAGCGTTCTGCAGGTCCAGCCTGTCATCTCGATGTAGCAGAGCTGAAGCTGTCCTGGGAACCTTGGAAAGGTAAGGATGAGGTTGGTTTATTATTTTTCATTTATTGCAGGAGATCGTTGGCTTCAGCTGGAATGGGCGTGATGGTAAGTATGGTTTAATTTAGAACAATAAAGAATTGTGTGTTTATTTCAATTAAAGGACTTTATTCTGGGTGTTGTGGTTTTTTTTTAAATACTTTACTAGAAATTCATGGCGGTCATGTCTAATATTGGCGTGACCCCATGAATTTCGGGCTTAGGGCCAGCTGATAATGCCAAGCTGGCCCTAACCCCTTTATTACCCAGTGAGCCACCGCACCAGGGCCCTGGATGAGTTGGGTACAGCGCCAGAAGATGGCGCTTCTATGAACGCGCCATTTTCCGGGGTGGCTGCGGACTGCAATTTGCAGCTGGGGGGGGGGCCCAGAAAGCTTGGGCCTCCCTGCGCTGCAGATTCCAGCCCCCAGCTGCCTAGTTGTACCTGGCTGGACACAAAAATAGGGCGAAGCCCCACGTATTTTTTTTTTTTAAATTATTTCATGAAATTCATGAAATAATTAAGAAAAAAAGGGCTTCCCTATATTGTTGTGTCCGGCCAGGTACAAATAGGCAGCTGGTGGTTGGGGGCAGCCCGTTCCTGCCTGCTGTACCTGGCTGGACACAAATATAGTGCGAAGCCCCACGTCAATTTTTTTTTAATTATTTCATGAAATAATTAAAAAAAAAAAGGGCTTACCTATATTGTTGTGTCCGGCCCGGTACAAATAGGCAGCTGGTGGTTGGGGGCAGCCCGTTCCTGCCTGCTGTACCTGGCTGGACACAAATATAGGGCGAAGCCCCACATCAATTTTTTTTTAATTATTTCATGAATTTCCTGAAATAATTAAAAAAAAAATTGACGTGGGGCTTCGCCCTATATTTGTGTCCAGCCAGGTACAGCAGGCAGGAACGGGCTGCCCCCAACCACCAGCTGCCTATTTGTACCTGGTTGGACACGACAATATAGGGAAGCCCTTTTTTTCTTTATTATTTCATGAATTTCATGAAATAATTAAAAAAAAAAATACGTGGGGCTTCTCCCTATTTTTGTGTCCAGCCAGGTAGAACTAGGCAGCTGGGGGATGGAATCTGCAGCGCAGGGAGGCCCAAGCTTTCTGCCCCCATCCCCCCCCCCCGCTGCAAATTGCAGTCCGCAGCCACCCCGGAAAATGTCGCGTTCATAGAAGCTGGATGCTGTACCTGGCTGGCATACAAAAATATGGCAAAGCCCACGTCAAAATTTTTGGGAAAAATTAATTAAAAAATAAATAATAATTTAGGGACTGCATCTTTATTAACTCCTCAAATGTCATTTAGTGTTAAAATAAAGGACGGCTGGGGCAGATGTTTGAAGCCTGGGAAGGGGATAATACCCACGGAGCTTCCCAGACTACTAATATCAGCCCCCAGCTGAATACCTAGCCTTTACTAGCTATTAAAATGGGGGACCCCCCCAAAAAAATGACGTGGGGTCCCCCCTATTTTAATAGCTAGCAAAGGCTTGGCAGACAGCTGGGGGCTGATATTAATAGCCCAGGAAGGGTGCCATGAATATTGGCCCCCTCCCAGGCTAGAAACACCAGCCGTCAGCCGCCCCAGAAATGGCGCATCCATAGGATGCGCCAATTCTGGCACTTAGCCTCGCTCTTCCACGCTGCCCTGGTGCGGTGGCAGGGGGTAATGGGGTTGGGGTTCATGTCAGCGCCAGCTGCCATGAAGCCCAGGTTAGTAATGATGGGCGTCTATAAGACACCCCCATTACTAACCTACAAAGTGTTAAAAAGAAAAACACACACTACACCCAGAAAAAAATAAGTTATTTGAAATAAAACACACCATTTTATTTAATTCTTAGTTTACTAAAAAAAAAATAGTTACCTGTCCACGTTCCAGCGCTGATCTCCCATGCACAGCTGTCACATCTGGATACCCTTTATTATTTATTATTATTTTTGCACTGTGCGATTTATCCATTTACTTTCAGTTATTTGGGTATTTTGCTTGTTTTTGGTTTTTCTCTGTCTAGCGGCCTTGTGTGAACCTGCATTTACAATTTGCATGCACATCAATTTACGTTTCAGTTCAGACTTCCAGTTTTTTCTATATACTACAACCAACAGAGATTTGTTAATTACACTCGAGATGCAGCTAAAGGGATAGCTGAGCAGCTAGGACCAACTTCCCTCATGGCTTGGCAGAACAGAATGGCATTAGGCATCCTCTTAGCGGAAAGAGAAGATGTATGTAGTATGTTGGAGGATTTTGTTGCAATTTCATCCCTAATAATACTACAGCTCCTGATGGTAGCATCACCAATGCCCTTGATGGACTGACTGCCCTATCTAATAAACTGGCTGAGAACTCTGGATATGTTGACAATTTTTCTTCCTGGATTGAAGGATGGTTTGGGAAATGGTCTGGCCAGGTCACTTCCGCGCTGATATCTCTGGCCATTGTGGCCAGTGTACTCCCTGTTTGTGGCTGTTGTACTATACTGTGCATTAGAGGACTCGCACAAAGACTTATTGACTCTGCCATAACACAGACTATGTATGGAGGAATGGAGACTATGGAACCTGATGATAATGATTCTGAACATTATACCTTCCCCGAAAATAAACAAGACTCTGAAATCCGATGGGTCCTGTGAAAACCGTAATAAGAGAACAAAAGCCCTGATGGGTACAGAGATGTGATATTGAAATTTACAAAAGGGGGGAATGTTATAATCATTTCTGTAATAACTATATAATGTGTGTATATATATATGTGTGTGTGTATATATATATATACAGTATATATACAGTATATATAGTTTTACTGAAAGGTCCTAGAATGAGTGGAAAGTAGACAGATGTTCTCTTTGCGGTCAGAAACAACTGACTCTGAGATGTGTAGAGACACTAATCATTTCTTTGGAGAAACAGGACGCTTAGAATATAATCTATAGTCGGCTGCAAGAATTCATTTTCGTTGACTCTTATCTGATTTTGCATTATATATATACTAGAAATAGGCCGGATGCTATTGCATGGGGAGTGCGGTGAAATGAACCTCTGTGTACCCTTAGTGGTGCTAACAGGAGCAGTGGCCATGTGTCACACCATTTGCGCTTTCCATCATCCCTGTTCTATATCATCCTTCCGCATTTGTGTCTTGTATTTGTTGCATCATTTGACGTCGTTCACACCTGTGCACTGTCTCTTCCTTGTTGTGTGCTGTATTTTGGGATCTGGTGTTGTGTTTCTTGAGTGATGGTCACTATGTGGTGTCTCCTGTGTGCGGGTTTACACTATATGGTCTCTTGGAAGCTGTTGTGACTATAATTGGATGTGGTCCATTGTTTTGTGTAGTTTGATGTGTGTGTGATTGTCCGTTTCCAAGGTGGAGCAAAAAAACAGAAAGGAAGTGAAAGGATCCAATTTATTACCATGTCACAAATAATGGCAAAGCTTCATACTTTACATAATAGTAACAGAAAGACAATCCATAGAAATGTTATTAGATTCTATTTTATGTACTAGATAGATAGATGGAACTATGACACTTGAAAGACATACTGATAGGATGTTTAGATTGTGAGCCCCAATGGGGACAGTGCTGCAAATGTATGTAAAGCACTATGGAATTAATAGTGCTATATAAATGAATCAATATTATTATATTATATAAATATATTATTTATGTATATATGGTGAAACTATGTAAGTATGTATCTATAATGTCTCCTCAAACTATATATATATATATATATATATATATATATATTTATATGATATGTCTAAGGGGCAGCGTTTCTACTTATGGAGAGTGACACACCGGCTCTGGCACGTCAAGGTAAGGAGGCTTATTCGCCATGCAATGCTTCTCTGGGAAATTGAATATGCAAATTGCCTCTTCAGAGAAAAAGACCTCAGTCCAGAGCCTCTCACCAGCCAAATCAGTTCTCATACTTTGCACTGACGAGGGCCAACAGCCCGAAACACCGTGTCTGCAAATTGAGATTCTGATTTGGCTTTTATCCTAAGTCATATTGCACGACTCGTTAAAGGGTTGATTGTGACTTGTAGGATTGCTGCTTCCAATAGGTGGCGCTATAGAGTACAAGTCCTCTTTTTCTCTGAAGAGGCAATTTGCATATATATATATAACAACATTAACAAACATATATATGTATGTGTTTAGCTATGATGTATGTACTGTATGTACTAAAAATATAGAATTATTTAAAGTATATAATATCTATCATATATCCATGTATAATATATGTCTAAAATCTACAATTTTTTAAGATATAAATAGAGATATATATGAATATATATCTATGTAGCGATGTCTCTATCCACATGAATTAGAGCCAGAGGAGGAGATATGGTGAACAGCCTTCCCACCCATCTCTTCAGCTGTTCACAAAAAACCCAGCCCAGTGAAAAGACAAATAAGTCTCTCAGCATCTTTGACACTGTAGTTACAAATATGGGTTTCCATCACCAACTGTTTAAAAGTTGATGATACATATCTCCTCTGTGATGACCTTAAATACTTCTATATATATGTATTTACAACAAAATTAATGGTGCAAAATATATGTTATCTATATACTGTACAGACCAAAAGTTTGGACACACCTTCTCATTTAAAGATTTTTCTGTATTTTCATGACTTTGAAAATTGTACATTCACACTGAAGGCATCAAAACTATGAATTAACACATGTGGAATTATATACTTAACAAAAAAATGTGAAACAACTGAAAATATGTCTTATATTCTAGGTTCTTCAAAGTAGCCACCTTTTTCTTTGATGACTGCTTTGCACACTCTTGGCATTCTCTTGATGAGCTTCAAGAGGTAGTCACCGGAAATGGTTTTCACTTCACAGGTGTGCCCTGTCAGGTTTAATAAGTGGGATTTCTTGCCTTATAAATGGGGTTGGAACCATCAGTTGTGTTGTGCAGAAGTCTGGTGGATACACAGCTGATAGTCCTCCTGAATAGACTGTTAGAATTTGCATTATGGCAAGAAAAAAGCAGCTAAGTAAAGAAAAACGAGAGGCCATTGTTACTTTAAGAAATGAAGGTCAGTCAATGCGAAAAATTGGGAAAACTTTGAAAGTGTCCCCAAGTGCAGTTGCAAAAACCATAAATCGCTACAAAGAAACTGGCTCACTTGAGGACCGCCCCAGGAAAAGAGGACCAAGAGTCACCTCTGCTTCTGAGGATAAGATTATCCGAGTCACCAGCCTCAGAAATCGCATGTTAACAGCAGCTCAGATTAGAGACCAGGTCAATGTCACACAGAGTTCTAGCAGCAGACACATCTCTTCAACAACTGTTAAGAGGAGACTTTGTGCAGCAGGCCTTCATGGTAAAATAGCTGCTAGGAAACCACTGCTGAGGACAGGCAACAAGCAGAAGAGACTTGTTTGGGCTAAAGAACACAAGGAATGGACATTAGATGAGTGGAAATCTGTGCTTTGGTCTGATGAGTCCAAATTTGAGATCTTTGGTTTCAACCACCATGTGTTTGTGCGACGCAGAAAAGGTGAACGGATGGACTCTACATGCCGGGTTCCCACCGTGAAGCATGGAGGAGGAGGTGTGATGGTGTGGGGGTACTTTGCTGGTGACACTGTTGGGGATTTATTCAAAATTGAAGGCATACTGAACTAGCATGGCTATCACAGCATCTTGAAGTGGCATGCTATTCCATCAGGTTTGCGTTTAGTTGGACCATCATTTATTTTTCAACAGGACAATGACCCCAAACACACCTCCAGGCTGTGTAAGGGCTATTTCACCAAGAAGGAGAGTGATGGGGTGCTACGCCAGATGACCTGGCCTCCACAGTCACCAGACCTGAACCCAATCGAGATGGTTTGGGGTGAGCTGGACCGCAGAGTGAAGGCAAAAGGGCCAACAAGTGCTAAGCATCTCTGGGAACTCCTTCAAGATTGTTGGAAGACCATTTCTGGTGACTACCTCTTGAAGCTCATCAAGAGAATGCCAAGAGTGTGCAAAGCAGTCATCAAAGGAAAAGGTGGCTACTTTGAAGAACCTAGAATATAAGACATATTTTCAGTTGTTTCACACTTTTTTGTTAAGTATATAATTCCACATGTGTTAATGCATAGTTGTGATGCCTTCAGTGTGAATGGACAATTTTCATAGTCATGAAAATACAGAAAAATCTTTAATTGAGAAGGTGTGTCCAAACTTTTGGTCTATACTGTATATACACTGCTCCAAAAATAAAGGGAACACTTAAAAGAACAGAATATAACTCCAAGTAAATCAAACTTCTGTGAAATCAAACTGTCCACTTAGGAAGCAACACTGATTGACAATCAATTTCACATGCTGATGTGCAAATAGAATAGACAATAGATGGAAATTATTGGCAATTATCAAGACACCCTCAATAAAGGAGTGGTTCTGCAGGTGGGGACCACAGACCACATCTCAGTACCAATGCTTTCTGGCTGATGTTTTGGTCACTTTTGAATGTTGGTTGTGCTTTCACACTCGTGATAGCATGAGACGGACTCTACAACCCACAGAAGTTGCTCAGATAGTGCAGCTCATCCAGGATGGCACATCAATGCGAGCTGTGGCAAGAAGGTTGGCTGTGTCCAGAGGCTGGAGGCCCTACCAGGAGACAGGCCAGTACACCAGGAGATGTGGAGGGGGCCGTAGGAGGGCAACAACCCAGCAGCAGGACCACTACCTCCGCCTTTGTGCAAGGAGGAACAGGAGGAGCACTGCCAGAGCCCTGCAAAATGACCTCCAGCAGGCCATAAATGTGCATGTGTCTGCACAAACGGTTAGATACCGACTCCATGAGGGTGGTATGAGGGCCCAACGTCCACAGATAGGGGTTGTGCTCACAGCCCAACACCATGCAGGACGCTTGGCATTTGCCACAGAACACCAGGATTGGCAAAGTCACCACTCGCGCCCTGTGCTCTTCACAGATGAAAGCAGGTTCACACTGAGCACATGTGATAGACGTGACAGAGTCTGGAGATGCCATGGAGAGCGACATCCATCAGCATGACCGGTTTGGCAGTGGGTGAGTAATGGTGTGGGGTGGCATTTCTTTGGAGGGCTGCACAGCCCTCCATGTACTCGCCAGAGGTAGCCTGACTTCCATTAGGTACTGAGATGAGATCCTCAGACCCCTTGTGAGACCATATGCTGGTGCGGTTGGCCCTGGGTTCCTCCTAATGCAGGACAATGCCAGACCTCATGTGGCTGGCGTGTGTCAGCAGTTCCTGCAAGATGAAGGCATTGAAGCTAAGGACTGGCCCGCCCGTTCCCCAGACCTGAATCCGATTGAGCATATCTGGGACATCATGTCTCGCTCCATCCGCCAACGTCACGTTGCACCACAGACTGTCCAGGAGTTGGCGGATGCTTTAGTCCAGGTCTGGGAGGAGATCCCACAGGAGACGATCCGCAACCTCATCAGGAGCATGCCCAGGCGTTGTAGGGAGGTCATACAGGCACGTTGATATATATATATATATATATATATATATATATATATATATATATATATATATATATATATATGCCTTTTTGTCATTCTAGTAGTAGGGCCATAATTAAGACATGATTTGTTGAAACGCGTAGGTCTGTAAGCTATGATAGTTGCACATTTGCTGTATTCTTTGTGGAGCAGTGTTTTATATGGCTAATAAAAGCTAAGTTTTAATATTTTTTCTACTAAACAAACCTTTACGCTGGATCATTTGCACTTTTCCCTTGTCTGGCTACACTTACGTTTCGCCCTGGTACCACTTATCTGCATCTCCAGAAGTTTCCCATTTCTCTATTATACTCTTCAAATGACATTTTGAGACTTTCTCCTCCTGTTGTTGCACATATTTTTTTCCCTCCATCTGCACAGGTATCATTAATCTATCAACTATAATGGCCGTACCAGGTCCTGCAGGTCCTGTATCCCGTACACATGACGTGGGCAGTGCACGGCATGCCGCTAGTTTTTATTCTGAGTGCTCTTATATACGGTGGTAGTTTTACACAATGTTGAGCCTGTGATCTGCAGAGTGAAATGTCTGACTGCTAGAACAGAAGTATACGGCAGATTCTACAGCATGGATACATAAAGGACGTCCTGGGGGAATATACCTCCCTCCAACACTCGTCCAGTCCCTGCCTCACACTAGAGACATTTATAATAACTCCAGGACTATGGAGCTGGTCATTTTCTCATAATCTGTGGCCATTATTAGTGATCTCGCATTGTACGGTAATATCACCCTGGAGGTTGTGATGTATTTAGTGTAATAGCGCCATCTAAAATATGCAGTATATATCAGGCGATACCATGCTTTCTATAGTTAGTCGTCTTATGTGCCCTCTATAGCTATATATTATACTTTATATTTCTTTATAATAATTTATAATAAATTACTCGATAGTTTTACAGCTTTATGATGTTTATTAATCTGCTGTAATTATAAAAGAAAGTCCAACCTTACAGTGGACACAGGTGGAAGTGTCCTCCATGATGGTGTAGGCTGAGGTGGAGCAAGTATATAGTCAGTGGGGGATCAAGATGACCAGTATTCCCCAGGGTTCCTTGTTATCAGGGAGGGACCCGGTGTATGCAATCAAAAGATCTTATCCTCTGGCCGGCTGTGTGCCATCAACAGGTAATGATCCTCTGTCCGGCTGTGTGCCATCAACAGGTAATGACCATCCGGCAGTGCGACATCAACTGGTCATCACCCTCCAGCTGTGTGCCATCAACAGGTAATGACCATCCGGCAGTGCGACATCAACTGGTCATCACCCTCCAACTGTGTGCCATCAAAATGTAATGACCATCTGGCAGTGCGCCATCAACAGGTAATGACCCTCTGGCTATGGCCATCAATAGGTCATCACCCTCCGGCTGTGTGCCATCATTAGGTAATGACCATCCGGCAGTGCGCCATGAACAGGTAATGACCATCCGGCTGTGTGCCATCAACAGGTAATGATCCTCTGTCCGGCTGTGTGCCATCAACAGGTAATGACCCTCTGGCTATGGCCATCAATAGGTCATCACCCTCCGGCTGTGTGCCATCAAATGTTTTTATCTTCTGTCCAGTTTTGTGCCATCAAGAGGTAATGACCCTCCAGCTGTGGGCCATCAACAGGTCATCACCCTTCGGCATTTAGGCTTCTTGTCTTCTGTAAGATGCGATTCTTGAGTCTCCTGATGTTAAAAAATATTTAAAAAATCACTGATTAAACTAATAATCTATCTAGTACATAAGCATCACAATTTATAATCTATCTAGTGCATAAGTATGACAATTTAGCTCACAGAACATACACTATGCTAAAACATTAGACCCTACAAGCAGAAATTTGCTAAACTAACATAAATATAACTGACAAATCAGTAGAAAAATCGCTACCAATGGCACAGCTCTCTTCACATCAACCTGTAACCATAGTAGATAAGAAATAGAGGACAATGCTCATAGTCAGTTATCAACAATTCGGCATGGGGCATCCCACCAGAGACATTATAATATCTAATAGATTATAGATGGCAATAGAATTTACCAACAAGCACATAGTATGCCAAACTCAAGTACATAGTATGCCAAACCTCGACACTTTTTCCTAAAATAGGTTCATCAGAAGCACATACTAGACAGTGATACTTAGCAAAGCGTTCATAGATATATGCTCCATATGATAAGGTGCTAAAGTGCAAGTGTGTGACAAAATATCCATTCGATTTCAGGCGCAATGCTGCATTGTATGTAGTAAGATGGTGCCCATCAGACAGCATGTATAGGACTAACCTGTGATGAAAACACGAGCAATGGGAAAGTTCAAGCAGTTGCCTTCTCAATCTTCCTCGCCTCTAAGACATCTAAGGAAACATCTTGTCCTCTTGATTTTGGGTGGAGGTGTTGTAGGCATTTCAGGCTCTGGCATTCTAGGTTCTGACATACTAGGTTCTGACATGGTAGGTTCTGGTGTTCTAGGTTCTGGTGCTCTTGGCTCTGGAATTCTGGGTTGTTGGCTTCTCTGAAAAATCAGTAACCTCTCTTTATGCTCCGTGGAACTTCGAGCTCTTCTTCCTATATGGTTGTGAGGGATCGTTCTGACCCAGACAATATCACTGAACGCCACTTTATAGTTGCAACTAGGAACCTTTTTCGCATCCTGCGGTGCAGGAGCCATGGATGGAGTAGAACATTTGCCATTGGGCAGGACAGGTGTTCTCCTGGAGTCTTGCTCCTGAATCTGAGGAATGCAAATCGGCTCCTTACAAGCACTTTGTTCCTTCAGAATGGTTTTGTTCTCAGGAGTTTTCTGATTGTTTCACCAGGTTCAGACATTGCCCACTTGCTCAGGACAAGACTTAAGGCCAAATACTCTAGTATTGTCAGTAGTGTCATCACCGCAACAAAAACTGCGTCACGGAAGAGCCAAAGAGGAAGATTGATGGAAGCTTGATAGGTGCTTCTCCTGAGATCCACGGGTAGTGGGTCATCCTATAATAAAGAAAAAAAACATAATAAAGTCCTGTATATTTATACCCAATCCAGTCAAACAGAGAGCCCTTGTTATTATACAGTGATGGATACATTATCAAGCAACTTTCAGAAATATCCCATTGAGAAGATCAGGAAGAAGTTTGGGATTCACCTCCAGGGTCCATGGAATATTATTTACAGTTGGACTTTCATATGACGGACGGTCACGTGTCCAGTATGAGAAGTCCTGCAAGAGGCGATATTCTCATTAGCTGATCCTTGTGACCTCCATATTGATGAGAACATACTCGCCCTCAGTGTACTGTAATGTGGGGGGTAGAGCAACGTAAAGCACAGAAATGATAGGATGATACTCATCATCTCCAGAGGTCTCTCAGCACCAAGGTATGGTCAATGAGATACAAGCTGCAGATGGGCCGAGGCTTCTAATATACCCAGGGGTGACATCACAAAGCCCTCTGTGACATCATTGCACAGTTCTATCCATCATGTCACTGATACTTTGGACCTAACTAAATGTCTAAAAGAGAACCCTTCCACATGATTTCCAATCACGGAGCAGCTTCAGTTTTTCAAGAAAAGTTTAAAAAATATAATCTGTGCTGTGATTGGTCACAATGGCACATGAAGCAGAACGTCTTTAGATCTTTTAAAGGGAAAGTGTCAGCAATTTTTTTACAATTTTTTTACAATTGTAAAATTGTAAAGTATTTATATTTATATATAAATACACATATATATTTAAAAAGGTTTTAATGGTATAAAATCTGAAAAAATATTTTAACTGTTTTGATGTTTTCAACTTGTAAACACTAGGGGGAGCAGCAACTGACATTTCCATGAAAACAGAATACAGCTAGCTCGCATTACGACTGCAGTAAAAGTGGGTGGGATCTGCTCACATGGGTGTGATGTCACTCCTCCCCTTCTGGGCGTTTGCAAAAAGGTAAGTGAGACTGTAGTTTAGGATCACAGTGCGGAGCGATCACTGGTGACTGCAAAGTGATATATAAGGGACAACACCAAAGTCATTAATCACTACAAGGACAAGGCAGGAATGTGGGAGTCAGAGGGGTCACCCCACACTTATATCCCCTCTGACTGTCACTTCCTAAGCTCCTTTCCCTGCCATAACCTCTTATTCCCGCAGGTAAATTCTTACAGGACCCCCCTCCCCATCCCCTTCCCCTGCCGCAGCTGATTTTAAACGTCCTCCATATGTAATAATAGACAGGTACTCACCGGCAGCCTATGGTAATTCACAGGGTAGAACAGGGTACAGCACAGAAACAATATGGCGATCCTCATTGTCTCCAGGGGGCATCTCAGCACCAAGATATGGCCAATGAGATATGAGCTCCAGGTGGATGGAGCCCCCTTATATACCCCAAGGGTGACATCACAACGCCCTCTGTGACATCATCACCCACAACATTCCGTCACATGACATCACCCAGCACCAGCATCATGTGACCCAGCGTAAATAGAAACAGTCCCTGTTGCCTATAGCAACTATTCAAAACTAAGTTTAAACTTTTCCAACAGCTAAAGGCGGCTCTGTGATGGCAGTTTCTTCTTGTGGACGGTTGTGATAAATCTGCAGAACATCTACATAACGCGACATGTAGAAAATCCTGTCTTTTCCCCTCTGTTCTTCCTCTGGTGCTACAGAGACCGATAGAAGGAGCTTTTCCAGACCTTACAGTGCACAATATGGGACCTAATCACTGATATCCCAGATCTCCTCAGTACAAGCATACCGCCAACCTATGAGGACTAGAAAGAGGGCGAAACCATGCGGCACGCGTAGTCTGACCACACCCCTATCCACACCCCAAGCCACGCCCATTTACCATGTCTTTCTCCCCCGGCAGGAAGAGTTATCAGAGGGGCGGTGGCAGTGAGGGACATTCAGCAGAAACTCGGGACTGCAGGGCATAGACCTAAATCCGGGACTGTCTGCTGTATCCAGGACGGCTGGGACTAGAGATGAGAGGATCGACTCATGGGACTCAGGTCCAGCATCCAGGTCAGTGGTAATTGGTGGCTGGACGGGAGGCCCTGTCGCGGCTTTAGATTAGCCCGGGCTGCTGCAATATCATCTGTGCGTCCTGCTCTTCTCTAGTTGGGACCTGTGGATTATTTTTTGTTCCCTCATTCACAGTCGGACCCTTCAGAACTTTCTCATCTCTGTGTAGTTTCACTATATGACATCTGGCTTTTTTGTGTCTGTAAGGCCGTGTTCACACGTAGCATAAATACTGTGCACCAATCTACACAATAACAATCTCCTCTGGTTATTGCATCTTTGGTGCACTATTTTAGGCTTTTTCCCCCTTATTTGATGCATTTTGGTGCAGATGTGAAACCGCGTTTTTAATTGTTTTTTACAGTACAGAAAAGCTTTGATTCTGCACTTAAAAAAGTATCTGCAGTTTCTTACAGACGTTTTTTTATGCTCCACATTGAAGTCTATAGAGGAAAAAAATCACCAAAACCGCACAGGGTGGGGGCAGGGTGAGGGACACTGAGGGCAGAATGGAGGCATGGGGGGGTCGAATGGGAAACATGGAGGCAGAATGGGAGACATTGGGGGCAGAATGGAGTCACATTGGGGGAGAATGGAGTCATATTGGAGGCAGAATGGAAACACATTGAGGGCAGAATGGAGACATGGGGGGCAGAATGGAGACGGGGCAGAATGGAGACAGGGGGGAAGAATGCAGACAGGGGGGCAGAATGGAGATGGGGCAGAATAGAGACTGGGGGGCAGAATGGAGATAGGGGGCAGAATGGAGACAGGGGGCAGAATGGAGAAAGGGGGAAGAATGGAGACGGGGCAGAATAGAGACCTGGGGGCAGAATGGAGATAGGGGGCAGAATGGAGACATGGGGACAGTATGGAGACATTGGGGGCAGAATAGAAACCAGAGGGCAGTATGGATGGAGACAAGGGTGGCAGAATAGAAACATGGGGGCAGAATGGAGACAAGGGCGACAGAATGGAGACATGGAGGGAAGAATAGAAACATGGGGGGAAGAATGGGGACGGGGGCAGAATGGAGATATTGGGGGCAGAATAGAAACCAGGGGGTAGTATGGAGACAAGGGGGGCAGAATGGAGACAGGGGGGCAGAATGGAGACAGGGGGGGCAGAATGGAGACAAGGGGGGCAGAATGGAGACATTCGGGCAGAATAGAAACATTGGGGCAGAATGGAGGCAAGGGGGGCAGAATGGAGAAAGGGGAGCGGAATGGAGACATTGGGTGCATAATAGAAACATGGAGGCAGAATAGAAACATGGTGGCAGAATGGAGACGGGGCAGAATGTAGACATCGGAGGCAGAATGGAGAGACATTGGGGCAGAATGGAGACGGGGTAGAATTGAGATGGGGCAGAATGGAGACATTGGAGGCAGAACGGAGAGACATTGGGGGCAGAATGGAGACATGGGGCAAAATAGACACATGGAGGCAGAATGGAGACGTGGGCAGAATGGAGAGACATTGGCAGAATGGAAAGAAATGGGGGCAGAATGGAGAGACATTGGGGCAGAATGGAAAGACATTGGGGCAGAATGGAGAGACATTGGGGCAGGATGGAGAGACATTGGGGCAGAATGGAGAGACATTGGGGGCAGAATGGAGACATGGGGCAAAATAGACACATGGAGGCAGAATGGAGACGTGGGCAGAATGGAGAGACATTGGCAGAATGGAAAGAAATGGGGGCAGAATGGAGAGACATTGGGGCAGAATGGAAAGACATTGGGGCAGAATGGAGAGACATTGGGGGCAGGATGGAGAGACATTGGGGGCAGGATGGAGAGACATTGGGGGCAGGATGGAGACAAATGGAAACTTGGAGGCAGAATGGAGACATTGGGGGCAGGATGGAGAGACATTGGGGGCAGGATGGAGAGACATTGGGGGCAGGATGGAGACAAATGGAAACATGGGGGCAGAATGGAGACATTGGGGGCAGGATGGAGACAATGGGGGCAGAATGAAGACAATGGGAGTAGGATGTGGGACATTATTACTGTAGGGGCTAATTAAAGGATATTATTACTGCTGTAATGTATTTTATTTTTGAGGATACTGTTTTCTGTGGGGGGTTCATGTTACTGTGCAGGGCGGCACTATATCACTTTTTTTCTTCATCTGGTGTAGTGTAGAAGTTGGGGAAATATTGGGGAATGTGCTCTGTAAGCTGCTCTAGATAACCGTGTTATTTTATGCAGAGACGAGTCCTGGCGAGAAGAAGTGATGGCGGTCTGCGATGGATGAAGAGGAAAAGTGGAGATGAAGGACTTCAACTAGAGACATCACCAGTGAGTCAGTGTGTTATCTGTACACTGACACTATACACTGTATAGTATACACAGAGCTCCTGTGAATAATGGCACTATTAGTAATGGTAATATTAGTATTCTGTTTTTGTATTAATGCTCAGTATGGTAGTATTCGGTCACTATGTGGTGGTAATATGTGATCTGGTCATGGTGTGGCGGTATTTGTCCCTTGTCCACTACAGGATATTGGCCCCTCATGCCGTCTACATGGAGTTTGTTTCCGTCCTCTTGAGACTGTACTGCGAGATATAGCAAACCTTCTTGTGACGCCACGTATGGATGCCGTCCTGGCAGAGCCAGACCACCTGTACAACCTGAATGGACCGCCTCATGTTACCCACAATTACCAAGACACAACAGAAATGAAAAACTAGAGAAGTCAGGGAGGAGGAAGAGAGAGGAATTGTCTGTGGCAATGTCATGCTCCAGGATTTGATCCCTTCAGTTTGTGTTCTGTGGTCGGCTTCTCTTTCTGCCGAGCCACAGGACACACACCTTTTCACTGGGTGTTTGGGTTCTGCTTTTCTGGCTGCAGCCTGCTTAGCTTTACACATTTGTATTTTTATTTGGATGCCTATCACATTTTGGGTGCAGCTTTATAGTCTGCGTTTCCTGCTGGTGATAGATTCATTTGGATATTCTGACATTCTGTTGATATTTGGAGCTAGGGTTTTTCGCTTTGCTGTTTATTTGCTATACTTTGCACTTTTCTTCTTTTTATCATTTGAAAATAGGCAGTATATTTGTTAACAGTACTTGCTGTATTCTTTGTTTGGTATTTTGTTTCTTACTTTACTTGCTTTGGGATTATTCCTTTGTTCAGCACACTTCTCTTCTTTTAGATAATTCACACTCTGCTCTGCCCTCTGGTTCTTTAGGAGGAACGTGAAGCAACTTGTCTGCCTTTTAGGCAGTTTAGGCCATAGTTGCCATCTCCTAGTCTGTGGTTAGGTCTATCTCTTCACCCGCAGGTACCGATGGGGACTGTGTAGTCAAGGTATCTAGTCTGTACAGGAGCAAGCAGGGTCAGTTGTAGTTTTTAGTGTTTAACCTATGTTCCCAAGTAAGTTGCTACACATGCATAGATAAACTAGGAGTTGTTAGGAGCATTCAGGGTGAGCCACTATTGATATGGGCGCCATTGCGTTATCTTAGGGTGCCAACCTCCACCATCATGTAGGGACAGACCAGGGTCAGAGTAGTGCTTCTACCAGTCTGAATTTGGATCTGCCAGGTTCAGGTATTTGTTCCCCTTGTTTGTGCGCTACCAATGTACATGGGCTTGTGCAGTCATAATAGGCCACTATCTGCACCATTCCCTCTTTCGGGGTGTCTCGCTGTTCCTCTCCCGGGCTCCTGTTATCACTTTCATCTGCACCAGAAGAGGTGACATTGATTCACAATCACTTCTGCCCCTAACTAGACAGATCGATGTCCCTGACATTTAAGTGACTCGTGGTTATACAGTAAAAGTGTGTGAAGATGTCGGACACGGTCCCAGAAGACTTTTACAGTTTGTGTCATTATAACATGTATAATGGTTGAGCAATGTTTAATGCTGAATTTAATGTAATATCTCCCATCAGAGCTGTAGTAGATTGGACAACTAGGTAAGGAAGACTTAACAGTCAGCTGGCCCTACAGATGGGAGGAGTGTTTGGAAGTAAGAAGAGAGTTTCTTCCTGCTTAGAGAAGTCAGCACTGGAATGAGTAGTGAGGTGACGCCAAATACAGAGAGTGTGACAGATGAGGCCGCATAGTGAGGAGTGTGAGACTGGAAGGAAGCAGAACAGAGATAGCAAGATTCTGTAACTGGATCCAGTGGCAGAGTAATATGGCCAGAGCAGCCTGTACCCTGTGTGGTGAAGTGGACTATAGACAGAAAGAGGTCAGCTGCACTGGATACGGCCAGGAGCTTAAGGAGGTAGAGCTGTGGGTTAGCGGGTAACCCTGAGACAGCACAGGCAAAGTAACATAGTAACATAGTTTTTAAGGTTGAAGTAAGACTAAGTCCATCTAGTTCAACCCATAGCCTAACATGTTGATCCAGAGGACGGCAAAAAAAAAACATGTGGCAAACACTAAGCTCCACATTGGGGAAAAAAATTCCTTCCCGACTCCATACGACAATCAGACTAGTTCCCTGGATCAACGCCCTATCAAGGAATCTAGTATATATAACCTGTAATATTATACTTTTCAAGAAAGGAATCCATGCCCTTCTTAAATTTTATTAGTGAATCACTCATTACAACATCATGCGGCAGAGAGCTCCATAGTCTCACTGCTCTTACAGTAAAGAATCCCCGTCTGTGATTATGATTAAACCTTCTTTCCTCCAGACGTAGAAGATGCCCCCTTGTCCCCGTCTCTGGCCTCAGAGTAAAAAGATCAGTAGACAGGTCTTTGTTCTGTCCCCTCATATACTTGTACATAGTAATAAGATCACCCCTAAGCCTTCGTTTTTCCACAGTAAATAACCCCAATTGTGATAACCTGTCTTGGTATTGCAGACCCCCCAGTCCTCTAATAAGCTTTGTCGCTCTTCTCTGCACCCTCTCTAGTTCAGCTATGTCTTTCTTATACGCCGGAGACCAGAAGTGAGCACAGTATTCTAAGTGTGGTTGCACTAGTGACTTGTATAGAGGTAAAATTATGTTCTCCTCATGAGCATCTATGCTTCTTTTAATGCATCCCATTATTTTATTTGCCTTTGCAGCAGCTGCCTGACACTGGCCACTAAACGTGAGCTTGTCGTCCACCAATACACCCAGGTCTTTTTCAGTTACAGTTTTGCCCAGTGTTTTACAGTTAAGCATATAATTATACATTTTGTTTCCTCTGCCCAAGTGCATTACCTTACATTTATCCCCATTAAAGTTCATTTGCCATTTATCAGCCCAAGCTTCTAGTTTACATAGATCCTCCTGTAATATAAAATTGTCCTCCTCTGTATTGATTACCCTGCAGAGTTTAGTGTCATCTGCAAATATTGAAATATTACTCTGTATGCCCCTACAAGGTCATTAATAAATATGTTAAAAAGAAGGGGGCCCAATACTGACCCCTGTGGTACCCGACTGTTAACTGAGACCCAGTCTGAGTGTTTTCCATTAATAACCATCCTTTGTTTCCTATCACTGAGCCAATTCTTAACCCACATACATATATTTTTCCCTATCCCCACTGTTCTCATTTTATGTATCAACCTTTTGTGTGGAACCGTATCAAAAGCTTTTGAAAAGTCCATATACACAACATCCACTACATTTCCTCGTTCCAGTCCGGAACTTGCCTCCTCATAAAAGCTGATCAGATTAGTTTGACAGAAACGGTCCCTCGTAAACCCATGTTGATATTGGGTCATGAGGTTATTCTTCTTCAGATACTCTAGTATAGCATCTCTTAGGAAACCCTCCAGGATTTTACCCACAGTAGAGGTTAAGCTTACTGGCCTATAATTTCCAAGTTCAGTTTTTGTCCCCTTTTTGAATATTGGCACCACATTTGCTATACGCCAGTCCTATGGTACAAACCCTGTTATTATGGAATCTTTAAAGATTAAAAATAATGGTCTATCTATGAAGTTACTTAATTCCTGCAGTACTCGCGGGTGTATCCCATTCGGGCCTGGGGATTTGTCAACTTTAGTGATTTTTAGACGCCGCTGTACTTCCTGCTGGGTTAAGCAAGTGACATTTAATGGAGAATTTTTGTTATCACAGATCATGTTTTCTGTCGTGTGATTTTCTTGTGTAAATACGGTTGAAAAAAAATCGTTTAGCATATTGGCTTTTTCCTCATTCTCATCCACCATTTCCCCCAGACTATTTTTAAGGGGCCAACACTATCATTTTTTAGTTTTTTACTATTTATGTAGCTAAAGAATATTTTGGGGTTATTTTTACTTTCTCTGGCAATGATTCTCTCTGCCTCAGTCTTTGCTGCCTTGATTTGGTTTTTACAGAATTTATTTAATTTTCTATATTTATTTAATGCCTCATCACTACCTACTTGCTTTAGTTCTCTAAATGCTTTCTTTTTGTCACATATTGCGCCCCTTACAGCTCTATTTAGCCATAGTGGTTTCCTCCTATTTCTAGCATGTTTATTCCCATAGGGTATATATTGTGCACAGGTCCTATTCAGGATGCTAATAAATGTCTCCCATTTGCTTTGTGTAGCTTTATGTCTCAGGATATCATCCCAGTTTATTGCACTAAGATCATCTCTCAACCGTTGGAAATTTGCCTTCCTGAAGTTTAGTGTCCTTGAAACCTCTCTACTACACATCTTATTAAAGGTTACATGAAAATGTATTATTTTGTGATCACTATTACCCAAATGACCCCCAACTCGTATATTTGATATGCGGTCTGGCCTGTTGGTTAATATTAGGTCTTACAGTGCCCCCCTTCTTGTTGGGTCCTGAACCAGTTGTGAAAGGTAATTGTCTCTCATAGTTGTCAAAAACCTATTACCTTTGCTTGAACTACAGGTTTCTGTCCCCCAATGTATTTCAGGGTAGTTGAAGTCCCCCATAATAATGACTTCTCCTTGAGTCACTGCTTCATCTATTTGCTTTACGAGGATATTCTCCGCTACTTCCATTATTTTTGGAGACTTATAACAAACCCCTATCAGTAATTTATTATTTTTTCCCCCTCCCCTTATCTCCACCCACAGGGACTCTACATTTCCATTAGATTCACATATATCCTCCTGCAAGATGGGTTTTAAGGATGATTTTACATATAAACACCCCCCCCTCGCTTGTTTGTACGGTTATTTCTGAACAGACTATAGCCCTGTAAATTAACTGCCCAGTCATGGTTCTCGTCCAGCCACGTCTCAGATATCCCCACCATGTCATAATTATTTTCCAACAAAATTAATTCTAATTCCTCCATTTTGTTGGTGAGGCTTCTGGCATTAGTGTACATGCATTTTATGTATCTCTCTGTACCTCTATTCTTTCTTACTTTATTGACTGTTCTAACCCCACCCCCAATTTCTATATTTGTGCCCAGGTCACTATCTGCACTATCTTCCCCACCTATAAAATGAATACCCTCCCCCCAATCCCTAGTTTAAACACTCCTCCAACCTTCTAGCCATTTTCTCCCGCAGCACCCATTGAGGTGCAGCCGGTCCCTAGCGTAGAGTCTGTAGCCAACTGAGAAGTCAGCCCAGTTCTCCAGGAACCCAAATCCCTTCTTCCTACACCAGTACTTGAGCCACTTATTTATCTTACTAATCTCCGGTTGCCTCTCTGGCGTGGGACGTGGTACCGGTAGTATTTCAGAGAATACCACCTTGGAGGTCCTTGCTTTCAGCTTGCAGCCTAATTCCCTGAAATCATCTTCAAGGACTTTCCACCTACCTCTAACTTTGTCATTTGTTCCAATGTGCACCATGACCGCTGGGTCCTCACCAGCCCCTCCCAGTAATCTGTCAACCCGATCAGCGATGTGCCGGACTCGAGCGCCACGTAGGCAGCACACTGTTCGACGATCCCTGTCTTTGTGACAGATTGCCCTATCTGTTTCCCTAATAATTGAGTCCCCCACTACCAGCACCTACCTGGTTTGCCCTGCTCTCCTATTTCCCTCCTTACTGGAGCTGACACTCCTCTGGCTTTCAGGGGACATGTCTTGCTGCAGCAGTGCTACCCCTGTACCGTCACCCCCCTCATATGCCAACTTTGCAAACTTATTGGGGTGTGCCAGATCAGGACTAGCCTCCCTGGTACTCTTCCCTCTACCCCCCCTCACTGTCCTGCAGCTCCCTACTACCACCCTCCCCCACATCTACCCCAGTGAGCAGAGCTGCTCAGTGAGCAGCAGACTCCTTTCCATATTGTCAATGGACAGTACGACTGAAGAGAAGGTAATGTGTAGGCTACACCTGGGAGTCATAGTGAGTAAATACTGGACTTTCCAGGCTGGGGCAAGGGAATTACTGGAAGAGCAGTGGTCAGTGAAGGGCAGAAAAAAAGGAATGGAGTTTTCAGGCCCAGCAACTGTACTGCTTTAAAGTCATTTACAAGTGAAGCACCACCACCAGGATATAAAATGATTCTGCCTCTATGTAAAACAGATGAAGATGTGAGTAACAAGTGTTGTGGCTGCTATCTCTTGTACAGGCGTTACACCAGTTTCATCAGTGTGAGGAGCTGGCCACGGACTAAAGACTATTGGACCAATGGACGTAGAGCAGAGTGCACGTCTCTAAGGGATGCAGACTTTTTCCAGCACGGAGCACTGGTTATGTCGGTCTTATTGTTGTGTTTTATTGGAGATTTGCTTGCTCTTGAGATTGAGGTGCACGGGTCTCTCCTGGAGAGCGTTCAGCATCGGGAATCACTGTTTCCATTCAGTAATAGTAAGCAAAGAAAGACATGCAAGCTGGATCTTATGTATCCATAAGGCCAGACACAAAATTGGTAATCAGGTAAATCAATCATTCCATTACTCTTGTTAGTCTCTCAGAGGCCTCAATTGAGTCATTGTTTCATATGAGACTGTACGTTCACTCTTGTGGTATGTTCATTTGAAAATGCCTGCTGAGTATATATTGCATCAGCCCACGGCAGTTTACTAATTACACAATTTAGGACAAATATGCTGGTTAGTTGAACAGTGAAGTATCACCTCCCCCCAACTTCTCCAATCCTGTGGAGGAATGTCCTGAATGGGAACTGTGGGTATAAAGTCTCTGACTCCCACTCCAGAGGTTCTCTTCAGTAACAGTCCAAAACACCATGGCTCCATCTGGTGGAATACAGGTCTGCTCCTCTGCCCAACACTGAACCCACAAATAAGTTTGGAGAACCCCAGTTGAGACTGTACTATATGTTGCTGGAGTTAGATAGATGTTCTACGGTCATGGTATCTATCGTCTGTATGTGATGAACTATGTATGTGAGGACTGTAGTTGCTGACTGGATACATGTGCGATGGACGTGATATCTGTTATCTGGACTAGCATGAACTGTAACCAGGGCCGGACTGGAGCAATGGGACATCGTACAACTCTTCGGTGGGCCAAGATCTTTGGCGTGTCCCCGAGCAGGACATAGAGTGGGCCCACTGGTTTCAACTGAATGTACATCCGAGGACACACATTCAATTGAAATGTATTGGTGTTCCATGGGGGAAACAAAAGGGAGGTCCTGTTACTGTGCAGGGCTGCACTACATCGCCTTTTTTCTTCATCTGGCGTAGTGTATAAGTCAGGGAATAAGTGGAGACCGTGCCACCTGACGAAGGCTGGTTCGAAATGCGCGTCAGGGGCGGACGCACTAATAGTTAGAGCTCCTGCATCATTGCTGTATTTCATAATGCTTCTTGTTTGGTGCATTAGCATAGTTCTAGTGGGATAATTTGTCACATATACCTTGATAACGCTATTTATTGGTATAACGGCAGGATTTCTTTTTTATGACATAGTATTCCTTTATATCTGTTATGATAGTACATATGATAATGTATATGATATTTGATATATACTATTATTAATGTTCCTATATTGCGTGCCCCTTTTTTCCACAGTTTGTCTTCACACGTGGATATGTGTCCTATTCCCCCCTGCCCTGTTCATGTATATTTTTATCCATCAATAAATTTTCTACTTTTGAACATTGAAACAAAAGAGGAAAAAAAAGTCAGCTCAACTTACTCAGACATCAGGTGCACGGAACAGCCGTCAGTGCCCCGGGAGATTAGCAGGAAAAAACAAGGAGTGATCCGGCATCCAAAAGTCTTCTTTAACATCAATAATCCTATATTAGAAAACTATTTTAAAAATCATATGCAGAGAAGTCACAGCCCCCACAGGAGGAGGTGATGTACAGACGAGTTTCAGACCTTATGGTCCTTAATCATTGTATGATGTGACTTTTCTGCATATGATTTTTAAAATAGTTTTCCAATATAGGATTATTGATTTTAAAGAAGACTTTTGGATGCTGGATCACTCCTTGTTTTTTCCTACTTTTGTACATTACCCTGGACTATTGCTCGTCATTTTTTGTCTCCGTATATATGTATTTCTTGACGAGTTGTCCACCTGAGTCCTTCAATACCTGCATGTGTATTATGCCATTATATAACCTTTGATTTTTTTATACTGGGCTTAACATGCTACTATTTCCTATGAGTTATTACTAAGAACTAACAGGCAGGTAATTGCTAACTACCTGCCTGTTTTAGCCGGTGGCGACTCAGATCGCTCCTGAACTGCTCCTAACAGCAATTCTGGTGTTTCACGTCAACAGGACAGCTCTTCCTTTTCCTATCTGCTCTGTTATGGAGGCATGACTGCCAACTTCATGCTGATTGGCAGCCGGCTCCCTGCTGTTAGGCAGCGGGGAGCCAGCTGTCAGTCAGCATGACACCAGCAGTCATGCCCCATCAACAGAGCAGAGCGGGAGCTGGAGAATCACCAGCAGGAGCGGGCTGTGACCACTGTTAGCAGGCAATGATCGGCCTGTAAGTTCTTAGGTCCACGGTAAAAAAAAAAAATAGTCCCGGACAACCCCTTTAAATATTAAGGAGCAGGAATTCTCCGAATGATTCTATAATCAAAAGAACATAAAATTCTCTCCTGCCCAGTCAGTCTGCCCGGTCTGTTACACCATGATTACCAAAACTTCGACTCATTTCCCTGCCCATTTATTATTACCACATACCCGGCTCTGCTTGACTCGTTTCCAGGTCTTTGTGTTGTCTGACTACACTTACGTTTCTCCCTGGTACCACATATCTGGATCTCATACTCTTCAAGTTACATTTTGAGACTTTCTCCTCCTGTTGTTGCACATATTTTTTTCCCTTCATCTGCACATGTATCATTAATCTATCAACTATAGTGTTCAGCATTCCGATACTGAAATATCGGGTATCGGCCGATATTCGCGGTATCGGATTTCCTATACTTAATTCCTATACTTAATTCCGATACTTTTACAATATCGAATACCGGAATCGGAAGTTCCCATAATGCCTGCGCTCTGCAGTGTCTCTGAAGGATGACAAGCTGGGTGGCAGCGCTCAGCTGCGATCCAGCCTGTCACCAGAATGCCATCCCAGCGTGGGAGAATTCTCCTGATTGTTTAAAAGCCGGCGGGCGGTAAAAAGCCACCGGCTTTTAAGCAATCACTCAGCCCCATACTGCTTCCCCGCAGCCTCCCACCCAGATCCTCCGCTCCCCCCGCCACCTCCAATCCCAATCGTAAGCTAGGACCGGGCGGGGAGCACAGCACCAAGGAGCGGGGAGCGAAGGACCCGGGCGGGGAAGCTGGCAGTGAAAAGACTTCACCGCCGGCTTTCCCGTTCTGTGCTGCGCTTTCCCGCCGGTTATTTCAAATGAACAGCTGAGGTATCAGGTGATGCCGATCAGCTGTTCATTTGAAGTAGCCGCGGTGCCCTCAGAGGGTTCACGTGAGTTCATGCTTGACTGCATTGCATGAACTCACATGAACTTTCCCACGGCCACACAGGTCAGCCTCACCTCCCAGACCATCAGCCCGTCATGATTGGTGTGTGTGGGTGTCTGTGCGATGTCTGCGGGTGTGCGCGGTGTCTGTGCGATGTCTGCGAGTGTGCGCTGTGTCTGTGCGATGTGTGCGGGTGTGTGCGTGCAGGCAGACATAGGCCGATGTGACACTACTACTCCCATCGGCCTATGTCTGTCCCCCGTCCACTCGTGCCAGCAGGATCAGCTCGATGGGAGCAGTAGTTCCCATCAGCCTGATCCTGCTATTTAAATTGCCCTACTGTGTCCCCAATAAATTTTAAATACCTTTCATTGGTGGCCAGTGGTTACCTACAATAAATTAGTTCATACATTACCTGTCCCCGCCGATCGCCACCTAAAATAAAGTAAAAAATAAAAAACTACACCTAATTCCCCGAAGCCACCGATCTCCTGTAATAAAATGTAAAATAATAAACCACAACCTTATCCTTACCCCTCCGTAGTAGTCCACGAGTGTCCCACGAAGATCTCCAGTTCAGAGCAGCCACATAGAATTTTGTTGCCTAAACTTAGCTTTTCTCTGAAGACTGTTACTGGGATGATATATATATATAAACCTTATAAGTTTGGTATCACAGTAATCGTACTACTGACTCTGAATCATTTTGTCAGTTTGTTTTTACAACACAATACACACTGTAAAAATGAAGGAACCCAAACCTGGCATTTTTTCTCATTTTTCAACACATTATATGATAAAATTAATGGTGTTGTTCAAAACTACAACACTAAGCGTCAGCACACTGTGATTTGCTGATCTGTAAGATGCGTTCTTTGTGCTGTAAAAATACACAGCTGTGATATCTCACCAAATATTCATAGTGGGAACTTAAAATTGTGTTTTTCTGCCATGATTAAGGATGGTTTGGATGTATGAAACATGTTGACCTTTTATTTCTATCTTTGTGGAATTAAGGCTGCATGAACCAGTCACCAACCATTATCTGTACATGTACAAATATTAAGTGCTACTGAGTGCTGTAGTAAAAACTTAGAATAGTGAGGTGATTTGATAGTCCTGCCACAAATAATCTGTTTCTACTGCACACTTAAAATCTCTGATAGTGGGAATGAACATGATTGCCTGCAGTAGTGCACTCCTGAGAGCTGGTGCAGCAGAGAAAATGTCTTGGACATGAGAGTGGGAGGTTCTGATTATGGAGGATGTTAATCTTAGCTCATTGGAGTGTAGATATGGTAGAGATGCAGGACTGTGCAGCAGTGTGGAGAGGTTTGTGGATGAGTGTAATGACTGGTACAGGGTGGAGGCACCAGTGTAACTGCTGGACAGAAATATGAGACTGACTGCTGCATTAAGGATAATGAGAAATACATTTAGTGAGAAGAAGAGCAATTAGTGAGTTACAAGTATTTGTGAATTCAAGACAAAAAGGAATCAGAGCAACAGTAACAGATTTTACTTTTTTTTAATTAATAATGGGATGAATAAAATCGTGAACATTATCAATAGACTAAATCAAAGTCAGGAAGATAGCCGAGGTCAGATACCAGGTGATCAGTAAATGACAAGTCAGACGAGCAGTATGAATACCGCGGAGCCCGATGACAGAGGCGTTACTGAAACTTGTCCAGGTTGACCAGTCAGAAGGCCACAGGTAGATGGTGAAGGTCCTTCTATACAGCTCCAGCAGTGATGGTGGATCTGCTGGACTTCAGGGCGCTGGATGCTTAGGTGTCCCGTCTTTTAGATGGTTTTAGGGCAACAGTGACAGCATGCAAATGCGCGAGCAGCCCTGGATAATCCATGCCGGCAGGATGATAAGATCCGGCGGAAGATGGAACCTATGAGAAGAGAAATAAATATAATGTAAGTGATGGGACTCCATATTACATGATAATGCTGTGCAGTCACTGTGGCCGGACGGCAGAGGAATATTATCATACAGAGGTCAGGGGTCATTGTCAGCAATCATACATGTGACAATCCCATCACTGACAGATGACATCTACTCCACATGAATTATTCTCACTGACATCACACAACATGGAGTTGATTCTCACACTTACCTCGTCTCTTTTTCCCATTTTTTCCATTTTCTGAGTTTTGTTGCTCCATACTCAGATTTATTGCCGATTTTCTTTCTTCATGAGATGGAAATTCTGATGAAAAATTTAAAAAAAAAATCAATAACAATATATTCTTATAGGATCTGCTTTGTCATAATATGGATAACATAAGAGACCTATAGTATTGTATAAAACCATGTGGGAATATTTGAGCCTTGAAGTCAACATTCACATTGCTGGTGCTGTAGACATGTACATACCTGGCACTGGGGACGAGGGTGGCAAGATGGTAACAGCATCGTCTGTATTACATACAGGAACAGATACTTTCTGCCTGTTTGAAGAAGAAAAACATGTAAATCTCAAGTAAACTCCATATAAAAGGGGTTGTCTCACTAGAAGAACACCGACTATAAGGCCTAGTAGGACATATGACTGTCATAGTGGGGAAGGTCTTCTGCTCAAGACTACCTTTTATAGAGAGCTGAGAGGAAAACAACTACCAAGAATGGCCGGCATTTCATACTACATCTCTCCTACAGTGAGGGCAGCACTAAAAGTGCATGACCGGCCACAATTATGGGCTGTTATCTCCAACAATTCCGAAAGCTGAAAGCACAATGACCCATAACCATGGGGCGGTGGATGCTACATTTGATATTATGGTATTTATGTCCTATATTTGATGTTGTGCACATATATCAGCCTGGAGCTCCCAGTAATGACCCCATAATCTACTCACATTTCTGAGATGTTTGTGTTGGATTCTGGTGTACACTCTGGAGGGGCCTTGGGATCCTCGTTGTTCACCATCCCGTTAGTGGTGGTAGAGTGCTAAATGTGGATAACAATAAGTTATTAAATATATATATATATTCATTTTGTAGATCCTTTTTTGTACATATTTTGGATTTATCGATCACATACTTACTTTAGAAAGCCTCTCAGAAGATGATGATGCAAATATTCGGAAGATAAAGTTCTCATCATCCTCACTTGTGCCCTCCTTATCCTCAGAGATCAGATGGTTGTTTTCATCAGAGTGATCTACAAGACATAGGTAAGGAAGGATTGTTAGAGGGTGTCAGTATAACACAGTCGCTATATCTCACTAGGTTACTAGATGATACAACGTAATATACAGAATACATGAAAAAAAACTCCTGTACAAAATTAGGGAAATAGGGATACAGTACGAACCCATGGTCAACATAGCTGAGATCCATGAAACATGGATAACATAGTAGACCAGAAAAACCATGTGGAAATATTTGAGCCTTGAAGTCAACATTCACATTGTTGGTGCTGTAGACATGTACATACCTGGCAATGGGGACGAGGGTGGCAAGATGGTAACAGCATCATCTGTATTACATACAGGAACAGATTCTTTCTGCCTGTTTGAAGAAGAAAAACATGTAAATCGTAAGTAAACACAGTATAAAATGGGTTGTCTCACTATAAGAACACTGACTATAAGGCCTAATAGGACATATGACTGTCATAGTGGGGAAGGTTTTCTGCTCCAAACTACCTTCCATGGATCAGAACACAACTACCAAGAATGTCTGGCAAGTAATACTACAGCTCTCCTACAGAGTAGGCAGTGCTAAAAATGCATGACCTGCCACAATTATGGGCTGTTATCTTCTGCATTTTCTGAAGCCAAAAGTACAATGACCGTAAACCATGAAGCGGTGAATGCTGCATTTGATATTCTGTTATTTATGTCCTATATTTGGTGTTGTGTACATAGATCAGCCTGGAACTCCCAGTAATGAAGTAATGACCCTTTCTAATCTACTCACATTTCTGAGATGTTTGTGTTGGTTTCTTGTGTATACTCTGGAGGGGCATTGGGATCCTCATTGTTCACCATCCTGGTAGCGATGGTACAGAGCTAAATACGGATAAAAATAAGATATAAAATATTTTTTTTATGTACTTTTAGAGTTTTTTTTATTTTTTTTTACATATTTTGGATTTATTAATCACATACTTACTTTACAAAGCTTTTCAGAAGATGACGTAAAATTTTGGAAGTCAAGGCTCTCATTGTTCTCACTTGTGCCTTCCTCATCCTTTGAGACCAGATGTTTGTTTATATCAGAATGATCTACAAGAAATAGGTAATGAAGGATTATTAGATGTTGTCAGTATAACACAGTCACTATTTATTACTAATATTAATGGGAACAGATGATCACATATTAGGGAAGATGAGACAAACAGTCGCTTAGTCTAGATGACGTCTCCTTCTACTTACTGATAAATAAGCTGGTGTCTGCGTCTGAAACAAGCTGAGGAACATACTCCAGTTCCTGGCCCAGAATGTTGTCAAAGTCCAAGTCACTCAGGAATGGATGAACCTTGATCTCAAATGCTCCTCCTAGAAAAAGAAAAACAAAAGTGATTCGGACATAGTCAGGGATAGCTCCATATCTGAACAGTTTATCGTAATCTGAACTAATGACAAAACTGAGCCGACATGAAGGAAATAAACTGAAAGTCTTAGTGTGGAGAACTAGAAATACAGTAGATGAGCTGATAGAGAAATGCTGATCTTCATGGACATGAGCGATATGTCCTTGGTCTAATAAGGGAATATTAATACTAGTATATCTGTTACCTGTCCCAAGTCTACGTACAGGATTTCTTCTGAGCAGCTCAGTGATGAGATTCTGAGCATCCAGGGGTGGAGCGCGATCACAATTCCAAATTAGTTCTCCTGTTACATAGAAAATTACAGAAAATAAAACCTCTTTACTGGACTGTAACATAAAGCAAAGGAAATAACTAAACAAATGTAACCAATCAACGCAATGATCGGATTATTCTACTCACCAATGACAACCCTTTTATAAAGCTCAGTGAGGGAATCAGCATCAAATGGTACACATCCCAGCAGGAATTTATACAGGATGATCCCCAATGACCACCAGTCAACAGGTCTTCCATAGCCTTCTTTCAGGATGATCTCTGGGGCTATGTAACATGGGGTGCCACAGAACTGGAAACCAACAGAACATAGAGATGAGAATCGATGAAACAATTATTATGACAAGATATCATTGTTAAAACACAATGCAGAAGATAAAATATTAGTGGAAAAGTTCTCTAGAAAGGAAGAACGTAGAGAAGAGACAATAGTGTGATGAGATTTGCAAATAACAAGCTAAGTTCTTGTAGGTGATGCTGACCTCACGGTCCTGGAACTCTCTGGAGATGTCCACTGGTAATTCCTTGTAGGTGTTGGTTTTCGGTATCATTAGACCAAGTTTTGAAATCCCAAAGTCGGTAACTTTAATATGTCCAGTAGATGTAATCAGGAGGCTGCAAAAGAGAAGATGGTTTTAGCCTCACAGACTGAATGATAATAAATGACAACTTTCCCCACTTTATTATACTACGCGGGCACTTACTTTTCCGGCTTCAGGTCTCTGTGCACCACACCGTAACTATGCAGGTATTCCACGGCAAGTACCGCCTCTGCAAAGTACAAGCGGGCCATGGGGACAGAGAAAGGACCCCTGGTGCTTAGAAGGGTCCCACAGTCTCCACCTATAGAAGAAAGGAAATATGACCGGTGAGGGGTTTATACAGAAGATAACCATGATATACCACGAGCAGATAACCATGATGTATAATGAGCAGTGAGCGGAAACATCCTGGGGAGATCACACAGATAGTGGCGTACATAGAAATCACAAGACCCCATATCAAAAGTTGTAATTGCCCCCCACCCTAAAAAATAAAAAATAAATATATTTATATCCCTGTTGAAGCAGCTTGGTGTTCTCACCAGCAATACAACTTTTATGGCCATTTTAGAGTATGATGCTCCCAAAAATGCCCACACCCACACTCAATGAGTATGGTATCCCCACAGTGAATCCTCCTAAGGAGGCCACCACTTAGAAGGAGGCCAGCCACAACCCCCTACTCGGTGTGATGGCACCCACAGCAACCCTCCCACTCAGGATAATGGTTCCCACAGTCCCTCACACAATATAATGGTCCGCATAACTCCCCACTCAGTATGATGTCCCCACACAGAATGGGGGCCTCCATATAGAGTGAGGACCCCCACAGCACCCCACTTAATATGATGACCTCCACTCAGCATCCACAGTCCCCCCATAGAGGAGACTTAATAGCTGTCTACAAATATGTCAAGGGCTGTCACATTGTAGAAGGATCATCTTTATTCTCATTTGCACAAGGAAAGACTAGAAGCAATGGGATGAAACTAAATGGGAGGAGACACAGATTAGATATTAGAAAAAACTTTTTGACAGTTAGGGTGATTAATGAGTGGAACAGGCTGCCACGAGAGGTGGTGAGTTCCCCTTCAATGGACGTCTTCAAACAGAGGCTGGACAGACATCTGTCTGAGATGATCTAGTGAATCCTGCTTTGAGCAGGGGGTTGGACCAGATGACCCAGGAGGTCCCTTCCAAGTCTACCATTCTATGATTCTATGATTCTATGATCTAGTCATACGGCCCCCTTTCAGTATTTTGGCCCCTACTAGCCACCTACTCAGTATTTTTGCCCCCACCAGCCCCACCTCCTTGAAGAAGCAAATACCGCTGAAATTGTGATGACAGGTGGAGGGTTGCTGCCCACTGCCGAGCGTCGACAGACCCCCTCCGACTGAGGAGCCCCATAGCGCCCCTGCACCAAGATCAATGAATTTACGAGCATCTTGGTAATAGATAACCTATAGTAAATGCTCTGTGGGGAAGTAACCAACAATGTCCTAATGATATGAGCAGTGATAAGATGAAAGCAGACATGGGCTGAATATAATACAATAGATGTGTCTTACCTCCTACATACTCCATGACCATACACAGGTGAGATCTAGTTGGAAAGGAGCAGAGCATGGAGACCACAAAGGGACAATCAGCAAATGTTAAGATGTCCCTCTCCAGAAAGGCCCATTCCAATCTCTGTGCAGTATTTAGGTTCCGCTTAGCCATTTTCTTCATAGCAAAGGTCTGGTGTGAGTCTTTATGATGCACTAAGTAGACGGCCCTGGAGAGAAGGAGAATCCATCGGTTATAATAAATCCTTATTAATAATCCATCTATAGAAATCATTATATGTTTAATACTGGTATCCAAGGGGTAACATTTCTCCTTGCGGAGAGTGAAATGTTAAGCTTGTCAAGGTGAGGAGACTTTTAAGCCTCAATGATCCTCTGGGAAATATGCAAATTGTCTCTTCAGAGAGGAAGAGAACTAGAACTCTAGTGCCCCTTATAGGAAGTAGTAATCCTAAAAGTCAATATCGACCCTTTAACGAGCCTTATCACATAACATGGAATAATAGCCATAACCAAAATCTCAATTTTCGGACACTATGTTTTGGGGTACAAGCACTCATCAGTGCAAAGTGTGAGATATGGTTTTGCTGGGTGAGAGGCATCTGACCGGGATTCAAGCGGTAACGTTTCTCCTTGCGGAAAAAGCCATGTTAAGCATGTCAAGGTGAGGAGACTTTTAAGCTGCAATGCTCTTCTGGGAAATATGCAAATTGTCTCTTTTCAGAGAGGAAGAGAACTAGCACCCTAGTGCCACCTATAGGAAGTAGCAATCCTATTTCCCAGAGGAGCATTGCGGCTTAAAAGTCTCCTCATGTCCGCAAGGAGAAACGTCAACCCCTTGGATACCGGTCAGACACCTCTCACCCAGTCAAACCATATCTCACACTTTGCACTGAAGAGGGGCAGTACCCCAGAACACAGTTCCTGCAAATTGAGATTTTGGTTTTGGCTATTATCCTAAGTCATGTGACAAGGCTTGTTAAAGAGTCGATATTGACTTTTAGGATTGCTACTTCCTATAGGTGGAGTTCTAGTTTGCTTCCTCTCTGAAGAGACAATTTGCATATGTTTAATACTAGAAGTCTGGCCGCCACTATAAATCCACATCTAGAAATACATAAAATAGCACTACATAGATCACCTATGGGAGGTCTCCACAATGCCACTTCTGCCGGAGCCATCACCCAGGTCACATTATAGATACGAGAATCTATCGAAATTCTCTTTGGGCAGATTCGCTATAGCTGACCAAATACAATTTAGTGCAAATAAAATTGGTCCAAAATGAATGTGCTCCAGGGCTCTCTTCTGCTGCTGAGGCCAGTGATTGGGCCCACATGGTCATGGTGGAGGGTGTAGATGTCATTGACGTCAATATGGTGTCACCCTTCATGTGACCATGTGTAGCCAACTTCTCTGATCAGCTTCATAATGGAGCCCCCCCATCAAAACAAAGATCAGAGTGGAGAGCAGAAAAGCTCAGGTGGAGGAGGCAGCATAAGAACAGATGAGGGTCTAGCACAGGCAAATGTAGTAATATTATATTATTATATATTATATTATATGTAATTATATTATTTAAATCGCTTTCCTTACAGTTTGATTTGCTACAGATCATATAATTTCCCTATGATAACACTGAATGGCAGAGTGCAGGGGCAGAAGCATTGTCATAGGGAACCCTGAGAAATGTGGATTATGGAAACAGAAATCTCACCCAAAATTTCCACTGCTGATGAGTTTGGAAGTTTCATAGTCGCTCATATGCGGCTTTCTCGCCGGAACCAATGAATCCATCACGCTCTATAAAAGAATAAGAAATAATACTGATTTATTGAAGATGCAGGAAAAAAGTTACAGATGCAAAAACTTCTCCCCCCATATTATGTCCCAGATGATTTACACTGATATGATGTTGGGAGGATACAAACCGGACGCTGGGCAGACCTGGCGCTAGCACCCAGCACACCCAGGCAAGTGCCGGGGCCCTGAGTAGGCGAGGGGCCCACTTGCTGTCGGGCACCCTGGCGCGCTATGGGACCGGTGAGCAGAGGAGAGTGGTGCCAGCACCAGCTAGTGGGCCTTGCTCCCCCCCCCCAATGCTTGCCCAGGACCACGGCCGGCACAATACTTACCTCTCCACAGCTGGTGAGCAGTGACGTGAGCATTTGATTTTTTTTTTTTATGTATGGAGGTATGGGGCATTATATGGGGGGAGAAGTGACATCCTGCATGGGGCATTATATGGGGGGGAGTGACATCCTGCATGGGGCATTATATGGGGTGAGAGTTGACATCCTACATGAGGCATTATATGGGGGGGACATCCTGCATGGGGCATTATATAGGGGGGTGACATCCTGCATGGGGTATTATATGAGGGGGAGAAGTGACATCCTGCATGGGTCATTATATGGGGGGGGGAAGTGACATCCAGCATAGGGATTTATATGGGGTGAGAGGTGACATTCTGCATGGGGCATTATATGGGGGGTGACATCCTGCATGGGGCATTATATGGGGGCAGTGACATCCTGCATGGGGTATTATATGGGGGGAGAAGTGACATCCTGCATGGGGCATTATATGGGGTGAGAGGTGACATCCTGCATGGGGCAATATATGGGGTGAGAGGTGACATCCTACATGGAGCAGTATGTGTTGGGGGGACATCCTGAATGGGGCACTATATCGGGGGGTGACATCCTGCATGGGCCATTATGTGGGGTGGGACATCCTGCATGGAGCATTATGTGGGGGGGACATCCTGCATGGGGAATTATATGGAGGGTGACATCCTGCATGGGGCATTATGTGGGGGGGATATCCTGCATGGGGCATTATGTGTGGGGGACATCCTGCATGGGGCATTATGTGGGGTGGGACATCCTGCATGGGGAATTATATGGGGGGTGACATCCTGCATGGGCCATTATGTGGGAGGGGGACATGCTGCATGGGGCATTATGTGGGGGGGGCACAGCCTGCATGTGGCATTATGTGGGGGGTCAAAGCCTGCATGGGGCATTATGTGGGGGTCACAGCCTGCATGGAGCATTATGTGGGGGGTCAAAGCCTGCATGGGGCATTATGTGGGGGGCACAGCCTGCATGGGGCATTATGTGTGGGGTCACAGCCTGCATGGGGCATTATATGGGGGCACAGCCTGCGTGGAGCATTTTATGGGGTCCATTATTCTATATGGAGCAGTATATGGAGCTCATAATACGGTATAGAGGACTATGTGGTGCCATTATACTGTGTGGAGGACATTACTGTCCGGTCTGCACTGTGAGCTGTGAGGATTCGCCGCTTTCTGAGTTATTGTGGAATTTACAATAGATATCGCTCATGTAATGTAAGAAGTGAAATCTTCAGGCTTGTACTATATATATATATATATATATATATATATATATATCTATGTATATTTATCTGCGGTATCTGTGCATCATGAATCGCCCACGAAATCCTGGAGCCGCCCTGCAATGGTCATCATACATTAGTATAACATTCTGGATAATGTGGGAGATCACACAGAGGAGGACTTACAGGTAATCTGTCACCAGGTGTTTGCTATGTATTCTGAAAGCACCATGATGTAGGGGCAGAGACCCTGATTCCAGTGATGTGTTACTTACTAGGCTGTGTGTGGCTGTTTCAATAAAATCAGTAGATTATCACTAGAAGACTATCTGTCTAGCCAGGTAGTCCTATTGCTCTGTACCCCTGCCTCCACCACTGATTAGTAGCTTTCTGCCTATGCATAGTGTACACAGAAAGCTGCCAATCAATGGTGTCGGTGGTGTTATACAAGACTCAGCATTCAGAGCTCTGCAGCAGAAAAAAATAGTGATTTTATCACAACTGCTCCACCGAGTAAAGTAATCAACACATGGAATCAGGGTCTCTGTCCCTGCATCATGCTTCTCTCAGACCAAATAGCATAAACCTGGTGACAGATTCCCTGTAATTCAAATGTAATTAACACCATAGGGTCATCTACACTTAGAATAGAGACGTCCCATGGTTGTATGGGGGATAATACTGGACGAGTCATTCACACCCCATGATCTGATGACACACACGCATCCCCCTTTATGATACTTACGGATTCTTGGATCTCCGGGATCTCACTAATTCCATTGTTAGGATTCGACAGCTCAGTTGTTTCTAAAATAATGATGAAGAAATGAAATGTATTAGAGGATATTATTCCTACATAGATAATACAGCAATATAACGGAGAAATGACAAGATGTCTGTAAATGGGATTAATACTCGTTATATGGGGATTCTAAATATGAGAATATACGGGGAATCCATAGATAAATGTAATGTAAATGATGGAGGAACCCCTTCATAAATAACAAAAGACTGACCATCACTTCCGAAAAGAAAATGGGTGTGAACAGGTGCATACTAAGAGTAGCCATCCAAATACATAACTAACAAAGTTGCACTCTGTAACGCTATAGCATGTAAACATGAAATAAATGAAATTTGAATTGCATTACTGCTGTAGAAAATAGGATAAAAGGAAGATACTTAGCGCATAATTTGGCCAATTCATGCATGGCCAGTAGCCACGGCAAGGCGACCTTCTTTTTTGCTGGGTGCATGCCCAGCAGTCACGGCAAGACGACCTTCTTTTGCTGGGTGCATGCCCAGCAGTCACGACAAGGCGACCTTCTTTTGCTGGGTGCATGCCCAGCAGTCACGACAAGGCGACCTTCTTTTGCTGGGTGCATGCCTAGCAGCCACGGCAAGGCGACCTTCTTTTGCTCGGTGCATGCCCAGCAGTCACGGCAAGGCGACCTTTTTTGCTGGGAACCTATCTCCACCCATCAGCCCAGGGTGGTTTTAATTACAACAGGATCCTACCTATCCATATAAATGTAGGCTTCAGCCTAGGAGAGGATTCACATTAGGAGAGGATTCCAACAAAAAGATCGCCTTGTCATTGGCTACTGGGCATTCATGAATTTGCCAAATTATGTGCTCAGTATCTTAGTTTTTTCCCATTTTCTAGAGCAATAATGCAATTTAAATTTAATTTATTTCATGTTACTTGCTATAGCACTGCAGAATGGACCCTCCATCACATGAATGAGGAACCCCCCACCCACGCTGCACATATGAGTGATGGTAAGAGAGCTGAAACATAGGAGAGATTTGCAAATTAGCCTGGAAGTGCACTGGGGGCGTGTCACTGCACTTGGATTTCTTCTTTCACGCGCCCAGCGCACTTCCATTCTGATTTGTATATGGTGTCTACTTTACATTTCTCCTGACTGGCACATTGGATTTCTACAAACAATTATTAATAGGGGACAATGGCCTATACCGTCACACCACTACTTCTATATGTAACAATGTGCTGCCAGGTTCCCATTACACAGAGTAGAGAGTAAATCTAACATTATCCTCCGTCCTCTGTAATATCTGGACATTCCTTGTAGAAGGTCGGGTGATCGCTCACCTGTAATCAGATCGCTGTTCAGCTCCGGCTGACTCCTATTAGGGTCAGGGATTTTCGGGGTCACATTTTGCCCATATTTGGCGTCGCCTCCTGTTGTTTCCTGATAGATATAATATATATAATTAATATGTGGAAGATTTCACTAAATCACCAAATACATAAATCATGAAGGACTAAACCAACATTTACAGATGCACCAATTGTAACGATACAAATCCCGCGCCATCTTCAGACCTTTTCTCAGAAAGTCTCCTCAGATACGGTGGATTAAGATATGTCTATTAATATTGATCCTTACCGGGCGTTCCAATGAGCGTTCTAGTATAGACAGGACTTTTTCAGCCAGTTCTTTAAAGACAGCCAAATCTTCAGTCTGAGATCTTTCTTCAGCCTATAAAGAAGGAAAAATGGAAAGGAGAATTTTGAGATGAGAGCGGTCAGAATGGAGGCGGAAATTGTATTTGACATCGGTTCTCTGTCTGCAGATACAATGACTACATACTGTATTTGGGGACTCGTTGTGTTTCACCGTATTTTTTGGACTATAAGATGCCTTTTTTTCCAAAATTTTTGACCTCCCTTCTAACACTCTCTCACCCCTCCAATCTATCCTAAACTCTGCTGTCTGACTAATCCACCTGTCCCCCCGCTATTCCCTGGCTTTTCCCCTCGCTCCGCCAATCCCTTCACTGGCTCCACATTACCCAGAGACTCCAGTTCAAGACCATCTCCTCCATATATCTGTGACCTAGTCTCCCGGTACTTACCTGCACGCAACCTCCGATACTGACAAGATCTTCTCTACTCCCCTCTTATCTCCTCTTCCCACAATCGCATACAAGATTTCTCCCGTGCATCCCCCTACTCTGGAACTCTCCACCCCAGCATATCAGACAGATTATTAATAATAATAATTGTCTGAATGTAGCTTACCAGGGGGGTGGCTGTGGTGGAGTGAGGTCACAGGAGGTAGGGTCACTGCTGTAGGAAGCCGGCAGTAGAAGTGGGGCGCTGCTGCAGGCCCCGAGCTGGGAGGAACGGGGTATCCAGGAGGTGCGAGGCTGCGGGCCCTGGGCTTCAAGGAAATGTTAGCGGTGATTTAGGAGGGGAGACCCCGCTCTGCCCATTGATTTTCTGGCGGTGGGCTTCAGGCAAATGGCCGCTGGAGGCAGTGCATGTGCAGATTTAGATCTCGGCTCAATGACGAGCTGAGATCTCAATCTGCATATTGGCCATCTCCAGCAGCCTACTTCTTGAAGCCCACTGCAGAGAAATCAATAAGCAGAGCAGGGCCTCCCCTCCTGAATTACCGCTAACATTTCCTTGAAGCCCAGGGCCCGCAGCCTCGCACCTTCTGGACACCCCACTCCTCCCAGCTTGGGGCCCACAGCAGCACCCCACTCCTACTGCCGACTTCCTGCAGCAGCGACTCTGCCTCCTGTGACCTCGCTCCACTGCCACCACCCCCCTCAGTAAGAAACCGAAAATTCGGACTATAAGACAGGACTATAAAACAGACCCCCATTTTATTATAATAAATGTTTTTCCTATTTACCTCCCAAAAACTTTTGGTGCGTCTTATGGTCTGCAAAATACGATATATTAGAAGAAAAAGCTTCTATCCCTCCATTATTATCTGTTAATATTGGGATGTTCTGTGCAGAGTGTCCGCCACTTACCTGGTGTAGTAATGTCCTGATGTTCTGAAGTAAATCCGTCAGATAGTCTGACGTTAGACGACGTTGTCGGTGTTTGGTCAGGCAATCCTTTACTAGCTCCATCACCAGCCGGTGAGTGAAGCTGAGGACGCCATCGGGTGGTAGAAGCACACTGTTAGGACGATTGATCATAAGGATCAACAATAGTGCTTTTACCTGAGGAATGTCCAAAACAATTCCAGCCATAGTGAAAAACTGCAAGTGCTATCAGTCACTATAGAGCCAAGAAAGGCACGGGTGAGCCTATGTGCATTGTATATATAGCGACTGTGAGCAGTGATGTCACCATCACCTGTGATGTCATCACGGAATCTTGTGATAGAATCTTCACGGAGCAGCTCTGCGCAAATAGAATGCGGCCTGGTATTATATAAAGTGAAAACACCATACAATTAACTACCCATGTTATCATGGCCGTTCTATTTTATATCCAATTAGAACACAACCAGGATAAAGGTGTGTTCACAAGTTGGATTTTGGCAGCATTTTTTTTCTACCTCAAAAATCAAAGGAGGCAGGAAAAACGCTGCTTAAAATTCAGGTGTTTTTACTTGTGTTTTTTTTTCCATTCATTTGAATGGGTGAAAAATGCTGCAAAACCTCTGAAAGACTTGACAAGCTGCAGATTTAAAAAAAATGCAAAAAAAACAGCATGTGAATGAGATTTCAGAAATGTCATTCACTAAGATGGTGCTGTAAAACACAGCATTTTTGCTGCAGAAGAAAAAACAGTGAATACACCCTAAAGATATCCTCAGTCATATTATGGGAAATATTGTATATTTAGTATTTATTATCTCACGTGTTTTTCTTCACCATAGAACTTTTAAGGCTGCGTGCCCACTATGCGTTTTTTAGGCGTTTCTGCAGCGTAACTTCCGCCGCGGAAACACTTAAAAAATGCTTGGTGATAGGTCTGCAATGGTCCCCAATGATAATTCGCATGTGCTGTGCACATGCCGCGGAGATTTCCGCTGCGGATTATCATTGCGGAAAAATCCGCAGCACGTCTATTAATTTTGCAGAGTCGCTGCGATTTAGCCGCCATTGACTTGCATTGGAACGCATAACATCCGCATGACTACACATACACATGTGGATATTATGCGACTCAATGCGTGGATGGTACCCGGGTCTGGAGATGAAGAGACTCTCCTCCAGACCCGGGTACCATAGTACCTGTAGTTAAAATAGAATTAAAATAAAAAATAAACATATACTTACCTTCTGATGGCCCCTGTCTGCTCCCGGCGGTGCTGCTGGCTCTTCGGCTGCTCGCGGTGGTAAAAGGACCTTCCATGACGCCATTTAGTCATGTGACAGGTCACGCGACCGCTGACATCGGCGGTCGCGTGACCTGTCACATGACTAAATGACGTCATGGAAGGTCCTTTTACAGCACCGTGATCCGCCGAAGACACCGGACGCACCGGAGAAGGAGATCGAGGACCATCGGAAGATGAGTATAATGTTTTTTTTTTATTTTTCACCATTATTATTCTTTTTTTTTATTATTGATGCTGCATTTGCAGCATTGTAGCTTGGTCACACTATATAAATCCATGCCGGTTGCATGGAATTATATAGTGTGACCAAGTTGTCAAGCACTTTTCCAAGTGATGCTAAAATCACTTGGCAAAGCGCTTGACAACCCAGGGAGATGCAGAAACGCTTAGGAAAAATCCGCAGCATTTCTGCATCGTGGTCATATATCCTAACTCATTGGCAAACTGTTATACAAGGCTATATTCACACTAGACGTTTTTTTAGCGGGCTTTTTTATGCAAATTTTCAGCTGCGTTTTACAGTACCAACAAAGTCTATGAGATTTCCGAAATCTCATGCACACAGCTTGCTTATTTGTCCTCAGTATTTTGTGCTTTCCATGGCTTTTTGCAATAGAGTATGTCACTTGTTTCAGCGTTTTTCACCCATTAAAAAAAAGGGTGGTGTAAAAAAATGCTGAAAAAAAGCCTAGTGTGAACATTTTGCTGCGTTTTTAGTGAAAAAAGCAAGTATGTGACACACATTTATTCCTGTGATTTTCACAAGTTTAAACCATCTTGTCTTGGTCACCTGAGATAGCAGCTTGGATTATTACAGTTTAATTAAATTAGTGATGCCTACAAAGTAAACATTGGTTGAGCTAGGTGTGAGATTGAACAACACGTGTGGTCCAGGGAGGTGTGAAAATGAACAATGCCTGAGCAACTCAATGGCAAACCATAATGTGAAAGTAAATAGTGTCCTACAAATTCAATGCACTGCCAGGGTCTTAGATAAACCATTCCAGACCAATTCACCCCCCCCTGTTACATTTGTAATGTGTACTTTTTCATGAACATATGTCTTGCAATGGTGACCTGTTTTCATGTGTCTATGGTGGAAGCAAAGCTGAACTTTGGGATCCTGAAAAACGCACCAAAAATGCACCAAGAACCACTGCAAAAAACACACCAAAACCTGCGTTTTTGATGCTACTTCTTTCCTGCCAAGAGATTATGTTTTGCTGCAGAAAAAAAACACCTAGTGTGAATATAGCCTAAGACTTACTCTGCCAGCATTAATAGTCAATATTCTGTATACAAATAGGACTCCAATCCAGGTATTCAGTTTATCATAAACATGCCTGAGTTAATCTGCCAAATACACATAGTATGCTTTCTCATAGGTGAAATATAAATCCTGTTAAAGGTCCAAGTTGCAGCAGTTAAGTAGAACAAAACAGACCTCTTCATTCTTTGTAGGTGGAAAAACTTTCGAAATTGTCAGTGTATCAAGTACTTATACTCCTGACTGTATATAGTATAATTGCCGCACTGCTACATACAGGTGCTTCTCAGAAAATTAGAATATCATCAAAAAGTGAATTTATTTCAGTTCTTCAATCCAAAAAGTGAAACTCATATATTATACAGAGTCATTACAAACAGAGTGATCTGTTTTAAGTGTTTATTTCTGCTAATGTTGATGATTATGGCTTACAGCCAATGAAAACACAAAAGTCATTATCTCAGTAAATTAGAATTAATAAGAAACACCTGCAAAGGCTTCCTAAGCATTCAAAAAGGTCCCTTAGTCTGTTTCAGTAGGCTCCACAATCATGGGCAAGACTGCTGACTTGACAGATGTCCAGAAGGCAGTCATTGACACACTCCTCAAGGAGGGTAAGCCACAAAAGGTCATTGCTAAAGAAGCAGCTGTTCACAGAGTGCTGTATCCGAGCATATTAATAGACGTGGAAGGAAAAAGTGTGGTAGAAAAAGGTGCACAAGCAACCGGGATAACCGCAGCCTTGAAAGGATTGCTAAGAAAAGGCCATTCAAAAATTTGGGGGAGATTCACAAGGAGTGGACTGCTGCTGAAGTCACTGCTTCAAGAGCCACCACACACAGACGTATCCAGGACATGGGCTACAAGTGTCGCATTGCTTGTGTCAAGCCCCTCATGACCAATAGACAACGCCAGAAGCGTCTTACCTGGGCCAAAGAGAAAAAGACCTGGAATGATGCTCAGTGGCCCAAGGTGTTGTGTTCAGATGAAAAGTAAATTTTGCATTTCATTTGGAAATCAAGGTCCCAGAGTCTGGAGGAAGAGTGGAGAGGCCACAATCCAAGCTGCTGGAGGTCTAGTGTGAAGTCTCTACAATCAGTGATGGTTTGGGGGGCCATGTCATCTGCTGGTGGAGGTCCACTGTGTTTTATCAAGACCAAAGTCAGCGCAGCCGTCTACCAGGACATTTTACAGCACTTCATGCTTCCCTCTGCCCACAAGCTTTATGGAGATGGAAATGTCATTCTCCAGCAGGACTTGGCCCCTGTCCACACGGCCAAAAGTACCAATACCTGGTTTACACACAACAGTATCACTGTGCTTGATTGGCAGCAAACTCGCCTGATCTTAACCCCATAGAGAATCTATTATAGAGAATCTATGGGGTATTGTCAAGAGGAAGATGAGACCCCAGACCCCACAATACAGACGAGCTGAAGGCTGCTATCAAAGCCACCTGGGCTTCCATAACACCTCAGCAGTGCCACAGGCTGATCCCTCCATGCCACATTGCCGCATTGATGCAGCAATTGATGCACAAGGAGTCCGACCAAGTATTGAGGGCATTTACTAAACATACATTTCAGTAGGCCAACTTTTCGGATTTTAAAAACATTTTTCAAGCTGTTGTTATGAAGTATTCTAATTTACTGAGATAATGACTTTTGTGTTTTCATTGGCTGTAAGCCATAATCATCAACATTAACAGAAATAAACACTTAAAATAGATCCCTCTGTGTGTAATGACTCTATATAATAGATCCCTCTGTGTAATGACTCTATATAATAGATCACTCTGTGTGTAATGACTCTATATAATAGATCCCTCTGTGTGTAATGACTCTATATAATAGATCCCTCTGTGTAATGACTCTATATAATAGATCCCTCTGTGTGTAATGACTCTATATAATAGATCCCTCTGTGTGTAATGACTCTATATAATAGATCCCTCTGTGTGTAATGACTCTATATAATAGATCCCTCTGTGTAATGACTCTATATAATAGATTACTCTGTGTGTAATGACTCTATATAATAGATCCCTCTGTGTGTAATGACTCTATATAATAGATCCCTCTGTGTGTAATGACTCTATATAATAGATCCCTCTGTGTGTAATGACTCTATATAATAGATCCCTCTGTGTGTAATGACTCTATATAATAGATCCCTCTGTGTGTAATGACTCTATATAATAGATCCCTGTGTAATGACTCTATATAATAGATCCCTCTGTGTGTAATGACTCTATATAATAGATCCCTCTGTGTAATGACTCTATATAATAGATCACTCTGTGTGTAATGACTCTATATAATATAGGAGTTTCACTTTTTGCATTGAAGAACTGAAACTAACTTTTGATGATATTCTAATTTTGTGAGAAGCACCTGTATTTAGTATGAAGCCCCACTGCCCCATATGTGTATGTATAATTTGATGCACATGACTCGCCCCCTGGGCCGTGGGGTACACGGAACCGGCCCTTCTAGTGTACGGTGCTGATGGGGGTAGTAGTGGCAACCCGATCCCGTGGCTCAGGGTGGTCAGACCAAATGGTGGCAGTCTATTTATCACTGTTTTGAATGTCCGACTACGCCACCCGTGGATTGCGGTCAGGGATAACCGCCGCTGCCAGGCAGACTGCTGAGGCTGGTGTTGGTGTGCAGCACAGGGGTAGGATAACTCCCCACGGGAAGAGTGTAGCCTCAGGGCAGTGTAGGTGGATGTTGGGGGTGATAGTGCAGGCCGCAATAGTAAGAGTTCAGAGTCCGCTTCAAACAGTTCAGGGTCTTTATTGTAGATATTATTAATGACCCAACAGTACCGGTTAGGAATGGGCCTGGGTGTCTGAGAGCATTCGGGCGAGCCCCACTGGTCAGGGTGAGTGTGTAGGCCTACCGTTCTCTCTATGCTCTTTCTGACTATCCCCCTTTTCGTGGTGTAATAGCCTACTTCCCTGAGCTGGCCGTGTACTTCTCGCCTGTATGGCATGCGACTAGGGCCTTGGGTACCTGTTGCTTGCTCCTCGATGTACTGGTCCCTCTGTGTGGTGGAGCCTCCAGGCTTCTTAGGCCAAGGGACCTGAAATCCCTCGCAGGTTGGTTCTCTGCTGCTGGGCTTGTAACCCTGACAGCCCCGGACCCCAATGCCCGGTAGATTGGTTCTCTGCCAGGAGCGGCTCTCGTCGCCTCTGTCCCTGGCTTGCAGTTTCTCCTCTGCCTCACGGACTCCTCAGCTACAGCTGAACTATCCCTCCTTCTCTGGGACTAGTCTCACTCCTGAGCTAGGTCTTCCTGTTCTCTCTAACCCTGCCCCCAATTCCAGCTTTTATAGGGGCAGCTCCCCCTGCTGGCCTGGGACAGGAGGTGCTGTATGCTAATTGTCCCTAACCAAGGGACCTCCCTCCTGCTCTCAGACACAGATTATTGTTTGTGGCATCCAGGCCTGGGGTGACACATTCTCCCCTAGTAAAATTTAGTACTTCGGACTAAACAGGAAACACAAATACAGGGTATAAATGACAACATAACATATATACAAGTATATTTTGTCCTTGAGGTCACGGCGCTTCCGGGACCGGGTGTCCATGTCACCCAACAAGGTGAAGTTTTCCACGGTGTGGGGACCTGTTTCCATAAACCCCAAGTTCCTGGCTTTGGGTGTGGCGACAAGGCTGAGCTCTCTACTTTGGGCCACAAGGAGGCCACACCGGACAGATTTTTCTTCCGTGGCCATCTTCGAAAGAGGGCACCAAGTGCAACTATCTACAAGACAGTTCCGGTTATTCAGCGTCCATAACCTGTTAGTCCATGAACTAGAAAAACTGGAAAAACATAATTAGCAACCAGGCAACAAACATAAAACATTTACAATATACAGCATTTAGATCTTCCAGCGAGCTGGTGTTTGCCCCCTAGTGCTCCGGGTTGACCTGCGTAACCCACTGTCTGGTGGTGGTCTAACCTGACTTTCCCCACTAGCATTCAGGGTACAGCTACTAGCTGGGTTTACAGGCAGTGCAGGCAGCTATCTGCGGGTCCTTTGGCTTACTGCAGGTATGGCAGGCTCACTGTCAGCAGAGGGTTGACTCTCCTGGGCTGCTGGCATGGGTTCTTCTGCCTCTAGGGCTGCTTGGTCTTCTCATTCCTCCTGCTCTTCTGTAGGTTCCTGCTGGGTTGGTTGAAGGAAGTGTAGGACGGGTACCACTATTGCATCATTTATCCGAGTCCAGGACCGGGAGAACTCTCCAAGAACTGTGCTGATCATTTCTTTCTTGTCTTCTGCGGGTTCAAGGTCATCTTGATCTTCTCCTGCACTCTGTAGTTGCTCGGGGCACCTTTTTAGGTGGTCTCTGGAGATGGTGCCAGTGGTTTCTCCTCCATCCTTGGTAATTACACATACCTTCGGGTTGTTGTGGTTGGACTGCAGTACTGTGTACGGGTCGCTATCCCACTGGTCATCTAGCTTGTGAAGCCTTCTCTTCCGCTTCAGGACCTGCTCACCAGGTTCCAGGGGACCAGCCGGGGCGTGTTGGTTGAAGAGCCTCTCTTGCTTTTCTCTCGCTTGAGCCAGACTCCTCTCCACAATCTCCTGAACCTTCTTGTACTGTAGCCGCCGTTCCGTATCCCAGTCCGCGTCTGGGGAGGTGTCCTCGGGGGTCAGGACTCCCATCTCCAGGTCTATCGGCAGCTTACCTGGTCTTGCCCGCATCAGGTAAGCCGGGGTGCAATTTGTAGCATTCACCGGGATATGGTTGTATAAGTCTATCAGGTCTGGTAGCTTCTCCGGCCACAGGCTGCGTTCTTCCAGGGGCAACGTTTTGAGGAGATCAATGACGATATTATTCATTTTCTCACACAGCCCGTTGGATTGTGGGTGGAAAGACGTTGTCCGAATCTTCTTACAGCCGTAGAGGTTGCAGAACTCCTGGAAGATTTCAGCCTCAAACGCTGGACCTTGATCTGTCAAGACCTGTTCCGGATACCCGTGTGGACGGAAGAAGTGTTGTTGGAAGGCTCTGGCCGCTGTTTGGGCTGTCAAGTCTTTAACAGGAACCACCACCAGGAACCGGGAATAGTGGTCCACTATTGTCAGGGCATAGACGTAGCCCGACCGGCTTGGAGCCAGTTTCACATGGTCCAGAGCTACCAGCTCAAGAGGCTGCCTGGTGACGATGGGCATCAAGGGCGTCTTCTGGCTGGTACCGTCCTTCCTTCTGAGGTTACATGGGCCGCAGTCCCTGCACCACTTCTCTATGGCCCCTCTCATTCCGACCCAGTAGAACCGCTCTCTCAGTAGGATCTCCAGTTTCTTCCACCCGAAGTGTCCCGCTATGTCATGGTAGGCCTCCAGGACCATTGCTGCATCTCATCTCGGGACCACTACCTGCCAGGTCAGTTCGTGCCTCCGGTGGTTGACAAGCCTTCTGCACAGCTTACCTCCGTAGAGGAATAGCCTGCTTTTCTCCTTCCATAACTGCTTGGCTTCCTCTGGAGCGTCCGAGCCAGAGCTAGCGTCTGCCTGGGTCAAGAGGTCTTTCACCAGGCGAATTGCAGGGTCACTATCTTGCGTTTCAGCCCAGCCGTGGTGAGGTAAGGGATTGAACATGACAGTGGTCACGTCTTTGTCTCTTACACGGTGGGAGTACTGAGTGGCCCCGTACCGGTGGAATGCAGGGAGCTCTATTTCCTCCAACTCGTCTGGATCTTCTCCCTCATCGGGCAAGTGGGGCATTCTCGATAGGGCATCTGCATTGGCATTGGCTCGGCCTGCCCGGTACTTGATGGTGAAGTCATAGTTTGCTAGCCGGGCCATCCACCGCTGCTCTAGGGCACCAAGTCTCGTATTGTCCAGATGTGTCTACGGATTGTTGTCCGTGTACACAGTGAACTTCACAGAGGCCAGGTAATGCTTGAAATGTTCTGTTATGGCCCACACCACTGCCAAGGACTCCAGCTTAAAGGAGCTGTAATTCTCCGGGTTTCTCTCGGTGGGCCTCAGCTTCCGGCTGGCGTACGCGATCACCCTTTCTCTGCCCTGTTGGTTCTGTGACAGTACAGCTCCCAGCCCCACATTACTGGCGTCTGTGTGGAGGATAAAATGCTGGCCATAATCAGGGTAGGCCAGGATCTCATCCCCCGTGAGGGCCATCTACAGCTGGCGGAAGGACTCCTCTTCCGGCTTGTCCCACTTGAAGGGTGGCTTTTGGCTTCTGGTCTTAGATTGTCCTATAAGGAGGTCCTGCATAGGGGCTGCCATCTTGGTGAACCTGGGGATGAACCTTCGGTAGTAGCCTACCAACCCGAGGAACTGCCTCACTTCTTTTATGTTAGAGGGGCTTGGCCAGTTCTTTATTGCCGTGTTTTGTCAGGGTCGGGGGCTACTCCTTCTGCACTCACCACGTGTCCCAGGTACTGTACCTTCGGCTTTAACAGATGGCACTTGGAGGGTTTCACTTTCATGCCAAAGCCTGCCAGGGCCTCGAACACCTCGGCCAGGTGCTTTAGATGGTCCTCGTAAGTCTTCGAATAGACAATCACGTCGTCCAGGTAAAGTAGGACCGTCTCAAAGTTTCGGTGCCCTAGACAGTATTCCATCAGCCTCTGGAAGGTCCCGGGTGCGTTGCAGAGCCCGAACGGCATATAGTTGAATTCACTTAATCCCATCGGGGTGGTGAAGGCGGTCTTCTCCTTATCAGCCTCTGCCACAGGAACCTGCCAGTACCCACTAGTAAGGTCCAAAGTAGAGAAGAAATTAGCTGATTTTAGTGTGGCCAAAGACTCCTCTATTCTAGGCAACGGGTATGCGTCTTTATGGGTGATACGATTGACTTCTCTATAGTCCACGCACATTCTCATAGTACAGTCTTTCTTTTTTACCAGAACCAAGGGGGCTGCCCAGGGGCTACAACTGTCTCTAATGACCCCGGCTTCCTTCATTTCTCTCAGCATGCCCTTTGCGTTCTGATAGTGTGCGGGGTGGTACAGGTCTGTATCTTTCTTTTATTGGTGGGTGGCTCCCCGTAGGGATGTGGTGTTCTACCCCTTTCACTCTGCCGAAGTCTAGCGGGTGCTTACTAAAGATTCTCTCGTACTCTTGAACCACCCGGAAGACTCCTTGTTTTTGGTGCAAGGGAGTGGAGTCAGCACCCACGTGGAGTTTCTGGCACCAGTCCTCCTTGGGTTTCTGGGAACCATTACCCTCCGCCTGGGGAGATGGAGGCAAGGGTTTCATGGCCCTGACAGCATTGTGTTCAACAGTATACAATTTGGCTAGTGTAGCGTACCGGGGCAAGTGTACTTCCCTTTCCCCAATGTTTAAGATCCGGACGGGCACCCTTCCATGGCGGACATCGACCACCCCCCGGGCTGTCAAAATGGTGGGCCTGCTGTCTGAGTACACGGGTTCTACTATGGCTTGGTAGTCTCTCCCTCTTAACCCGATTGCAGTCCGACACCAGATCATTTCACTTTTGGGGGGCATGGCAATGGGGAATGGGTCGCTCATCCTCACGCTACCGATCTCACCACCAGACAGTTCTACCTGTTGCCATCTCATCAGGGCTCTTAACTCCTTCTGGAGGACCCTCTGTTGGCTGGAGCTCGCATTCATCGCCACCTGCTGCAAAATTACAATTACTTCTGAAAGACAATTTTCAATCACATTAGTACCCAAGGTTATTTTAGGGTGACTTTCTCAACGGTCAATGTCCACAATGATCACTCCCTGTGCCGGCAGTTCAACTTTACCAATCTTAATGGTCATCTCTCTGAACCCCACCTGCGACACGGGTTGACCATTGCTGGCGATGATGCTCAAGTCATCGTCTGGATAACGAGTTATATCAGTGTCACTCCAGTACTGCTTGAAAAGTACATAGGGGATGGTAGTCACTTGGGACCCGGTGTCCAGCAGTGCACTCATGGGGATACCGTCCTGCACTACGGGTAAAACCGGGCGTCCCCCTACGTACTTATCACACCAATTAGATGGGCCTGATGACCTTATGCCTGGGGGTTGGCCCTTTGCCCCAGGTCGGACCCATTTAAAGTACAGTACCTGGCTACGTGTCCCGGCTGGCTGCAACGGCGGCAAATCGGCTGTCCATCCTCAGTGTAATGATCGGCGGGCCTCCCTCTGAACGACGGGATCCTCCTCCGTCGACGCCACGGGACATCCTCCGGACTGGAAGCCAGCTTGATTGGTCCTGACGGGTCCATCTGTAACGACTGTACGGTCCTGGTCAATGCAGCAACACTCTTTGTTAGTTCTTGGACCTGATGGTGCAGGTTTGCAGGCGGGGATGGATTTAGGGCCTGCGCATCAGCCCCCACAAGGTCTGCGGGATAGGGCGCCGCCCCCTGGTGGTAAGGGATGGCAGGGCGCCGGGAAGCTACAGCGCCACCCGGTGCAGGTTCTCGGAGCACCCGGATGGCCCTATCTTTGAACTGTGCAAAAGTCAAATCGGGGTTCTGTAGGGCCATGAGGCGCAGCTGGGTTCTGTGGGCGCTGGACAGCAGACCTTCTATGAACTGGTCAGTCAATAGTTTATCTGTATCCTGCACGCTGCCAGGGTCAGCTTGCTTAATTGCCCCCAAGGCTTCCTGTAAATTTAGAGCATAATCTCGGATGCTATCTTGAGCTCGCTGCTTACATCCATAGAACCGCATTTTGATTTCTGCTGAGGTACGGGTATCAAAGGAGTCCCGTAGACGGGTCAGAACCCCCCTTACAGTCCTTTTCTCCTCAGTTGTCCAAGACTTTACCTCCCGCTGGGCCGCACCAGTTAACTGCCCTATCAGTATGCTTACTTTCTGTTCTTCTGTCAGGGGATAAACTTTGAACAGTCTATACAGCCTTTCTTTAAAGTCGCCCAAGGTATGCGACTCGCCGGCATACTGGGGCAGCCAGGCCGCTCCGGGGATATAGGCAGGGGTGGATTAAGAGTAGCAAGGGCCCCGGGCAGTTTAGAAGGCGCGGGCCCCCTCCACACACCTGATTTATCACGTGACATGTCACATGATCCCCTGTGATAGATCATGTGATAGTTCATGGGAAATTAATTTGGCATAATATTAATTGTGCTGCCTCATCTGAGAGCAGCACAATATTGGGGCAGATACCCTGATTCCAGCGATGTGTCACTTTTTCAGCTGCTTGTTGTCATTTTGAGAAAATCACCATTTTATCTGCTGCAGATCTAGCAGCTCTCTGAATGCTGCGCTCTGTATAGCCCCACCCACACCACTGATTGGCAGCTTTCTGCCCATGCTCAGTGTACACAGAAATCTACTGATCAGTGATGGGGGTGGGGTCCTACAGAACTTACTACTCATCTAGTGATAATTACCTTCTGACAAATCAATGATTTTATCAAAACAACACTATGCAGCCCAGTAAGTGACACATTACTGGAATCAGTGCCTCTAACCCTACATTATGCTGCTCTCAGATTAGGTGGCAAAAACCTGATGACAGATTCCCTTTAAAGGAGCTGTAAAGACAAAAAAGTTTGTATTAAAAAAAAATACAAGCCATTTGTTAAATTAACTTTTTTTCATTGTTAATTCACATTAGACTGTATCTTCAACACTTTTGTCAGCAGGTCTTATTACAGACTCTGAATAGGGCAGCTCTCTCCCTCTCCCTCAGCAGAAAGTCACAGCATGGTTAAAAAACGGGATCTTTTATGATTTTCTCATAATAAATAAAAAAGGACATGCAAGTCCTCCAAACTATTTTCCGTTTCTCTATAGGGGAGGTCCTAAATCTTTCTTGTTCTTTAGTTGATCACATGTCAAAAATACAAAGCATTTACTATGAACTCGCCTAAAAAAATATACACTGGGAGAGTAATATCATCATCTGCATGTAAATATTCCTTGACTCTAAGGGCTCGATCACACTGTCGTATAACACGGCCGAATGCTATGTGATGTTTTATCGGATAGGGCTCGGCCCTATGTTATACTATGGGACAGTGCGATTATTGGCATGAGAAAATAATCTCATTCGATATTCGGACCATGTGCACCCATACAAGTCTATGGGTGCACGTAAAACATTGGACTGCACTCGGATGTCATCCAAGTGCAGTCCGATGAACACTCACAGAGACTATGGAGAAGATGGAGAAATTAAGTTCACCATCTTCTCCATATCTGTGCTGCGAGAGAATCGGATCACACTCAGTTGAAGCTCTGACAGAGTTTGAGCCCAGTGTCATTAGCATAATTGGCCCTATTCTCTTGCATGAGAGAATATATGGCTTAGTGAGTGGACCCTAAAACTGAATAGTAGTGACGGACAGGCACCTCACAAGCGGGATCCATGTAGCTCTCAGATGTCATGTAGGTAGGGCTTCATTCCATGGGGTAGGGCTTAATTTCAAGGTATAAAAAAAAAATGGACTTCAAATAAGAATTAAATGAACACAAAAAGCACTAATTGAATTATTTTTTCATATTTATGTTTGCAGCCCCTTTAAAAACCCTTTGAGGACCAAGGCACATATATGTCCCATAGTTTTAAACTGGAAAAAAATTTGATTGAATAAAATTTAAGGTCCTCAAAGGTTTAAGTAGGTCATAAATTCATATGAATACTTGCTCATACAATTGCACATGCCAAAAGATGAAGAAGAACAGAATCAAAAATATGACATTAAGTGGAACACTTACAGGTATTCAAGGTGAAAGAGACCAGCAAAGGCATCGTCTCGAATGACAGTAAATGAGATAGAATTCAGCAAGCTGAAAATGAAGACAGCAGGTTAGAAGCGAACCAGACTTTATGGTGCTCAGAATTATTCAAGCAGAATTTATTGACTGCACTTGCAAAGCACTGAGACTCCCGCGGTGATAGATGGCGCCGTGCGGCCTCCCTCTGTGTATAGATGGCGCCGTGCGGCCTCCCGCTGTGTATAGATGGCACTGTATAGATGGCTACGTGCGGCCTCCTGCTGAGTATACGTGTATAGATGGCTACGTGCGGCCTCCTGCTGAGTATAGATGCCACACGGCGCTCCCCCCAGAGACAGCAGGAGGCCGCACAGCGACATCTATACTCAGCGGGAGACCGCACGTAGCCATCTATACACAGCAGGAGGCCGCACGGCGACATCTATACTCAGCGGGGGGCCGCACTTAGCCATCTATACACAGCGGGGGGCGCACGTAGCCATCTATACACAGCGGGGAGCCGCACGTAGCCATCTATACACAGCAGGAGGCCGCACGGAGCCCACCCAGAGACATCAGGAGGCCGCACGGCGCCAACTATACTCAGCATGAGGCCGCATGTAGTCATACACACACACAAACATATACAGACACGCATAAACACATTTGAAACACAAAAATACATACAAACAGACATCACACAATGACATCTGCCCACACACACACACACACACAAACAGACAGACATCACACACACACCTGCCCACACACACACACACCTGCCCACACACACACACCTGCCCACACACACATTTGTGTGTGTGTATGTATAGTGTGTGTGTGTGTATAATGTGTGTGTATGTATAGTGTGTGTGTATGTATAGTGTGTGTGTGTATGTATAGTGTGTGTGTGTGTGTGTATAATGTGTGTGTATGTATAGTGTGTGTGTATGTATAGTGTGTGTGTGTATAATTTGTGTATGTGTATTTTTTTTTTAAGTTAAAAACAAGTAAAATGCTTGTGGCATCAATATCAAGACTCCAGATATAAGGGCCTATTCACACTGAATTTTGCAATGCATTCATCTCCTCTTTCCAGGCTTCTATCTAAATCCTTAGGCTCCATTTGCTCTGCTTTCAGATGTCTCATTTCAGACAGCACAATCCTGAATTTCAGGGATTCAGTTGTAAGCATTGTGTAAAGACCTGAATGCAGAGCTGAATGTAGTGTGAATAGGTCCTTACATCCTACACCACCTCAGGGGATTGTTGTTATGGAGTATTGCCCCTGGGTGGCCGCAGTTATGACCACCACCAGGGCTCGCGGTCACCCACCCTAACTTTGGTATTCTGGGGAGCTGGTATAATGAATATCTGCCCACACACAAACACACCTGCCCACACACACACACCTGCCCACACACACACCTGCCCACACACACACACATACACCCCTGCCCACACACACACACCTGCCCACACACACACTCACCTGCCCACACACACACACACCTGCCCACACACACACACACACCTGCCCACACACACACACCTGCCCACACACACACCTGCCCACACAGACACACCTACCCACACACACACACACACACCTGCCCACACAGACACCTGCCCACACAGACACCTGCTCACACACACACACACACACCTGCCCACACAGACACCTGCCCCCACAGACACCTGCCCACAAACACACACACACCTGTCCACACACACACACATATACACACACACATATACACACACACACACACCTGCCCACACAGACACCTGCCCCCACAGATACCTGCCCACAAACACACACACACCTGCCCACACACACATTTGCCCACACACACACACACACTCATCATCCCCCGGCTCAATTCCTCCTGCCTGCTCTCTTTTCCGGTGCAGCACTGCAGGCCAGGGCGCACTGCGTGACGTCACAGCTAGGAGACACAGCCGCGCACAGGGCCATGTCTCCTAGCAGTGACGCGGCCGGGCCAGCACAGGGAAGTTAACTGCTGCAGTGCTGGCCCGGCCGATGAAGAAGTAGCGGCGGCCGCTGTTGGGGGAGCGGTCCGGGCCCCCCCCTCCCGCCACTGCTACCGCTATGTGCCGCGGCGGCCGGCACATATAATGAGGGTAATCCGGCATTAGACACCCCATCTGGAGCCGCGGGCCCCCTGCAGGCTCAGGCCCTGGGCGGTCGCCCAGATTGCCCTCATTATAATCCGCCTATGGATATAGGGCATGGAAAACGGCATCACAGCTGCAGCGGCTACGCTGGTGGTAGAGGGTCCCTCCGCGTCCGACATCTTCCTCCCCCCTAGTTAACCGTGGCCTACCTTCTGGCGATCCTCTTCTGTAGGTCGCGGCTCCGCTCGCGATGCTCTGGGCGAGGACCTTGCGTTGCTCGGTGATGACGTCGGCATCCGCTAGATCTCCTTCCAGGACCTTGCGCAGCGTCTCAGCGTAGGGCGGGGCTTCAGGTCTCGCGCGTTTTTGGACGTCCACGCCCCTCTTCTTCCGGCGCGGCGTCCCGAAGATGGCGCCCGATGTCGGGAAACGGCTCCGATTGGGGGGAAATGGCCCCGAATGGCGGGAAACTTCACTCAGATATGTATAGAGTCTTTTCCAGGCACACAATACCCGTTTGTGGCGGGTTGGTCACAATTCTGCCGACTACGCCAAAGCTGACTCGCCCCCTGGGCCGTGGGGTACCCAGAACCGGGCCTTCTAGTGTACGGTGCTGATGGGGGTAGTAGTGGCAACCCGATCCAATGGCTCAGGGTGGTCAGACCAAATGGTGGCAGTCTATTTATCAGTGTTTTGAATGTCCGACTACGCAACCCGTGGATTGCGGTTGGAGATAACCGCCGCTGCAAGGCAGACCGCTGAGGCTGGTGTTGGTGCGCAGCACAGGGGTAGGATAACTCCCCATGGGAAGAGTGTATCCTCAGGGCAGTGTAGGTGGATGTTGGGGGTGATAGTGCAGGCCGCAATAGTAAGAGTTCAGAGTCCGCTTCAAACAGTTCAGGGTCTTTATTGTAGATATTATTAATGCCCCAACAGTACCGGTTAGGAATGGGCCTGGGTGTCTGAGAGCATTCGAGCGAGCCCCACTGGTCAGGGTGAGTGTGTAGGCCTACCGTTCTCGCTATGCTCTTTCTGACTATCCCCCTTTTCGTGGTGTAATAGCCCACGTCCCTGAGCTGGCCGTGTACTTCTCTCCTGTATGGCTTGCGACTCAGGCCTTGGGTACCTGTTGCTTGCTCCTTGATGTACTGGTCCCTCTGTGTGGCGGAGCCTCCAGGCTTCTTAGGCCAAGGGACCTGAAATCCCTCGCAGGTTGGTTCTCTGCTGCTGGGCTTGTAACCCTGACAGCCTCGGACCCCAATGTCCGGTAGATTGGTTCTCTGCCAGGACCGGCTCTCGTCGCCTCTGTCCCTGGCTTGCAGTTTCTCCTCTGCCTCACGGACTCCTCAGCCAGGGCCGGCGTCAGCACCCGGCGCACCCGGGCAAATTCCGGGGCCCTGAGCAGGCAGAGGGGCCCACTGGCGGTCGCGCACCCCGCTGGGCTATGGGCGGAGGAGAGCGGTGTCAGCGCCCGCCCTTCTCCGCCGCTTGCTCAGGGCCCCAGCAGCCCGATACTTACCTCTCCCCGTGCCTCCGCAGATCCGCTGTCTTCCTGCTCTGCGCTCCCTGTGACGTCTCAGGTCAGAGGGCGCGGTGACGTCTTTTCACCGCGCCCTCCCCTGAGCCGTCACAGGGAGCGCTGAACGGGAAGACGCCGACAACGCTGGAGTTCGGAGCTGAGCAGCGTGCAGCGGGCAGCGGCAGCAGGTGAGGAGAAGGGAGGTGAGTATTTGATTTTTTTTTTTTAATGTATGGAGGCATGGGGCATTATAAAGAGGCGGGGGGGACATCCTGCATGGGGCATTATATAGAGGGGGGGGCAGCCTGCATGGGGCATTATATAGAGGGGGGGGACAGCCTGCATGGGGCATTATATAGAGGGGGGGGGACATCCTGCATGGGGCATTATATAGAGGGGGGGGACAGCCTGCATGGGGCATTATAAAGAGAAGGGGGGGGCATCCTGCATGGGGCATTATAAAGGGGACGACGACATCCTGCATGGGGCATTATAAAGGGGGGGCAGCCTGCATAGTGCATTATGTGGGGGGGAACAGCCTGCATGGAGCATTATAAGGGGGGGCAGCCTGTATGGGGCATTATGTGGGGGGTAACAGCCTGCATGGAGCATTAAAAGGGGGGGCCTGTATGGGGCATTATGTGGGGGGTAACAGCCTGCATGGAGCATTAAAAGGGGGGGGGCCTGTATGGGGCATTATGTGGGGGGTAACAGCCTGCATGGAGCATTATAAGGGGGGGACAGCCTGTATGGGGCATTATGTGGGGGGTAACAGCCTGCATGCAGCATTATATGGGGGCCAGTATCCTGTATGGAGAGTTATAAGGGGACCGGTATCCTGTATGGAGCGTTATAAGGGGACCGGTATCCTGTATGGAGCGTTATATGGGGGCCAGTATCCTGTATGGAGTTTTATAAGGGGACCAGTATCCTGTATGGAGCGTTATATGGGGGCCAGTATCCTGTATGGAGCTTTATAAGGGGACCAGTATCCTGTATGGAGCGTTATATGGGGGCCAGTATTCTGTGTGGAGCGTTATATGGGGGCCAGTATCCTGTATGAAGCGTTATATGAGGGCCAGTATTCCGTATGGAGCCTTATATGGGGGCCAGTATTCTGTGTGGAGCGATTCACCGGTTTCTGAGCTATTGTGGAATTTACAATAGATATCACTCATGTAATGTAAGAAGTGAAATCTTTGCATTGTAATATATATATATATATATATATATATATATATTTCTCCGCTGTATCTCTGCATCATGAATCGTGGTATGTGTTAAAGGGGCCCACTGAGACTCTTTCGCCCGGGGCCCAGAAAAACCTGGAGCCGGCCCTGTCCTCAGCTACAGCTGAACTGTCCCTCCTTCTCTGGGACTAGTCTCACTCCTGAGCTAGGTCTTCCAGTTCTCTCTAACCCTGCCCCCAGTTCCAGCTTTTATAGGGGCAGCCAGCTCCCCCTGCTGGCCTGGGACAGGAGGTGCTGTATGCTAATTGTCCCTAACCAGGGGACCTTCCTCCTGCTTTCAGAAACAGATTATTGTTTGTGGCATCCAGGCCTGGGGTGACACACACACACTGCTCTATATTTAGTATGATGCCCCCACTCCTCCATATATATAGCATGATGGTCCCACTGCTCCATATACAGGTGCATCTCACTAAATTAGAATAGCATCAAAAAGTTTATTTATTTCAGTTCTTCAATACAAAAAGCTGTCTTTCAGCTCATCTGCATTGTTGGGTCTGGTGTCTCTCATCTTCCTCTTGACAATACCCCATAGATTCTCTATAATAGATTCTCTATGGGGTTAAGGTCAGGCGAGTTTCCTGCCAATCAAGCAAAGTGATACTGTTGTGTGTAAACCAGGTATTGGTACTTTTGGCCGTGTGGACAGGGGCCAAGTCCTGCTGGAGAATGACATTTCCATCTCCAAAAAGCTTGTCGGCAGAGGGAAGCATGAAGTGCTGTAAAATGTCCTGGTAGACGGCTGTGCTGACTTTGGTCTTGATAAAACACAGTGGACCTACACCAGCAGATGACATGACACCCCAAACCATCACTGATTGTGGAGCCTTCACACTAGACCTCAAGCAGCTTGGATTGTGGACTCTCCACTCTTCCTCCAGACTCTGGGACCTTGATTTCCAAATGAAAATTGGAACTCTAGGACCTTGTGAAGTGTGTCAATGACTGCCTTCTGGACATCTATCAAGTCAGCAGTCTTCCTCATGATTGTGGAGCATACTGAAACAGTATTGAAGAACTGGAATAAATTAACTTTTTGAAGATATTCTAATTTAGTGAGATGCACCTGTATATACTATGATGGTCCCACTGCCCCACATACATATAGTATAATGGCCCCACTACTCCATATGTAGTATGATGGACCCACTACTCCAGATATATAGTAGGATGGCTCCACTGCCCGATCATTTAAAAAAATAAAGTTTATTCTCACTTAATCCTGATTCCCTACATCACGGCCTCTGTCTCCTCTTCCATGGCGGGACTGCAGAGGAGAGCGATGCAATGATGTCACCGAGCCACCTGCGTGAGTATGCTGACATCTCGTTAACCGCAGGCCTATGGTGATCTGTGGCATATGAAAGAGATAGTGATAGGGCAGGGAGCTTGTGTCTCACTGCTTTATCATGCGACGCCTCTGCTTAAGAGACATTAGGGCTACATTAGCTACGACACAGAAGACACTGGGGCTGGAGTATATAGAATAGGAGACACTGGGGCTGGCGTATCTTCATCACAGGATACATTGGGGCTAGAGCATATACATCACAGAAGAAGCTGGAGTATATAGAATAGGAGACACTGGAGCTGGAGTATATAGAATAGGAGACACTGGGGCTGGCGTATATTCATCACAGGATACATTAGGGCTAGAGCATATACATCACAGAAGAAGCTGGAGTATATAGAATAGGAGACACTGGGGCTGGAGTATATAGAATAGGAGACACTGGGGCTGGCGTATATTCATCACGGGATACATTGGGGCTAGAGCATATACATCACAGAAGAAGCTGGAGTATATAGAATAGGAGACACTGGGGCTGGAGTATATAGAATAGGACACACTGGGGCTGGCGCATATACAGTTCTGCTCAAAAGTTTACATACCCCGGCAGAATTTTTGCTTTCTTGGCCTTGTTTCAGAGAAAATGAATGATAACAAAAACACTTTTTCTCCACTCATGGTTATTGGTTGGGTGAAGCCATTTACTGTCACATTTCTGTGTTTTCTCTTTTTAAATCTTAATGACAACTAGTGATGAGCGAGCATGCTCGCTACTGCTCGGTGCTTGCCCGAGTATCTCACTGCTCGAGATGCTCTGCGCTCACCGAGTATTTCCGAGTTGGTCGGGTGGGAAGTCGGGTCCCCTCCCTGCATGTTTGGCGCTCTTTACAGAGCCAATGAACATGCAGGGATTGCCTGCCATGCACTGTAATGCCATAGCCATGTTGGTTGTGGGCATTACAGTGATTGGCTGGCCGCACAGCGTCATCAGGTCTATATCTGACCTGGCGCCGCCATGTTCATCACAGTCAATCCGGATCAGACAGTGTAGGGAGAGCTGCTGCTGCGTTAGGGAGAGATTTGATCGTGCATTAGGTAGTGTAGTGAGAAAAACCGCACATTACACATATCCATCTCAACAAACAGTCCTTCTGAGGAATAATCCATCTGCAGAGATATCAGGCAGGCAGTGTATATAGGCAGGCAGGCAGTGTATATAGCAGACTGCAGTGCATATAGCACAAGAGGCTCCATTACAATTCTGCCTTCTGCTGCTGTTAGATATTTCTATACAAAGGCCCAGGTCTCAGGGGCCAGGAATACTTTTCTTTGGATCTTAATCCTCATTATTTGCTTATAAAGCAATCCAGAGAACACCGTTTTTCTGCGCCATTTGCTTGTTGGCACTGCAGAATACAGCCAGGTCCTTTCCATATTAGAGCGCTAGAAATCCAGCTATTTAAAACTGTGTTTTCTCCGTCACACGGATCACATATACGTAGTCAGAAAATACTGCCATTTCTGGCCTCCATTTTTTCAGTGTGTCAGTGAAGCAATTCACAGCAGTTTGCTGTTCACACTACTTACCTACAGGCCAGGTATTTAAAACTCTGTTTTCTCCATCACACCGATCACATATAACTTCGCTTCAAACTCAGTCATTTGTAGTGAGCGTGGAAGATACTATCCTCCATTTAAAATGGGCAAGGCACGTGGCAAGGGACGGGGAACTGGACGTGATGGTAATGGTGCATGCAGAGGCCGAGGACAAGGCCGTGGGCAAGCCGAAATTGTGCCACAACAAACACCCACATCTTCTCGCCTGACCTTCCTGTCCCAATTTCTAGGGGACCGCAGCACACCACTATTGAACCCAGATCAGTGTCAAAAGGTTGTTGGTTGGATAGCGGATAATGCTTCCAGTCACTTAGCCACCACCACCACCCTGTCTTCCACACGGTCAAGTCTCAGTAGCCATGAGTCTGGACCTCATATTCCTCACCCTGATCCTCCTTCCTCCCACCATGCCGAGTACCCAGAGACAACTGATCCCACACTTGGACAATCTGAAGAGCTGTTCACTTTTCCATTTATAGATTCGGGCCTCTCGCCCGGTCCACTTGAAGCGGGGCAAGAGGAGATCATGTGTAGCGATGCCCAAATATTTGAGCAGCCATGGTCACAAGAAGGCGACGGTGGGAAACTGTCACAAGAGGTGGACGATGATGAGACACAACTGGCAGAAAGTCAGGAATAGTACCAGGGTGCAGAAGTGGGAGACGAGGTGGTGGATGATATAGTAACTGACCCAACCTGGCAGGAGGACATGCAGAGCAAGGACAGCAGCACACAGGGGGAGGGAGGCAGAGCACCCCAACAGGCAGGAAGAAGCAGTGTGGTGGCCGCAGACAGAAGGCAGGCTACCGTTTCCCGTAACACCAACACGAAGGAAGTTGCCACTACAACTGTTAGGTCTTCCCGAGTCCGGTTGTTTTTTAAAGACTCTGCCGATAACTCCAAAAAGGCCATTTGCATCACGAGCCAGACCAGCATCAGCAGGGGTGGCAAAACGACCAGCCTGACCACCACCAGCATGATCAGGGACATGGCAGCAAAGCACTCGACTTTGTGGGCCGAACACCAGGGTCAAGGAACAGTGTCTACAGGTGGCACCATTGCTTCTTCTGCTGTTGTGCATGCAAGTCAATCCCCTGTCCATAGTGCATGCAAAGATGCCTCCTGCCCTGCACCTGTCATTGCACACTCTCAAGTAGCAGCATCAGGAAGCACGTCCATGTCCTTGTCCCAGCGCAGCGTTCAGTTATTCATACTCCAGTCCTTGGAATGCAAGCGCAAATATGCAGCCAACGTCCCACAGGCCACACTACTAAATTCTCACAATTCACGACTGCTTGGCTCGAAATGTTGCCTTTTAGGCTTGTGGAGACAGAAGCATTCTGCAACCTGATGGCGGCGGCCGTCCCTCGGTACTCTGTCCCCAGCCGCCACTATTTCTCCCAGTGTGCCGTCCCCACGTTACACAAGCACGTGTCCCAAAACATTAGCCGTGCCCTCAACAACGCAGTTACCGGTAAAGTCCACCTAACCACGGACACGTGGACAAGGGCTTGTGGGCAGGGACGGTACATCTCGCTGATGGCACACTGGGTTAACATAGTGGAAGCTGGGACCCAGTCTGATCTTGGGACGGAACACGTCCTCCCGACGCCAAGGATTGCAGGCCCTAGGTCAATCAGGGTTGCCCCCACGGTCTACAGCTCCTGAACCTCATACTCCTCAGCCTCCTCCTCCTCCTCAGCCTCCATCTCCGAAATGACCACATCAGTCACAAGCTGGAAGCACTGCAGCACTGCCTCGGCCAAGCGGCAACAGGCTGTGCTGAAGCTAATATGCTTAGGTGAAAAAACACACAATGCTGAAGAGTTATGGACAGCTCTGAAAGAGCAGGCAGATCTGTGGCTCAAACCGCTGAACCTACAGCCAGGCATGGTCGTGTGTGACAATGGCCGGAACCTGGTGGCGGCTCTGAGGCGAGGCGAGCTCACACTTTACCATGCCTGGCCCATGTGCTTAACCTCATTGTTCAGCGGTTACTCAAATCCTACCCAGAGCTGCCGGATCTGCTTGTTAAAGTATGCCGCCTGTGTGCCCATTTTAGAAAGTCAGCTACAGCTTCCGCCGCCCTTGCATTGTTTCAGCAGCGTTTGCAGCTTCTGGCTCACAGACTGGTGTGTGATGTCCCCACACGTTGGAACTCTACATTGCAGATGTTGGGAAGGATTTGTGAGCAGAAGAGGGCAGTTGTTGAGTACCAGCATCAAAAAGGCTATCGGTATTCAGTTCAGACTCCACACATAAGACCTCAGTAGTGGACGTGGCTGTCAGACATATGTACCATCCTCCAAAACTTTGAGGACTCCACCAAGATGGTGAGCGGCAATGACGTCATAATTAGCCTCACCATCCCGCTTCTCTGTCTTCTGAAATGCTCTCTGCTCACAATCAAAGATGATGCATTGCAGGTGGAGCACGATAAGATGGAGCAATTAACCATACAGGGTGATTACACACAGCCAAGCCTCATCTCATCCCAACGTGGATTGGGTGACAATGAGGAAGAGGAGGAGGAGGAAGGACAGGAACTAGTTTCATGCACTATAGACGGTGCTATCTGCACAGCTGTCATAACGTCTGTTCAGCGTGGATGGCCAGAGGACAGAGAGGAGGAGGAGGAGAGCATGGTCAGTCATCCTCTTGGTGAGGACACGGAAGTCTTGCCTGTTAGTAGTCTGGCACGCATTGCTGAGTTTATGTTATGCTGCCTTTCCCATGACCCTCGCATTCTCAAAATTTTAGGTCATTACTGGTTGGTGACACTTCTAGACCCACTCTACAAGGAGAACTTTATATCTCTTATTCCTGAGGCGGACAGGTGTACAAAAATGAGGCAGTACCAGAAGGCCCTTGTTGCGGAACTATTAAAAAAATTCCCATCTGAAAATGCTGGAGGCAGAGGGCACACTTCGTTTGACAACCATGGAGTACAGGCGAGAGAGACACAACTTCAATCCAGCAGAGGCAGGGGAACACTGTCAAAGTTCTGGGAGAGTTTTCTCAGACCCTCCCATCGCACAGGCCCTGATGCGCAGGGTACTCTCACAAGGAGTGCAAAGTTTGGGAAGATGCTGAGGGAGTACCTTGCCGTACCGTACCAACGTCCTCCGTGATTCCTCTGTGCCTTATAAATATTGGGTATCCAAGCTAGATATGTGGAATGAACTGGCTCTCTATGCCTTGGAGGTCTTGGCCTGCCCTGCCGCCAGCGTTTTATCAGATCGGGTTTTTAGTGCCGCTGGTGGAATTATAACTGATAAGCGCATCCTCCTGTCAACTGAAAATGCTGACAGGCTGACTCTTATAAAAATGAACAAGGGCTGGATTGGGCCAGACTTCTCAACACCACCGAATGATAGCAGCGTAACATAAACTCAAATCCAGTGTCTTTTCTTGGGAGGTGTATTCCCATGCACCTTTTCACACCCACACATGGGTATATGACGCGCCCCCGGGCCTTCGTCGCGCGGCATCGCGCGCACGGGAGCTTACCCGGAGCCGGATCTGTTGAGGGTTGTAGTCTCGTGGCGGTGACCCGGTCCGTGCCCAGGGAGTCAAACTGAGCGGCGATGTATTAGCGGTAGATGTTGGACGACTACGCCACCCGTTGAATGCAGCGAAGGAGCTGCCGCTGCAGGGCAGACCGCTGAGGCCGGTGGTAGGATTGTGCAGCGTGATAGTATCACCCCCAACGGGAGGGGTATGGCCTCAGGGCAGCCGACGTGGATGATGGGGGTAGCAGGAATCACTCAGAGACGATGCGGTGTAATTCAGGGTCTTTACTGGTGATAAAGATAGACCCTCCCGGAGTACTGGCTAGCGATCGGGGCCTGGTCAGTCCTTGAGCAGATGGGATCTCCCCTGGCCAGGCGGAGTTGTAGGCCTCCCAAACTGACTGTACTCTTCTGGCTACCTTGCTAGAGGCGGGTATAAGTAGCCCACGTCCCTGAGTGTACCGTGTGGTGCTCACCCGTATGGCCGGTGACTCGGGGCCTTCTAGTGGCGTCCGCTCCACGACGGCGGTGCTGGTCCCACGCTTGTGACCGTGCCTTCGGGTTTCTTGGCCAGAGGACCTGAAATCCCCTGCCGGGCGGTTTCTGCTGCTGGGTAAAGATTAGTCCCCACAGCCTCGGACTCCGGGTCCGGTGATAGCTTCTCAGTCAGGGCGAGCTCTGCAGCTGCCAGCCCCTGACTCCTTATAGCACTGCTCCCACAGAGCTCCTGATGTTCTTTTCCTAGATCTGCTTCTCTTCTCTGTCTCTACTTCTTCTCTACTCACTAACCCTGCCTCAGCCCTAGGTTTATATAGGGGAAGTTCTTCCCCTCCCAGGACTGGGCAGGAGGTGTGGCATGCACAGGATCCCTGACCAAGAGACCTCCCACCTGCTCTCAGACATAACATTGCTGTTACTGTGGAAACCAGACCCCTGGGGTGCCACATATACGCTTCCTGATTTTGGCTATTTGCTCTTGTCCTCCTCCTTCTCCTCATCCTCCACCACCATATCACCAGGGTGACCGTGGTCCATGATGCAACACCCACATAATTTTTTTAAAGGGTGTTTGACTCGCCCCTGGGCTGTGGGGCACTCGGAGCCGGGCAATAGGGAGACGGTGGGGGTAGTAGTGGCGACCCGGTTCCGTGGCTCAGGGTGGTCAGACCAGTGGTAGTCCTTTAGCAGTCCTAAGTGATGTCTTACTACGCCACCCGTGGATTGCGGTTATTATGAACCGCCGCTGCAAGGCAGACCGCTGGGGCTGATGATGTATGCAGCTGAGGTAGTGTGACTCCCCACGGGAAGAGTGCAGCCCCAGGGCAGTGTAGCGGATGGTGGGGGTGATGGTGCAGAGAGTCCCAGTGCCGTTAGTGCTGGAGGAGCGAAAGAGTACACAGACAACGTACTGCAGTCCAATGTCTTTTACTCACAGTTCATGTACTCCGGGTCACTTCTGTCAGCAATGACCGCCCGAGCCGTGCTGCGTGCACCAGGTGAGGGGCTCGGTCAACCCCAGGCAGTTCAGGAGCATGGCACAGGACCCCTTCAATCCTTTCTCTGGCCTGCCTCACCGGTGACCCACTTTTGTCCAGCTGCCGCGGACTTGTGCGGGTAAACGTGGTTCCCATTCCCCGCTGTCCTATATGGTGCCTTCCTAGCAGGTTTGATGAGGTGTCGCACCAATAAATGATCACGACCTCCGGTTTTTGGCTGAGGGCTGTTTCTCCTCCGCCAACTTGGGATCCGGTATCCTTAATCTGCCTGACCCTTCACCCTGTATTCTCGTGGGTTCTTAGGGTCCCTTCTGCCGTCTAGTTCCTGAGCCCTTCTGTTTCTCTCTTTCTCTTTCTCTTCTGTTCCTTTCTGTTCTTGTTCCTTTCTGTTCTTGTTCCTTTCTGTTCCTGGCCTTCACCCTAGGTCTGCCTCATGGAGCTGGGCCCAGACTGAGCCACAGCTCCCTGTCAGCCCTCTCTGGCTGAACTCCTTCTCTTACTCCACTCACTGAACTTCTCTTCTTCTCTTCTCTCTGTGCTGGCTGGGCCTCAGAGGCTAGGCCCGCCTACGGAGCAGAGCCACTTGCAGAGGCCTCCACTCTGTCACTTCTTCTCTCTGACTGAACACTGTTCTAAGATGGTGCCCACCTTTTATACCTCCCTCTAGAACATGAACCCAGGTGACCAGCAAACAATGGGCTCCTATCTACGCTCAGGAACCAACCCCTATCTGCTCCTACATCACTGGGTATTCCTACCCCCTCCCCACTCCAGCCAGGGACACGGTCTGTCGTGCCTGCATTTCTGTCTAATGGGAGCACGTTGAGCTGTCCCTCGGAAATGGGGTGAGTGTGCTATATACAGCTAACTGAACCCTGGTCCATACTCCATCCTTACCCGGGAGTGGAATATCACACCTCTGGCAGAGGTGCAATACCCCTGTAGCGGCCGAGCCCTCGGGGCGCTACATTTTTATGATGCCCGTAAAAAAAAATTTTTAGACAGTATGTTCATGTATACCCCCCAGGAGTAAATGTTTGTCAGCCCATACACTTAGTGCATGGCATTACAAGTATAGGAGGCCCGCTCCTTTCTAATGGTAAAAATTTTTTCCAAGGGCCATTGAAGTGCCTCCAAATTTTTGGCAGCCCTTGAAGTCACTGCATAGTCCAACACTATGGGAGACTCTCTCCTTTCTAATGGGAATTTGTCATTACTGTGGCCTGGTCTATGTGTCTTTAAATTCTTAGTGGGTTTTTTCCTAAACTTGGTCAGCCGTTGGACTCACTGCATACCCTATAACTGTATAGCAGACCCTCTCCTTTCTAATGGGAACATGTCATATCTTGTTACTGTGGCCCTGCTCTGTGTGTCTTTAAATTCTTAGTGGGGATTTTCCTAAAATCTGTCAGCCGTTGGACTCACTGCATACCCTATAACAGTATAGCCGACCCTATCATTTCTAATGGGAATTTGTCGTTACTGTGGCCCTGCTCTATGTGTCTTTAAATTCTTAGTGGGTTTTTTCCTAAAATTGGTCAGCCGTTGGACTCACTGCATACCCTATAACTGTATAGCAGACCCTGTCCTTTCTAATGGGAGCATGTCTTACCTTGTTACTGTGGCCCTGCTCTGTGTGTCTTTAAATTCTATTTGGGGTTTTTCATTAAAATTTGTCAGCCGTTGGATTCACTGCATACCCTATAACTGTATAGCAGACCCTCTACTTTCTAATGGGAACATGTCGTACCTTGTTACTGTGGCCCTGCTCTGTGTGTCCTTAAATTCTTAGTGGGGTTTTTCCTAAAATTTGTCAGCCGTTGGATTCACTGCATACCCTATAACTGTATAGCAGACCCTCTCCTTTCTAACGGGAACATGTCGTACCTTGTTACTGTGGCCATGCTCTTTGTGTCTTTAAATTGTTAGTGTTTTTTTCCAAAAATTTTGGCCACCCTTGCAGTCACAGCATGGGCATTACCACTATAGAAGACCCGCTCCTTTATAATGGGAACATTTTTTTTACTGAGACCCTCCTCTATGTCTCTTCAAAGGGGTATTAGGTTGCGTCCAAATTTTTGACAACCCTTGCAGTCACTGGATGCGCAATAACAGTATAGGAGACCCACTTGTTAATAATGGGAACAACAAAGCATAGCCCTCTGATGGCTCTCTAACAATAGCTAGGGCCGACTGCTGGCCTTTTAAGAATAGTAAGGGCCGTCTGATGTCCCTATAAAAATAGGCTTTATGACTTTCAGAGTCCCTCCATCATAAATAAAGCAGGATGTGTCTGATGACACCACATTGCCAGATGAGGTTGTAAAATGTTAAAATGACATTTCCCGGTCAATGCATTTGTCATAAAAAATAACATAAAAAAACATAACAATAGGATCTTTCTTTAGTATAAAAAACAGCATCACCAATTTAACCTCAATGTAATCACATTGTTCAGCTCATGCACCTCCTCCTCCATCTCCGAAATGACCACATCAGTCACAAGCTGACAGCACTGCAGCACTGCCTTGGCCAAACAGCAACAGGCTGTGCTGAAGATAACATGCTTAATGCTTAATTGACAAACCGCCCAGCGCTGCATAGTTGTTGAAAGCTGTAACACAGCAGCTTGATCTGTGGCTCTCACCGCTGAATATACAGCCAGGCATGGTCGTGTGCTACAATGGGCGGAACCTGGTGACGGAGAAATGACAACCGGGGTAGATAAGGTTTCCCTCTATGCCAGTCCTTTCACAGAGCTAAAGAATATGGCTGTGGTGAAATACAACTCCCACTGAGAAGCTGTTTCAGATTGAAAAACATTGTGCCCACCAGAGGATTTGTTTCTGAGAGCTAACCTTTCTCACCCGCTCAAGAGCCCCATAGCAGCTGCAAAGTTAGCGCTATCATGAACTCTCCTGAGGTAGAAGCCAAGGCACACCAGAGAATTCTCTGGTGGGACTGTCCAACCCTGCCGAGAAGCAGTCCTGGCTAAGAAAAGTGTGTGGGAAGATTCCAGGACACTCTATTTTTACTGAGGAGGAAACACATGCAAACATGGGGAGAACATACAAATTTCTTGCAGATGTTGTCCTTGCTGGGATTTGAACCCAGGATCCCAGTGCTGCAAGACTTCAGTGCTAACCACTGATCCAATGTGCTGCCGTTCACCCTCTAATATCTAACAGGCTGGAGAAACTTGAACCTCCTGCCACTCTATCATCAGCTCCTTTGTGAGAAAATGTATTTGGGCAGCCACTCAGTCTACCAAATAAAATTCCAGAGAAGGAAATTGAGGATGGCTTCGCTACTGGTACTGGGGGCAGTGTTAATACCATAGTGTTGTACCATAGTTTGCTGGAAATATTCCAGGCTGGTAGGAGGCAAGAAAATTCCCACAGAAAAGTACCAGCAGAAATGTTCAGGCCACATTTCAAGTGCAAGCAGCTTTAGAGGACTTCCTGGGAGAAATGACACGCAGGGTAGATACGGTTTCCCTCTATGCCAGTTCTTTCACTGAGCTAAATACAACTCTTATCAAAAAAAGTTGTGGACTGGCTACGTACCGTCCCTGGCCACATTCACCTGTCCACGTGTTTGTGGTTAGGCAGTCCTTCTTAGTAAGTGCACTGGGTAGGGCATGTGTAATGTTGTGGGACCCGTGCTTGTGGAAGGCGAAGGCGATACCGGGAAAAATACTGGCGGCTGGGGACCGAGTATGGACACCCGGCCGCCGCCTGCATGAGGTTGTGAAAAGCTTCCACCTCCACAAGCTTAAAAGGCCATATTTCAAGTGCAAAGAGCTGCCCAGAAATCTGTCAGTTTAGTGTTGCGGCCTGTGGGTGGTTGGGTGGCTGGCTGCATACTTGCAATTGCATTCCAAGTAACAGAAAACTAAGCAGATGATGGCCTCTATCATCATCATGGCCTCACCTCGGCACTATGAACTCTCCTGAAGGAGAAGCCAGGGCCCGCCGGAGGAGTCTCCAGTTCTCTGGTGGGCCTGTCCAACCCTTCCCGAAAAGCAGCCCTGGCTAAGAAAAGTGTGGGGGAAGGTTCCTGGACACTCTATGGCTGCTTTTTTTAATGCGGATCGGCCATGCTTATGCATGCTATTTCTCAAAACGCATTACGGATCAGGCCATTTTCCAACTCTGTATTCAAGAAATTAAATGCGCAAAGAAAGATGTGTGTGTGTCAAAGCACCATTGACAAGTGCGAGTTGATGTTGGATGGGCTGCCATTGCTTCTGCAACAAGCTCAATTACAGGATTTTCTGGGAGAAATGACACGCAGGGTAGATACGGTTTCCCTCTATGCCAGTCCTTTCACCGAGCTAAATACAACTCTTAGCAAAAAAAGTTGTGGACTGGCTCCGTACCGTCCCTGGCCACATTCACCTGTCCACGTGTTTGTGGTTAGGCGGTCCTTCCCAGTAAGTGCACTGGGGAGGGCACGGGTAATGTTATGGGACCCGTGCTTGTGGAAGGCGGAGGCGATGCCGGGAAATATAGTGGCGGCTGGGGACCGAGTATGGACACCCGGCCGCCGCCGGCATGAGGTTATGAAAAGCTTCCGCCTCCACGAGCCTAAAAGGCCACATTTCAAGTGCAAGCAGCTGTCAAAAATTTGGCAGTATAGTATTGCAGCCTGTGGGTGGGTGGCTGCCAGCAATCTTGTGTTTGCATTCCAAGGAATGGGGTAGGGACAACTGAACACTGCAGTGGGACAAGGACGTGGACGGTGATTGTTGCAAGTCTGCAACGACAGGTGCATGGCGGGAGGCATCTTCGCATGTGCCAAGGATCACTTATGATGGGCACACATTTAGGCAATGACCTGGGAGTCAGAGATGTTTCCAGAGGTCTTCCCCTTGCTGTTCCCATGTCTTTTCAGCACTGTATGCATGTGTCTGATGATGTGTCACACACCACATGGCCAGATAAGGTTGTAAAATGTTAAAATGACATTTCCTGTTGAATGCATTTGTCTTGGTTGAAAGCAATGCAAAAGTGCAAAAACGTGTCAAAAATGCTACGTGTGAACATAGCCCAAGGTGTGTAGGAGTATTTTTGTTTTTGTTTATTTATTTTGCCTTATATACAAGTCATCACCCTGGAAAGGATGTTCCTTACGCCGTAAAAGTGGCGTAATACTCTGACGACGTTGTTGACAGCAGTGATCTGGGAGTCAGAGATGCTTCCAGGGGTCTTCCCCATGCTGTTCCCATGTCATTTGAGCACAGTTCCCATCGATTTGGGCAATTTTTAGGCCCTCTGCAGACCGCCGTGGGGAGCCACCTGAAAAATGCTCAAGTTTCCCCTAGACTTATATTGGGCTCATTGCTCGGGTTGAGCACCCGAGTATTTCAATTTGCTCGACCCGAGCAACGAGTACTCGAGCATTTTAGTGCTCGCTCATCACTAATGACAACCAAAAACATCCAAATAATCCTGATCAAAAAGTTCACATACCCTGGTGATTTTGGCCTGATAACATGCACAGAATTTGACACAAATGGGTTTGAATGGCTACTAAAGGTAACATCCTCACCTATGACCTGTTTGCTTGTAATCAGTGTGTGTGCATAAAGCTGAGTGAGTTTCTGGGATCCAGCCACTGACGTTTCTGGATTTTGAGATGGGGAAAGCAAAAGAATTATCAACGGATCTACGGGAAAAGGTAGTTGAACTGTATAACACAGGAAAGGGATACAAAAAGATATCCCAGGAATTGATAATGCCAGTCTGCAGTGTTCAAACTGTGATTAACAAATGGAAAATCAGATGCTCTGTAAAAACCAAACCACAGTCAGGTAGACCAACAAAAATTTCAGCCACAACTGCCAAGAAAATTGTTCGGGATGCAAAGAAAAACTAACAAATAACATCAGCTGAGAACACACTTAGGGGTGTACTCACTTTTGTTGCCAGCGGTTTAGACATTAATGGCTGTGTGTTGAGTTATTTTGCTGGCACACCAAATTTACAGTTAAACAAGCTGTACACTGACTACTGTACATTGTATCAAAGTGTCGCATCTTCAGTGTTGTCCCATCAAAAATATATATATGTATTCCGGCTCATTTTTGGAGTTTTGTGTGAAATTATGTCCAATTTGCCTTTTTTTTCTCAGTTTTTTGTGTTGTTCCAATAAACACAAAGGAAATAAACATGCGTGTAATAAAACATGTGTAATTTTCTGAAACAATTTCAAGGGTGCCAGCACTTTCCGCCATGACTGTATATGCAGGTAGAGTCCTTAACCCCTTTACAACCCAAAGTGGTTTGCACGTTAATGAGAAGGCCAATTTTTACAATTCTGACCACTGTCACTTTATGAGGTAATTACTCTGGAACGCTTCAACGGATCCCCCTGGTTCTGAGAATATTTTTTCATGACATATTGTACTTTATGATTGTGGTAAAATTTCTTCGATATCACTTGTGTTTATTTGTGAAAAAAACAGATATTTGGCGAAAATTTTGAAAATTAAGCAATTTTCAAAATTTGAATTTTTATGCCCCTAAATCGGAGAGATATGTCACACAAAAAAAGTTAATAAATAACATTTCCCATATGTCTACTTTACATCAGCACAATTTTGGAACCCAAATTTATTTTTATTAGGGAGCTATAAGGGTTAAAATTGACCAGCGATTTCTCATTTTTCCAACAAAATTTACAAAACCATTTTATTAGGGACCGCATCACATTTGAAGTCACTTTGAGGGGTCTTTATGACTGAAAATACCCAAAAGTGACACCATTCTTAAAACTACACCCCTCAGTGAATCGGGTCATCATGGCAACATCCGGGAAGCCGCGGCACACATTGCTGGACGCCGGCAGGAGAGGTGACTATCCCGATCACCTCCCCTTGCCCCCGCAATGCTGCGAACGACTTCGATCGCAGCATTGCGGGGGTTAATGTGCGGGACCTCTCCCAGCACATAGCACCGGGTGTCAGCTGTGACAATCAGTTGACACCCGGCGGCGATCACGCCCGCACAGCCTGTGTGCGCGATCGCAAAGATGTACTAATACGTATCAGGCTCTTAAGTCCCAGGGCGCAGATACGTATCAGTACGTCTTGGGCTTTAAAGAAGTTAAAATTATGTGAAAATGGGAAAAGTCACAAAACTTTGCAACTTTTCAAGAGCTTTATGCCAGTTTTCTGGCAAAAACACTGGTGAATCGGGTTCATAATCTCTAATCCTTTCAGCTCCCTTTAATTAGACTACTTTCAACAAACTAATTATAAGTATTGGGTCTGTTTTTTTTTAATGCTTTTAAAATAATTGTAAATATTTTCAATCCCCTTTTGTTATAAGGATTTCCCAAAAATTAGCTAATCATAGGTTGTCCTGCATTCGTGACAGTGATTGACTGCGCGGTCACTTGGAAGTTTACATTGGCATCACTACAGGGCCGGTAAAGAAGGACTGTCAGGGACCCCCAGAGTGTGGTAAATTGCGCCAACTAATTCATAATTCATTTAATTCTCACACAATATACTAAGTTAGTGTAAGTCTACAAAAAAGCAACAAAACTTGGTGCTAAAAAAATTGAGCATAACTTTTTGAAAAATGAACCAGGTTATGCCAAATCTTACATATTTTGTGACTTTGTGATCAGTTATCAACACAAATATTTTACTCAAATTACCAGATCGATGGATAAGAATTGGGACTTTTCCCTAAATCTCTCCAAAACATCACCGCTTATAGAAGACCACCCTCATATCCAGATCAGATTTTCTGTGAGAGATGCCCAGATTCACAATATAGTATGCATACTGGCCATCTATGAGAAGTCCACCCCAATGGAAGTCCAGTTATTAAAGGAGATTTTACTGTTTATATAAGGGGCAGACAATGACAGTGAAGGGCCCTTAATCAGGACTTCTGATCTGGGCCCCCCACCCTCCATCAGGCACCACCTACATATACATTTCCATGTATATTTATATTAGGCACACATATAAAATTTGCACATGCTAATACTCTATACACATTTTAACGTATGCATATACATAGTGCACACAAACATAAAATACGGACATACACATAAGATGCACATACACAGTATAGAGTCCCGGTAGTCCTCATAGTTTTAAGCATGGACCCTGGCAAATTGTAGACGGACTTTTATTGTTCATGGGCTTTAAGGGAGAGAGGCTTCCTTTGTGGAGGACACTCATGAATGCCATTCATTTGCAGTGTACACCGTGTCGTGTCATGGAAAACACTCGCCCTAGTTTGGCTTTCTACTTCTTCAGCTAATAGCAATGAATTTGCCTGTCGATTTTCTTCTCATCAGAAGATGCTTTTGTTTAGATGTTAACTTCCATCTGACTGATAAGAAAAGCTTTGCTGATCTTCTTGTAGACTTCACATTTTTTGTAAAGAAATTATTTTCTTTCTCAGAAATGTCTTGTGACATTTCTCTTCTATGTGGTGCCACTTACCATTCTCATCAGAGGACGCTTTTGTTTAGGTGTTAACTTCCATAGTCGGCCTGGACGTCTCTGTAAGATGGTTGCAGTTCCATCTTTGTTATAGTTTTGCATCACTTTTGCTACAGTATTCTGACTGATAAGTAAAGTTTTGCTGATCTTCTTGTAGACTTCACATTTATTGCAAAGAAATTATTTTCTTTCTCAGGTTTTGTGACATTTCCCTTCTATGTGGTGCCATTGCTGATAGCATGAAATGGGAAGGAGTTTTCTTTATTAAGTAACTTCCTTTTACAGACACCTGTCTGCTGGACATCTGTTTAATGAATAATTACACTTACCTGTGGTTCAGTTCTTGTTAATTAGAATTTTGTTGTCTAAACTTAGCTTTTCTCTTAAGACTGTTACTGGGATGTTCTCATTTTTGAAACATGATCTTGAATGAGTTTGTTAAGAAAATTACTTTTTTGGGGTCTGCAAAATACCAAATCTTGTTTGCATTCAATGGCTCAAATTTGCGAGAGTATTTTGTAGTATGGTATCCCATATAAAATGATGATTCTGAAAGGAAACTACAGGTTTGCTGACAAATCTATTTGGGTGTACTGATTTATGCTAAACACTGTATATATATATATATATATAAACCTTATAAGTTTGGTATCACAGTAATCGTACTACTGACTCTGAATCATTTTGTCAGTTTGTTTTTACAACACAATACACACTGTAAAATGAAGGAACCCAAACCTGGCATTTTTTCTCATTTTTCAACACATTATATGATAAAATGAATGGTGTTGTTCAAAACTACAACACTAAGCGTCAGCACACTGTGATTTGCTGATCTGTAAGATGCGTTCTTTGTGCTGTGAAAATACACAGCTGTGATATCTCACCAAATATTCATAGTGGGAACTTAAAATTATGTTTTTCTGCCATGATTAAGGATGGTTTGGATGTATGAAACATGTTGACCTTTTATTTCTATCTTTGTGGAATTAAGGCTGCATGAACCAGTCACCAACCATTATCTGTATATGTACAAATATTAAGTGCTACTGAGTGCTGTAGGAAAAACTTAGAATAGTGAGGTGATTTGATAGTCCTGCCACAAATAATCTGTTTCTACTGCACACTTAAAATCTCTGATAGTGGGAATGAACATGATTGCCTGCAGTAGTGCACTCCTGAGATCTGGTGCAGCAGAGAAAATGTCTTGGACATGAGAGTGGGAGGTCCTGATTATGGAGGATGTTAATCTTAGCTCATTGGAGTGTAGATATGGTAGAGATGCAGGACTGTGCAGCAGTGTGGAGAGGTTTGTGGATGAGTGTAATGACTGGTACAGGGTGGAGGCACCAGTGTAACTGCTGGACAGTAATATGAGACTGCTGCATTAAGGATAATGAGAAATACATTTAGTGAGAAGAAGAGCAATTAGTGAGTTACAAGTATTTGTGAATTCAAGACAAAAAGGAATCAGAGCAACAGTAACAGATTTTACTTTTTTTTAATTAATAATGGGATGAATAAAATCGTGAACATTATCAAAAGACTAAATCAAAGTCAGGAAGATAGCCGAGGTCAGATACCAGGTGATCAGTAAATGACAAGTCAGACGAGCAGTATGAATACCGCGGAGCCCGATGACAGAGGCGTTACTGAAACTTGTCCAGGTTGACCAGTCAGAAGGCCACAGGTAGATGGTGAAGGTCCTTCTATACAGCTCCAGCAGTGATGGTGGATCTGCTGGACTTCAGGGCGCTAGATGCTTAGGTGTCCCGTCTTTTAGATGGTTTTAGGGCAACAGTGACAGCATGCAAATGCGCGAGCAGCCCTGGATAATCCACGCCGGCAGGATGATAAGATCCGGCGGAAGATGGAACCTATGACAAGAGAAATAAATATAATGTAAGTGATGGGACTCCATATTACATGATAATGCTGTGCAGTCACTGTGGCCGGACGGCAGAGGAATATTATCATACAGAGGTCAGGGGTCATTGTCAGCAATCATACATGTGACAATCCCATCACTGACAGATGACATCTACTCCACATGAATTATTCTCACTGACATCACACAACATGGAGTTGATTCTCACACTTATCTCGTCTCTTTTTCCCATTTTTTCCATTTTCTGATGGAAATTCTGATGAAAAATTAAAAAAAAAAATCAGTAACAATATATTCTTATAGGATCTGCTTTGTCATAATATGGATAACATAAGAGACCTATAGTATTGTATAAAACCATGTGGGAATATTTGAGCCTTGAAGTCAACATTCACATTGCTGGTGCTGTAGACATGTACATACCTGGCAATGGGGACGAGGGTGGCAAGATGGTAACAGCATCGTCTGGATTACATACAGGAACAGATACTTTCTGCCTATTTGAAGAAGAAAAACATGTAAATCTCAAGTAAAATCCGTATAAAAGGGGTTGTCTCACTAGAAGAACACCGACTATAAGGCCTAGTAGGACATATGACTGTCATAGTGGGGAAGGTCTTCTGCTCAAGACTACCTTTTATAGAGAGCTGAGAGGAAAACAACTACCAAGAATGGCCGGCATTTCATACTACATCTCTCCTACAGTGAGGGCAGCACTAAAAGTGTATGACCGGCCACAATTATGGGCTGTTATCTCCAACAATTCCGAAAGCTGAAAGCACAATGACCCATAACCATGGAGCGGTGGATGCTGCATTTGATATTATGGTATTTATGTCCTATATTTGGTGTTGTGCACCTATATCAGCCTGGAGCTCCCAGTAATGACCCCATAATCTACTCACATTTCTGAGATGTTTGTGTTGTATTCTGGTGTACACTCTGGAGGGGCCTTGGGATCCTCGTTGTTCACCATCCCGTTAGTGGTGGTAGAGTGCTAAATGTGGATAACAATAAGTTATTAAATATACGTACTTTTTAATTTTATAGATCTTTTTTTTGTACATATTTTGGATTTATCGATCACATACTTACTTTAGAAAGCCTCTCAGAAGATGATGATGCAAATATTCGGAAGATAAAGTTCTCATCGTCCTCACTTGTGCCCTCCTTATCCTCTGAGACCAGATGGTTGTTTTCATCAGAGTGATCTACAAGACATAGGTAAGGAAGGATTGTTAGAGGGTGTCAGTATAACACAGTCGCTATATCTCACTAGGTTAATAGATGATACAACGTAATATACAGAATACATGAAAAAAAACTCCTGTACAAAATTAGGGAAATAGGGATACAGTACGAACCCATGGTCAACATAGCTGAGATCCATGAAACATGGATAACATAGTAGACCAGAAAAACCATGTGGAAATATTTGAGCCTTGAAGTCAACATTCACATTGTTGGTGCTGTAGACATGTACATACCTGGCAATGGGGACGAGGGTGGCAAAATGGTAACAGCATAGTCTGTATTACATACAGGAATAGATTCTTTCTGCCTGTTTGAAGAAGAAAAACATGTAAATCGTAAGTAAACACAGTATAAAATGGGTTGTCTCACTATAAGAACACTGACTATAAGGCCTAATAGGACATATGACTGTCATAGTGGGGAAGATTTTCTGCTCAAAACTACCTTCCATGGATCAGAACACAACTACCAAGAATGGCTGGCAAGTAATACTACAGCTCTCCTATAGAGTAGGCAATGCTAAAAATGCATGACCTGCCACAATTATGGGCTGTTATCTTCTGCATTTTCTGAAGCCAAAAGTACAATGACCGTTAACCATGAAGCGGTGAATGCTGCATTTGATATTCTGATATTTATGTCCTATATTTGGTGTTGTGTACATAGATCAGCCTGGAACTCCCAGTAATGAAGTAATGACCCTTTATAATCTACTCACATTTCTGAGATGTTTGTGTTGGTTTCTGGTGTATACTCTGGAGGGGCATTGGAATCCTCATTGTTCACCATCCTGGTAGCGATGATACAGAGCTAAATACGGATAAAAATAAGATATAAAATATTTTTTTTATGTGCTTTTAGAGTTTTTTTAATTTTTTTTACATATTTTGTATTTATTAATCACATACTTACTTTACAAAGCTTTTCAGAAGATGACGTAAAATTTTGGAAGTCAAGGCTCTCATTGTTCTCACTTGTGCCTTCCTCATCCTTTGAGACCAGATGTTTGTTTATATCAGAATGATCTACAAGAAATAGGTAATGAAGTATTATTAGAGGTTGTCAGTATAACACAGTCACTATTTATCACTAATATTAATGGGAACAGATGATCACATATTAGGGAAGATGAGACAAACAGTCGCTTAGTCTAGATGACGTCTCCTTCTACTTACTGATAAATAAGCTGGTGTCTGCGTCTGAAACAAGCTGAGGAACATACTCCAGCTCCTGGCTCAGAATGTTGTCAAAGTCCAAGTCACTCAGGAATGGATGAACCTTGATCTCAAATGCTCCTCCTAGAAAAAGAAAAACAAAAGTGATGCGGACATAGTCAGGGATGGCTCCATATCTGAACAGTTTATCGTAATCTGAACTAATGACAAAACTGAGCCGACATGAAGGAAATAAACTGAAAGTCTTAGTGTGGAGAACTAGAAATACAGTAGATGAGCTGATAGAGAAATGCTGATCTTCATGGACATGAGCGATATGTCCTTGGTCTAATAAGGGAATATTAATACTAGTATATCTGTTACCTGTCCCAAGTCTACGCACAGGATTTCTTCTGAGCAGCTCAGTGATGAGATTCTGAGCATCCAGGGGTGGAGCGCGATCACAATTCCAAATTAGTTCTCCTGTTACATAGAAAATTACAGAAAATAAAACCTCTTTACTGGACTGTAACATAAAGCAAAGGAAATAACTAAACAAATGTAACCAATCAACGCAATGATCGGTTTATTCTACTCACCAATGACAACCCTTTTATAAAGCTCAGTGAGGGAATCAGCATCAAATGGTACACATCCCAGCAGGAATTTATACAGGATGATCCCCAATGACCACCAGTCAACAGGTCTTCCATAGCCTTCTTTCAGGATGATCTCTGGGGCTATGTAACATGGGATGCCACAGAACTGCAAACCAACAGAAGATAGAGATGAGAATCGATGAAACAATTATTATGACAAGTTATCATCGTTAAAACACAATGCAGAAGATAAAATATTAGTGGAAAAGTTCTCTAGAAAGGAAGAACGTAGAGAAGAGACAATAGTGTGATTAGATTTGCAAATAACAAGCTAAGTTCTTGTAGGTGATGCTGACCTCACGGTCCTGGAACTCTCTGGAGATGTCCACTGCTAATTCCTTGTAGGTGTTGGTTTTCGGTATCATTAGACCAAGTTTTGAAATCCCAAAATCGGTAACTTTAATATGTCCAGTAGATGTAATCAGTAGGCTGCAAAAGAGAAGATGGTTTTAGCCTCACAGACTGAATGATAATAAATGACAACTTTCCCCACTTTATTATACTACGGGGGCACTTACTTTTCCGGCTTCAGGTCTCTGTGCACCACACCGTAACTATGCAGGTATTCCACGGCAAGTACCGCCTCTGCAAAGTACAAGCGGGCCATGGGGACAGAGAAAGGACCCCTGGTGCTTAGAAGGGTCCCACAGTCTCCACCTATAGAAGAAAGGAAATATGACCGGTGAGGGGTTTATACAGAAGATAACCATGATATACCACGAGCAGATAACCATGATGTATAATGAGCAGTGAGCGGAAACATCCTGGGGAGATCACACAGATAGTGGCGCACATAGAAATCACAAGACCCCATATCAAAAGTTGTAATTGCCCCCCACCCTAAAAAATAAAAAATAAATATATTTATATCCCTGTTGAAGCAGCTTGGTGTTCTCACCAGCAATACAACTTTTATGGCCATTTTAGAGTATGATGCTCCCAAAAATGCCCACACCCACACTCAATGAGTATGGTATCCCCACAGTGAATCCTCCTAAGGAGGCCACCACTTAGAAGGAGGCCAGCCACAACCCCCTATTCGGTGTGATGGCACCCACAGCAACCCTCCCACTCAGGATAATGGTTCCCACAGTCCCTCACACGATATAATGGTCCGCATAACTCCCCACTCAGTATGATGTCCCCACACAGAATGGGGGCCTCCATATAGAGTGAGGACCCCCACAGCACCCCACTTAATATGATGACCTCCACTCAGCATTCACAGTCCCCCCATATCTAGTCATACGGCCCCCTTTCAGTATTTTGGCCCCTACTAGCCACCTACTCAGTATTTTTGCCCCCACCAGCCCCACCTCCTTGAAGAAGCAAATAACGCTGAAATTGTGATGACAGGTGGAGGGATGCTGCCCACTGCCGAGCGTCGACAGACCCCCTCTGACTGATGAGCCCCATAGCACCCCTGCACCAAGATCAATGAATTTACGAGCATCTTGGTAATAGATAACCTATAGTAAATGCTCTGTGGGGATGTAACCAACAATGTCCTAATGATATGAGCAGTGATAAGATGAAAGCAGACATGGGCTGAATATAATACAATAGATGTGTCTTACCTCCTACATACTCCATGACCATACACAGGTGAGATCTAGTTGGAAAGGAGCAGAGCATGGAGACCACAAAGGGACAATCAGCAAATGTTAAGATGTCCCTCTCCAGAAAGGCCCATTCCAATCTCTGTGCAGTATTTAGGTTCCGCTTAGCCATTTTCTTCATAGCAAAGGTCTGGTGTGAATCTTTATGATGCACTAAGTAGACGGCCCTTGAGAGAAGGAGAATCCATCGGTTATAATAAATCCTTATTAATAATCCATCTATAGAAATCATTATATGTTTAATACTGGTATCCAAGGGGTAACATTTCTCCTTGCGGAGAGTGACATGTTAAGCTTGTCAAGGTGAGGAGACTTTTAAGCCTCAATGATCCTCTGGGAAATGTGCAAATTGTCTCTTCAGAGAGGAAGAGAACTAGAACTCTAGTGCCACCTATAGGAAGTAGTAATCCTAAAAGTCAATATCGACCCTTTAACGAGCCTTATCACATGACATGGAATAATAGCCATAACCAAAATCTCAATTTTCGGACACTATGTTTTGGGGTACAAGCACTCATCAGTGCAAAGTGTGAGATATGGTTTGGCTGGGTGAGAGGCATCTGACCGGGATCCAAGCGGTAACGTTTCTCCTTGCGGAAAAAGCCATGTTAAGCATGTCAAGGTGAGGAGACTTTTAAGCTGCAATGCTCTTCTGGGAAATATGCAAATTGTCTCTTTTCAGAGAGGAAGAGAACTAGCACCCTAGTGCCACCTATAGGAAGTAGCAATCCTATTTCCCAGAGGAGCATTGCGGCTTAAAAGTCTCCTCATGTCCGCAAGGAGAAACGTCAACCCCTTGGATACCGGTCAGACACCTCTCACCCAGTCAAACCATATCTCACACTTTGCACTGAAGAGGGGCAGTACCCCAGAACACAGTTCCTGCAAATTGAGATTTTGGTTTTGGCTATTATCCTAAGTCATGCGACAAGGCTTGTTAAAGGGTCGATATTGACTTTTAGGATTGCTACTTCCTATAGGTGGAGTTCTAGTTTGCTTCCTCTCTGAAGAGACAATTTGCATATGTTTAATACTAGAAGTCTGGCCGCCACTATAAATCCACATCTAGAAATACATAAAATAGCACTACATAGATCACCTATGGGAGGTCTCCACAATGCCACTTCTGCCGGAGCCATCACCCAGGTCACATTATAGATACGAGAATCTATCGAAATTCTCTTTGGGCAGATTCGCTATAACTGACCAAATACAATTTAGTGCAAATAAAATTGGTCCAAAATGAATGTGCTCCAGGGCTCTCTTCTGCTGCTGAGGCCAGTGATTGGGCCCACATGGTCATGGTGGAGGGTGTAGATGTCATTGACTTCAATATGGTGTCACCCTTCATGTGACCATGTGTAGCCAACTTCTCTGATCAGCTTCATAATGGAGCCCCCCCATCAAAACAAAGATCAGAGTGGAGAGCAGAAAAGCTCAGGTGGAGGAGGCAGCATAAGAACAGATGAGGGTCTAGCACAGGTGAATGTAATAATATTATATTATTATATATTATATTATATGTAATTATATTATTTAAATCGCTTTCCTTACAGTTTGATTTGCTACAGATCATATAATTTCCCTATGATAACACTGAATGGCAGAGTGCAGGGGCAGAAGCATTGTCATAGGGAACCCTGAGAAATGTGGATTATGGCAACAGAAATCTCACCCAAAATTTCCACTGCTGATGAGTTTGGAAGTTTCATAGTCGCTCATATGCGGCTTTCTCGCAGGAACCAATGAATCCATCATGCTCTATAAAAGAATAAGAAATAATACTGATTCATTGAAGATGAAGGAAAAAAGTTACAGATGCAAAAACTTCTCCCCCCATATTATGTCCCAGATGATTTACACTGATATGATGTTGGGAGGATACAAACCGGACGCTGGGCAGACCTGGCTCTAGCACCCAGCACACCCAGGCAAGTGCCGGGGCCCTGAGTAGGCGAGGGGCCCACTTGCTGTCGGGCACCCTGGCGCGCTATGGGACCGGTGAGCAGAGGAGAGTGGTGCCAGCGCCAGCTAGTGGGCCTTGCCCCCCCCCCATGCTTGCCCAGGACCACAGCCGGCACAATACTTACCTCTCCACAGCTGGTGAGCAGTGAGGTGAGCATTTGATTTTTTTTTTTATGTATGGGGGTATGGGGCATTATATGGGGGGAGAAGTGACATCCTGCATGGGGCATTATATGGAGGGGAGGTAGGGACATCCTGCGTGGGGTATTATATGGGGGGGGAGAAGTGACATCCTGCATGGGGCATTATATGGGGGGAGTGACATCCTGCATGGGGCATTATATGGGGTGAGAGGTGACATCCTACATGAGGCATTATATGGGGGGGTGACATCCTGCATGGGGTATTATATGAGGGGGAGAAGTGACATCCTGCATGGGTCATTATATGGGGGGGGGGAGTGACATCCAGCATAGGGCTTTATATGGGGTGAGAGGTGACATTCTGCATGGGGCATTATATGGGGGGTGACATCCTGCATGGGGCATTATATGGGGGGAGTGACATCCTGCATGGGGTATTATATGGGGGGAGAAGTGACATCCTGCATGGGGCATTATATGGGGTGAGAGGTGACATCCTGCATGGGGCAATATATGGGGTGAGAGGTGACATCCTACATGGGGCAGTATGTGTTGGGGGGACATCCTGCATGGGGCATTATATGGGGGGGTGATATTCTTCATGGGCATTATATGGTGGGTGACATCCAGTATGGGCCATTATGTGGGGTGGGACATCCTGCATGGAGCATTATGTGGGGGGGACATCCTGCATGGGGAATTATATGGGGGGTGACATCCTGCATGGGGCATTATGTGGGGGGGATATCCTGCATGGGGCATTATGTGTGGGGGACATCCTGCATGGGGCATTATGTGGGGTGGGACATCCTGCATGGGGCATTATGTGGAGGGGACATCCTGCATGGGGAATTATATGGGGGGTGACAACCTGCATGGGCCATTATGTGGGGGGGCACAGCCTGCATGGGGCATTATGTGGGGGGCACAGCCTGCATGGGGCATTATGTGGGAGGGACATTCTGCATGGGGAATTATATGGGGGGTGACATCCTGCATGGGCCATTATGTGGGAGGGGGACATCCTGCATGGGGCATTATGTGGGGGGGGCACAGCCTGCATGGGGCATTATGTGGGGGGTCAAAGCCTGCATGGGGCATTATGTGGGGGTCACAGCCTGCATGGAGCATTATGTGGGGGGTCAAAGCCTGCATGGGGCATTATGTGGGGGGCACAGCCTGCATGGGGCATTATGTGTGGGGTCACAGCCTGCATGGGGCATTATATGGGGGCACAGCCTGCGTGGAGCATTTTATGGGGTCCATTATTCTATATGGAGCAATATATGGAGCTCATAATACGGTATAGAGGACTATGTGGTGCCATTATACTGTGTGGAGGCCATTACTGTCCGGTCTGCACTGTAAGCTGTGAGGATTCGCCGCTTTCTGAGTTATTGTGGAATTTACAATAGATATCGCTCATGTAATGTAAGAAGTGAAATCTTCGGGCTTGTACTATATATATATATATATATATATATATATATATATATATATATATATATATATATTTATCTGCGGTATCTGTGCATCATGAATCGTGGTATGTGTTAAAGGGGCCACTGAGACTCTTTCGCCCAGGGCCCACGAAATCCTGGAGCCGCCCTGCAACGGTCATCATACATTACTATAACATTCTGGATAATGTGGGAGATCACACAGAGGAGGACTTACAGGTAATCTGTCACCAGGTGTTTGCTATGTATTCTGAAAGCACCATGATGTAGGGGCAGAGACCCTGATTCCAGTGATGTGTTACTTACTAGGCTGTGTGTGGCTGTTTCAATAAAATCAGTAGATTATCACTAGAAGACTATCTGTCTAGCCACGTAGTCCTATTGCTCTGTACCCCTGCCTCCACCACTGATTAGCAGCTTTCTGCCTATGCACAGTGTACACAGAAAGCTGCCAATCAATGGTGTGGGCGGGGTTATACAAGACTCAGCATTCAGAGCTCTGCAGCAGATAAAAATAGTGATTTTATCACAACTGCTCCACCGAGTAAAGTAATCAACACATGGAATCAGGGTCTCTGTCCCTGCATCATGCTTCTCTCAGACCAAATAGCATAAACCTGGTCACAGATTCCCTGTAATTCAAATGTAATTAACACCATAGGGTCATCTACACTTAGAATAGAGACGTCCCATCGTTGTATGGGGGATAATACTGGACGAGTCATTCACACCCCATGATCTGATGACACACACGCATCCCCCTCTATGATACTTACGGATTCTTGGATCTCCGGGATCTCACTAATTCCATTGTTAGGATTCGACAGCTCAGTTGTTTCTAAAATAATGATGAAGAAATGAAATGTATTAGAGGATATTATTCCTACATAGATAATACAGCAATATAACGGAGAAATGACAAGATGTCTGTAAATGGGATTAATACTCGTTATATGGGGATTCTAAATATGAGAATATACGGGGAATCCATAGATAAATGTAATGTAAATGATGGAGGAACCCCTTCATAAATAACAAAAGACTGACCATCACTTCCGAAAAGAAAATGGGTGTGAACAGGTGCATACTAAGAGTAGCCATCCAAATATATAACTAACAAAGTTGCACTCTGTAACGCTATAGCATGTAAACATGAAATAAATGAAATTTGAATTGCATTACTGCTGTAGAAAATAGGATAAAAGGAAGATACTTAGCGCATAATTTGGCCAATTCATGCATGGCCAGCAGCCACGGCAAGGCGACCTTCTTTTTCTGGGTGCATGCCCAGCAGTCACGACAAGGCGACCTTCTTTTGCTGGGTGCATGCCCAGCAGTCACGACAAGGCGACCTTCTTTTGCTGGGTGCATGCCTAGCAGCAACGGCAAGGCGACCTTCTTTTGCTCGGTGCATGCCCAGCAGTCACGGCAAGGTGACCTTTTTTGCTGGGAACCTATCTCCACCCATCAGCCCAGGGTGGTTTTAATTACAACAGGATCCTACCTACCCATATAAATGTAGGCTTCAGCCTAGGAGAGGATTCATATTAGGAGAGGATTCCAACAAAAAGATCGCCTTGTCATTGGCTGCTGGGCATTCATGAATTGGCCAAATTATGTGCTCAGTATCTTAGTTTTTTCCCATTTTCTAGAGCAGTAATGCAATTTAAATTTAATTTATTTCATGTTACTTGCTATAGCACTGCAGAATGGACCCTCCATCACATGAATGAGGAAGCCCCCACCCACGCTGCACATACGAGTGATGGTAAGGAGAGATTTGCAAATTAGCCTGGAAGTACACTGGGGGCGTGTCACTGCACTTGGATTTCTTCTTTCACGCCCCCAGCGCACTTCCATTCTGATTTGTATATGGTGTCTACTTTACATTTCTCCTGACTGGCACATTGGATTTCTACAAACAATTATTATTAGGGGACAATGGCCTATACCGTCACACCACTACTTCTATATGTAACAATGTGCTGCCAGGTTCCCATTACACAAAGTAGAGAGTAAATCTAACATTATCCTCCGTCCTCTGTAATATCTGGACATTCCTTGTAGAAGGTCGGGTGATCGCTCACCTGTAATCAGATCGCTGTTCAGCTCCGGCCGACTCCTATTAGGGTCAGGGATTTTCGGGGTCACATTTTGCCCATATTTGGCGTCGCCTCCTGTTGTTTCCTGATAGATATAATATATATAATTAATATGTGGAAGATTTCACTAAATCACCAAATACATAAATCATGAAGGACTAAACCAACATTTACAGATGCACCAATTGTAACGATACAAATCCCGCGCCATCTTCAGACCTTTTCTCAGAAAGTCTCCTCAGATACGGTGGATTAAGATACGTCTATTAATATTGATCCTTACCGGGCGTTCCAATGAGCGTTCTAGTATAGACAGGACTTTTTCGGCCAGTTCTTTAAAGACAGCCAAATCTTCAGTCTGAGATCTTTCTTCAGCCTATAAAGAAGGAAAAATGGAAAGGAGAAGTTTGAGATGAGAGCGGTCAGAATGGAGGCGGAAATTGTATGTGACATTGGTTCTCTGTCTGCAGATACAATGACTACATACTGTATTTGGGGACTCGTTGTGTTTTACCGTATTTTTTGGACTATAAGATGCCTTTTTTTCCAAAATTTTTGACCTCCCTTCTAACACTCTCGCACCCCTCCAATCTATCCTAAACTCTGCTGTCTGACTAATCCACCTGTCCCCCCGCTATTCCCTGGCTTTTCCCCTCGCTCCGCCAATCCCTTCACTGGCTCCACATTACCCAGAGACTTCAGTTCAAGACCCTAACCTTGGCATGCAAAGCCACCCACAACCTGTCTCCTCCATATATCTGTGACCTAGTCTCCCGGTACTTACCTGCACGCAACCTCCGATCCTCACAAGATCTTCTTCTCTACTCCCCTCTTATCTCCTCTTCCCACAATCGCATACAAGATTTCTCCCGTGCATCCCCCCTACTCTGGAACTCTCCACCCCAGCATATCAGACAGATTATTAATAATAATAATTGTCTGAATGTAGCTTACCAGGGGGGTGGCTGTGGTGGAGTGAGGTCACAGGAGGTAGGGTCACTGCTGTAGGAAGCCGGCAGTAGAAGTGGGGCGCTGCTGCGGGCCCCGAGCTGGGAGGAGCGGGGTATCCAGGAGGTGCGAGGCTGCGGGCCCTGGGCTTCAAGGAAATGTTAGCGGTGATTTAGGAGGGGAGTCCCCGCTCTGCCCATTGATTTTCTGGCGGTGGGCTTCAGGCAAATGGCCGCTGGAGGCAGTGCATGTGCAGATTTAGATCTCGGCTCAATGACGAGCTGAGATCTCAATTTGCGTATTGGCCATCTCCAGCAGCCTACTTCTTGAAGCCCACTGCAGAGAAATCAATAAGCAGAGCAGGGCCTCCCCTCCTGAATTACCGCTAACATTTCCTTGAAGCCCAGGGCCCGCAGCCTTGCACCTTCTGGACACCCCGCTCCTCCCAGCTTGGGGCCCACAGCAGCGCCCCACTCCTACTGCCGACTTCCTGCAGCAGCGACTCTGCCTCCTGTGACCTCGCTCCACTGTCACCACCCTCCTCAGTAAGAAACCGAAAATTCGGACTATAAGACAGGACTATAAGACAGACCCCCATTTTATTATAATAAATGTTTTTCCTATTTACCTCCCAAAAATTTTTGGTGCGTCTTATGGTCTGCAAAATACGATATATTAGAAGAAAAATCTTCTATCCCTCCATTATTATCTATTAATATTGAGATGTTCTGTGCAGAGTGTCCGCCACTTACCTGGTGTAGTAATGTCCTAATGTTCTGAAGTAAATCCGTCAGATAGTCTGACGTTAGACGACGTTGTCGGTGTTTGGTCAGGCAATCCTTTACTAGCTCCATCACCAGCCGGTGAGTGAAGCTGAGGACGCCATTGGGTGGTAGAAGCACACTGTTAGGACGATTGATCATAAGGATCAACAATAGTGCTTTTACCTGAGGAATGTCCAAAACAATTCCAGCCATAGTGAAAAACTGCAAGTGCTATCAGTCACTATAGAGCCAAGAAAGGCACGGGTGAGCCTATGTGCATTGTATATATAGCGCCTGTGAGCAGTGATGTCACCATCACCTATGATGTCATCACGGAATCTTGTGATAGAATCTTCACGGAGCAGCTCTGCGCAAATAGAATGCGGCCTGGTAATATATAAAGTGAAAACACCATACAATTAACTACCCATGTTACCATGGCCGTTCTATTTTATATCCAATTAGAACACAACCAGGATAAAGGTGTGTTCACAAGTTGGATTTTGGCAGCATTTTTTTTCTACCTCAAAAATCAAAGGAGGCAGGAAAAACGCTGCTTAAAATTCAGGTGTTTTTACTTGTGTTTTTTTTTTTATTAATTTGAATGGGTGAAAAATGCTGCAAAACCTCTGAAAGACTTGACAAGCTGCAGATTTAAAAAAAATGCAAAAAAAACCGCATGTGAATGAGATTTCAGAAATGTCATTCACTAAGATGGTACTGTAAAACACAGCATTTTTGCTGCAGAAGAAAAAACAGTGAATACACCCTAAAGATATCCTCAGTCATATTATGGGAAATATTGTATATTTCGCATTTATTATCTCACGTGTTTTTCTTCACCATAGAACTTTTAAGGCTGTGTGCCCACTATGCGTTTTTTAGGCGTTTCTGCAGCGTAACTTCCACCGCGGAAACACTTAAAAAACGCTTGGTGATAGGTCTGCAATGGTCCCCAATGATAATCCGCATGTGCTGTGCACATGCCGCGGAGATTTCCGCTGCGGATTATCATTGCGGAAAAATCCGCAGCACGTCCTTTAATTTTGCAGAGTCGCTGTGATTTAGCCGCCATTGACTTGCATTGGAACGCATAACATCCGCATGACTACAAATACACATGTGGATATTATGCGTCTCAATGCGTGGATGGTACCCGGGTCTGGAGATGAAGCGACTCTCCTCCAGACCCGGGTACCATAGTACCTGTAGTTAAAATAGAATTAAAATAAAAAATAAACATATACTTACCTTCTGATGGCCCCTGTCTGCTCCCGGCGGTGCTGCTGGCTCTTCGGCTGCTCGCGGTGGTAAAAGGACCTTCCATGACGCCATTTAGTCATTTGACAGGTCACGCGACCGCTGACATCGGCGGTCGCGTGACCTGTCACATGACTAAATGACGTCATGGAAGGTCCTTTTACAGCACCGTGATCCGCCGAAGACACCGGACGCACCGGAGAAGGAGATCGAGGACCATCGGAAGATGAGTATAATGTTTTTTTTTTATTTTTCACCATTATTATTCTTTTTTTTTATTATTGATGCTGCATTTGCAGCATTGTAACTTGGTCACACTATATAAATCCATGCCGGTTGCATGGAATTATATAGTGTGACCAAGTTGTCAAGCACTTTTCCAAGTGATGCTAAAATCACTTGGCAAAGCGCTTGACAACCCAGGGAGATGCAGAAACGCTTAGGAAAAATCCGCAGCATTTCTGCATCATGGTCATATATCCTAACTCATTGGCAAACTGTTATACAAGGCTATATTCACACTAGACGTTTTTTTAGCGGGTTTTTCATGCAAATTTTCAGCTGCGTTTTACAGTACCAACAAAGTCTATGAGATTTCCGAAATCTCATGCACAAAGCTTGCTTATTTGTCCTCAGTATTTTGTGCTTTCCATGGCTTTTTGCAATAGAGTATGTCACTTGTTTCAGCGTTTTTCACCCATTAAAAAAAAGGGTGGTGGAAAAAAATGCTGAAAAAAAGCCTAGTGTGAACATTTTGCTGCGTTTTTAGTGAAGAAAGCAAGTATGTGACACACATTTACTTTTGTGATTTTCCCAAGTTTAAACCATCTTGTCTTGGTCACCTAAGATAGCAGCTTGGATTTTTACAGTTTAATTAAATTAGTGATGCCTACAAAGTAAACATTGGTTGAGCTAGGTGTGAGATTGAACAACACGTGTGGCCCAGGGAGGTGTGAAAATGAACAATGCCTGAGCAACTCAGTGGCAAACCATAATGGAAAAGTAAATAGTGTCCTACAAATTCAATGCACTGCCAGGGTCTTAGATAAACCATTCCAGACCAATTCACCCCCCTCCCCCTGTTACATTTGTAATGTGTACTTTTTCATGAACATATGTCTTGCAATGGTGACCTGTTTTCATGTGTCTATGGTGGAAGCAAAGCTGAACTTTGGGATCCTGAAAAACGCACCAAAAATGCACCAAGAACCACTGCAAAAAAACACAACAAAACCTGCGTTTTTAACGCTACTTCTTTCCTGCCAAGAGATTATGTTTTGCTGCAGAAAAAAAACACCTAGTGTGAATATAGCCTAAGACTTACTCTGCCAGCATTAATAGTCAATATTCTGTATACAAATAGGACTCCAATCCAGGTATTCAGTTTATCATAAACATGCCTGAGTTAATCTGCCAAATACACATAGTATGCTTTCTCATAGGTGAAATATAAATCCTGTTAAAGGTCCAAGTTGCAGCAGTTAAGTAGAACAAAACAGACCTCTTCATTCTTTGTAGGTGGAAAAACTTTCGAAACTGTCAGTGTATCAAGTACTTATACTCCTGACTGTATATAGTATAATTGCCGCACTGCTACATACAGGTGCTTCTCAGAAAATTAGAATATCATCAAAAAGTGAATTTATTTCAGTTCTTCAATCCAAAAAGTGAAACTCATATATTATACAGAGTCATTACAAACAGAGTGATCTGTTTTAAGTGTTTATTTCTGCTAATGTTGATGATTATGGCTTACAGCCAATGAAAACACAAAAGTCATTATCTCAGTAAATTAGAATTAACAAGAAACACCTGCAAAGGCTTCCTAAGCATTTAAAAAGGTCCCTTAGTCAGTTTCAGTAGGCTCCACAATCATGGGCAAGACTGCTGACTTGACAGATGTCCAGAAGGCAGTCATTGACACACTCCTCAAGGAGGGTAAGCCACAAAAGGTCATTGCTAAAGAAGCAGCTGTTCACAGAGTGCTGTATCCGAGCATATTAATGGACGTGGAAGGAAAAAGTGTGGTAGAAAAAGGTGCACAAGCAACTGGGATAACCGCTGCCTTGAAAGGATTGCTAAGAAAAGGCCATTCAAAAATTTGGGGGAGATTCACAAGGAGTGGACTGCTGCTGGAGTCATTGCTTCAAGAGCCACCACACACAGACGTATCCAGGACATGGGCTACAAGTGTCGCATTGCTTGTGTCAAGCCCCTCATGACCAATAGACAACGCCAGAAGCGTCTTACCTGGGCCAAAGAGAAAAAGACCTGGACTGATGCTCAGTGGCCCAAGGTGTTGTTTTAAGATGAAAAGTAAATTTTGCATTTCATTTGGAAATCAAGGTCCCAGAGTCTGGAGGGAGAGTGGAGAGGCCACAATCCAAGCTGCTGGAGGTCTAGTGTGAAGGCTCCACAATCAGTGATGGTTTGGGGGGCCATGTCATCTGCTGGTGGAGGTCCACTGTGTTTTATCCAGACCAAAGTCAGCGCAGCTGTCTACGAGGACATTTTACAGCACTTCATGCTTCCCTCTGCCCACAAGCTTTATGGAGATGGAAATGTCATTCTCCAGCAGGACTTGGCCCCTGTCCACACGGCCAAAAGTACCAATATCTGGTTTACACACAGCAGTATCACTGTGCTTGATTGGCAGCAAACTCGCCTGACCTTAACCCATAGAGAATCTATTATAGAGAATCTATGGGGTATTGTCAAGAGGAAGATGAGACCCCAGACCCCACAATAGAGATGAGCTGAAGGCTGCTATCAAAGCCACCTGGGCATCCATAACACCTCAGCAGTGCCACAGGCTGATCCCTCCATGCCACATTGCCGCATTGATGCAGTAATTGATGCACAAGGAGCCCGAACAAGTATTGAGGGCATTTACTAAACATACATTTCAGTAAGCCAACTTTTCGGATTTTAAAAACATTTTTCAAGCTGTTGTTATGAAGTATTCTAATTTACTGAGATAATGACGTTTGTGTTTTCATTGGCTGTAAGCCATAATCATCAACATTAACAGAAATAAACACTTAAAATAGATCCGTCTGTGTGTAATGACTCTATATAATAGATCCCTCTGTGTGTAATGACTCTATATAATAGATCCCTCTGTGTGTAATGACTCTATATAATAGATCCCTCTGTGTAATGACTCTATATAATAGATCATTCTGTGTGTAATGACTCTATATAATAGATCCCTCTGTGTGTAATAACTCTATATAATAGATCCCTCTGTGTGTAATTACTCTATATAATAGATCCCTCTGTGTGTAATTACTCTATATAATAGATCCCTCTGTGTAATGACTCTATATAATAGATCACTCTGTGTGTAATGACTCTATATAATATAGGAGTTTCACTTTTTGCATTGAAGAAATGAAATAAACTAACTTTTGATGATATTCTAATTTTGTGAGAAGCACTTGTATATAGTATGAAGCCCCACTGCCCCATATGTGTATGTATAATTTGATGCACATGACTCGCCCCCTGGGCCGTGGGGTACACGGAACCAGGCCTTCTAGTGTACGGTGCTGATGGGGGTAGTAGTGGCAACCCGATCCCGTGGCTCAGGGTGGTCAGACCAAATGGTGGCAGTCTATTTATCAGTGTTTTGAATGTCCGACTACGCCACCCGTGGATTGCGGTCAGAGATAACCGCCGCTGCGAGGCAGACTGCTGAGGCTGATGTTGGTGTGCAGCACAGGGGTAGGATAACTCCCCACGGGAAGAGTGTAGCCTCAGGGCAGTGTAGGTGGATGTTGGGGGTGATAGTGCAGGCCGCAATAGTAAGAGTTCAGAGTCCGCTTCAAACAGTTCAGGGTCTTTATTGTAGATATTATTAATGACCCAACAGTACCGGTTAGGAATGGGCCTGGGTGTCTGCGAGCATTCGGGCGAGCCCCACTGGTCAGGGTGAGTGTGTAGGCCTACCGTTCTCTCTATGCTCTTTCTGACTATCCCCCGTTTTGTGGTGTAATAGCCCACGTCCCTGAGCTGGCCGTGTACTTCTCGCCTGTATGGCATGCGACTAGGGCCTTGGGTACCTGTTGCTTGCTCCTCGCTGTACTGGTCCCTCTGTGTGGCGGAGCCTCCAGGATTCTTAGGCCAAGGGACCTGAAATCCCTCGCAGGTTGGTTCTCTGCTGCTGGGCTTGTAACCCTGACAGCCCCGGACCCCAATGCCCGGTAGATTGGTTCTCTTCCAGGTCCGGCTCTCGTCGCCTCTGTCCCTGGCTTGCAGTTTCTCCTCTGCCTCACGGACTCCTCAGCTACAGTTGAACTGTCCCTCCTTCTCTGGGACTCGTCTCACTCCTGAGCTAGGTCTTCCAGTTCTCTCTAACCCTGCCCCCAGTTCCAGCTTTTATAGGGGCAGCCAGCTCCCCCTGCTGGCCTGGGACAGGAGGTGCTGTATGCTAATTGTCCCTAACCAGTGGACCTCCCTCCTGCTCTTAGACACAGATTATTGTTTGTGGCATCCAGGCCTGGGGTGACACATTCTCCCCTAGTAAAATTTAGTACTTCGGACTAAACAGGAAACACAAATACAGGGTATAAATGACAACATAACATATATACAAGTATATTTTGTCCTTGAGGTCACGGCGCTTCCGTGACCGGGTGTCCATGTCACCCAACAAGGTGAAGTTTTCCATGGTGTGGGGACCTGTTTCCATAAACCCCAAGTTCCTGGCCTTGGGCGTGGCGACAAGGCTGAGCTCTCTACTTTGGGCCACAAGGAGGCCACACCGGACAGATTTTTCTTCCGTGGCCATCTTCGAAAGAGGGCACCAAGTGCAACTATCTACAAGACAGTTCCGGTTATTCAGCGTCCATAACCTGTTAGTCCATGAACTAGAAAGACTGGAAAAATATAATTAGCAACCAGGCAACAAACATAAAACATTTACAATATACAGCATTTAGATCTTCCAGCGAGCTGGTATTTGCCCCCTAGTGCTCCGGGTTGACCTGCGTAACCCACTGTCTGGTGGTGGTCTAACCTGACTTTCCCCACTAGCATTCAGGGTACAGCTACTAGCTGGGTTTACAGGCAGTGCAGGCAGCTATCTCCGGGTCCTTTGGCTTACTGCAGGTATGGCAGGCTCACTGTCAGCAGAGGGTTGACTCTCCTGGGCTGCTGGCATGGGTTCTTCTGCCTCTAGGGCTTCTTGGTCTTCTAATTCCTCCTGCTCTCCTGTAGGTTCCTGCTGGGTTGGTTGAAGGAAGTGTAGGACGGGTACCACTATTGCATCATTTATCCGAGTCCAGGACCGGGGGAACTCTCCAAGACCTGTGCTGATCATTTCTTTCTTGTCTTCTGCGGGTTCAAGGTCACCTTGATCTTCTCCTGCACTCTGTAGTTGCTTGGGGCACCTTTTTAGGTGGTCTCTGGAGACAGTGCTAGTGGTTTCTCCTCCATCCTTGGTAATTACACATACCTTCGGGTTGTTGTGGTTGGACTGCAGTACTGTGTATGGGTCGCTCTCCCACTGGTCATCTAGCTTGTGAAGCCTTCTCTTCCGCTTCAGGACCTGCTCACCAGGTTCCAGGGGACCAGCAGGGGCGTGTTGGTTGAAGAGCCTCTCTTGCTTTTCTCTCGCTTGAGCCAGACTCCTCTCCACACTCTCCTGTACCTTCTTGTACTGTAGCCGCCGTTCCGTATCCCAGTCCGCGTCTGGGGCGGTGTCCTCGGGGGTCAGGACTCCCATCTCCAGGTCTATCGGCAGCTTACCTGGTCTTGCCCTCATCAGGTAAGCCGGGGTGCAATTTGTAGCATTCACCGGGATATGGTTGTATAAGTCTATCAGGTCTGTCAGCTTCTCCGGCCACAGGCTGCGTTCTTCCAGGGGCAACGTTTTGAGGAGATCAAGGACGATATTATTCATTTTCTCACATAGCCCGATGGTTTGTGGGTGGTAAGACGTTGTCCGAATCTTCTTACAGCCGTAGAGGTTGCAGAACTCCTGGAAGATTTCAGCCTCAAACCCTGGACCTTGATCTGTCAAGACCTGTTCCGGATACCCGTGTGGACGGCAGAAGTGTTGTTGGAAGGCTCTGGCCGCTGTTTGGGCTGTCAAGTCTTTAACAGGAACCACCACCAGGAACCGGGAATAGTGGTCCACTATTGTCAGGGCATAGACGTAGCCCGACCGGCTTGGAGCCAGTTTCACATGGTCCAGAGCTACCAGCTCAAGAGGCTGCCTGGTGATGATGGGCATCAAGGGCGTCTTCTGGCTGGTACCGTCCTTCCTTCTGAGGTTACATGGGCCGCAGTCCCTGCACCACTTCTCTATGGCCCCTCTCATTCCGACCCAGTAGAACTGCTCTCTCAGTAGGAACTCCAGTTTCTTCCACCCGAAGTGCCCCGCTCTGTCATGGTAGGCCTCCAGGACCATTGCTGCATCTCGTCTTGGGACCACTACCTGCCAGGTCAGCTCGTGCGTCTGGTGGTTGACAAGCCTTCTGCACAGCTTACCTTCGTAGAGGAATACCCTGCTTTTCTCCTTCCATAACTGCTTGGCTTCCTCTGGAGCGTCCGAGCCAGGGCTAGCGTCTGCCTGGGTCAACAGGTCTTTCACCAGGCGAATTGCAGGGTCACTATCTTGCGTTTCAGTGCAGCCGTGGTGAGGTAAGGGATTGAACATGACAGTGGTCAAGTCTTTGTCTCTCACACGGTGGGAGTACTGAGTGGCCCCGTACCGGTGGAATGCAGGGAGCTCTATTTCCTCCAACTCGTCTGGATCTTCTCCCTCATCGGGCAAGTGGGGCATTCTCGATAGGGCATCTGCATTGGCATTGGCTCGGCCTGCCCGGTACTTGATGGTGAAGTCATAGTTTGCTAGCCGGGCCATCCACCGCTGCTCTAGGGCACCAAGTCTCGCATTGTCCAGATGTGTCTACGGATTGTTGTCCGTGTACACAGTGAACTTCACAGAGGCCAGGTAATGCTTGAAACGTTCTGTTACGGCCCACACCACTGCCAAGGACTCCAGCTTAAAGGAGCTGTAATTCTCCGGGTTTCTCTCGGTGGGCCTCAGCTTCCGGCTGGCGTACGCGATCACCCTTTCTCTGCCCTGTTGGTTCTGTGACAGTACGGCTCCCAGCCCCACATTACTGGCGTCTGTGTGGAGGATAAAAGGCTGGCCATAATCAGGGTAGGCCAGGATCTCATCCCCCGTGAGGGCCATCTTCAGCTGGCGGAAGGACTCCTCTTTTGGCTTCTGGTCTTAGATTGTCCTATAAGGAGGTCCTGCATAGGGGCTGCCATCTTGGTGAACCTGGGGATGAACCTTCGGTAGTAGCCTACCAACCCGAGGAACTGCCTCACTTCTTTTATGTTAGAGGGGCTTGGCCAGTTCTTTATTGCCGTGATTTTGTCAGGGTCGGGGGCTACTCCTTCTGCACTCACCACGTGTCCCAGGTACTGTACCTTCGGCTTTAACAGATGGCACTTGGAGGGTTTCACTTTCATGCCAAAGCCTGCCAGGGCCTCGAACACCTCGGCCAGGTGCTTTAGATGGTCCTCGTAAGTCTTCGAATAGACAATCACGTCGTCCAGGTAAAGTATGACCGTCTCAAAGTTTCGGTGCCCTAGACAGCATTCCATCAGCCTCTGGAAGGTCCCGGGTGCGTTGCAGAGCCCGAACGGCATATAGTTGAATTCACTTAATCCCATCGGGGTGGTGAAGGCGGTCTTCTCCTTATCAGCCTCTGCCACAGGAACCTGCCAGTACCCACTAGTAAGGTCCAAAGTAGAGAAGAAATTAGCTGATTTTAGTGCGACCAAAGACTCCTCTATTCTAGGCAACGGGTATGCGTCTTTATGGGTGATACGATTGACTTCTCTATAGTCCACGCACATTCTCATAGTACAGTCTTTCTTTTTTACCAGAACCAAGGGGGCTGCCCAGGGGCTACAACTGTCTCTAATGACCCCGGCTTCCTTCATTTCTCTCAGCATGCCATTTGCGTTCTGATAGTGTGCGGGGTGGTACAGGTCTGTATTTTTCTTTTATTGGTGGGTGGCTCCCCGTGGGGATGTGGTGTTCTACCCCTTTCACTCTGCCGAAGTCTAGCGGGTGCTTACTAAAGATTCTCTCGTACTCTTGAACCACCCGGTAGACTCCTTGTTTTTGGTGCAAGGGAGTGGAGTCAGCACCCACGTGGAGTTTCTGGCACCAGTCCTCCTTGGGTTTCTGGGAACCATTACCCTCTGCCTGGGGAGATGGAGGCAAGGGTTCCATGGCCCTGACAGCATTGTGTTCAACAGTATACAATTTGGCTAGTGTAGCGTACCGGGGCAAGTGTACTTCCCTTTCCCTAATGTTTAAGATCCGGACGGGCACCCTTCCATGGCGGACATCGACCACCCCCCGGGCTGTCAAAATGGTGGGCCTGCTGTCTGAGTACACGGGTTCTACCATGGCTTGGTAGTCTCTCCCTCTTAACCCGATTGCAGTCCGACACCAGATCATTTCACTTTTGGGGGGCATGGCAATGGGGAACGGGTCGCTCATCCTCACGCTACCGATCTCACCACCAGACAGTTCTACCTGTTGCCATCTCATCAGGGCTCTTATCTCCTTCTGGAGGACGCTCTGTTGGCTGGAGCTCGCATTCATCGCCACCTGCTGCAAAATAACAATTGCTTCTGAAAGACAATTTTCAATCACATTAGTACCCAAGGTTATTTTAGGGTGACTTTCTCGACGGTCAATGTCCACAATGATCACTCCCTGTGCCGGCAGTTCAACTTTACCAATCTTAATGGTCATCTCTCTGAACCCCACCTGCGGCACGGGTTGACCATTGCTGGCGATGATGCTCAAGTCATCGTCTGGATAGCGAGTTATATCAGTGTCACTCCAGTACTGCTTGAAAAGTACATAGGGGATGGTAGTCACTTGGGACCCGGTGTCCAGCAGTGCACTCATGGGGATACCGTCCAGCACTACGGGTAAAACCGGGCGTCCCCCTTCGTACTTATCACGCCAATTAGATGGGCCTGATGAGATTGGTCCTGACGGCTCCATCTGTAACGACTGTACGGTCCTGGTCAATGCAGCAACACTCTTTGTTAGTTCTTGGACCTGATGGTGCAGGTTTGCAGGCGGGGATGGATTTAGGGCCTGCGCATCGGCCCCCACAAGGTCTGCGGGATAGGGCGCCGCCCCCTGGTGGTAAGGGATGGCAGAGCGCCGGGAAGCTACAGCGCCACCCGGTGCAGGTTCTCGGAGCACCTGGATGGCCCTATCTTTGAACTGTGCAAAAGTCAAATCGGGGTTCTGTAGGGCCATGAGGAGCAGCTGGGTTCTGTGGGCGCTGGACAGCAGACCTTCTATGAACTGGTCAGTCAATAGTTTATCTGTATCCTGCACGCTGCCAGGGTCAGCTTGCTTAATTGCCCCCAAGGCTTCCTGTAAATTTAGGGCATAATCTCGGATGCTATCTTGAGCTCGCTGCTTACATCCATAGAACCGCATTTTGATTTCTGCTGAGGTACGGGTATCAAAGGTGTCCCGTAGACGGGTCAGAACCCCCCTTACAGTCCTTTTCTCCTCAGCTGTCCAAGACTTTACCTCCCGCTGGGCCGCACCAGTTAACTGCCCTATCAGTATGCTTACTTTCTGTTCTTCTGTCAGGGGATAAACTTTGAACAGTCTATACAGCCTTTCTATAAAGTCGCCCAAGGTATGCGACTCGCCGGCATACTGGGGCAGCCAGGCCGCTCCGGGGATATAGGCAGGGGTGGATTAAGAGTAGCAAGGGCCCCGGGCAGTTTAGAAGGCGCGGGCCCCCTCCACACACCTGATTTATCACGTGACATGTCACATGATCCCCTGTGATAGATCATGTGATAGTTCATGGGAAATTAATTTGGCATAATATTAATTGTGCTGCCTCATCTGAGAGCAGCACAATATTGGGGCAGATACCCTGATTCCAGCGATGTGTCACTTTTTCAGCTGCTTGTTGTCATTTTGAGAAAATCACCGTTTTATCTGCTGCAGATCTAGCAGCTCTCTGAATGCTGCGCTCTGTATAGCCCCACCCACACCACTGATTGGCAGCTTTCTGCCCATGCTCAGTGTACACAGAAATCTACTGATCAGTGATGGGGGTGGGGTCCTACAGAACTTACTAGTCATCTAGTGATAATTACCTTCTGACAAATCAATGATTTTATCAAAACAACACTAAGCAGCCCAGTAAGTGACACATTACTGGAATCAGTGCCTCTAACCCTACATTATGCTGCTCTCAGATTAGGTGGCAAAAACCTGACGACAGATTCCCTTTAAAGGAGCTGTAAAGACAAAAAAGTTTGTATTAAAAAAAATACAAGCCATTTGTTAAATTAACTTTTTTTCATTGTTAATTCACATTAGACTGTATCTTCAACACTTTTGTCAGCAGGTCTTATTACAGACTCTGAATAGGGCAGCTCTCTCCCTCTCCCTCAGCAGAAAGTCACAGCATGGTTAAAAAACGGGATCTTTTATGATTTTCTCATAATAAATAAAAAAGGACATGCAAGTCCTCCAAACTATTTTCCGTTTCTCTATAGGCGAGGTCCTAAATCTTTCCTGTTCTTTAGTTGATCACATGTCAAAAATGCAAAGCATTTACTATGAACTCGCCTAAAAAAATATACACTTGGAGAGTAATATCATCATCTGCATGTAAATATTCCTTGACTCTAAGGGCTCGCTCACACTGTCGTATAACACGGCCGAATGCTATGTGATGTTTTATCGGATAGGACTTGGCCCTATGTTATACTATGGGACAGTGCGATTATTGGCATGAGAAAATAATCTCATTCGATATTCGGACCATGTGCACCCATACAAGTCTATGGGTGCACGTAAAACATTGGACTGCACTCGGATGTCATCCAAGTGCAGTCCGATGAACACTCACAGAGACTATGGAGAAGATGGATAAATTAAGTTCTCCATCTTCTCCATATCTGTGCTGCGAGAGAATCGGATCACACTCAGTTGAAGCTCTGACAGAGTTTGAGCCCAGTGTCATTAGCATAATTGGCCCTATTCTCTTGCATGAGAAAATATATGGCTTAGTGAGTGCACCCTAAAACTGAATAGTAGTGACGGACAGGCACCTCACAAGCGGGATCCATGTAGCTCTCAGATGTCATGTAGGTATGGCTTCATTCCATGGGGTAGGGCTTAATTTCAAGGTATATAAAAAAAATGGACTTCAAATAAAAATTAAATGAACACAAAAAGCACTATTTGAATTATTTTTTTCGTGTTTATGTTTGCAGCCCCTTTAAAAACCCTTTGAGGACCAAGGCACATATATGTCCCATAGTTTTAAACTGTAAAAAAATTTGATTGAATAAAATTTAAGGTCCTCGAAGGTTTAAGTAGGTCATAAATTCATATGAATACTTGCTCATACAATTGCACATGCCAGTAGATGAAGAAGAACAGAATCAAAAATATGACATTAAGTGGAGCACTTACAGGTATTCAAGGTGAAAGAGACCAGCAAAGGCATCGTCTCGAATGACAGTAAATGAGTTAGAATTCAGCAAGCTGAAAATGAAGACAGCAGGTTAGAAGCGAACCAGACTTTATGGTGCTCAGAATTAGTCAAGCAGAATTTATTGACTGCTCTTGCAAAGCACTGAGACTCCCGCTGTGTATAGATGGCGCCGTGCGGCCTCCCGCTGTGTATAGATAGCGCCGTGCGGCCTCCCGCTGTGTATAGATGGCGCCGTGCGGCCTCCCGCTGTGTATAGATGGCACCGTATAGATGGCTACGTGCGGCCTCCTGCTGAGTATACGTGTATAGATGGCTACGTGCGGCCTCCTGCTGAGTGTAGATGCCGCACGGCGCTCCCCCCAGAGACAGCAGGAGGCCGCACAGCGCCATCTATACTCAGCGGGAGACCGCACGTAGCCATCTATACACAGCAGGAGGCCGCACGGCGACATCTATACTCAGCGGGGGGCCGCACGTAGCCATCTATACACAGCGGGGGGTGCACGTAGCCATCTATACAGAGCGGGGGGCTGCACGGCGCCGTCTATAAACAGTGGGGGGCCGCACGTAGCCATCTATACACAGCGGGATGGTGCACGGAGCCCCCCCAGAGACATCAGGAGGCCGCTCAGCGCCAACTATACTTAGCAGGAGGCCGCATGCAGTCATACACACACACAAACATATACAGACACGCATAAACACATTTGAAACACAAAAATACATACAAACAGACATCACACAATGACATCTGCCCACACACACACAGACAGACATCACACACACACACACCTGCCCACACACACACACACCTGCCCACACACACACACCTGCCCACATACACATCTGTGTGTGTGTATGTATAGTGTGTGTGTATAATGTGTGTGTATGTATAGTGTGTGTGTATGTATAGTGTGTGTGTGTGTGTGTATAATTTGTGTGTGTGTATTTTTTTTTTAAGTTAAAAACAAGTAAAATGCTTGTGGCATCAATATCAAGACTCCAGATATAAGGGCCTATTCACACTGAATTTTGCAATGCATTCATCTCCTCTTTCCAGGCTTCTATCTAAATCCCTGAAAAATGGCATTCAGATGTGCCTTGACATAGCCATTGATTTGAACAAAGGCAAACCGAGGCTAAAGTCTGAATCTTTAGGCTCCATTTTCTCTGCTTTCAGATGTCTCATTTCAGACAGCACAATCCTGAATTTCAGGGATTCAGTTGTAAGCCTTGTGTAAAGACCTGAATGCAGAGCTGAATGTAGTGTGAATAGGTCCTTACACACTACACCACCTCAGGGGATTGTTGTTATGGAGTATTGCCCCTGGGTGGCCGCAGTTATGACCACCACCAGGGCTCGCGGTCACCCACCCTAACTTTGGTATTCTGGGGAGCTGGTATAATGAATATCTGAGAAGAGCCCTAGAGAAGCAAGAACATTGGACAACCAAGAGGTGGTGGCCTCAAGTCAGGTGTAGTGTTCAACAGGCCAAGACTTTCTAACCTGCCCACACACACACACACATATACACACACACACCTGCCCACACAGACACACATACACACCTGCCCACACAGACACACACACACCTGCCCACACACACACACACACACCTGCCCACACACATACACACCTGCCCCCACACACACACACACACCTGCCCACAAACACGCACTCCTGCCCACACACAAACACACCTGCCCACACACACACACACACACACACCTGCCCACACACATACACACCTGCCCACACACACACACAAACACCTGCCCACACAAACAGACACCTGCCCACACACACACACCTGCCCCCCCCACACACCTGCCCACACACACCCACACACCTGCCCACCCACACATCTGCCCACACAGACACCTTCCCACAAACACACACACACACACCCATATACACACACCTGCCCACACACACACCTGCCCACACACACACACACCTGCCCACACACACACCCACACCTGCCCACACAGACACCTGCCCACACAGACACCTGCCCACACACACACACACATATACACACACACATATACACACACACACACACCTGCCCACACAGACACACACACATATACACACACACACATATACACACACACACACACCTGCCCACACAGACACCTGCCCACAAACACACACACACCTGCCCACACACACACTCACCATCCCCCGGCTCAATTCCTCCTGCCTGCTCTCTCTCTTTTCCGGTGCAGCACTGCAGGCCGGGGCGCACTGCGTGACGTCACATCTAGGAGACACAGCCGCGCACAGGGCCATGTCTCCTAGCAGTGACGCGGCCGGGCCAGCACAGGGAAGTTAACTGCTGCAGTGCTGGCCCGGCCGATGAAGAAGTAGCGGCGGCCGCTGCTGGGGGAGCGGTCCGGGCCCCCCCCTCCCGCCACTGGTACCGCTATGTGCCGCGGCGGCCCGCACATATAATGAGGGCAATCCGGCATTAGACACCCCGCCTGGAGCCGCGGGCCCCCTGCAGGCTCGGGGCCCTGGGCGGTCGCCTGGATTGCCCTCATTATAATCCGCCTATGGATATAGGGCATGGAAAACGGCATCACAGCTGCAGCGGCTATGCTGGTGGTAGAGGGTCCCTCCGCGTCCGACATCTTCCTCCCCCCTAGGTAACCGTGGCCTACCTTCTGGCGATCCTTTCTGTAGGCCGCGGCTCCGCTTGCGATGCTCTGGGCGAGGACCTTGCGTTGCTCGGTGATGACGTCGGCATCCGCTGGATCTCCTTCCAGGACCTTGAGCAGCGTCTCAGCGTAGGGCGGGGCTTCAGGTCTCGCGCGTTTTTGGACGTCCACGCCCCTCTTCTTCCCGCGCGGCATCCGAAGATGGCGCCCAATGGCGGGAAACGGCTCCAATTGGCGGGAAATGGCCCCGAATGACCGTATACTCAGATATGTATAGAGTCTTTTCCAGGCACGCAATACCCGTTTGTGGCGGGTTGGTCACAATTCTGCCAACTACGCCAAAGCTGACTCGCCCCCTGGGCCGTGGGGTACCCGGAACCGGGCCTTCTAGTGTACGGTGCTGATGGGGGTAGTAGAGGCAACCCGATCCCGTGGCTCAGGGTGGTCAGACCAAATGGTGGCAGTCTATTTATCAGTGTTTTGAATGTCCGACTACGCCACCCGTGGATTGCGGTTGGAGATAACCGCCGCTGCAAGGCAGACCGCTGAGGCTGGTGTTGGTGTGCAGCACAGGGGTAGGATAACTCCCCACGGGAAGAGTGTAGCCTCAGGGCAGTGTAGGTGGATGTTGGGGGTGATAGTGCAGGCCGCAATAGTAAGAGTTCAGAGTCCGCTTCAAACAGTTCAGGGTCTTTATTGTAGATATTATTAATGACCCAACAGTACCGGTTAGGAATGGGCCTGGGTGTCTGAGAGCATTCGGGCGAGCCCCACTAGTCAGGGTGAGTGTGTAGGCCTACCGTTCTCTCTATGCTCTTTCTGACTATCCCCCTTTTCGTGGTGTAATAGCCCACGTCCCTGAGCTGGCCGTGTACTTCTCTCCTGTATGGCTTGCGACTCAGGCCTTGGGTACCTGTTGCTTGCTCCTCGATGTACTGGTCCCTCTGTGTGGCGGAGCCTTCAGGCTTCTTAGGCCAAGGGACCTGAAATCCCTCGCAGGTTGGTTCTCTGCTGCTGGGCTTGTAACCCTGACAGCCTCGGACCCCAATGTCCGGTAGATTGGTTCTCTGCCAGGACCGGCTCTCGTCGCCTCTGTCCCTGGCTTGCAGTTTCTCCTCTGCCTCACGGACTCCTCAGCTACAGGTGAACTGTCCCTCCTTCTCTGGGACTAGTCTCACTCCTGAGCTAGGTCGTTCAGTTTTCTCTAACCCTGCCCCTAGTTCCAGCTTTTATAGGGGCAGCCAGCTCCCCCTGCTGGCCTGGGACAGGAGGTGCTGTATGCTAATTGTCCCTAACCAGGGGACCTCCCTCCTGCTTTCAGAAACAGATTATTGTTTGTGGCATCCAGGCCTGGGGTGACACACACACACTGCTCTATATTTAGAATGATGCCCCCACTCCTCCATATATATAGCATGATGGTCCCACTGCTCCATATACAGGTGCATCTCACTAAATTAGAATATCATCAAAAAGTTAATTTATTTCAGTTCTTCAATACAAAAAGCTGTCTTTCAGCGCATCTGCATTGTTGGGTCTGGTGTCTCTCATCTTCCTCTTGACAATACCCCATAGATTCTCTATAATAGATTCTCTATGGGGTTAAGGTCAGGCGAGTTTGCTGCCAATCAAGCACAGTGATACTGTTGTGTGTAAACCAGGTATTGGTACTTTTGGCCGTGTGGACAGGGGCCAAGTCCTGCTGGAGAATGACATTTCCATCTCCAAAAAGCTTGTCGGCAGAGGGAAGCATGAAGTGCTCTAAAATGTCCTGGTAGCCGGCTGTGCTGACTTTGGTCTTGATAAAACACAGTGGACCTACACCAGCAGATGGCATGGCCCCCCAAACCATCACTGATTGTGGAGCCTTCACACTAGACCTCAAGCAGCTTGGATTGTGGACTCTCCACTCTTCCTCCAGACTCTGGGACCTTGATTTCCAAATGAAAATTGGAACTCTAGGACCTTGTGGAGTGTGTCAATGACTGCCTTCTGGACATCTGTCAAGTCAGCAGTCTTCCTCATGATTGTGGAGCATACTGAAACAGTATTGAAGAACTGGAATAAATTAACTTTTTGAAGATATTCTAATTTAGTGAGATGCACCTGTATATACTATGATGGTCCCACTGCCCCACATACATATAGTATAATGGCCCCACTACTCCATATGTAGTATAATGGACCCACTACTCCAGATATATAGTAGGATGGCTCCACTGCCCGATCATTTAAAAAAATAAAGTTTATTCTCACTTAATCCTGATTCCCTACATCACGGCCTCTGTCTCCTCTTCCATGGCGGGACTGCAGAGCAGAGCGATGCAATGATGTCATCGAGCCACCTGCGTGAGTATGCTGACATCTCGTTAACCGCAGGCCTATGGCGATCTGTGGCATATGAAAGAGATAGTGATAGGGCAGGGAGCTTGTGTCTCACTGCTTTATCATGCGACGCCTCTGCATAAGAGACATTAGGGCTATATTAGCTACGTCACAGAAGACACTGGAGCTGGAGTATATAGAATAGGAGACACTGGGGCTGGCGTATATTCATCACAGGATACATTGGGGCTAGAGCATATACATCACAGAAGAAGCTGGAGTATATAGAATAGGAGACACTGGGGCTGGAGTATATAGAATAGGAGACACTGGGGCTGGCGTATATTCATCACAGGATACATTGGGGCTAGAGCATATACATCACAGAAGAAGCTGGAGTAAATAGAATAGGAGACACTGGGGCTGGAGTATATAGAATAGGAGACACTGGGGCTGACGTATATTCATCACAGGATACATTGGGGCTAGAGCATATACATCACAGAAGAAGCTGGAGTATATAGAATAGGAGACACTGGGGCTGGTGCATATACAGTTCTGCTCAAAAGTTTACATACCCCGGCAGAATTTTTGCTTTCTTGGCCTTGTTTCAGAGAAAATGAATGATAACAAAAACACTTTTTCTCCACTCATGGTTATTGGTTGGGTGAAGCCATTTACTGTCACATTTCTGTGTTTTCTCTTTTTAAATCTTAATGACAACTAGTGATGAGCGAGCATGCTCGCTACTGCTCGGTGTTTGCCCGAGTATCTCACTGCTCGAGATGCTCTGCGCTCACCGAGTATTTCCGGGTTGGTCGGGCGGGAAGTCGGGTCCCCTCCCTGCATGTTTGGCGCTCTTTACAGAGCCAATGAACATGCAGGGATTGCCTGCCATGCACTGTAATGCCATAGCCATGTTGGTTGTGGGCATTACAGTGATTGGCTGGCCGCACAGCGTCATCAGGTCTATATCTGACCTGGCGCCGCCATGCTCATCACAGTCACTCCGGATCAGACAGTGTAGGGAGAGCTGATGCTGCGTTAGGGAGAGATTTGATCTTGCATTAGGTAGTGTAGTGAGAAAAACCGCACATTACACATATCCATCTCAACAAAGAGTCCTTCTGAGGACTAATCCATCTGCAGAGATATCAGGCAGGCAGTGTATATAGGCCAGCAGGCAGGGTATATAGCAGACTGCAGTGCATATAGCACAAGAGGCTCCATTCCAATTCTGCCTTCTGCTGCTGTTAGATATTTCTATACAAAGGCCCAGGTCTCAGGGGCGAGGAATACTTTTCTTTGGATCTTAATCCTCATTATTTGCTTATAAAGCAATCCAGAGAACACCGTTTTTCTGCGCCATTTGCTTGTTGGCACTGCAGAATACAGCCAGGTCCTTTCCATATTAGAGCGCTAGAAATCCAGCTATTTAAAACTGTGTTTTCTCCGTCACACGGATCACATATACGTTGTCAGAAAATACTGCCATTTCTGGCCTCCATTTTTTCAGTGTGTCAGTGAAGCAATTCACAGCAGTTTGCTGTTCACACTACTTACCTACAGGCCAGGTATTTAAAACTCTGTTTTCTCCATCACACCGATCACATATAACTTCGCTTCAAACTCAGTCATTTGTAGTGAGCGTGGAAGATACTATCCTCCATTTAAAATGGGCAAGGCACGTGGCAAGGGACGGGGAACTGGACGTGATGGTAATGGTGCATGCAGAGGCCGAGGACAAGGCCGTGGGCAAGCCGAAATTGTGCCACAACAAACACCCACATCTTCTCGCCTGACCTTCCTGTCCCAATTTCTAGGGGACCGCAGCACACCACTATTGAACCCAGATCAGTGTCAAAAGGTTGTTGGTTGGATAGCGGATAATGCTTCCAGTCACTTAGCCACCACCACCACCACCCTGTCTTCCACACGGTCAAGTCTCAGTAGCCATGAGTCTGGACCTCATATTCCTCACCCTGATCCTCCTTCCTCCCACCATGCCGAGTACCCAGAGACAACTGATCCCACACTTGGACAATCTGAAGAGCTGTTCACTTTTCCATTTATAGATTCGGGCCTCTCGCCCGGTCCACTTGAAGCGGGGCAAGAGGAGATCACGTGTAGCGATGCCCAAATATTTGAGCAGCCACGGTCACACGAAGGCGACAGTGGGAAACTGTGACAAGAGGTGAACGATGATGAGACACAATTGGCAGAAAGTCAGGAATAATACCAGGGTGCAGAAGTGGGAGACCAGGTGGTGGATGATATAGTAACTGACCCAACCTGGCAGGAGGACATGCAGAGCAAGGACAGCAGCACACAGCGGGAGGGAGGCAGAGCACCCCAACAGGCAGGAAGAAGCAGTGTGGTGGCCGCAAACAGAAGGCAGGCTACCGTTTCCCGTAACACCAACACGAAGGAAGTTGCCACTACAACTGTTAGGTCTTCCCGAGTCTGGTTGTTTTTTAAAGACTCTGCCGATAACTCCAAAAAGGCCATTTGCATCACGAGCCAGACCAGCATCAGCAGGGGTGGCAAAACGACCAGCCTGACCACCACCAGCATGATCAGGCACATGGCAGCAAAGCACTCGACTTTGTGGGCCGAACACCAGGGTCCAGGAACAGTGTCTACAGGTGGCACCATTGCTTCTTCTGCTGTTGTGCATGCAAGTCAATCCCCTGTCCATAGTGCATGCAAAGATGCCTCCTGCCCTGCACCTGTCATTGCACACTCTCAAGTAGCAGCATCAGGAAGCACGTCCATGTCCTTGTACCAGCGCAGCGTTCAGTTGTTCATACTCCAGTCCTTGGAATGCAAGCGCAAATATGCAGCCAACGTCCCACAGGCCACACTACTAAATTCTCACAATTCACGACTGCTTGGCTCGAAATGTTGCCTTTTAGGCTTGTGGAGACATAAGCATTCCGCAACCTGATGGCGGCGGCCGTCCCTCGGTACTCTGTCCCCAGCCGCCACTATTTCTCCCAGTGTGCCGTCCCCACATTACACAAGCACGTGTCCCAAAACATTAGCCGTGCCCTCAACAACGCAGTTACCGGTAAAGTCCACCTAACCACGGACACGTGGACAAGTGCTTGTGGGCAGGGATGGTACATCTCGCTGATGGCACACTGGGTTAACATAGTGGAAGCCGGGACCCAGTCGGACCTTGGGACGGAACACGTCCTCCCGACGCCAAGGATTGCAGGCCCTAGGTCAATCAGGGTTGCCCCCACGGTCTACAGCTCCTGAACCTCATGCTCCTCAGCCTCCTCCTCCTCCTCAGCCTCCATCTCCGAAATGACCACATCAGTCAGAAGCTGGAAGCACTGCAGCACTGCCTCGGCCAAGCGGCAACAGGCTGTGCTGAAGCTAATATGCTTAGGTGAAAAAGCACACAATGCTGAAGAGTTATGGACAGCTCTGAAAGAGCAGGCAGATCTGTGGCTCAAACCGCTGAACCTACAGCCAGGCATGGTCGTGTGTGACAATGACCGAAACCTGGTGGCGGCTCTGTGGCGAGGCGACCTCACACACGTACCATGTCTGGCCCATGTGCTTAACCTCGTGGTTCAGCGGTTACTCAAATCCTACCCGGAGCTGCCGGATCTGCTTGTTAATGTATGCCACCTGTGTGCCCATTTTAGAAAGTCAGCTACAGCTTCCGCCGCCCTTGCAGTGTTTCAGCAGCGTTTGCAGCTTCTGGCTCACAGACTGGTGTGTGATGTCCCCACACGTTGGAACTCTACATTGCAGATGTTGGGAAGGATTTGTGAGCAGAAAAGGGCAGTTGTTGAGTACCAGCATCAAAAAGGCTATCGGTATTCAGTTCAGACTCCACACATAAGACCTCAGTAGTGGACGTGGATGTCAGACATATGTACCATCCTCCAAAACTTTGAGGACTCCACCAAGATGGTGAGCGGCGATGACGCCATAATTAGCCTCACCATCCCGCTTCTCTGTCTTCTGAAACGCTCTCTGCTCACAATCAAAGATGATGCATTGCAGGCGGAGCTCGATAAGATGGATCAATTAACCATACAGGGTGATTACACACAGCCAAGCTTCATCTCATCCCAACGTGGATTGGGTGACAATGAGGAAGAGAAGGAGGAGGAAGGACAGGAACTAGTTTCATGCACTATAGACGGTGCTATCTGCACAGCTGTCATACCGTCTGTTCAGCGTGGATGGCCAGAGGACAGAGAGGAGGAGGAGGAGAGCATGGTCAGTCATCCTCTTGGTGAGGACACGGAAGTCTTGCCTGTTAGTAGTCTGGCACGCATGGCTGAGTTTATGTTATGCTGCCTTTCCCATGACCCTCTCATTCTCAATATTTTAGGTCATTACTGGTTGGTGACACTTCTAGACCCACTCTACAAGGAGAACTTTATATCTCTTATTCCTGAGGCGGACAGGTGTACAAAAATGAGGCAGTACCAGAAGGCCCTTGTTGCGGAACTATTAAAAAAATTCCCATCTGAAAACGCTGGAGGCAGAGGGCACACTTCGTTCGACAACCAAGGCCCCCACTCTGTCACTTCTTCTCTCTGACTGAACACTGTTCTAAGATGGTGCCCACCTTTTATACCTCCCTCTAGAACATGAGCCCAGGTGACCAGCAAACAATGGGCTCCTATCTACGCTCAGGAACCAACCCCTATCTGCTCCTACATTACTGGGTATTCCTACCCCCTCCCCACTCCAGCCAGGAACATGGTCTGTCGTGCCTGCATTTCTGTCTAATGGGAGCACCGTTGAGCTGTCCCTCGGAAATGGGGTGAGTGTGCTGTATGCAGCTAACTGAACCCTGGTCCATACTCCATCCTTACCCGGGAGTGGAATATCACACCTCTGGCAGAGGTGCAATACCCCTGTAGCGGCCGAGCCCTCGGGGCGCTACATTTTTATGATGCCTGTAAAAAAAATTTTTATACAGTATGTTCATGTATACCCCCCAGGAGTAAATGTTTGTCAGCCCATACACTTAGTGCATGGCATTACAAGTATAGGAGGCCCGCTCCTTTCTAATGGTAAAAATTTTTTATGATGCGCTCCTCCACGTCTCTTCCAAGGGCCATTGAAGTGCCTCCAAATTTTTGGCAGCCCTTGCAGTCACTGCATAGTCCAACACTATGGGAGACTCTCTCCTTTCTAATGGGAATTTGTCATTACTGTGGCCTGGTCTATGTGTCTTTAAATTCTTAGTGGGTTTTTTCCTAAACTTGGTCAGCCGTTGGACTCACTGCATACCCTATAACTGTATAGCAGACCCTCTCCTTTCTAATGGGAACATGTCATATCTTGTTACTGTGGCCCTGCTCTGTGTGTCTTTAAATTCTTAGTGGGGATTTTCCTAAAATCTGTCAGCCGTTGGACTCACTGCATACCCTATAACAGTATAGCCGACCCTATAATTTCTAATGGGAATTTGTCGTTACTGTGGCCCTGCTCTATGTGTCTTTAAATTCTTAGTGGGTTTTTTCCTAAAATTGGTCAGCCGTTGGACTCACTGCATACCCTATAACTGTATAGCAGACCCTGTCCTTTCTAATGGGAGCATGTCGTACCTTGTTACTGTGGCCCTGCTCTGTGTGTCTTTAAATTCTTATTGGGGTTTTTCATTAAAATTTGTCAGCCGTTGGATTCACTGCATACCCTATAACTGTATAGCAGACCCTCTACTTTCTAATGGGAACATGTCGTACCTTGTTACTGTGGCCCTGCTCTGTGTGTCCTTAAATTCTTAGTGGGGTTTTTCCTAAAATTTGTCAGCCGTTGGATTCACTGCATACCCTATAACTGTATAGCAGACCCTCTCCTTTCTAACGGGAACATGTCGTACCTTGTTACTGTGGCCATGCTCTTTGTGTCTTTAAATTGTTAGTGTTTTTTTTCAAAAATTTTGGCCACCCTTGCAGTCACAGCATGGTCATTACCCCTATAGAAGACCCGCTCCTTTATAATAGGAACATTTTTTTTACTGAGACCCTCCTCTATGTCTCTGCAAAGGGGTATTAGGTTGCGTCCAAATTTTTGACAACCCTTGCAGTCACTGGATGCGCAATAACAGTATAGGAGACCCACTTGTTAATAATGGGAACAACAAAGCATAGCCCTCTGATGGCTCTCTAACAATAGCTAGGGCCGACTGCTGGCCTTTTAAGAATAGTAAGGGCCGTCTGATGTCCCTATAAAAATAGGCTTTATGACTTTCAGAGTCCCTCCATCATAAATGAAACAGGATGTAGCTGATGACACCACATTGCCAGATGAGGTTGTAAAATGTTAAAATGACATTTCCCGGTGAATGCATTTGTCATAAAAAATAACATAAAAAAACATAACAATAGGATCTTTCTTTAGTATAAAAAACAGCATCACCAATTTAACCTCAATGTAATCACATTGTTCAGCTCATGCACCTCCTCCTCCATCTCCGAAATGACCACATCAGTCACAAGCTGACAGCACTGCAGCACTGCCTTGGCCAAACAGCAACAGGCTGTGCTGAAGATAACATGCTTAATGCTTAATTGACAAACCGCCCAGCGCTGCATAGTTGTTGAAAGCTGTAACACAGCAGCTTGATCTGTGGCTCTCACCGCTGAACATACAGCCAGGCATGGTCGTGTGTTACAATGGGCGGAACCTGGTGACGGAGAAATGACAACCGGGGTAGATACGGTTTCCCTCTATGCCAGTCCTTTCACAGAGCTAAATAATATGGCTGTGGTGAAATACAACTCCCACTGAGAAGCTGTTTCAGATTTAAAAACATTGTGCCCACCAGAGGATTTGTTTCTGAGGGCTAACCTTTCTCACCCGCTCAAGAGCCCCATAGCAGCTGCAAAGTTAGCGCTATCATGAACTCTCCTGAGGTAGAAGCCAAGGTACACCAGAGAATTCTCTGGTAGGACTGTCCAACCCTGCCGAGAAGCAATCCAGGCTAAGAAAAGTGTGTGGGAAGATTCCAGGACACTCTATTTTTACTGAGGAGGAAACACATGCAAACATGGGGAGAACATACAAATTTCTTGCAGATGTTGTCCTTGCTGGGATTTGAACCCAGGATCCCAGTGCTGCAAGACTTCAGTGCTAACCACTGATCCAATGTGCTGCCGTTCACCCTCTAATATCTAACAGGCTGGAGAAACTTGAACCTACTGCCACTCTATCATCAGCTCCTTTGTGAGAAAATGTATTTGGGCAGCCACTCAGTCTACCAAATAAAATTCCAGAGAAGGAAATTGAGGATGGCTTTGCTACTGGTACTGGGGGCAGTGCTAATACCATGGTGTTGTACCATAGTTTGCTGGAAATATTCCAGGCTGGTAGGAGGCAAGAAAATTCCCAGAGAAAAGTACCAGCAGTAATGTTCAGGCCACATTTCAAGTGCAAGCAGCTTTAGAGGACTTCCTGGGAGAAATGACACGCAGGGTAGATACGGTTTCCCTCTATGCCAGTCCTTTCACTGAGCTAAATACAACTCTTATCAAAAAAAGTTGTGGACTGGCTCCGTACCGTCCCTGGCCACATTCACCTGTCGACGTGTTTGTGGTTAGGCAGTCCTTCTTAGTAAGTGCACTGGGTAGGGCATGGGTAATGTTGTGGGACCCGTGCTTGTGGAAGGCGAAGGCGACACCGGGAAAAATGCTGGCAGCTGGGGACCGAGTATGGACACCCGGCCGCCGCCTGCATGAGGTTGTGAAAAGCTTCCACCTCCACAAGCTTAAAAGGCCATATTTCAAGTGCAAAGAGCTGCCCAGAAATCTGTCAGTTTAGTGTTGCGGCCTGTGGGTGGGTGGGTGGCTGGCTGCATACTTGCAATTGCATTCCAAGTAACAGAAAACTAAGCAGATGATGGCCTCTATCATCATCATGGCCTCACCTCGGCACTATGAACTCTCCTGTAGGAGAAGCCAGGGCCCACCGGAGGAGTCTCCGGTTCTCTGGTGGGCCCGTCCAACCCTGCCGAAAAGCAGCCCTGGCTAAGAAAAGTGTGGGGGAAGGTTCCTGGACACTCTATGGCTACTTTTTTAATGCGGATCGGCCATGCTTATGCATGTTATTTCTCAAAACGCATTACGGATCAGACCATTTTCCAACTCTGTATTCAAGAAATTAAATGCGCAAAGAAAGATGTGTGTGTGTCAAAGCACCATTGACAAGTGCGAGTTGATGTTGGATGGGCTGCCATTGCTTCTGCAACAAGCTCAATTACAGGATTTTCTGGGAAAAATAACACGCAGGGTAGATACGGTTTCCCTCTATGCCAGTCCTTTCACCGAGCTAAATACAACTCTTAGCAAAAAAAGTTGTGGACTGGCTCTGTACCGTCCCTGGCCACATTCACCTGTCCACGTGTTTGTGGTTAGGCGGTCCTTCCCAGTAAGTGCACTGGGGAGGGCACGGGTAATGTTATGGGACCCGTGCTTGTGGAAGGCGGAGGCGATACCGGGAAATATAGTGGCGGCTGGGGACCGAGTATGGACACCCGGCCGTCGCCGGCATGAGGTTATGAAAAGCTTCCGCCTCCACGAGCCTAAAAGGCCACATTTCAAGTGCAAGCAGCTGTCAAAAATTTGGCAGTATAGTATTGCAGCCTGTGGTTGTGTGGCTGCCGGCATTCTTGTGCTTGCATTCCAAGGAATGGGGTAGGGACAACTGAACACTGCAGTGGGACAAGTACGTGGACGGTGATTGTTGCAAGTCTGCAACGACAGGTGCATGGCGGGAGGCATCTTCGCATGTGCCAAGGATCACTTATGATGGGCACACATTTAGGCAGTGACCTGGGAGTCAGAGATGTTTCCAGAGGTCTTCCCCTTGCTGTTCCCATGTGTTTTCAGCACTGTATGCATGTGTCTGATGATGTGTCACACACCACATGGCCAGATAAGGTTGTAAAATGTTAAAATGACATTTCCTGGTGAATGCATTTGTCTTGTTTGAAAGCAATGCAAAAGTGCAAAAACGTGTCAAAAATGCTACGTGTGTAGGAGTATTTTTGTTTCTGTTTATTTATTTTGCCTTATATACAAGTCATCACCCTGGAAAGGATGTTCCTTACGCCGTAAAAGTGGCGTAATACTCTGACGACTTTGTTGACAGCAGAGATCTGGGAGTCAGAGATGCTTCCAGGGGTCTTCCCCATGCTGTTCCCATGTCATTTGAGCACAGTTCCCATCGATTTGGGCAATTTTTAGGCCCTCTGCAGACCGCAGCGGGGAGCCACCTGAAAAATGCTCAAGTTTCCCCTAGACTTATATTGGGCTCATTGCTCGGGTTGAGCACCCGAGTATTTCAATTTGCTCGACCCGAGCAACGAGTACTCGAGCATTTTAGTGCTCGCTAGTGTTGAGCGATACCTTCCGATATCGGGAAATATCGGATCGGATTGGATCGGACCGATACCGAAAAAGTATCGGATATCGCCGATTCCGATACCGGAAACCAATGCAAGTCAATGGGACATAAATATCGGAATTAAAATAAACCCTTTCTTTCCTTGTAGGTTAATTCTACATGAAGGAAAACAACTAAGAATAATGTAGAATGTATTGGGGGAGGTGGGGGAGACAATAAAGGCATAGAGGTTTAGCCCAATCAAATGGAATAGCAGGAATTACTATTTTTTTAAGATGTTCTGAGTTACGGAAATATTAACTATGTTAAGTATTTTTATATTTTGTCAGATATTTATGTTTCACTACTAGTGTTGAGCCACCCCCGTAGTGTTCGAGTTCGGTTCGGTTCGTCGAACACCCGTGTGTTCGCCGAACTGTTCGTCGAACTGTTCGTCGAACACCTTCGAACACCGTTAAAACCAATGACAGGCAAACAAAAACACATAGAAACACATAGAAAACACCTTCAAAGGTGTCCAAAAGCTGACAAACTGCTCAGAAGACACAACTAACACATGGAAAAGTGACAAGTACATATAGTCATGCGAAAAGAAAAGAGGTGGAGGAGTAAAAGGAGGGGGAGACACAGATATAGGCATGTCATGCCCTTCTAAAATCCAAAAAGTGAGAAGCCGACACGGCCAGTCCGCTCCTGCCCGTGCCACCTCCGTGTCGCCGGGTTTGTGCCAGAGCCGCGGTGAACCCTGACGGCCAGCCCCCCTCTCCCAATACTGGTGCCTGTCCGCTGGTGGGTCGAGCGAGCCCCCCTGTGGTGGAGGCAGCTCTAAGCTTTTTAATTTAAATTGTCTCTCTAATTTGAATGAATACACTTTAAATCCATTTACAAGGATCTATTGGAGGGCAAGTCTCATGCCAGCAGCCGCGTAATTCCAGCTCCAGTAGCGTCCACTAAAGCTGCTGCAGTTAAAAAGCTTTTATAAGGATCGAGCTCGGCTGTCCACCGCAAGGCATCCTACTGCCAGTCCCAGCCCCTATGCCTTGGGGTGCCTCCTGATGCTCTTCACTGAGTATCCCGTGGTCCCGAAGCATTTCCTTTGAAAAAATTAAGTGTCCAAACTACAGGTGGTGTAGCTTGCTTAACAGCCGGGATAATCCGCTGACTAGCAGACACTGCTACTAGGCACAAAGTATTTCCTGGGCTAGATGCAGTTAAAAATTTGTAATTAGATACTCTCGTTGGATGCTGAGAAAGCATTCCATAGAGTCTCCTGGCACGCCATATATGATTCTCTTAAAAAGCTTGGGGTAGGGGTCTAGGGGACCCTTTTATAGCCAAAGTCACGGCCCTGTATCACAATACGTCACCTAGGCTGAAGATAAATGGAACTGTAGCACCCTGAGGGCTCGGTTGCTACAGAGGTATTGCACCTCACCCAGAGGTGTGATATCTCACTCTCAGGTAAGGATGGAGTGTGGATCAGGACCCGACACCTGCATGCATTACACCACATTGCCGTGGGGCAGGGCGACCAATATGCCTCTGAGATGGGCACGACAGTCCCTGTCCCTGGCTGGAGTGGGGGGAGGGAACACTGAGGAAGGGAAACCCTGTAGTGCAGGAGCAGGGAGGAAGCAGTTCCTGGGTGCATTGAGAAGGGAGTATAAAAGGTGGGCACCATCTTAGTTCAGTGCAGAGAAGTCTGAGCAGAAGTGGCAGGGAGCAGGGGCTCTGCAAGAGCTCTGCTCCGGAGGCGGGCCTAGTAACAGAGGCCCAGGCCTGGAAGAGGGAGAAGGAAGGAAGAGGAGCGGAGAAGGCTCCAGGAACGAGGAATGAAGGGATCCCAGGGGTGCGGACGGGCGAGTCGCTACTGCACGCCCGAATCCACCTGCGTGGAGGGGTCAGGCCAAAGGGGGAGACCGGTCCCCGAAACTAGTGGAGGCAGGAAACGACCCTCAGCTAGAAACCGGAGACTCTGACATTTTATGTGGCGCAGCCCCTCGCTACACCCGCTAGGAAGGCACCACATAGGGTCAGGGAAACTGGCGCCAAGTTTACCAAGAGGAGGCCCGAGGCAGCCGGACAGAAGGGTTGGTAAGAAAGGCCAGACAAAGGACACACAAAGGGGGTCCTGTGAAGCGCTCCAAAGTTATCTGGGAGTTGTCTGAGCCCCTCACCTGGTGAGCACAGTACGACGTGGGCAGCCGTTACCTGCAGACGTGGTCTGGATAATAAGAACTGTGAGTAAAGGCCCTGAACTGCATCACTGACTCCGTGTCGTTACTGCTGCTGCCCTGCACCATCACCCCCATCCTCCGCATACACTGCCCTGAGGCTATACTCCTCCCGTGGGGAGTTATGCTACGCTCTGCTGCACCCACAACACCAGCCTTAGCGGTCTGCCCTGTAGCGGCGGTTCACTCTGACCGCAATCCACGGGTGGCGTAGTCGGACATTTAAACATCAAAACCACATAAATAGTTCCGCCACTGGTTTGACCGCCCTGAGCCACGGAACCGGATCGCCGCCACGAAGACTACAACCACCAGCATCCACCAAAAAGGGTCCGGCTCCGGGTGTCCCAAGGCCCAGGGGGTGCGTCAGAACATTTTCATCACCTTTCACAATCACCAGTGGGACAAGGCAGGGATGTCCTCTGTCCCCTCTCTTATACATCCTAGTGACGGAGCACCTGCTCTCATCAATTCGCCATAACCCCAATATTAGGTGGATTGAGGTGGGAGGCACCGAGTACAAGTGCTCTCTATTTGCTGATGATGTCCTAGTATATATCACTCAATCACATATATCCATCCCTGCTGTTATGGCTGAAATAGATCACTTTGTTACATGGTAAAATTTTAAAATCAATGCAGCGAAGTCTGAGGCCCTCGATGTCTCCCTCCCCAAATCCATATAGGATTCCATCCAGTCCAACTTTCCCTTTGCCTGGCCCTCACAGGGTATCAAATACTTAGGAATTCCTATTCATAGAGACCTCTCCCATCTATGTTATCTTAATTTTGGGCCCTTTATTGAACAATTCCATACAGACCACGGTTGGCAAGTTAGAACTGTAAGATTCACTACGTGAACCACTGGTGTTTTGTGGAAAAGCACATGTACACCACGTTCCAAATTATTATGCAAAAAGTGTTTAGGAGTGATAAGGGAAGAATTTGTTTGTTTGTCAGTTAAACTCATTGATGGTGATGTGTGTCAGGGCTCTTTATATCACTGTAAGCAATTGCAGACACCTGTGCTAATTAGTTTGGCAGGTGTGTCCAATGAAAGGCAAGACTACTTAAGAAGGCTCTCTCACATTATTAAGCAGCCTACATTTTCTGCCAAAATGGGAAAGAAAAAGGATGTGTCGGCTGCTGAGAAGCAACAAATTGTGGAGTGTTTAGGTCAAGGCATGACTACAATCAACATTGTGCGATGATCAGGATGAAGTGTCTTGGCAATCAAGAAGTATGTAGCTGATTCACAGTACACACGTGTGCGTGCTGATAAGGGCAAATTGAGGACTCTTTCCTACAGGCAATTACGTCAGGTTGAAAGAGCAGCGGCAAAAAAGCCTTGTCATAGCAGCAGACAAGTTTTTGAAGCTGCTTGTGCCTCCAACGTCCCCCGAACAACAAGATGCAGGGTCCTTCAGAGGTTTGCAGCTGTGCATACGCCATCCTGTCGACCTCCTCTATCCACTTCACACAAGCAGAAACGGCTCCAGTGGGCCAAACATTACATGAAGACTGATTTCAAAACTGTTTTGTTCACGGATGAGTGCCGTGCAGCGCTCGATGGTCCAGATGAATGGAGTGGAGGATGGCTGGTTGATGGACATCCCACGCAAACACGGCTACAGCGCCAACAAGGAGGAGGTGTAGTAATGTTTTGGGCTGGAATCATGGGGAGAGAGATTGTCGGCCCCTTTAGGATCCCTGAAGGCGCTAAAGATGAACTCCATAATGTATGTGGATTTTCTCAAACAGCACTTCCTGCCATGGTTCAAGAAGAAGAACCGTGTATTTCACAGCAAGATCATTTTTCTGCATGATAATGCACCATCTCATGCTGCACATAAAACATCTACATCTCTGGCTGATATGGGCATAAAAGGGGACAAACTTATGGTGTGACCCCCATGCTCCCCTGACCTCTACCCCATTCAGAACCTTTGGAGCATCATTAAAAGGAGTGTCTATGATGGCGGGAGGCAGTTCACATCTAAGCAACAGCTCTGGGAGGGTATTCTGTCCTCATGCAAAACAATTGAAGCAGAAACCATCCAAAACCTGACAAATTCAATGGACGAGAGAGTTCAGAAGCTCCTTTCGAACAAGGGGTCCTATGTGAAAATGTAACATCACCTAGAATAAAGTTTTGAGTTGAAAACTGTTTGATTTCAGTTTCTAACAACCTGCTAATGCTTATAATTTAAAAAATGACCATTTTTTTGGTCTTTATTAAAATGAAAAGGTTGATCGAAAAGTTTGGGGGATCTAAGAGTGTGGCAACCCAGTAGTCATGATTACTTCGAATTCTGACAATATGAGGGTCATGCTGCAGGTAGTGCAGCAAGAAGGCACTTATGTGTCTTGCGCATCTCGGAGCCCCAAAATTATTTTCCGGGCTAGATGCAGCTAAAAATTATTTTTAATTTTAAATCTGGTGAAGCTTATTATAGATGGCCTAATAGGATCAGTGCTGCACACTGCTACAAAGCCCAAATTATTTTCCAGTCAAGATACAGATAAACATGATTAGTAATTTGAAAGCTTAAAACGGTTGGTAGGGTGATTTTAACCAATCATCAAGCTTTTACTCTCCCCAGGATGACACAGGGGTAGAAAAGTCGTTTCGGATCCATGATTTGTTCATCTTTATGAACGTGAGTCTGTCTACATTATCAGTGGAGAGTCGCGTGCGCTTATCTGTCAGCACACCACCAGCAGCGCTGAACACACGTTCAGACAGAACGCTGGCTGAGGGGCATGACAAGATCTCCAAGGCGTAAGTGGCTAGCTCCGGCCATTTATCCAGATTGGAAGCCCAAAAAGAGCAAGGGTCCAGTGACACAGTCGTGGCTTCAATGTTTACTTGGAGATACTCCTGTACCATCGTCTCTAGGCGTTGACTATGTGTCAGACTTCTTGTCTCCTGTGGCCTTGCAAAGGATGGGCTAAAAAAGTGGTGAAATGATTCCGCAAAATTGATGTTACCAGCAGATACTGTGGTTCTGTTACGGTTTGAGTGCTGAACACTTGACGGTCCCACGGTTGGCAAGTTGGAACTGTGAGATTCACTACGTGCACCACTGGTATTTTGTGGAAAAGCACATGTAAGATTCTGCAACAGTCTCTGCTGATACTCCTGCATGCGTGCATCCCTTTCTATGGCAGGAATAATTTTGGCAAATTTACTTTTGTACCGGGGATCTAACAGTGTGGCAACCCAGTAGTCAGGATTATTTCTAATTCTCACAATTCGAGGGTCATGTTGCAGGTAGTGCAGCAAGAAGGCACTCATGTGTGTTGCGCATCCAGGAGCACCAAGTCCCTGTTGTGTTGGTGGCGAGGTAACAATCATGCTTCCTTCCTCTGTCCTCTCCCCCCAACCTCGCACAACAGAAATGTGATCAAGGTCTCCCTCATCTGATGAGTCTTCCATCAGTTCGTCCTCCACTTCTTCCTGGGCTCCTGCACCTTCCTCACTAGTTTGGCTGCTACCATGCGCCCTGGTAAAACCATCTCCCCCACCCTCACATGCCTGCCGCCTTGGTGCTGCCGACCGTCTGGACCTTGCAGATGTTAGCCCTTCCGCATACAACTCCTCCTCCTCTACTTCCTCCACCTCCTCTTGTGCCACCACCTGACTCCGAATTCTGTTTAACATGTGCTCCAGCATGTAAATCACCGGAATAGTCATGCTGATAATGGCATCGTCAGCACTAAACATCTTCGTCGCCATTTCAAAACTGTGCAGAAGGGTGCATAGGTCCCTGATCTGAGACCACTCCTCCAGCGTGATTTGCCCCACCTCTGGATCTCGTTGGCCCAGGCTATACGTCAGAACGTATTGCACCAGGGCTTGTCGGTGCTGCCACAGTCGCTGCAACATGTGCAGAGTTGAATTCCACCGGGTAGGCACATCGCATTTTAGCCGGTGAAGTGGCAGGCCCAACGACTTCTGTAGAGATGTAAGTCGCTGAGCTGCGGGATGCGAACGGCGGAAATGAGCACACAGCGACCGTGCCCTCTGCAGAAGGCCATCTAGTCTGGGATAGTGGGCTAAAAATTGCTGGACAACCAGGTTCAACACGTGAGCCATACAAGGCACGTGTGTGACATTGCCCCGGCGAAGGGCCGCACCCAGGTTTGCAGCATTGTCGCACACGGCCTTCCCTGGTTTCAGGTCCAGTGGAGACAACCATTCATGAAATTGGTTCTCCAGAGCTGAACACAACTCCTCAGCTGTGTGACTCACATTTCTCAGACATTTCAAAGTAAAAACCGCCTGATGACGTTGAGCCCTACTGCCAGCATAGTAAGGAGGTGTGCAGGATCCCTTCTGCGCAGTTAGAAAGCTTGTGGCATGACCAGACAGGCTTTGGGTGCAGGTGGAAGACCGAGAGGAGGTTGAGGAGGCAGAAGCAGTGGAGGAACTTTGACATAAAGAGGATTGACGCACAACTCGTGGGGACGGCAAGACTTGGACAGCAGCCCCTTGTCCTGCTGTCACCATAGTTACCCAGTGCCCAGTCAGCGACATGTAACGCCCCTGTCCATGCCTACTCGTCCAAGTGTCTGTGGTGAAATGCACCCTGTCACACACAGAGTTTCTCAAAGAAGCGGTGATGTTGTGTGCGACATGCTGGTGGAGCGCAGGCACACCTTTCTTTGAGAAGTAGTGCCGACTGGGCATCTGGTACTGGGGCACTGCGACGGACATAAGGTCTCGAAAATCCTCTGTGTCCACCAGGCGGAAAGGCAGCATTTCTGTAGCCAAGAGCTTGCAGATGGTGAAATTCAACCTCTTAGCTTTCTCATGGCTAGGAGGAAATGGTCTTTTACTTGTCCACATCTGAGGGACCGAGGGCTGGCTATTGTGCTTAGACGGGGTTGATAACGGTGTCCCCGGCAAACTGCCGGTCTGTGAGGAAGATGCAGGCGGACATGTTAGGTTGCCTTGATCCAAAGGTGGTGCTATCGATGTCGGACAGCGCTCAACACCAGCTGGTGTTACCACCTCCAAAGAAAATGATGACCTGCCAATCACGCTGGCTGTTGCTGGTAAAGAGGTGGCAGGTCAGCGCCCCAAAACAGGTGTGACTGCTGTCCCCCCAGTCACAGAGGATGAAGAGGCCGCGGTTGCACAAGATATGTCAGACGGTGGTTGGCCCGGCCGGCTAGGCCGCATTGTAGCACACTGAGCTTCCCACTGCAACTTATGCTTCATGTCCATGTGCCGGTTCATGCATGAAGTACTCAAACTATGTATTTTTTGGCCTCTACTTAGCTTTTGCTGACAAATGTTACAGATAACACGAGTTGGGTCATCTTTATCGATCTGAAAAAATGCCCAGGCTATGCAAGGCTTAGCACCCATGCGACCTGAAGAGCCACCACGACTTGTGGTGAGAGGCAGAGTTGTGTTTGAGGATGCAGTTGTTGACGTGCTTCCAGTACTACGTCTCTGTCCAGGAAGGCGCAACCTGACCTCATCGTCACTAGCATCTTCCTCCACCTCCTCTGCTGACCTCATCTCTTGGCTGACTGTGGGTTGACAGTAAGTGGGATCTCCAACCTCATCATCATCACCCTGTGCATTATCACACCCGTCGTCCTCAGAGCCAACCTGTTCCTGCCCTGACAAAAAACTAAAGTTGTCGCTCTAATCAGGTATTTGAGTCTCATCATCGTCTTCCTCATTGTCTCCACCAACAGGAGTTACAGTTTGGGAATGAGGGTCTACATTATGGTCAGAACCTTCTGCGTCTGGTCCTGGATCCGACTCATAAAGATTCTGGGCATCAGTGCAGATCATTTCCTCGTCTGGATTCACAGAAGCGCTGGAGTCGACCTCTGATTCCCAGGCTATAGTATGAGTAAACAGCTCTGCAGACTCAACCATCTGTTCTACCTCATACTCAGACGGGCAGCTGGAGATTTGGGAGCTGTGAGGAAGCAAGTGCGATTGGGGTGACACCTTTGAGGACTGGAGTATTTGTGATGTTGAAGTTGATGTGGAGGAGAGCCCACTTAAAGGAGCACTTGATATCCGCTGAAGCACCTGCTGTTTTTGTGCCTCATCTGGAATTTGTAGCGATTGGCGTGGCCGTAAGAAAGGGATCTTATCACATTGTCCGCTAAAAGAAGTAGACATTTTAGTTTGGCTGGAAGATGGTCTTTCTTCTGCAGATGTTACTGTTGCTTTAACACCTACCCCACGGACACAACCTTTTTTCCCCTTCCCAACACGCCTATTCCCCTTTCCACCAGCAGCAGGCATTTTTCCACTCATTTTGGTGGTTAACTAATTCACAACTCTGGAGTTGTTTGCACAAAAAAACAATGGATGGGAACCGAGCAGAGCTGAGTGGCCAAACTGTGGTATTAGGCCAAAACTATTGGCTGGGTTAGATGGAGAAAAAAATTATATTCGATTTGCAACCTGATGGAGGTCAGTATAGATGGACTAATAGAACAAGTCCCACACACAGCTAGAAGCCCAAATATTTTTTCAGAGGTAGATGCAGAAAAAATATATATTCAGTTTGCAACCTGATGGAGGTCAGTATAGATGGACTAATAGAGAAAGTCCCACACACTGCTAGAAGGCCAAATATTTTTTCAGAGCTAGATGCAGACAAAAAATTATTTTGAATTTGCAACCTGATGGAGGTCAGTATAGGTGGACTAATAGAACAAGTCCCACACACTGCTAGAAGGCCAAATATTTTTTCAGAGCTAGATGCAGAAAAAAATTATATTCAGTTTGCAACCTGATGGAGGTCAGTATAGATGGACTAATAGAACAAGTCCCACACACAGCTAGAAGCCCAAATATTTTTTCAGAGGTAGATGCAGAAAAAAATTATATTTAGTTTGCAACCTGATGGAGGTCTGTATAGATGGATTAATAGAACAAGTCCCACACACAGCTAGAAGCCCAAATATTTTTTCAGAGGTAGATGCAGATAAAAATTATTTTTAATTTGCAACCTGATGGAGGTCAGTATAGATGGACTAATAGAGAAAGTCCCACACACTGCTAGAAGGCCAAATATTTTTTCAGAGATAGATGCAGAAAAAAATTATATTCAGTTTGCAACCTGATGGAGGTCAGGATAGATGGACTAATAGAAAAAGTCCCACACACAGCTAGAAGCCCAAATATTTTTTTCAGAGGTAGATGCAGATAAAAATTATTTTTAATTTGCAACCTGATGGAGGTCAGTATAGATGGACTAATAGAGAAAGTCCCACACACTACTAGAAGGCCAAATATTTTTTCAGAGCTAGATGCAGAAAAAAATTATATTCAGTTTGCAACCTGATGGAGGTCAGTATAGATGGACTAATAGAACAAGTCCCACACACAGCTAGAAGCCCAAATATTTTTTCAGAGGTAGATGCAGATAAAAATTATTTTTAATTTGCAACCTGATGGAGGTCAGTATAGATGGACTAATAGAGAAAGTCCCACACACTGCTAGAAGGCCAAATATTTTTTCAGAGCTAGATGCAGATAAAAATTATTTTTAATTTGCAACCTGATGGAGGTCAGTATAGATGGACTAATAGAGAAAGTCCCACACACTGCTAGAAGGCCAAATATTTTTTCAGAGCTAGATGCAGAAAAAAATTATATTCAGTTTGCAACCTGATGGAGGTCAGTATAGATGGACTAATAGAACAAGTCACACACACTGCTAGAAGCCCAAATATTTTTTCAGAGCTAGATGCAGAAAAAAATTATATTCAATTTGCAACCTGATGGAGGTCAGTATAGATGGACTAATAGAATGATGCTATGCCCAAAAGATTTTACTTCACTAGGTGCAGTAAAAAAATTGGTATTCTATACACAGGTGGTATATCTTGCAACACAGATAGGCTACTCCACTGACTAACACACTCTGCAATAGGCCAAAAAGGATTAGCTTTGCTAGATTCAGCCAAATGCTGTGAAAAAAACGTGCACAGCACTGGCACAGACCTGCCTGGCAAAAACTGATAGGAACTGATGTAACCTAGTCCTGAAAAGGACTGCAATTACAATTAGTCTTTACTCCCACAATCTATCTATTTAAGAGCACAGACCTGCCTGATAAAAGTCGTAGGAAATGCTGTAACCTAGTCCTTAAAAGGACTGCAATCACAACTATTCCCTACTCACAAGCTATCTGTAGATTTGTGCGAAAATTGGCTTGAAATTAACAAGGTATAGTGCACACAGCAACAGCGGTGCCGTCTAACACGCAGCTGCAGCAGTGAGAAAATGGTGGCGACGGGGAAAATGGCTTGGTCTTATAGGGCAAGGACATGTGACATACACTGCCAATGACACATGCCCTTGCTTGTGTGAAAAACAGCAGTTCGCTCCGTGTGTGCACTGATGATAGGCTGACAGACTGCACCTCCCCACTGCAAATGCGGGAAAGAGAAAAAAAAATGGAGATCTTCATTATTCCTGCAGAGATCCATCCCCTGCCCCTCCCCCCACCCCGCTGTACACTCAAACTGCGTATTAACATTAATTTTCATCGTTACTGAGAAAAAATCCAGTTATGATTTTGGTGCACGAACAGTTATCGAACATAACCTCGAACAGCCGAATTTTTCTCAAATCGTTCGTGTTCGCCGAACGGCTCGAACACCGCCCAAAACAGCTCGAATTTGAGATTGGCGAACAGTTCGAGTAGAACAACGCTCATCTCTATTCACTACTTCCATGCTCTTCACCTTCTTTTTTACTTCTCCCACACTTTCTCCTTCATCATCCTCAGCATCTTTTTCATCCACTTCTTCTTCACCTTCTTCTTCACCTTCTTCGTATTATTCTTTTTTTTACATTCTTCATATTCTACTTCTTCATCTTCTTCATATTCTTCTTCTTCATCATATTCTTATTTGTGACAGGCATTCCTGTAGTTGTTATCTATAAAAGGTTGGACATTACACCTTTCGTTCTGCCCGTCACAAAAGATTCACAACAGGATTTGTCCGCGTTCAGTTTGGCCTGCAGAAGCAGGTCTTTTCCAGGGGCACCACGAGGAGGAACGGACTCACCCCCATACACTGCTTAGTCATATTCTGCTTATAATTTAGATATTATCTTTTGCTCTGAATTTTAATCTTATGCTTAATGTTCTTCCGCTTTTTGTTCTGCAGCTTCTTGTATTTCTGCTTCTTGGTTTTCTGTCTCTTGTTCTTCTGTATCTTGGTAGTTGTCTTCTCTTCTTTGTCCTCTTGGTCAACTTCTTCAGGGTCATCTTCTTGGTCTTCTTCAGGGTGGTCGTCTTCCGGGTCCTCGTCTTCGGGGTCCTCGTCTTCTTCGGGTTGGTCTTCTGGGTCCTTGTCTTCTTCGGGGTGGTCTTCAGGGTCCTTGTCTTCTTCGGGGTGGTCTTCAGGGTCCTCGTCTTCTTCGGGGTGGTCTTCAGGGTCCTCGTCTTCAGGGTCCTCGTCTTCTTCGGGGTGGTCTTCAGGGTCGTCGTCTTCGGGGTCCTCGTCTTCTTCGGGTTGGTCTTCAGGGTCCTCGTCTTCAGGGTCCTCGTCAGGGAGATCCAGAGTGATTACCAAGAACCATTTCAAAAAGCTTGAACTTGGAAATGTAGCAGAAAGTACAAGAAGGCTGAGGAACTACCGAGGACCAGCTGACGGTACTGGAACCCGGATGGGTAGCAGAAGGTACAAGAGCCAATGGAACTACCGAGGACCAGCTGATGTTACTGGAACTCGGTTACTAAGCAGGAGGTACCTGTGCCAGAAAGCACTACCAAGGACCAGCAGACGTTGGTGGAACTTGGATACCGAGAAGGAGGCACCTAATCCAAAGGCACTGCCGAGAACCAGCTGACGGTACTGGAACCTGGATGGGTAGTAGAAGGTACAAGAGCAAATGGAACTACCGAGGACCAGCTGACGGTACTGGAACCCGGATGGGTAGCAGAAGGTACAAGAGCCAATGGAACTACCGAGGACCAGCTGATGTTACTGGAACTCGGTTACTAAGCAGGAGGTACCTGTGCCAGAAAGCACTACCAAGGACCAGCAGACGTTGGTGGAACTTGGATACTGAGAAGGAGGCACCTAATCCAAAGGCACTGCCGAGAACCAGCTGACGGTACTGGAACCTGGATGGGTAGTAGAAGGTACAAGAGCAAATGGAACTACCGAGGACCAGCTGACGGTACTGGAACCCGGATGGGTAGCAGAAGGTACAAGAGCCAATGGAACTACCGAGGACCAGCTGATGTTACTGGAACTCGGTTACTAAGCAGGAGGTACCTGTGCCAGAAAGCACTACCAAGGACCAGCAGACGTTGGTGGAACTTGGATACCGAGAAGGAGGCACCTAATCCAAAGGCACTGCCGAGAACCAGCTGACGGTACTGGAACCTGGATGGGTAGTAGAAGGTACAAGAGCAAATGGAACTACCGAGGACCAGCTGACGGTACTGGAACCCGGATGGGTAGCAGAAGGTACAAGAGCCAATGGAACTACCGAGGACCAGCTGATGTTACTGGAACTCGGTTACTAAGCAGGAGGTACCTGTGCCAGAAAGCACTACCAAGGACCAGCAGACGTTGGTGGAACTTGGATACCGAGAAGGAGGCACCTAATCCAAAGGCACTGCCGAGAACCAGCTGACGGTACTGGAACCCGGATGGGTAGCAGAAGGTACCCATGTAAAAAAAAGTTCAAGTCCGTGAGCCGGCCACAGTTACCAAAACCCACAGTCCTACAGGGGGTGCTTGTCCTATTGGCACTATAGAACCAGCCTTCATTGCCAGATCCCGCAGCCCACATAGAAGTCACCTAAACTGCAGGCACCATAGAGTCGGCTAACCCGACCGCAACACGACAGGACAACGCATTGGAGACAAAGTGACGTTGACACTACCCGGAAACAGCTGGCGTGCTGGAACCAGGCTGGGCAGGAGGGAGTACCCGTGCCAAAGACACTGCCGAGAACCAGCTGGCTGTGCTTGAACCCAGGGTAAATAATAAAAACAGAGTGGAGTCAGAGGCCTAATTGGAGCAAGTTTTAAATAAGTAGCACAGTGAATGTGGACAGAGCAGGAGAAATTGCCGTGAACACAGCAGGGGAACAGCTGACGTTACTGAACCCCAATAACACCGCAGCAAGTGTTGACTGTGCAGACGGCACTTCCGAGCGCCAACTGGCGGTACTGGAGCCCAGGGATAAGAATAAAAACAGAGGAGCCAGAGGTGTAATTGGAGCAACTTTAAAATGTGCAGTACAGTGGATGTGGACAAAGCAGGAGAAATTGCCGTTCGCACAGCAGGGGAACAGCTGACGTTACTGAACCCCAATAACACGGCAGCAAGTGTTGACTGTGCAGACGGCACTTCCGAGCGCCAACTGGCGGTGTTGTAGCTCAGGGATAATACTGAAAACAGAGGAGCCAGAGGTGTAATTGGAGAAACTTTCAAATCTGTAGTAGTGAGAATGTGGACAGAGCAGGAGAAATTGCCGTCCGCACAGCAGGGGAACAGCTGACGTTACTGAACCCCAATAACACTGCAGCAAGTGTTGACTGTGCAGACGGCACTTCCGAGCGCCAACTGGCGGTGTTGTAGCTCAGGGATAATACTGAAAACAGAGGAGCCAGAGGTGTAATTGGAGAAACTTTCAAATCTGTAGTAGTGAGAATGTGGACAGAGCAGGAGAAATTGCCGTCCGCACAGCAGGGGAACAGCTGACGTTACTGAACCCCAATAACACGGCAGCAAGTGTTGACTGTGCAGACGGCACTTCTGAGCGCCAACTGGCGGTGTTGTAGCTCAGGGATAATACTGAAAACAGAGGAGCCAGAGGTGTAATTGGAGAAACTTTCAAATCTGTAGTAGTGAGAATGCGGACAGAGCAGGAGAAATTGCCGTCCGCACAGCAGGGGAACAGCTGACGTTACTGAACCCCAATAACACGGCAGCAAGTGTTGACTGTGCAGACGGCACTTCCGAGCGCCAACTGGCGGTGTTGTAGCTCAGGGATAATACTGAAAACAGAGGAGCCAGAGGTGTAATTGAAGAAACTTTCAAATCTGTAGTAGTGAGAATGTGGACAGAGCAGGAGAAATTGCCGTCCGCACAGCAGGGGAACAGCTGACGTTACTGAACCCCAATAACACGGCAGCAAGTGTTGACTGTGCAGACGGCACTTCCGAGCGCCAACTGGCGGTGTTGTAGCTCAGGGATAATACTGAAAACAGAGGAGCCAGAGGTGTAATTGGAGAAACTTTCAAATCTGTAGTAGTGAGAATGTGGACAGAGCAGGAGAAATTGCCGTCCGCACAGCAGGGGAACAGCTGACGTTACTGAACCCCAATAACACGGCAGCAAGTGTTGACTGTGCAGACGGCACTTCCGAGCGCCAACTGGCGGTGTTGTAGCTCAGGGATAATACTGAAAACAGAGGAGCCAGAGGTGTAATTGGAGAAACTTTCAAATCTGTAGTAGTGAGAATGTGGACAGAGCAGGAGAAATTGCCGTCCGCACAGCAGGGGAACAGCTGACGTTACTGAACCCCAATAACACGGCAGCAAGTGTTGACTGTGCAGACGGCACTTCCGAGCGCCAACTGGCGGTGTTGGAGCTCAGGGATTACAGTGCAGGTGGTAGAAACATGAACAGAACAGGAGACCTGGATACTGTTGCCAACCAATTATTTATTCTGGAAGAGGACTGGCAAATTCATGAGAGATCCAGGCCTTGTTCATTTTGAGAAAAGTAAGCCGGTCAATGTTATCGGAGGATAGTCGCATGCGACGGTCTGTTAGTACACCACCTGCGGCACTAAAGACGCGTTCCGATAATACACTAGCAGCAGGGCAAGCTAGCACCTCCAATGCATACTGACTAAGCTCTGGCCATGTATCCAGCTTACAGACCCAAAACTTGAAGGGAGAAGAGCCGTCTGGGAGTACACTAAGAGGACAAGACATGTAGTCTGTCACCATCTTACGGAAACATTGCCTCCTGCTGACTGGAGCCGTCTGTGATGGTGTAGACATTTGTGGCGGCGGGGACACAAAACTTTGCCACATTTCGGCCATACTGGTCTTGCCTTGTGCTGAGGCGCTGCTTCTGCTCCCTCTTTGTGCAGAGCTTCCTCCACTGCCTCGACGCACTGAGCTGCTTTGTAAAGCACTAGCAGCACTGTTCTCGGTTGGAATGGAGAACATGATGGAATGCACCAGTGCGTCTTGGTACTCCCGCATTTTACGCTCCCGGTTCAATGGTGTTATGAGGCTTTGTAAGTTGTCCCGGTAGCGAGGATCTAGGAGGGTGGACACCCAATAATCAGCCGTGTTGAGAATGTGGGCGATGCGGCGGTCGTTTCTCAGGTACTGCAGCATGAAATCAACCATGTGCTGCAGACTGCCAACTGGCCAAGAAACGTCCCCTGCTTGAGGCGTGATCTCTGCCTGCTCTGCATCACCCCACCCTCGCTCTAGATACTGACTACTAGAGCATTGTGTACCTCCCTCCTCTGGACAGATGTCTTCCTCATCCATTGACTCCTCCTCATCCTCCTCACAAAGTGTCCCCTGCCTAGGCCTTTGTGAGGAACAACGTTGCGCAGACTGTAGAGAAGCAGATGGCATTTGTGACTCCTCATCCTCCACCTCTTCCAAAACCTCATCCCTTAGTGCTTGCAGTGTTTTTTCAAGCAGGCAGATAAGGGGGATAGTCATGCTGACTAGTGCATCATCTGCACTCACCATCCGCGTGGAATAATCGAAGGCACGCAAAACGTGGCAAATGTCCTTCATAGAGGCCCACTCAGTGGTGGTGAAGTGTGAACGGCGCGCACTGCGACTTGTTTGCGCCTGCTGCAGCTGGTACTCCATTACTGCTGCCTGCTGCTCACATAACCTCTCCAACATATGTAACGTTGAATTCCACCTGGTGGGTAGGTCACATATGATGCGATGTTCCGGAAGACGTAATCGGCGCTGCAGAGCTGCAATGCGTGATCTTGCATTGCTGGAACGCCGCAAGTGAGCGCACTCTATGCGGACCTTGTGAAGCAGTGCATCAAGATCCGCATAGTCCCTCAAAAAACTCTGCACGACCAAGTTGAGCACATGTGCCAGACATGGGATGTGAGTGAGGTTGCCTAGGCCCAGAGCTGCCACCAGATTTCGGCCACTGTCACACACTACCATGCCTGGCTGGAGATTCGCTGGCACAAACCACACGTCGCTCTGCTGCTTGATGGCATTCCAGAGCTCCTGCGCTGTGTGGCTTCGATTCCCCAAAGAAATTAATTTTAATACGGCCTGTTGACGTTTGGCCACGGCTGTGCTCATATCGGTCATCATAACAGGTAACCGTTCACGGGTCGATGTGGAGGTAGACCGTGACGGCTCCTGCAGCGCTGATTCAGAGGAACTGGAGCATGAGGAGGAGTAAATGTGTACATACTGGATTCCTGCAATCCTTGGAGTTTGCAGAACACGTACAGCGCCACTCTCAAGATTTGCACCCGGCTCCACAACATTTACCCAATGGGCAGTGAGGGAAAGGTATCGTCCCTGTCCATGCTTACTGGTCCACGCATCGGTGGTCAGGTGGACCTTGCTACTGACGGCGTTTTGTAGCGCATGTTTAATTTTTCCCTCCACATGATGTTGCAGGGCAGGGACGGCTTGCCTGCTGAAATAAAAGCGGCTGGGCACGTTGTATTGTGGGACTGCCAATGCCATAAAGTTACGGAATGTGTCAGTCTCCACCAGCCTGAATGATAGCATTTCAAGGGCCAGTAGTTTAGCAATGCCAGCATTCAGAGCCTGTGCTCGGGGGTGGTTTGCCGAGTATGGGCGCCTTTTCTCCCATGCCTGTGCTAACGATGGCTGTAGACTGGCCTGGGAGTGTGGGGATGACTGGGAAAGTGGTGCTGTGGGTGGAATTACACTGTGTCTCTGTACAACAGTGCCAGAGATTCTTCCATGGCGATCCTGTGAGGAAGCCGAACCAGCTGTGTGTGAGCTGGAGGAAGAGGCTACAACACGAGCTGAAGAGGTGGTAGGTGGCGCTGTAGGTTGGCCTAGGTCTTCAGTGTGTTTTTGTAACTCCACCACGTGCTTGGTCCGCACATGTTTCCACATATTTGTGGTATTGAGGTTGCTGACACTTTTCCCTCTTTTCACCTTCTGATTACACAGCTTGCATTTGACAAAGCAAATGTCATCTGCAACTGTGTCAAAAAAGGACCAGGCACTGCAAGTCTTGGGAGCGCCCGCTTTGGATTTTGGAAGAGCCATGCTCCTAATGGGTGCCGAAGTGGAGGCTACAGGCAACCAAGTCTGCCCCCTCCCTCTCCCTCCTTTTTGGGCCGTTCGGGGAATTTCTTCCTCAGAGCTGCTCCCACCACCTTCCTGTCCCTCACGCCATGATGGGTCAAGGACCTCATCATCTACACCACCCTCTTCAAACAACTGCTTCTCCTGGGTAGTCTCGACAGCACAGTACGCACCAGAAAGTGGCACCTGAGTCTCATCATCAGATGCGTACTGAGGTGTGCTGCTGACCATAGGCACTGGCCCACCCGCCTCTTCAGATTCAGAGAGACAAAACGGTTGCGCATCACTGCATACTGCCTCTTCTTCAAATTCTAGAATTCTGCTTGGCTGGCCCCCTCTTTCCAAGCCAAGAGATTCAGAGAACAGAAGTAGAGATGGCTCCTGTCCAGGGCTCTCTGACTGCCTGGGCAATTTGGCAGGTGGTGAAGAGACAGATGGGTGCTCTTCAGTGCTCAGGACCTGAGAGGATCTGGAACTAATTGAAGTCGATGCGTTAGCTGCCATCCATCCGACAACGGCTTCAATTTGGTCCTCGCGCAGCAGTGGGGTACGGCTAGCTCCTACAAAGCTGCGCATAAAGGACTGTTCCCTGGTAAAACTGGGGGATGCTGAGTCACTGGTGCCCGCAGCAGGCACAGAATCCCCACGTCCTCTCCCTGCAGGCACAGAATCCTCACGTCCTCTCCCTGCAGAAACTCCACGCCCACGCCCACGCCCACGACCACATGCCTTACTCCCTGCCTTCTTCATCTTGGTAGACTGATAAAGATAGGCAGAAAAGTACTAAGGGCTTAGTGTGCTTATTCCTGAACAGCTGCTAACAGGTATAAGAAACACTAATTTTATAAAGTGTGGACTAGACTTTAATATGAGCTAATGTGACCTACACAACTGTAAAGTGGAGTGTTTGGTGAACTTTATTTAGGTTTATTTTTGTCACAAAAAGACACTGGATGTGCCTAAAGATGTAATAACGATAGTATCACAAACTTTTTGTAGCTATTACAATGTAGGAAGGTAACCTACAATGCAATAGATGAGGCTGCAAAAAATAGGCTAATACTAATCTGGCTGGGGCTGCAGGGCCCAATGCTGCAGAAAGGCTCCTCTAACTACTCCTATATAGTGTGTTTGGAACCAATTTAGCTGAATACGGATGGAACCACCACACTAATAGGAGATATCAGGAAAAATTATGAATTGGCAAAAAAGGACAATGTATGAGGCAGTGACACACACTGAGTGCACTACAACCAGACGTGGTTGAAGCACACACTACAGGGTGAGCTGCACTCACACACCAGACCTTGCAGACAGCGGTGAACAGTACAGATGCAGAGCACTGTGCACTAGCGCTGCAAGACCAAAAAAATTTCTCTATCTACTCCTATATAGTGTGTTTGGAACCAATTTAGCTGAATACGGATGGAACCACCACACTAATAGGAGATATCAGGAAAAATTATGAATTGGCAAAAAAGGACAATGTATGAGGCAGTGACACACACTGAGTGCACTACAACCAGACGTGGCTGAAGCACACACTACAGGGTGAGCTGCACTCACACACAGAGACCTTTCAGAAAGCGGTGAACAGCACAGAGAACTGTGCACTAGCGCTGCAAGGCACAGCGATTTATAAAGTAGCTTGGGTAAAGCAGAATAGACCAAATAGGTAGCTAAAACTGTCCCTCAGAAAAACAGCGTCCTATCCCTAACTGAATTCACAGCAGAGTGAGCTCAAAATGGCGGCGGCGGCTTTTATAGTGCATCATGACATAATTTCAGCAGCCAATCACAGCCATGCCATTAGTTAAGATGCCTACATGCCTAACAGGATGTGCCCACACTTCTTAGGATCCTCATTGGCTGAATAAAATGAAAATGGCTCATTGCATTATGGGAACTTCCGATTCCGGTATACGATATTGCAAAAGTATCGGAATTAAGTATCGGAATTCCGATACCGCGAATATCGACTGATACCCGATATTTCAGTATCGGAATGCTCAACACTAGTGCTCGCTCATCACTAATGACAACCAAAAACATCCAAATAATCCTGATCAAAAAGTTCACATACCCTGGTGATTTTGGCCTGATAATGTGGCACCCCAGGGGTCTGGTTTCCACAGTAATAGCCATATTACGTCTGTGAGCAGGTGGGAGGTCTCCTGGTCAGGAATCCTATGCATGCCACACCTCCTGCCCAGTCCTGGGAGGGGAAGAACTTCCCCTATATAAAACTAGGGCTGAGGCAGGGTTAGAAAAGAGAAGAGAAGAAGAGGAGTCCCAGACAGAGACATAGTCTGGTCTGGAGAGGAGCGGCTATAGGAAAGAAAGATCAGGAGCTCAGTGGGAGCAGTGCTAAAAGGAAACAGGGGCTGGAAGCTGTAGAGCTCGCCCTGATTGAAGAGTTCTTACCGGACCCGGAGTCCGAGGCTGTGGGGACTAATCCTTACCCAGCAGCAGAAACCGCCCGGCAGGGGATTTCAGGTCCTCTGGCCAAGAAACCCGAAGTCACGGTCACACGCAAGGGACCAGCACCGCCGTCGTGGAGCGGAAGCTACCAGAAGGCCCCGAGTCACCGGCCATACGGGTGAGCACCACACGGTACACTCAGGGACGTGGGCTACTTTTACCCGCCTCTAGCAAGGTAGCCAGAAGAGTATCATTAGTTGGGGAGGCCTACAACTCCGCCTGGCCAGGGGAGATCCCATCTGCTCGCGGACTGACCAGGCCCCGATCGCTAGCCAGTACTCCGGGAGGGTCTACCTTTGCCACCAGTAAAGACCCCGAACTACACCGCACCGTCTCCGAGTGTTTCATCATCCACGTCCGCTGCCCTGAGGCCATACCCCTCCCGTTGGGGGTTATACCATCCACGCTGCACAACTGTACCACCGGCCTCAGCGGTCTGCCCTGCAGCGGCGGTTTCATAACCGCACTCAACGGGTGGCGTAGTCGAACATTCTAACATCTACTGCTAAATACTGCCACTCAGTTTGACTCCCTGGGCACGGACCGGGTCACCGCCACGAGACTACTACCCCTATCAGATCCGGCTCCGGGTAGGCCCCCGCGCGCGCAACGCTACTCAGCACAGGCCCAGGGGCGCGTCAACTTTTGGCGTAGTCGGCAGGATTCCGTGCCCGCAACCACCGGGTACTACGTGCCTGAAAAAGAGACTTTTAAACTTACCTGTGGTGAAGATTCCCGCCATCCGACGCCATCTTCTACCTCCTTCCCGCCATCCGTGCAGTTTTCCCGCCGTTGGACGCCATCTTGAAGACGCCGCGCGGGAAGAAGAGGGGCGTGGACTCCGAAAGCCCGCGAGAACTGAAGCCCCGCCTCACGTCCGGACGTTGCGTAAGGTCCTGGAAGGAGCCCAGCAGACGCCGACGTCACAGGAGCGCGACGGAAGGTCCTCGACCCTGACGATCCACTGCGGAGCCGCGGCCTACGGAAGAGGATCATCGCAAGGTAGGCCACGGTCCACTAGGGGGGAGGAAGATGTCGGATACGGAGGAGAGCTTCACTGACGCAGCCACCGCCAGCGCCACTGCTGCTGCGTTCATGCCTTTCACTATGCCCTATATCCCGGGGGCAGCCTGGCTACCCCAGTACTCAGGGGAGTCACATACCCTGAATGACTTTAGGGAAAAGCTGGATAGCCTCTTCCAGGTGTACCCCCTCACAGCAGAGCAAAAAGTGAGCATCCTGGTGGCCCAACTAACCGGGGCAGCCCAAAGGGAGGTAAAGTCCTGGCCACCTGGGAGGAGGACTGTCGCAGGGATATTAACCCGGCTGAAGGACACCTTTGATATCCGCACCTCAGCCGAGATTAAGCTTAGATTCTACGGGTGCAAACAGCGAGCACATGAGAATATAAGGGACTATGCACTAAACCTACAAGAGGCCCTGAGAGCCATTAAGCAGACCGACCCTGACGGCGTGGGAAATGAGGACAGGCTGTTGACCGAACAATTTATAGAGGGACTATATTGCAATGCCCACCGAACCCAGTTGCGGGCAATGGCCTTACAGGATCCTCATCTGGACTTTGCACAGTTCAAGGACAGAGCCATCCGGGTGCTCCGAGAACCGGCACCGGGTGGCGTTGTGACCCACAGGCGCCCTACTACCGCTTACCACCAGGAGGCGGCGCCCTTGTCGGCAGGGCCTATGGGAGCTGATGCGCAGGCTTTGAACAATGACCCGGCTCCAGACCTGCACCATCAGGTCCAAGAGCTAGCTAAAAGCGTTGCTGCGCTAACCCGAACTGTGCAGTCGTTACAGGTTTCTGCTCCAGGGAAGATCCAGCTGGCATCCGGACCGGAGGACATCCCGTGGCGTCGACCAAGGAGGACCCCACCGGCCAGAGGAAGACCCAGCGACCGATACAACGAGGACGGACAACCCATCTGCCCCCGCTGTAATCAACCCGGACATATGGCAAGGTACTGTCCTTTAAACTGGCACAACCTGGGGTAGAGGGCCAACCCCTAGGAATAAGATCACCAGGCCCATCGAACTGGCGTGACAAATATGTGGGAGGACGTCCAGTTTTGCCTGTGGTACTGGATGGCATTCCTATGAGTGCCCTACTTGACACCGGGTCACAGGTCACCACCATCCCGTACGTGCTCTTCAAGCAGTACTGGAATGACTCGGATATAACCCGCTACCCTGACGACGACTTGAGTATCATCGCCAGCAATGGTCAACCCGTGCCACAGATCGGATTCAAAGAGATGACCATTAAAATCGGTAGAGTCGAACTGGCAGCACAGGGACTGATCATTGTAGACATTGACAAGCGCGAGAGTCACCCAAAGATAACGCTAGGAACTAATGTGATTGAAAATTGTCTTGCAGAGCTGATTTTCATTTTACAGCAGGTTGCCAAGAACGCCAGCTCCGGCCAGCAGCGAGTGCTCCAAAAAGAGATCCGGGCACTGATGCGGCGGCAACAGGTGGAACTCTCCGGTGGTGAGATTGGAAGCGTGAGAATGTGTGACCCTTTCCCTATTGCCATGCCCCCAAAAAGTGAAATGATGATTTGGTGCCGGGCAGCTATTGGTCTGAGAGGTAGAGACTACCAAGCAATGGTAGAACCCGTCTACTCAGACAGTAGGCCCACCATTTTGACAGCACGGGGGGTGGTTGATGTACGCCATGGGAGGGTGCCCGTTCGCATAATAAATATCGGGAAGAGGGAAGTGTACCTGCCCCGGTATGCTACGCTAGCCAAATTGTATACCATCAACCAAAATTCTGTACAGTCCGTGGAACCCTTGCCTCCATCTCATCCAGAGGAAGGTAACGGCTCTAAGAAACCAATAGAGGACTGGTGTCAGCAACTACATTTGGGTACTGACTCCACTCCCTCACACCAGAAACAGGGAGTCTATCGGGTGGTTCAAGAGTACGAGAGAGTGTTTAGTAAACACCCGTTAGACTTCGGGCGAGTAAAGGGGGTAGAACACCATATCCCCACGGGAGACCATCCTCCCATAAAGGAGAGATACCGACCCGTACCCCCTGCACACTACCAACACGCCAAGGGGATGCTTAGAGACATGAAGGAGGCTGGGGTAATCAGGGATAGCTGTAGCCCCTGGGCAGCTCCACTAGTCTTGGTTAAAAAAAAAGACAACACCATGAGAATGTGTGTAGATTACCGGAAAATCAACCGTATCACACACAAAGATGCGTACCCCTTACCAAGGATAGAGGAGTCTTTGGCTGCTTTAAAATCTGCTAACTTCTTCTCTACTTTGGATCTCACTAGCGGGTACTGGCAGGTTCCTGTAGCAGAGGCGGACCGGGAGAAGACCGCATTCACCACCCCAATGGGACTTAGCGAGTTTACCTGCATGCCGTTCGGACTCTGCAACGCACCAGGAACCTTCCAACGGTTGATGGAATGCTGTCTGGGACACCGAAACTTCGAGACGGTCCTGTTATACCTGGACGATGTCATCGTCTACTCCAAGACCTACGAGGACCACCTGAAACACCTGGCAGAAGTGTTCGAAGCCCTGGCAAACTACGGCCTAAAGGTGAAACCCTCCAAGTGTCACCTCCTGAAACCAAGGGTGCAGTACCTGGGACACGTGGTGAGTGCTGACGGAGTGGCTCCCGACTCTGATAAGATCACCGCAATTAAGGAATGGCCAAGCCCCTCCAGCGTAAAGGAAGTGAGGCAGTTCCTCGGGTTGGTAGGCTACTACCGAAGATTCATTCCCGGTTTCACCAAAAAGGCAGCTCCTATGCAAGACCTCCTGATAGGCCAGTCCAGGAAGGCCAAGAACCAGAAGCCGCCCTTCAGATGGGAGAAACTGGAAGAAGAGTCCTTCCGCCAGCTGAAGATGGCCCTCACGGGGGATGAAATCCTGGCGTACCCTGATTACAGCCAGCCCTTTATCCTCTACACCGACGCAAGTAACATCGGGCTAGGAGCCGTACTGTCCCAGATCCAGCAGGGGAAAGAACGGGTAATTGCTTACGCCAGCCGAAAACTGCGACCCACCGAAAGAAACCCTGAGAATTACAGCTCATTCAAGCTAGAATTCCTGGCAGTGGTGTGGGCAGTTACCGAACGCTTTAAGCACTACCTCGCCTCTTCCCGGTTCACCGTGTACACGGATAACAACCCGTTGACACACCTGGATACGGCAAGACTCGGTGCCCTGGAGCAGAGATGGATGGCCCGCCTGTCCAACTACGAGTTCACGATCAAGTACCGGGCAGGACGCTCCAATACCAACGCGGATGCCTTGTCCAGAATGCCAAACCTACCGGACGTAGGGGAAGATCCAGAGGAACTGGAAGAGGTTGAACTCCCCGCGTTCCACCGTCATGGGACTATCCAGTATTCCCACCGTGTAAGGAGTAAGCAATCCGCTACGTTCAACCCCTTACCTCATTACAACTGGGCGGGAACGCAAGACAGTGACCCCGCCGTCCGACTGGTGAAGGAGATGCTGACTCAGCCAGATGCCCGCCTTGACCCAGACGCTCCGGAGGAGGCCAAGCAACTGTGGATTGAGAAGAGTCGACTGTTCCTTTACAAGGGGAAGTTGTGCCGCAGAATAGTTAACTCCCGGACGCATGAACTGATCTGGCAAGTAGTGGTGCCAAGAAGAGACGCGGCTATGGTACTGGAGGCATACCACGACGGAGCTGGGCACTTCGGGTGGAAGAAGCTGGAGTTCCTGCTGCGCGGGCGGTTCCACTGGGTAGGCATGAGGGGAACCATCGAGAGGTGGTGCAGAGACTGTGGCCCATGCAACCTAAGAAGGAAGGACCGTGCCAGCCAGAAGACTCCCCTGCAGTCCATCGTCACCAGGCAGCCGTTGGAACTGGTAGCCTTGGATCATGTAAAACTGACCCCCAGCAGAAGTGGCTACGTCTATGCGTTAACCATCGTGGATCACTACTCCCGGTTCTTGGTTGTCGTCCCCGTTAAGGACTTAACGGCTCAAACAGCAGCTCGAGCCTTCCAGCAGCACTTCTGCCGTTCACACGGATACCCAGAGCAGGTGCTGACGAACCAAGGACCTGCCTTTGAAGCGGAAGTCTTCCAGGAGTTCTGCACTCTGTATGGCTGCCGGAAGATAAGAACAACACCCTATCATCCGCAAACCAATGGACTCTGTGAGAAAATGAACCAGGTGGTGATAGACCTTCTGAAAACATTGCCCCTGGAAGAGCGCAATCTGTGGCCTGAGAAACTGCCTGATCTGGTGGACCTATACAACCACATCCCGGTAGGTTCTACCAACTGTACCCCGGCTTACCTAATGAGAGCAAGACCTGGTAAGCTTCCTGTTGATCTGGAGATGGGAGTCCTGACACCCGAGGACACTTCACCAGAAGCAGACTGGGACACAGAAAGGCAGCAGCAGTACCGGAAAGTACAGGAGAGCGTGGAGCGAAGTCTCTGTCAAGCTAGAGAAAGACAGGAGAAGACTTACAACCAATATGCTCCCGCTGTTCCCATGGTACCTGGAGAGCAGGTCTTGAAGAGGAAGAGACGGCTCCACAAGTTGGACGACCAGTGGGAGAAGGACCCGTACACCGTACTACCCTCAAGCCATGAGAACCCGAAAGTCTGCACAATCAGTAAGGACGGAGGAGAAACCACGGCCATTGTATCCCGAGATCATCTGAAGAAGTGTCCCGAGCAGTTACGAAACCCTGAAGAAGATCAAGAAAATCCTCAACCCGTAGAGGAAAGGGAGGAGATGGTTAGTACTGTACTCGGAGACTTCCCTCGGTCTTGGACTCAAGTAAATGGCGCTGTTGTGGTACCCGTCCTCACCTTCCTCCAACCAGCATCCCAAGTGCCTACGGAGAAACAGGTAGAGCTGGAAGAGCAGCCGGTCCAGGAGGCAGAAGACCCCACACAAGCAGACCAGGAGGATCAACCCTCTGCTTATAGTGAGCCTGCCGTACCCCTAGTGAGCCAAAGAGCCCGTAGACAGCTGCCCAGTTTATCTTTGACAGCTCCTACACCCCGTAGCTCAGGACCAGTCAGTCAGCTCCGTAGGTCCACTAGAGTCACTAAAGGCCAGTTGCCCGTACGTTGGAGGATCTAAGTGTTTAGACTGTTTATTTGTATTTACCTGTTTCCTGTTACTTGCAAATAATTGTGTATTTTTAGTTATTTTATAGGTGTCGTTTAGGGATTATCCGGAATCCTTTGTACATATGTTTGGAGCGTAACCCAGGAATGGACTAAAGACTGTTAAGGACTCGGGGCAGGACAGACCCCTACCTGGTTACGGCTCCCTGTTCTTTGGTGAAATGGACACCCTTGTTTTCTTCAAAAACTGCACCCGGTTGCGGACACGCCGTGACCATTCTAATGTGTTTTTCTTTATTGTACTGTTTCTGTTTATACTTGTTATGTTTACAAAAATCTGTTTAGTCCCGGAGTACTAAATTTCACTAGGGGGGAATGTGGCACCCCAGGGGTCTGGTTTCCACAGTAATAGCCATATTACGTCTGTGAGCAGGTGGGAGGTCTCCTGGTCAGGAATCCTATGCATGCCACACCTCCTGCCCCTATATAAAACTAGGGCTGAGGCAGGGTTAGAAAAGAGAAGAGAAGAAGAGGAGTCCCAGACAGAGACATAGTCTGGTCTGGAGAGGAGCGGCTATAGGAAAGAAAGATCAGGAGCTCAGTGGGAGCAGTGCTAAAAGGAATCAGGGGCTGGAAGCTGTAGAGCTCGCCCTGATTGAAGAGTTCTTACCGGACCCGGAGTCCGAGGCTGTGGGGACTAATCCTTACCCAGCAGCAGAAACCGCCCGGCAGGGGATTTCAGGTCCTCTGGCCAAGAAACCCGAAGTCACGGTCACACGCAAGGGATCAGCACCGCCGTCGTGGAGCGGAAGCTACCAGAAGGCCCCGAGTCACCGGCCATACGGGTGAGCACCACACGGTACACTCAGGGACGTGGGCTACTTTTACCCGCCTCTAGCAAGGTAGCCAGAAGAGTATCATTAGTTGGGGAGGCCTACAACTCCGCCTGGCCAGGGGAGATCCCATCTGCTCGCGGACTGACCAGGCCCCGATCGCTAGCCAGTACTCCGGGAGGGTCTACCTTTGCCACCAGTAAAGACCCCGAACTACACCGCACCGTCTCCGAGTGTTTCATCATCCACGTCCGCTGCCCTGAGGCCATACCCCTCCCGTTGGGGGTTATACCATCCACGCTGCACAACTGTACCACCGGCCTCAGCGGTCTGCCCTGCAGCGGCGGTTTCATAACCGCACTCAACGGGTGGCGTAGTCGAACATTCTAACATCTACTGCTAAATACTGCCACTCAGTTTGACACCCTGGGCACGGACCGGGTCACCGCCACGAGACTACTACCCCTATCAGATCCGGCTCCGGGTAGGTCCCTGCGCGCGCAACGCTACTCAGCACAGGCCCAGGGGCGCGTCAATAACATGCACAGAATTTGACACAAATGGGTTTGAATGGCTACTAAAGGTAACATCCTCACCTATGACCTGTTTGCTTGTAATCAGTGTGTGTGCATAAAGCTGAGTGAGTTTCTGGGATCCAGACACTGACGTTTCTGGATTTTGAGATGGGGAAAGCAAAAGAATTATCAACGGATCTACGGGAAAAGGTAGTTGAACTGTATAACACAGGAAAGGGAGGCAAAAAGAGTATAACACAGGAAAGGGATACAAAAAGGTATCCCAGGAATTGATAATGCCAGTCTGCAGTGTTCAAACTGTGATTAACAAATGGAAAATCAGATGCTCTGTAAAAACCAAACCACAGTCAGGTAGACCAACAAAAATTTCAGCCACAACTGCCAAGAAAATTGTTCGGGATGCAAAGAAAAACCAACAAATAACATCAGCTGAGAACACACTTAGGGGTGTACTCACTTTTGTTGCCAGCGGTATAGACATTAATGGCTGTGTGTTGAGTTATTTTGCAGGCACACCAAATTTACAGTTAAACAAGCTGTACACTGACTACTGTACATTGTATCAAAGTGTCGCATCTTCAGTGTTGTCCCATCAAAAATATATATATGTATTCCGGCCCATTTTTGGAGTTTTGTGTGAAATTATGTCCAATTTGCCTTTTTTTTCAGTTTTTTTGTGTTGTTCCAATAAACACAAAGGAAATAAACATGCGTGTAATAAAACATGTGTAATTTTCTGAAACAATTTCAAGGGTGCCAGCACTTTCCGCCATGACTGTATATGCAGGTAGAGTCCTTAACCCCTTTACAACCCAAAGTGGTTTGCACGTTAATGACCAGGCCAATTTTTACAATTCTGACCACTGTCACTTTATGAGGTAATTACTCTGGAACGCTTCAACGGATCCCCCTGGTTCTGAGAATATTTTTTCATGACATATTGTACTTTATGATTGTGGTAAAATTTCTTCGATATCACTTGTGTTTATTTGTGAAAAAAACAGATATTTGGCGAAAATTTTGCAATTTTCAAAATTTGAATTTTTATGCCCCTAAATCGGAGAGATATGTCACACAAAAAAAGTTAATAAATAACATTTCCCATATGTCTACTTTACATCAGCACAATTTTGGAACCCAATTTTATTTTTATTAGGGAGCTATAAGGGTTAAAATTGACCAGCGATTTCTCATTTTTCCAACAAAATTTGCAAAACCATTTTATTAGGGACCGCATCACATTTGAAGTCACTTTGAGGGGTCTTTATGACTGAAAATACCCAAAAGTGACACCATTCTTAAAACTGCACCCCTCAGTGAATCGGGTCATCATGGCAACATCCGGGAAGCCGCGGCACACATTGCTGGACGCCGGCAGGAGAGGTGACTATCCCGATCACCTCCCCTTGCCCCCGCAATGCTGCGAACGACTTCGATCGCAGCATTGCGGGGTTAATGTGCGGGACCTCTCCCAGCACATAGCACCGGGTGTCGGCTGTGACAATCAGTTGACACCCGGCGGCGATCACGCCCGCACAGCCTGTGTGGGGGCGCGATCGCAAAGATGTACTAATACGTATCAGGCTCTTAAGTCTCAGGGCGCAGATACGTATCAGTACGTCTTGGGCTTTAAAGAAGTTAAAATTATGTGAAAATGGGAAAAGTCACAAAACTTTGCAACTTTTCAAGAGCTTTATGCCAGTTTTCTGGCAAAAACACTGGTGAATCGGGTTCATAATCTCAAATCCTTTCAGCTCCCTTTAATTAGACTACTTTCAACAAACTAATTATAAGTATTGGGTCTGTTTTTTTTTAATGCTTTTAAAATAATTGTAAATATTTTCAATCCCCTTTTGTTATAAGGATTTCCCAAAAATTAGCTAATCATAGGTTGTCCTGCATTCGTGACAGTGATTGACTGCGCGGTCACTTGGAAGTTTACATTGGCATCACTACAGGGCAGATAAAGAAGGACTGTCAGGGACCCCCAGAGTGTGGTAAAATGCGCCAACTAATTCATAATTCATTTAATTCTCACACAATATACTAAGTTAGTGTAAGTCTACAAAAAAGCAACAAAACTTGGTGCTAAAAAAATTGAGCATAACTTTTTGAAAAATGAGCCAGGTTATGCCAAATCTTACATATTTTGTGACTTTGTGATCAGTTATCAACACAAATATTTTACTCAAATTACCAGATCGATGGATAAGCATTGGGACTTTTCCCTAAATCTCTCCAAAACATCACCGCTTATAGAAGACCACCCTCATATCCAGATCAGATTTTCTGTGAGAGATGCCCAGATTCACAATATAGTATGCATACTGGCCATCTATGAGAAGTCCACCCCAATGGAAGTCCAGTTATTAAAGGAGATTTTACTGTTTATATAAGGGGCAGACAATGACAGTGAAGGGCCCTTAATCAGGACTTCTGATCTGGGCCCCCCACCCTCCATCAGGCACCACCTACATATACATTTCCATGTATATTTATATTAGGCACACATATAAAATTTGCACATGCTAATACTCTATACACATTTTAACGTATGCATATACATAGTGCACACAAACATAAAATACGGACATACACATAAGATGCACATACACAGTATAGAGTCCCGGTAGTCCTCATAGTTTTAAGCATGGACCCTGGCAAATTGTAGACGGACTTTTATTGTTCATGGGCTTTAAGGGAGAGAGGCTTCCTTTGTGGAGGACACTCATGAATGCCATTCATTTGCAGTGTACACCGTGTCGTGTCATGGAAAACACTCACCCTAGTTTGGCTTTCTACTTCTTCAGCTAATAGCAATGAATTTGCCTGTCGATTTTCTTCTCATCACAAGATGCTTTTGTTTAGATGTTAACTTCCATCTGACTGATAAGAAAAGCTTTGCTGATCTTCTTGTAGACTTCACAATTTTTGTAAAGAAATTATTTTCTTTCTCAGAAATGTCTTGTGACATTTCTCTTCTATGTGGTGCCACTTACCCTTCTCATCAGAGGACGCTTTTGTTTAGGTGTTAACTTCCATAGTCGGCCTGGACGTCTCTGTAAGATGGTTGCAGTTCCATCTTTGTTATAGTTTTGCATCACTTTTGCTACAGTATTCTGACTGATAAGTAAAGTTTTGCTGATCTTCTTGTAGACTTCACATTTATTGCAAAGAAATTATTTTCTTTCTCAGGTTTTGTGACATTTCCCTTCTATGTGGTGCCATTGCTGATAGCATGAAATGGGAAGGAGTTTTCTTTATTAAGTAACTTCCTTTTACAGACACCTGTCTGCTGGACATCTGTTTAATGAATAATTACACTTACCTGTGGTTCAGTTCTTGTTAATTAGAATTTTGTTGTCTAAACTTAGCTTTTCTCTTAAGACTGTTACTGGGATGTTCTCATTTTTGAAACATGATCTTGAATGAGTTTGTTAAGAAAATTACTTTTTTGGGGTCTGCAAAATACCAAATCTTGTTTGCATTCAATGGCTCAAATTTGCGAGAGTATTTTGTAGTATGGTATCCCATATAAAATGATGATTCTGAAAGGAAACTACAGGTTTGCTGACAAATCTATTTGGGTGTACTGATTTATGCTAAACACTGTATATATATATATATATATATATATATATATATATATATATATATATATAACCTTATAAGTTTGGTATCACAGTAATCGTACTACTGACTCTGAATCATTTTGTACAACACAATACACACTGTAAAATGAAGGAACCCAAACCTGGCATTTTTTCTCATTTTTCAACATATTATATGATAAAATGAATGGTGTTGTTCAAAACTACAACATTAAGCTTCAGCACACTGTGATTTGCTGATCTGTAAGATGCGTTCTTTGTGCTGTGAAAATACACAGCTGTGATATCTCACCAAATATTCATAGTGGGAACTTAAAATTATGTTTTTCTGCCATGATTAAGGATGGTTTGGATGTATGAAATGACGCGCCCCCTGGGCCATGTTGTTAGGGATACCCGGAGCCGGATCAGATGGGGGTTGTAGTCTCCGAGTGGCTGTGACCCGGTCCGTGCCCAGGGTGTCAAACTCAGTGTGTGGCAGTCCTACAGATGTTATTAGAGTTCTTTGTGTCGACTACGCCACCCGTTGATTTGCGGTCAAAAGGCCGCCGCTGCAGCAGGGTCCGCTGAGGCTGTTGGTATGTGTGCAGCTTTGGTAGTATAACCCCCAACGGGAGGGGTATAGCCTCAGGGGGTCAGATGTAGAGGATGGTGGTTGTGAAGGTGCAGGATGAATCAGCAAGAAGACTCAGAGTCGGGCTGTGCAGTTCAGGGGTTTTTACTTACGGGTGTTCTTATGGTCACTCTGGCCTGAAGCGACCACCCGAGCCGTGCTGCGTCCACCAGGTCCTGGACTCGGCTAACCCCCAGGCAGTTCTGGAGCGTGGTCCTGAGCTCCTGTCTGACTTTCCCTCTCTTCTGACCGTTCTCACCAGGGATCCACCTATGTCCGGCTCCCTCGGGTCTCTTGGTGGGTACACCTCCTCTGGGTTCCCTGACCCTATACTTGGTCTGCCTTCCTGGTGGATTTGGTGAGGGTCGTGGCAGATCCTGCCCACGACCTCCGGTCTCTGGCTAAGGTGTGCTTTTCTCTCTGCCAGCTTGGGATCCGGTACCCTAGGTGCCAACCCTTCACCCTGTTGTTTGTATTCTGGGGTCTTGGGGTTCCTGCTTGTTTTCTCTGGGTCCTTCTGACTCCTCTCTCTCTCTTGGCCTTGGAGCTGGGCCCAGCCGGAACCACAACTCCCTGTCAGCCCTTCTGGCTGAGCTTCTCTGCTCTGCTCCTCTGACTAAACTCTGACAGACTGACCCTGTCCTAAGATGGTGCCCACCTTATATACTCCCTCTATGTGTGAGCTCAGGTGACCAGCACCCAATGAGCTCCTAGCATTACCCAGACTGCTCCCCCTATCTGCCCCTACACTACTGGGATGTTCCACCCCCCTCCCAATCCAGCCAGGAACAGACACTGTCGTACCTGCACATTTCTCTAGTGGGAGTACCATCGATCTGTTCCCCGGAAATGGGATGTGTGTAGTGCATGCAGCTAACTGAGCTCAGTTCCACACTCCATCCTTACTCGGGAGTGGAATATCACACCTCTGGGTTGAGGTGCAATACCCCTGTAGCAGCCGAATCCTCAGGGTGCTACAGAAACATGTTGACCTTTTATTTCTATCTTTGTGGAATTAAGGCTGCATGAACCAGTCACCAACCATTATCTGTATATGTACAAATATTAAGTGCTACTGAGTGCTGTAGGAAAAACTTAGAATAGTGAGGTAATTTGATAGTCCTGCCACAAATAATCTGTTTCTACTGCACACTTAAAATCTCTGATAGTGGGAATGAACATGATTGCCTGCAGTAGTGCACTCCTGAGAGCTGGTGCAGCAGAGAAAATGTCTTGGACATGAGAGTGGGAGGTCCTGATTATGGAGGATGTTAATCTTAGCTCATTGGAGTGTAGATATGGTAGAGATGCAGGACTGTGCAGCAGTGTGGAGAGGTTTGTGGATGAGTGTAATGACTGGTACAGGGTGGAGGCACCAGTGTAACTGCTGGACAGAAATATGAGACTGACTGCTGCATTAAGGATAATGAGAAATACATTTAGTGAGAAGAAGAGCAATTAGTGAGTTACAAGTATTTGTGAATTCAAGACAAAAAGGAATCAGAGCAACAGTAACAGATTTTACTTTTTTTTAATTAATAATGGGATGAATAAAATCGTGAACATTATCAATAGACTAAATCAAAGTCAGGAAGATAGCCGGGGTCAGATACCAGGTGATCAGTAAATGACAAGTCAGACGAGCAGTATGAATACCGCGGAGCCCGATGACAGAGGCGTTACTGGAACTTGTCCAGGTTGACCAGTCAGAAGGCCACAGGTAGATGGTGAAGGTCCTTCTATACAGCTCCAGCAGTGATGATGGATCTGCTGGACTTCAGGGCGCTGGATGCTTAGGTGTCCCGTCTTTTAGATGGTTTTAGGGCAACAGTGACAGCATGCAAATGCGCGAGCAGCCCTGGATAATCCACGCCGGCAGGATGATAAGATCCGGCGGAAGATGGAACCTATGAGAAGAGAAATAAATATAATGTAAGTGATGGGACTCCATATTACATGATAATGCTGTGCAGTCACTGTGGCCGGACGGCAGAGGAATATTATCATACAGAGGTCAGGGGTCATTGTCAGCAATCATACATGTGACAATCCCATCACTGACAGATGACATCTACTCCACATGAATTATTCTCACTGACATCACACAACATGGAGTTGATTCTCACACTTACCTCGTCTCTTTTTCCCATTTTTTCCATTTTCTGTGTTTTGTTGCTCCATACTCAGATTTATTGCCGATTTTCTTTCTTCATGAGATGGAAATTCTGATGAAAAATTAAAAAAAAAAATCAGTAACAATATATTCTTATAGGATCTGCTTTGTCATAATATGGATAACATAAGAGACCTATAGTATTGTAGACAACCATGTGGGAATATTTAAGCCTTGAAGTCAACATTCACATTGCTGGTGCTGTAGACATGTACATACCTGGCAATGGGGACGAGGGTGGCAAGATGGTAACAGCATCGTCTGTATTACATACAGGAACAGATACTTTCTGCCTGTTTGAAGAAGAAAAACATGTAAATCTCAAGTAAACTCCGTATAAAAGGGGTTGTCTCACTAGAAGAACACCGACTATAAGGCCTAGTAGGACATATGACTGTCATAGTGGGGAAGGTCTTCTGCTCAAGACTACCTTTTATAGAGAGCTGAGAGGAAAACAACTACCAAGAATGGCCGGCATTTCATACTACATCTCTCCTACAGTGAGGGCAGCACTAAAAGTGCATGACCGGCCACAATTATGGGCTGTTATATCCAACAATTCCGAAAGCTGAAAGCACAATGACCCATAACCATGGGGCAGTGGATGCTGCATTTGATATTATGGTATTTATGTCCTATATTTGGTGTTGTGCACATATATCAGCCTGGAGCTCCCAGTAATGACCCCATAATCTACTCACATTTCTGAGATGTTTGTGTTGGATTCTGGTGTACACTCTGGAGGGGCCTTGGGATCCTCGTTGTTCACCATCCCGTTAGTGGTGGTAGAGTGCTAAATGTGGATAACAATAAGTTATTAAATATACGTACTTTTTAATTTTATAGATCCTTTTTTTGTACATATTTTGGATTTATCGATCACATACTTACTTTAGAAAGCCTCTCAGAAGATGATGATGCAAATATTCGGAAGATAAAGTTCTCATCGTCCTCACTTGTGCCCTCCTTATCCTCTGAGACCAGATGGTTGTTTTCATCAGAGTGATCTACAAGACATAGGTAAGGAAGGATTGTTAGAGGGTGTCAGTATAACACAGTCGCTATATCTCACTAGGTTAATAGATGATGCAACGTAATATACAGAATACATGAAAAAAAACTCCTGTACAAAATTAGGGAAATAGGGATACAGTACGAACCCATGGTCAACATAGCTGAGGTCCATGAAACATGGATAACATAGTAGACCAGAAAAACCATGTGGAAATATTTGAGCCTTGAAGTCAACATTCACATTGTTGGTGCTGTAGACATGTACATACCTGGCAATGGGGACGAGGGTGGCAAAATGGTAACAGCATAGTCTGTATTACATACAGGAACAGATTCTTTCTGCCTGTTTGAAGAAGAAAAACATGTAAATCGTAAGTAAACACAGTATAAAATGGGTTGTCTCACTATAAGAACACTGACTATAAGGCCTAATAGGACATATGACTGTCATAGTGGGGAAGGTTTTCTGCTCAAAACTACCTTCCATGGATCAGAACACAACTACCAAGAATGGCTGGCAAGTAATACTACAGCTCTCCTACAGAGTAGGCAGTGCTAAAAATGCATGACCTGCCACAATTATGGGCTGTTATCTTCTGCATTTTCTGAAGCCAAAAGTACAATGACCGTTAACCATGAAGCGGTGAATGCTGCATTTGATATTCTGATATTTATGTCCTATATTTGGTGTTGTGTACATAGATCAGCCTGGAACTCCCAGTAATGAAGTAATGACCCTTTATAATCTACTCACATTTCTGAGATGTTTGTGTTGGTTTCTGGTGTATACTCTGGAGGGGCATTGGAATCCTCATTGTTCACCATCCTGGTAGCGATGATACAGAGCTAAATACGGATAAAAATAAGATATAAAATATTTTTTTTATGTGCTTTTAGAGTTTTTTTAATTTTTTTTTACATATTTTGGATTTATTAATCACATACTTACTTTACAAAGCTTTTCAGAAGATGACGTAAAATTTTGGAAGTCAAGGCTCTCATTGTTCTCACTTGTGCCTTCCTCATCCTTTGAGACCAGATGTTTGTTTATATCAGAATGATCTACAAGAAATAGGTAATGAAGTATTATTAGAGGTTGTCAGTATAACACAGTCACTATTTATCACTAATATTAATGGGAACAGATGATCACATATTAGGGAAGATGAGACAAACAGTCGCTTAGTCTAGATGACGTCTCCTTCTACTTACTGATAAATAAGCTGGTGTCTGCATCTGAAACAAGCTGAGGAACATACTCCAGCTCCTGGCTCAGAATGTTGTCAAAGTCCAAGTCACTCAGGAATGGATGAACCTTGATCTCAAATGCTCCTCCTAGAAAAAGAAAAACAAAAGTGATGCGGACATAGTCAGGGATGGCTCCATATCTGAACAGTTTATCGTAATCTGAACTTATGACAAAACTGAGCCGACATGAAGGAAATAAACTGAAAGTCTTAGTTTGGAGAACTAGAAATACAGTAGATGAGCTGATAGAGAAATGCTGATCTTCATGGACATGAGCGATATGTCCTTGGTCTAATAAGGGAATATTAATACTAGTATATCTGTTACCTGTCCCAAGTCTACGCACAGGATTTCTTCTGAGCAGCTCAGTGATGAGATTCTGAGCATCCAGGGGTGGAGCGCGATCACAATTCCAAATTAGTTCTCCTGTTACATAGAAAATTACAGAAAATAAAACCTCTTTACTGGACTGTAACATAATGCAAAGGAAATAACTAAACAAATGTAACCAATCAACGCAATGATCGGTTTATTCTACTCACCAATGACAACCCTTTTATAAAGCTCAGTGAGGGAATCAGCATCAAATGGTACACATCCCAGCAGGAATTTATACAGGATGATCCCCAATGACCACCAGTCAACAGGTCTTCCATAGCCTTCTTTCAGGATGATCTCTGGGGCTATGTAACATGGGGTGCCACAGAACTGGAAACCAACAGAAGATAGAGATGAGAATCGATGAAACAATTATTATGACAAGTTATCATCGTTAAAACACAATGCAGAAGATAAAATATTAGTGGAAAAGTTCTCTAGAAAGGAAGAACGTAGAGAAGAGACAATAGTGTGATGAGATTTGAAAATAACAAGCTAAGTTCTTGTAGGTGATGCTGACCTCACGGTCCTGGAACTCTCTGGAGATGTCCACTGCTAATTCCTTGTAGGTGTTGGTTTTCGGTATCATTAGACCAAGTTTTGAAATCCCAAAATCGGTAACTTTAATATGTCCAGTAGATGTAATCAGGAGGCTGCAAAAGAGAAGATGGTTTTAGCCTCACAGACTGAATGATAATAAATGACAACTTTCCCCACTTTATTATACTACGGGGGCACTTACTTTTCCGGCTTCAGGTCTCTGTGCACCACACCGTAACCATGCAGGTATTCCACGGCAAGTACCGCCTCTGCAAAGTACAAGCGGGCCATGGGGACAGAGAAAGGACCCCTGGTGCTTAGAAGGGTCCCACAGTCTCCACCTATAGAAGAAAGGAAATATGACCGGTGAGGGGTTTATACAGAAGATAACCATGATATACCACGAGCAGATAACCATGATGTATAATGAGCAGTGAGCGGAAACATCCTGGGGAGATCACACAGATAGTGGCGCACATAGAAATCACAAGACCCCATATCAAAAGTTGTAATTGCCCCCCACCCTAAAAAATAAAAAAGAAATATATTTATATCCCTGTTGAAGCAGCTTGGTGTTCTCACCAGCAATACAACTTTTATGGCCATTTTAGAGTATGATGCTCCCAAAAATGCCCACACCCACACTCAATGAGTATGGTATCCCCACAGTGAATCCTCCTAAGGAGGCCACCACTTAGAAGGAGGCCAGCCACAACCCCCTACTCGGTGTGATGGCACCCACAGCAACCCTCCCACTCAGGATAATGGTTCCCACAGTCCCTCACACGATATAATGGTCCGCATAACTCCCCACTCAGTATGATGTCCCCACACAGAATGGGGGCCTCCATATAGAGTGAGGACCCCCACAGCACCCCACTTAATATGATGACCTCCACTCAGCATTCACAGTCCCCCCATATCTAGTCATACGGCCCCCTTTCAGTATTTTGGCCCCTACTAGCCACCTACTCAGTATTTTTGCCCCCACCAGCCCCACCTCCTTGAAGAAGCAAATAACGCTGAAATTGTGATGACAGGTGGAGGGATGCTGCCCGCTGCCGAGCGTCGACAGACCCCCTCCGACTGATGAGCCCCATAGCGCCCCTGCACCAAGATCAATGAATTTACGAGCATCTTGGTAATAGATAACCTATAGTAAATGCTCTGTGGCGATGTAACCAACAATGTCCTAATGATATGAGCAGTGATAAGATGAAAGCAGACATGGGCTGAATATAATACAATAGATGTGTCTTACCTCCTACATACTCCATGACCATACACAGGTGAGATCTAGTTGGAAAGGAGCAGAGCATGGAGACCACAAAGGGACAATCAGCAAATGTTAAGATGTCCCTCTCCAGAAAGGCCCATTCCAATCTCTGTGCAGTATTTAGGTTCCGCTTAGCCATTTTCTTCATAGCAAAGGTCTGGTGTGAATCTTTATGATGCACTAAGTAGACGGCCCTTGAGAGAAGGAGAATCCATCGGTTATAATAAATCCTTATTAATAATCCATCTATAGAAATCATTATATGTTTAATACTGGTATCCAAGGGGTAACATTTCTCCTTGCGGAGAGTGACATGTTAAGCTTGTCAAGGTGAGGAGACTTTTAAGCCTCAATGATCCTCTGGGAAATGTGCAAATTGTCTCTTCAGAGAGGAAGAGAACTAGAACTCTAGTGCCACCTATAGGAAGTAGTAATCCTAAAAGTCAATATCGACCCTTTAACGAGCCTTATCACATGACATGGAATAATAGCCATAACCAAAATCTCAATTTTCGGACACTATGTTTTGGGGTACAAGCACTCATCAGTGCAAAGTGTGAGATATGGTTTGGCTGGGTGAGAGGCATCTGACCGGGATCCAAGCGGTAACGTTTCTCCTTGCGGAAAAAGCCATATTAAGCATGTCAAGGTGAGGAGACTTTTAAGCTGCAATGCTCTTCTGGGAAATATGCAAATTGTCTCTTTTCAGAGAGGAAGAGAACTAGCACCCTAGTGCCACCTATAGGAAGTAGCAATCCTATTTCCCAGAGGAGCATTGCGGCTTAAAAGTCTCCTCATGTCCGCAAGGAGAAACGTCAACCCCTTGGATACCGGTCAGACACCTCTCACCCAGTCAAACCATATCTCACACTTTGCACTGAAGAGGGGCAGTACCCCAGAACACAGTTCCTGCAAATTGAGATTTTGGGTTTGGCTATTATCCTAAGTCATGCGACAAGGCTTGTTAAAGGGTCGATATTGACTTTTAGGATTGCTACTTCCTATAGGTGGAGTTCTAGTTTGCTTCCTCTCTGAAGAGACAATTTGCATATGTTTAATACTAGAAGTCTGGCCGCCACTATAAATCCACATCTAGAAATACATAAAATAGCACTACATAGATCACCTATGGGAGGTCTCCACAATGCCACTTCTGCCGGAGCCATCACCCAGGTCACATTATAGATACGAGAATCTATCGAAATTCTCTTTGGGCAGATTCGCTATAACTGACCAAATACAATTTAGTGCAAATAAAATTGGTCCAAAATGAATGTGCTCCAGGGCTCTCTTCTGCTGCTGAGGCCAGTGATTGGGCCCACATGGTCATGGTGGAGGGTGTAGCTGTCATTGACGTCAATATGGTGTCACCCTTCATGTGACCATGTGTAGCCAACTTCTCTGATCAGCTTCATAATGGAGCACCCCCAATAAAAACAAAGATCAGAGTGGAGAGCAGAAAAGCTCAGGTGGAGGAGGCAGCATAAGAACAGATGAGGGTCTAGCACAGGCGAATGTAATAATATTATATTATTATATATTATATTATATGTAATTATATTATTTAAATCGCTTTCCTTACAGTTTGATTTGCTACAGATCATATAATTTCCCTATGATAACACTGAATGGCAGAGTGCAGGGGCAGAAGCATTGTCATAGGGAACCCTGAGAAATGTGGATTATGGCAACAGAAATCTCACCCAAAATTTCCACTGCTGATGAGTTTGGAAGTTTCATAGTCGCTCATATGCGGCTTTCTCGCCGGAACCAATGAATCCATCACGCTCTATAAAAGAATAAGAAATAATACTGATTTATTGAAGATGCAGGAAAAAAGTTACAGATGCAAAAACTTCTCCCCCCATATTATGTCCCAGATGATTTACACTGATATGATGTTTGGAGGATACAAACCGGACGCTGGGCAGACCTGGCGCTAGCACCCAGCACACCCAGGCAAGTGCCGGGGCCCTGAGTAGGCGAGGGACCCACTTGCTGTCGGGCACCCTGGCGGGCTATGGGACCGGTGAGCAGAGGAGAGTGGTGCCAGCGCCAGCTAGTGGGCCTTGCTCCCCCCCCCCAATGCTTGCCCAGGACCACTGCCAGCACAATACTTACCTCTCCACAGCTGGTGAGCAGTGAGGTGAGCATTTGATTTTTTCTTTTATGTATGGAGGTATGGGGCATTATATGGGGGGAGAAGTGACATCCTGCATGGGGCATTATATGGAGGGGAGGTAGGGACATCCTGCGTGGGGTATTATATGGGGGGGAGAAGTGACATCCTGCATGGGGCATTATATGGGGGGAGTGACATCCTGCATGGGGCATTATATGGGTGAGAGGTGACATCCTACATGAGGCATTATATGGGGGGGACATCCTGCATGGGGCATTATATAGGGGGGTGACATCCTGCATGGGGTATTATATGAGGGGGAGAAGTGACTTCCTGCATGGGTCATTATATGGGGGGGAAGTGACATCCAGCATAGGGCTTTATATGGGGTGAGAGGTGACATTCTGCATGGGGCATTATATGGGGGGTGACATCCTGCATGGGGCATTATATGGGGGGAATGACATCCTGCATGGGGTATTATATGGGGGGAGAAGTGACATCCTGCATGGGGCATTATATGGGGTGAGAGGTGACATCCTGCATGGGGCAATATATGGGGTGAGAGGTGACATCCTACATGGGGCAGTATGTGTTGGGGGGACATCCTGCATGGGGCATTGTATGGGGGGGTGATATTCTTCATGGGCATTATATGGGGGGTGACATCCTGTATGGGCCATTATGTGGGGTGGGACATCCTGCATGGAGCATTATGTGGGGGGGACATCCTGCATGGGGAATTATATGGGGGGTGACATCCTGCATGGGGCATTATGTGGGGGGGATATCCTGCATGGGGCATTATGTGTGGGGGACATCCTGCATGGGGCATTATGTGGGGGTGACATCCTGCATGGGCCATTATGTGGGGGGGCACAGCCTGCATGGGGCATTATGTGGGGGGCACAGCCTGCATGGGGCATTATGTGGGAGGGACTGTCTGCATGGGGAATTATATGGGGGGTGACATCCTGCATGGGCCATTATGTGGGAGGGGGACATCCTGCATGGGGCATTATGTGGGGGGGGCACAGCCTGCATGGGGAATTATGTGGGGGCTCAAAGCCTGCATGGGGCATTATGTGGGGGTCACAGCCTGCATGGAGCATTATGTGGGGGGTCAAAGCCTGCATGGGCCATTATGTGGGGGGCACAGCCTGCATGGGGCATTATGTGTGGGGTCACTGCCTGCATGGGGCATTATATGGGGGCACAGCCTGCGTGGAGCATTTTATGGGGTCCATTATTCTATATGGAGCAATATATGGAGCTCATAATACGGTATAGAGGACTATGTGGTGCCATTATACTGTGTGGAGGACATTACTGTCCGGTCTGCACTGTGAGCTGTGAGGATTCGCCGCTTTCTGAGCTATTGTGGAATTTACAATAGATATCACTCATGTAATGTAAGAAGTGAAATCTTCGGGCTTGTACTATATATATATATACAGTACAGACCAAAAGTTTGGACACACCTTCTCATTTAAAGATTTTTCTGTATTTTCATGACTATGAAAATTGTACATTCACACTGAAGACATCAAAACTATGAATTAACACATGTGGAATTATATACTTAACCACTGAAAATATGTCTTATATTCTAGGTTCTTCAAAGTAGCCACCTTTTGCTTTGATGACTGCTTTGCACACTCTTGGCATTCTCTTGATGAGCTTCAAGAGGTAGTCACCGGAAATGGTCTTCCAACAATCTTGAAGGAGTTCCCAGAGATGCTTAGCACTTGTTGGCCCTTTTGCCTTCACTCTGCGGTCCAGCTCACCCCAAACCATCTCGATTAGGTTCAGGTCTGGTGACTGTGGAGGCCAGGTCATCTGGCGTAGCACCCCATCACTCTCCTTCTTGGTCAAATAGCCCTTACACAGCCTGGAGGTGTGTTTGGGGTCATTGTCCTGTTGAAAAATAAATGATGGTCCAACTAAGCGCAAACCGGAAGGAATAGCATGCCGCTGCAAGATGCTGTGGTAGCCATGCTGGTTCAGTATGCCTTCAATTTTGAATAAATCCCCAACAGTGTCACCAGCAAAGCCCCCCCACACCATCACACCTCCTCCTCCATGCTTCACGGTGGGAACCAGGCATGTAGAGTCCATCCGTTCACCTTTTCTGCGTCGCACAAAGACACGATGGTTGGAACCAAAGATCTCAAATTTGGACTCATCAGACCAAAGCACAGATTTCCACTGGTCTAATGTCCATTCCTTGTGTTCTTTAGCCCAAACAAGTCTCTTCTGCTTGTTGCCTGCCCTTAGCAGTGGTTTCCTAGCAGCTATTTTACCATGAAGGCCTGCTGCACAAAGTCTCCTCTTTACAGTTGTTGAAGAGATGTGTTTGCTGCAAGAACTCTGTGTGGCATTGACCTGGTCTCTAATCTGAGTTGCTGTTAACCTGTGATTTCTGAGGCTGGTAACTCGGGTAAATGTATCCTCAGAAGCAGAGGTGACTCTTGGTCTTCCTTTCCTGGAGCGGTGCTCATTTGAGCCAGTTTCTTTGTAACACTTGATGGTTTTTGCAACTGCACTTGGGGACACTTTAAAAGTTTGCCCAATTTTTCTGACTGACTGACTTTCATTTCTTAAAGTAATGATGACCACTCGTTTTTCTTTATTTAGCTGCTTTTTTCTTGCCATAATACAAATTCTAACAGTCTATTCAGTAGGACTATCAGCTGTGCATCCACCTGACTTCTGCACAACACAACTGATGGTCCCAACCCCATTTATAAGGCAAGAAATCCCACTTATTAAACCTGACAGGGCACACCTGTGAAGTGAAAACCATTTCCGGTGACTACCTCTTGAAGCTCATCAAGAGAATGCCAAGAGTGTGCAAAGCAGTCATCAAAGCAAAAGGTGGCTACTTTGAAGAACCAAGATTATAAGACATATTTTCAGTTGTTTCACACTTTTTTATTAAGTATATAATTCCACATGTGTTAATTCATAGTTTTGATGCCTTCAGTGTGAATGTACAATTTTCAAAGTCATGAAAATACAGAAAAATCTTTAAATGAGAAGGTGTGTCCAAACTTTTGGTCTGTACTGTATATATATATATATATATATATATATATATATATATATATATATATTTATCTGCGGTATCTGTGCATCATGAATCGTGGTATGTGTTAAAGGGGCCACTGAGACTCTTTCACCCAGGGCCCACAAAATCCTGGAGCCGCCCTGCAACGGTCATCATACATTACTATAACATTCTGGATAATGTGGGAGATCACACAGAGGAGGACTTACAGGTAATCTGTCACCAGGTGTTTGCTATGTATTCTGAAAGCACCATGATGTAGGGGCAGAGACCCTGATTCCAGTGATGTGTTACTTACTAGGCTGTGTGTGGCTGTTTCAATAAAATCAGTAGATTATCACTAGAAGACTATCTGTCTAGCCAGGTAGTCCTATTGCTCTGTACCCCTGCCTCCACCACTGATTAGCAGCTTTCTGCCTATGCACAGTGTACACAGAAAGCTGCCAATCAAGACTCAGCATTCAGAGCTCTGCAGCAGAAAAAAATAGTGATTTTATCACAACTGCTCCACCGAGTAAAGTAATCAACACATGGAATCAGGGTCTCTGTCCCTGCATCATGCTTCTCTCAGACCAAATAGCATAAACCTGGTGACAGATTCCCTGTAATTCAAATGTAATTAACACCATAGGGTCATCTACACTTAGAATAGAGACGTCCCATGGTTGTATGGGGGATAATACTGGACGAGTCATTCACACCCCATGATCTGATGACACACACGCATCCCCCTCTATGATACTTACGGATTCTTGGATCTCCGGGATCTCACTAATTCCATTGTTAGGATTCGACAGCTCAGTTGTTTCTAAAATAATGATGAAGAAATGAAATGTATTAGAGGATATTATTCCTACATAGATAATACAGCAATATAACGGAGAAATGACAAGATGTCTGTAAATGGGATTAATACTCGTTATATGGGGATTCTAAATATGAGAATATACGGGGAATCCATAGATAAATGTAATGTAAATGATGGAGGAACCCCTTCATAAATAACAAAAGACTGACCATCACTTCCGAAAAAAAAATGGGTGTGAACAGGTGCATACTAAGAGTAGCCATCCAAATACATAACTAACAAAGTTGCACTCTGTAACGCTATAGCATGTAAACATGAAATAAATGAAATTTGAATTGCATTACTGCTGTAGAAAATAGGATAAAAGGAAGATACTTAGCGCATAATTTGGCCAATTCATGCATGGCCAGCAGCCACGGCAAGGCGACCTTTTTTTTTGCTGGGTGCATGCCCAGCAGTCACGGCAAGACGACCTTCTTTTGCTGGGTGCATGCCCAGCAGTCACGACAAGGCGACCTTCTTTTGCTGGGTGCATGCCCAGCAGTCACGACAAGGCGACCTTCTTTTGCTGGGTGCATGCCTAGTAGCCACGGTAAGGCGACCTTCTTTTGCTCGGTGCATGCCCAGCAGTCACGGCAAGGCGACCTTTTTTGCTGGGAACCTATCTCCACCCATCAGCCCAGGGTGGTTTTAATTACAACAGGATCCTACCTACCCATATAAATGTAGGCTTCAGCCTAGGAGAGGATTCACATTAGGAGAGGATTCCAACAGAAAGATTGCCTTGTCATTGGCTGCTGGGCATTCATGAATTGGCCAAATTATGTGCTCAGTATCTTAGTTTTTTCCCATTTTCTAGAGCAGTAATGCAATTTAAATTTAATTTCTTTCATGTTACTTGCTATAGCACTGCAGAATGGACCCTCCATCACATGAATGAGGAAGCCCCCACCCACGCTGCACATACGAGTGATGGTAAGAGAGCTGAAACATAGGAGAGATTTGCAAATTAGCCTGGAAGTGCATGAAAGAAGAAATCCAAGTGCAGTGACACGCCCCCAGCACACTTCCATTCTGATTTGTATATGGTGTCTACTTTACATTTCTCCTGACTGGCACATTGGATTTCTACAAACAATTATTATTAGGGGACAATGGCCTATACCGTCACACCACTACTTCTATATGTAACAATGTGCTGCCAGGTTCCCATTACGCAGAGTAGAGAGTAAATCTAACATTATCCTCCGTCCTCTGTAATATCTGGACATTCCTTGTAGAAGGTCGGGTGATCGCTCACCTGTAATCAGATCGCTGTTCAGCTCCGGCTGACTCCTATTAGGGTCAGGGATTTTCGGGGTCACATTTTGCCCATATTTGGCGTCGCCTCCTGTTGTTTCCTGATAGATATAATATATATAATTAATGTGTGGAAGATTTCACTAAATCACCAAATACATAAATCATGAAGGACTAAACCAACATTTACAGATGCACCAATTGTAACGATACAAATCCCGCGCCATCTTCAGACCTTTTCTCAGAAAGTCTCCTCAGATACGGTGGATTAAGATACGTCTATTAATATTGATCCTTACCGGGCGTTCCAATGAGCGTTCTAGTATAGACAGGACTTTTTTGGCCAGTTCTTTAAAGACAGCCAAATCTTCAGTCTGAGATCTTTCTTCAGCCTATAAAGAAGGAAAAATGGAAAGGAGAATTTTGAGATGAGAGCGGTCAGAATAGAGGCGGAAATTGTATGTGACATCGGTTCTCTGTCTGCAGATACAATGACTACATACTGTATTTGGGGACTCGTTGTGTTTTACCGTATTTTTTGGACTATAAGATGCCTTTTTTTCCAAAATTTTTGACCTCCCTTCTAACACTCTCGCACCCCTCCAATCTATCCTAAACTCTGCTGTCTGACTAATCCACCTGTCCCCCCGCTATTCCCTGGCTTCTCCCCTCGCTCCGCCAATCCCTTCACTGGCTCCACATTACCCAGAGACTCCAGTTCAAGACCCTAACTTTGGCATGCAAAGCCACCCACAACCTGTCTCCTTCATATATCTGTTACCTAGTCTTCCGGTACTTACCTGCACGCAACCTCCGATCCTCACAAGATCTTCTTCTCTACTCCCCTCTTATCTCCTCTTCCCACAATCGCATACAAGATTTCTCCCGTGCATCCCCCCTACTCTGGAACTCTCCACCCCAGCATATCAGACAGATTATTAATAATAATAATTGTCTGAATGTAGCTTACCAGGGGGGTGGCTGTGGTGGAGTGAGGTCACAGGAGGTAGGGTCACTGCTGTAGGAAGCCGGCAGTAGAAGTGGGGCGCTGCTGCGGGCCCCGAGCTGGGAGGAGCGGGGTATCCAGGAGGTGCGAGGCTGCGGGCCCTGGGCTTCAAGGAAATGTTAGCGGTGATTTAGGAGGGGAGTCCCCGCTCTGCCCATTGAATTTCTGGCGGTGGGCTTCAGGCAAATGGCCGCTGGAGGCAGTGCATGTGCAGATTTAGATCTCGGCTCAATGAGGAGCTGAGATCTCAATCTGCATATTGGCCATCTCCAGCAGCCTACTTCTTGAAGCCCACTGCAGAGAAATCAATAAGCAGAGCAGGGCCTCCCCTCCTGAATTACCGCTAACATTTCCTTGAAGCCCAGGGCCCGCAGCCTCGCACCTTCTGGACACCCCGCTCCTCCCAGCTTGGGGCCCACAGCAGCGCCCCACTCCTACTGCCGACTTCCTGCAGCAGCGACTCTGCCTCCTGTGACCTTGCTCCACTGCCACCACCCCCCTCAGTAAGAAACCGAAAAATCGGACTATAAGACAGGACTATAAGACAGACCCCCATTTTATTATAATAAATGTTTTTCCTATTTACCTCCCAAAAATTTTTGGTGCGTCTTATGGTCTGCAAAATACGATATATTAGAAGAAAAAGCTTCTATCCCTCCATTATTATCTGTTAATATTGAGATGTTCTGTGCAGAGTGTCCGCCACTTACCTGGTGTAGTAATGTCCTGATGTTCTGAAGTAAATCCGTCAGATAGTCTGACGTTAGACGACATTGTCGGTGTTTGGTCAGGCAATCCTTTACTAGCTCCATCACCAGCCGGTGAGTGAAGCTGAGGACGCCATCGGGTGGTAGAAGCACACTGTTAGGACGATTGATCATAAGGATCATCAATAGTGCTTTTACCTGAGGAATGTCCAAAACAATTCCAGCCATAGTGAAAAACTGCAAGTGCTATCAGTCACTATAGAGCCAAGAAAGGCACGGGTGAGCCTATGTGCATTGTATATATAGCGCCTGTGAGCAGTGATGTCACCATCACCTGTGATGTCATCACGGAATCTTGTGATAGAATCTTCACGGAGCAGCTCTGCGCAAATAGAATGCGGCCTGGTAATATATAAAGTGAAAACACCATACAATTAACTACCCATGTTATCATGGCCGTTCTATTTTATATCCAATTAGAACACAACCAGGATAAAGGTGTGTTCACAAGTTGGATTTTGGCAGCATTTTTTTTCTACCTCAAAAATCAAAGGAGGCAGGAAAAACGCTGCTTAAAATTCAGGTGTTTTTACTTGTGTTTTTTTTTCCATTGATTTGAATGGGTGAAAAATGCTGCAAAACCTCTGAAAGACTTGACAAGCTGCAGATTTAAAAAAAATGCAAAAAAACAGCATGTGAATGAGATTTCAGAAATGTCATTCACTAAGATGGTACTGTAAAACACAGCATTTTTGCTGCAGAAGAATAACAGTGAATACACCCTAAAGATATCCTCAGTCATATTATGGGAAATATTGTATATTTCGCATTTATTATCTCACGTGTTTTTCTTCACCATAGAACTTTTAAGGCTGTGTGCCCACTATGCGTTTTTTAGGCGTTTCTGCAGCGTAACTTCCGCCGCGGAAACACTTAAAAAACGCTTGGTGATAGGTCTGCAATGGTTCCCAATGATAATCCGCATGTGCTGTGCACATGCTGCAGAGATTTCCGCTGCGGATTATCATTGCGGAAAAATCCGCAGCACGTCCTTTAATTTTGCAGAGTCGCTGCGATTTAGCCGCCATTGACTTGCATTGGAACGCATAACATCCGAATGACTACAAATACACATGTGGATATTATGCGACTCAATGCGTGGATGGTACCCGGGTCTGGAGATGAAGAGACTCTCCTCCAGACCCGGGTACCATAGTACCTGTAGTTAAAATAGAATTAAAATAAAAAATAAACATATACTTACCTTCTGATGGCCCCTGTCTGCTCCCGGCGGTGCTGCTGGCTCTTCGGCTGCTCGCGGTGGTAAAAGGACCTTCCATGACGCCATTTAGTCATGTGACAGGTCACATGACTAAATGACGTCATGGAAGGTCCTTTTACAGCACCGTGATCCGCCGAAGACACCGGACGCACCGGAGAAGGAGATCGAGGACCATCGGAAGATGAGTATAATATATTTTTTTTATTTTTCACCATTATTATTCTTTTTTTTTATTATTGATGCTGCATTTGCAGCATTGTAACTTGGTCACACTATATAAATCCATGCCGGTTGCATGGAATTATATTGTGTGACCAAGTTGTCAAGCACTTTTCCAAGTGATGCTAAAATCACTTGGCAAAGCGCTTGACAACCCAGGGAGATGCAGAAACGCTTAGGAAAAATCCGCAGCATTTCTGCATCGTGGTCATATATCCTAACTCATTGGCGAACTGTTATACAAGGCTATATTCACACTAGACTTTTTTTAGCGGGCTTTTTTATGCAAATTTTCAGCTGCGTTTTACAGTACCAACAAAGTCTATGAGATTTCCGAAATCTCATGCACACAGCTTGCTTATTTGTCCTCAGTATTTTGTGCTTTCCATGGCTTTTTGCAATAGAGTATGTCACTTGTTTCAGCGTTTTTCACCCATTAAAAAAAAGGGTGGTGGAAAAAAATGCTGAAAAAAAGCCTAGTGTGAACATTTTGCTGCGTTTTTAGTGAAAAAAGCAAGTATGTGACACACATTTACTTTTGTGATTTTCCCAAGTTTAAACCATCTTGTCTTGGTCACCTGAGATAGCAGCTTGGATTATTACAGTTTAATTAAATTAGTGATGCCTACAAAGTAAACATTGGTTGAGCTAGGTGTGAGATTGAACAACACGTGTGGCCCACGGAGGTCTGAAAATGAACAATGCCTGAGCAACTCAATGGCAAACCATAATGTGAAAGTAAATAGTGTCCTACAAATTCAATGCACTGCCAGGGTCTTAGATAAACCATTCCAGACCAATTCACCCCCCCCCGTTACATTTGTAATGTGTACTTTTTCATGAACATATGTCTTGCAATGGTGACCTGTTTTCATGTGTCTATGGTGGAAGCAAAGCTGAACTTTGGGATCCTGAAAAACGCACCAAAAATGCACCAAGAACCACTGCAAAAAAACACACCAAAACCTGCGTTTTTGACGCTACTTCTTTCCTGCCAAGAGATTATGTTTTGCTGCAGAAAAAAAACACCTAGTGTGAATATAGCCTAAGACTTACTCTGCCAGCATTAATAGTCAATATTCTGTATACAAATAGGACTCCAATCCAGGTACAAAAGAGACCTCTTCATTCTTTGTAGGTGGAAAAACTTTTGAAATTGTCAGTGTATCAAGTACTTATACTCCTGACTGTATATATTATAATTGCCGCACTGCTACATACAGGTGCTTCTCAGAAAATTAGAATATCATCAAAAAGTGAATTTATTTCAGTTCTTCAATCCAAAAAGTGAAACTCATATATTATACAGAGTCATTACAAACAGAGTGATCTCTTTTAAGTGTTTATTTCTGCTAATGTTGATGATTATGGCTTACAGCCAATGAAAACACAAAAGTCATTATCTCAGTAAATTAGAATTAACAAGAAACACCTGCAAAGGCTACCTAAGCATTTAAAAAGGTCCCTTAGTCAGTTTCAGTAGGCTCCACAATCATGGGCAAGACTGCTGACTTGACAGATGTCCAGAAGGCAGTCATTGACACACTCCTCAAGGAGGGTAAGCCACAAAAGGTCATTGCTAAAGAAGCAGCTGTTCACAGAGTGCTGTATCCGAGCATATTAATGGACGTGGAAGAAAAAAGTGTGGTAGAAAAAGGTGCACAAGCAACTGGGATAACCGCAGCCTTGAAAGGATTGCTAAGAAAAGGCCATTCAAAAATTTGGGGGAGATTCACAAGGAGTGGACTGCTGCTGGAGTCATTGCTTCAAGAGCCACCACACACAGGCGTATCCAGGACATGGGCTACAAGTGTCGCATTGCTTGTGTCAAGCCCCTCATGACCAATAGACAACGCCAGAAGCGTCTTACCTGGGCCAAAGAGAAAAAGACCTGGACTGATGCTCAGTGGCCCAAGGTGTTGTTTTCAGATGAAAAGTACATTTTGCATTTCATTTGGAAATCAAGGTCCCAGAGTCTGGAGGAAGAGTGGAGAGGCCACAATCCAAGCTGCTGGAGGTCTAGTGTGAAGTCTCCACAATCAGTGATGGTTTGGGGGGCCATGTCATCTGCTGGTGGAGGTCCACTGTGTTTTATCAAGACCAAAGTCAGCGCAGCCGTCTACCAGGACATTTTACAGCACTTCATGCTTCCCTCTGCCCACAAGCTTTATGGAGATGGAAATGTCATTCTCCAGCAGGACTTGGCCCCTGTCCACACGGCCAAAAGTACCAATACCTGGTTTACACACAACAGTATCACTGTGCTTGATTGGCAGCAAACTCGCCTGACCTTAACCCCATAGAGAATCTATTATAGAGAATCTATGGGGTATTGTCAAGAGGAAGATGAGACCCCAGACCCCACAATACAGATGAGCTGAAGGCTGCTATCAAAGCCACCTGGGCTTCCATAACACCTCAGCAGTGCCACAGGCTGATTCCTCCATGCCACATTGCCGCATTGATGCAGTAATTGATGCACAAGGAGCCCGAACAAGTATTGAGGGCATTTACTAAACATACATTTCAGTAGGCCAACTTTTCGGATTTTAAAAACATTTTTCAAGCTGTTGTTATGAAGTATTCTAATTTATTGAGATAATGACGTTTGTGTTTTCATTGGCTGTAAGCCATACTCATCAACATTAACAGAAATAAACACTTAAAATAGATCCCTCTGTGTGTAATGACTCTATATAATAGATCCCTCTGTGTGTAATGACTCTATATAATAGATCCCTCTGTGTGTAGTGACTCTATATAATAGATCCCTCTGTGTGTAATGACTTTATATAATAGATCCCTCTGTGTGTAATGACTCTATATAATAGATCCCTCTGTGTGTAATGACTCTATATAATAGATCCCTCTGTGTGTAATGACTCTATATAATAGATCCCTCTGTGTAATGACTCTATATAATAGATCCCTCTGTGTGTAATGACTCTATATAATAGATCCCTCTGTGTGTAATGACTCTATATAATAGATCCCTCTGTGTGTAATGACTCTATATAATAGATCCCTCTGTGTAATGACTCTATATAATAGATCCCTCTGTGTGTAATGACTCTATATAATAGATCCCTCTGTGTGTTATGACTCTATATAATAGATCACTCTGTGTGTAATGACTCTATATAATAGATCCCTCTGGGTGTAATGACTCTATATAATAGATCCCTCTGTGTGTAATTACTCTATATAACAGATCCCTCTGTGTAATGACTCTATATAATAGATCACTCTGTGTGTAATGACTCTATATAATATAGGAGTTTCACTTTTTGCATTGAAGAAATGAAATAAACTAACTTTTGATGATATTCTAATTTTGTGAGAAGCACCTGTATATAGTATGAAGCCCCACTGCCCCATATGTGTATGTATAATTTGATGCACATGACTCGCCCCCTGGGCCGTGGGGTACACGGAACCGGGCCTTCTAGTGTACGGTGCTGAAGGGGGTAGTAGTGGCAACCCGATCCCGTGGCTCAGGGTGGTCAGACCAAATGGTGGCAGTCTATTTATCAGTGTTTTGAATGTCCGACTACGCCACCCGTGGATTGCGGTCAGAGATAACCGCCGCTGCGAGGCAGACTGCTGAGGCTGGTGTTGGTGTGCAGCACAGGTGTAGGATAACTTCCCACGGGAAGAGTGTAGCCTCAGGGCAGTGTAGGTGGATGTTGGGGTTGATAGTGCAGGCCGCAATAGTAAGAGTTCAGAGTCCGCTTCAAACAGTTCAGGGTCTTTATTGTAGATATTATTAATGACCCAACAGTACCAGTTAGGAATGGGCCTGGGTGTCTGAGAGCATTCGGGCGAGCCCCACTGGTCAGGGTGAGTGTGTAGGCCTACCGTTCTCTCTATGCTCTTTCTGACTATCCCCCTTTTCGTGGTGTAATAGCCCACGTCCCTGAGCTGGCCGTGTACTTCTCGCCTGTATGGCATGCGACTAGGGCCTTGGGTACCTGTTGCTTGCTCCTCGCTGTACTGGTCCCTCTGTGTGGCGGAGCCTCCAGGATTCTTAGGCCAAGGGACCTGAAATCCCTCGCAGGTTGGTTCTCTGCTGCTGGGCTTGTAACCCTGACAGCCCCGGACCCCAATGCCCGGTAGATTGGTTCTCTTCCAGGACCGGCTCTCGTCGCCTCTGTCCCTGGCTGGCAGTTTCTCCTCTGCCTCACGGACTCCTCAGCTACAGCTGAACTGTCCCTCCTTCTCTGGGACTAGTCTCACTCCTGAGCTAGGTCTTCCAGTTCTCTCTAACCCTGCACCCAGTTCCAGCTTTTATAGGGACAGCCAGCTCCCCCTGCTGCCCTGGGACAGGAGGTGCTGTATGCTAATTGTCCCTAACCAGGGGACCTCCCTCCTGCTCTCAGACACAGATTATTGTTTGTGGCATCCAGGCCTGGGGTGACACATTCTCCCCTAGTAAAATTTAGTACTTCGGACTAAACAGGAAACACAAATACAGGGTATAAATGACAACATAACATATATACAAGTATATTTTGTCCTTGAGTTCACGGCGCTTCCGTGACCGGGTGTCCATGTCACCCAACAAGGTGAAGTTTTCCACGGTGTGGGGACCTGTTTCCATAAACCCCAAGTTCCTGGCCTTGGGCGTGGCGACAAGGCTGAGCTCTCTACTTTGGGCCACAAGGAGGCCACACCGGACAGATTTTTCTTCCGTGGCCATCTTCGAAAGAGGGCACCAAGTGCAACTATCTACAAGACAGTTCCGGTTATTCAGCGTCCATAACCTGTTAGTCCATGAACTAGAAAGACTGGAAAAACATAATTAGCAACCAGGCAACAAACATAAAACATTTACAATATACAGCATTTAGATCTTCCAGCGAGCTGGTATTTGCCCCCTAGTGCTCCGGGTTGACCTGCGTAACCCACTGTCTGGTGGTGGTCTAACCTGACTTTCCCCACTAGCATTCAGGGTACAGCTACTAGCTGGGTTTACAGGCAGTGCAGGCAGCTATCTGCGGGTCCTTTGGCTTACCGCAGGTATGGCAGGCTCACTGTCAGCAGAGGGTTGACTCTCCTGGGTTGCTGGCATGGGTTCTTCTGCCTCTAGGGCTGCTTGGTCTTCTGATTCCTCCTGCTCTCCTGTAGGTTCCTGCTGGGTTGGTTGAAGGAAGTGTAGGACGGGTACCACTATTGCATCATTTATCCGACTCCAGGACCGGGGGAACTCTCCAAGAACTGTGCTGATCATTTCTTTCTTGTCTTCTGCGGGTTCAAGGTCATCTTGATCTTCTCCTGCACTCTGTAGTTGCTTGGGGCACCTTTTTAGGTGGTCTCTGGAGACGGTGCTAGTGGTTTCTCCTCCATCCTTGGTAATTACACATACCTTCGGGTTGTTGTGGTTGGACTGCAGTACTGTGTACGGGTCGCTCTCCCATTGGTCATCTAGCTTGTGAAGCCTTCTCTTCCGCTTCAGGACCTGCTCACCAGGTTCCAGGGGACCAGCAGGGGCGTGTTGGTTGAAGAGCCTCTCTTGCTTTTCTCTCGCTTGAGCCAGACTCCTCTCCACACTCTCCTGTACCTTCTTGTACTGTAGCCGCCGTTCCGTATCCCATCCTGCGTCTGGGGAGGTGGGGAGGACTCCCATCTCCAGGTCTATCGGCAGCTTACCTGGTCTTGCCCTCATCAGGTAAGCCGGGGTGCAATTTGTAGCATTCACCGGGATATGGTTGTATAAGTCTATCAGGTCTGGCAGCTTCTCCGGCCACAGGCTGCGTTCTTCCAGGGGCAACGTTTTGAGGAGATCAATGACGATATTATTCATTTTCTCACATAGCCCGTGGGTTTGTGGGTGGTAAGACGTTGTCCGAATCTTCTTACAGCCGTAGAGGTTGCAGAACTCCTGGAAGATTTCAGCCTCAAACCCTGGACCTTGATCTGTCAAGACCTGTTCCGGATACCCGTGTGGACGGCAGAAGTGTTGTTGGAAGGCTCTGGCCGCTGTTTGGGCTGTCAAGTCTTTAACAGGAACCACCACCAGGAAATGGGAATAGTGGTCCACTATTGTCAGGGCATAGACGTAGCCCGACCGGCTTGGAGCCAGTTTCACATGGTCCAGAGCTACCAGCTCAAGAGGCTGCCTGATGATGGGCATCAAGGGCGTCTTCTGGCTGGTACCGTCCTTCCTTCTGAGGTTACATGGGCCGCAGTCCCTGCACCACTTCTCTATGGCCCCTCTCATTCCGAACCAGTAGAACCGCTCTCTCAGTAGGAACTCCAGTTTCTTCCACCCGAAGTGTCCCGCTCTGTCATGGTAGGCCTCCAGGACCATTGCTGCATCTCGTCTCGGGACCACTACCTGCCAGGTCAGCTCGTGCGTCCGGTGGTTGACAAGCCTTCTGCACAGCTTACCTTCGTAGAGGAATAGCCTGCTTTTCTCCTTCCATAACTGCTTGGCTCCCTCTGGAGCGTCCGAGCCAGGGCTAGCATCTGCCTGGGTCAACAGGTCTTTCACCAGGCGAATTGCAGGGTCACTATCTTGCGTTTCAGCCCAGCCGTGGTGAGGTAAGGGATTGAACATGACAGTGGTCAAGTCTTTGTCTCTTACACGGTGGGAGTACTGAGTGGCCCCGTACCGGTGGAATGCAGGGAGCTCTATTTCCTCCAACTCGTCTGGATCTTCTCCATTCTCGATAGGGCATCTGCATTGGCATTGGCTCGGCCTGCTCGGTACTTGATGGTGAAGTCATAGTTTGCTAGCCGGGCCATCCACCGCTGCTCTAGGGCACCAAGTCTCGCATTGTCCAGATGTGTCTACGGATTGTTGTCCGTGTACACAGTGAACTTCACAGAGGCCAGGTAATGCTTGAAACGTTCTGTTACGGCCCACACCACTGCCAAGGACTCCAGCTTAAAGGAGCTGTAATTCTCCGGGTTTCTCTCGGTGGGCCTCAGCTTCTGGCTGGCGTACGCGATCACCCTTTCTCTACCCTGTTGGTTCTGTGACAGTACGGCTCCCAGCCCCACATTACTGGCGTCTGTGTGGAGGATAAAAGGCTGGCCATAATCAGGGTAGGCCAGGATCTCATCCCCCGTGAGGGCCATCTTCAGCTGGCGGAAGGACTCCTCTTCCGGCTTGTCTCACTTGAAGGGTGGCTTTTGGCTTCTGGTCTTAGATTGTCCTATAAGGAGGTCCTGCATAGGGGTTGCCATCTTGGTGAACCTGGGGATGAACCTTCGGTAGTAGCCTACCAACCCGACGAACTGCCTCACTTCTTTTATGTTAGAGGGGCTTGGCCAGTTCTTTATTGCCGTGATTTTGTCAGGGTCGGGGGCTACTCTTTCTGCACTGACCACGTGTCCCAGGTACTGTACCTTCGGCTTTAACAGATGGCACTTGGAGGGTTTCACTTTCATGCCAAAGCCTGCCAGGGCCTCGAACACCTCGACCAGGTGCTTTAGATGGTCCTCGTAAGTCTTCGAATAGACAATCACGTCGTCCAGGTAAAGTAGGACCGTCTCAAAGTTTCGGTGCCCTAGACAGCATTCCATCAGCCTCTGGAAGGTCCCGGGTGCATTGCAGAGCCCGAACGGCATATAGTTGAATTCACTTAATCCCATCGGGGTGGTGAAGGCGGTCTTCTCCTTATCAGCCTCTGCCACAGGAACCTGCCAGTACCCACTAGTAAGGTCCAAAGTAGAGAAGAAATTAGCTGATTTTAGTGCGACCAAAGACTCCTCTATTCTAGGCAACAGGTATGCGTCTTTATGGGTGATACGATTGACTTCTCTATAGTCCACGCACATTCTCATAGTACAGTCTTTCTTTTTTACCAGAACCAAGGGGGCTGCCCAGGGGCTACAACTGTCTCTAATGACCCCGGCTTCCTTCATTTCTCTCAGCATGCCCTTTGCTTTCTGATAGTGTGCGGGGTGGTACAGGTCTGTATTTTTCTTTAATTGGTGGGTGGCTCCCCGTGGGGATGTGGTGTTCTACCCCTTTCACTCTGCCGAAGTCTAGCGGGTGCTTACTAAAGATTCTCTCGTACTCTTGAACCACCCGGTAGACTCCTTGTTTTTGGTGCAAGGGAGTGGAGTCAGCACCCACGTGGAGTTTCTGGCACCAGTCCGCCTTGGGTTTCTGGGAACCATTACCCTCTGCCTGGGGAGATGGAGGCAAGGGTTCCATGGCCCTGACAGCATTGTGTTCAACAGTATACAATTTGGCTAGTGTAGCGTACCGGGGCAAGTGTACTTCCCTTTCCCCAATGTTTAAGATCCGGACAGGCACCCTTCCATGGCGGACATCGACCACCCCCCGGGCTGTCAAAATGGTGGGCCTGCTGTCTGAGTACACGGGTTCTACCATGGCTTGGTAGTCTCTCCCTCTTAACCCGATTGCAGTCCGACACCAGATCATTTCACTTTTGGGGGGCATGGCAATGGGGAACGGGTCGCTCATCCTCACGCTACCGATCTCACCACCAGACAGTTCTACCTGTTGCCATCTTATCAGGGCTCTTATCTCCTTCTGGAGGACCCTCTGTTGGCTGGAGCTCGCATTCATCGCCACCTGCTGCAAAATTACAATTGCTTCTGAAAGACAATTTTCAATCACATTAGTACCCAAGGTTATTTTAGGGTGACTTTCTCGACGGTCAATGTCCACAATGATCACTCCCTGTGCCGGCAGTTCAACTTTAGCAATTTTAATGGTCATCTCTCTGAACCCCACCTGCGGCACGGGTTGACCATTGCTGGCGATGATGCTCAAGTCATCGTCTGAATAACGAGTTATATCAGTGTCACTCCAGTACTGCTTGAAAAGTACATAGGGGATGGTAGTCACTTGGGACCCGGTGTCCAGCAGTGCACTCATGGGGATACCGACCAGCACTACGGGTAAAACCGGGCGTCCCCCTACGTACTTATCACGCCAATTAGATGGGCCTGATGACCTTATGGCTGGGGGTTGGCCCTTTGCCCCAGGTCGGACCCATTTAAAGTATAGTACCTGGCTACGTGTCCTGGCTGGCTGCAAAGGCGGCAAATCGGCTGTCCATCCTCAGTGTAATGATCGGCGGGCCTCCCTCTGAACGACGGGATCCTCCTCCGTCGACGCCACGGGACATCCTCCGGACTGGAAGCCAGCTTGATTGGTCCTGACGGGTCCATCTGTAAAGACTGTACGGTCCTGGTCAATGCAGCAACACTCTTTGTTAGTTCTTGGACCTGATGGTGCAGGTTTGCAGGCGGGGATGGATTTAGGGCCTGTGCATCAGCCCCCACAAGGTCTGCGGGATAGGGCGCCGCCCCCTGGTGGTAAGGGATGGCAGGGCGCCGGGAAGCTACAGCGCCACCCGGTGCAGGTTCTCGGAGCACCTGGATGGCCCTATCTTTGAACTGTGCAAAAGTCAAATCGGGGTTCTGTAGGGCCATGAGGCGCAGCTGGGTTCTGTGGGCGCTGGACAGCAGACCTTCTATGAACTGGTCAGTCAATAGTTTATCTGTATCCTGCACGCTACCAGGGTCAGCTTGCTTAATTGCCCTAGGCTTCCTGTAAATTTAGGGCATAATCTCGGATGCTATCTTGAGCTCGCTGCTTACATCCATAGAACCGCATTTTGATTTCTGCTGAGGTACGGGTATCAAAGGTGTCCCGTAGACGGGTCAGAACCCCCCTTACAGTCCTTTTCTCCTCAGCTATCCAAGACTTTCCCTCCCGCTGGGCCGCACCAGTTAACTGCCCTATCAGTATGCTTACTTTCTGTTCTTCTGTCAGGGGATAAACTTTGAACAGTCTATACAGCCTTTCTTTAAAGTCGCCCAAGGTATGCGACTCGCCGGCATACTGGGGCAGCCAGGCCGCTCCGGGGATATAGGCAGGGGTGGATTAAGAGTAGCAAGGGCCCCGGGCAGTTTAGAAGGCGCGGGCCCCCTCCACACACCTGATTTATCACGTGACATGTCACATGATCCCCTGTGATAGATCATGTGATAGTTCACGGGAAATTAATTTGGCACAATATTAATTGTGCTGCCTCATCTGAGAGCAGCACAATATTGGGGCAGATACCCTGATTCCAGTGATGTGTCACTTTTTCAGCTGCTTGTTGTCATTTTGAGAAAATCACCGTTTTATCTGCTGCAGATCTAGCAGCTCTCTGAATGCTGCGCTCTGTATAGCCCCACCCACACCACTGATTGGCAGCTTTCTGCCCATGCTCAGTGTACACAGAAATCTACTGATCAGTGATGGGGGTGGGGTCCTACAGAACTTACTAATCATCTAGTGATAATTACCTTCTGACAAATCAATGATTTTATCAAAACAACACTAAGCAGCCCAGTAAGTGACACATTACTGGAATCAGTGCCTCTAACCCTACATTATGCTGCTCTCAGATTAGGTGGCAAAAACCTGATGACAGATTCCCTTTAAAGGAGCTGTAAAGACAAAAAAGTTTGTATTAAAAAAAATACAAGCCATTTGTTAAATTAACTTTTTTTCATTGTTAATTCACATTAGACTGTATCTTCAACACTTTTGTCAGCAGGTCTTATTACAGACTCTGAATAGGGCAGCTCTCTCCCTCTCCCTCAGCAGAAAGTCACAGCATGGTTAAAAAACGGGATCTTTTATGATTTTCTCATAATAAATAAAAAAGGACATGCAAGTCCTCCAAACTATTTTCCGTTTCTCTATAGGGGAGGTCCTAAATCTTTCTTGTTCTTTAGTTGATCACATGTCAAAAATGCAAAGCATTTACTATGAACTCGCCTAAAAAAATATACACTTGGAGAGTAATATCATCATCTGCATGTAAATATTCCTTGACTCTAAGGGCTCGCTCACACTGTCGTATAACACGGCCGAATGCTATGTGATGTTTTATCGGATAGGACTCGGCCCTATGTTATACTATGGGACAGTGCGATTATTGGCATGAGAAAATAATCTCATTCGATATTCGGACCATGTGCACCAATACAAGTCTATGGGTGCACGTAAAACATTGGACTGCACTCGGATGTCATCCAAGTGCAGTCCGATGAACACTCACAGAGACTATGGAGAAGATGGAGAAATTAAGTTCTCCATCTTCTCCATATCTGTGCTGCGAGAGAATCGGATCACACTCAGTTGAAGCTCTGACAGAGTTTGAGCCCAGTGTCATTAGCATAATTGGCCCTATTCTCTTGCATGAGAGAATATATGGCTTAGTGAGTGGACCCTAAAACTGAATAGTAGTGACGGACAGGCACCTCACAAGCGGGATCCATGTAGCTCTCAGATGTCATGTAGGTAGGGCTTCATTCCATGGGGTAGGGCTTAATTTCAAGGTATATAAAAAAATGGACTTCAAATAAAAATTAAATGAACACAAAAAGCACTAATTGAATTATTTTTTTCGTATTTATGTTTGCAGCCCCTTTAAAAACCCTTTGAGGACCAAGGCACATATATGTCCCATAGTTTTAAACTGGAAAAAAATTTGATTGAATAAAATTTAAGGTCCTCAAAGGTTTAAGTAGGTCATAAATTCATATGAATACTTGCTCATACAATTGCACATGCCAAAAGATGAAGAAGAACAGAATCAAAAATATGACATTAAGTGGAACACTTACAGGTATTCAAGGTGAAAGAGACGAGCAAAGGCATCGTCTCGAATGACAGTAAATGAGTTAGAATTCAGCAAGCTGAAAATGAAGACAGCAGGTTAGAAGCGAACCAGACTTTATGGTGCTCAGAATTAGTCAAGCAGAATTTATTGACTGCTCTTGCAAAGCACTGAGACTCCCGCTGTGTATAGATGGTGCCGTGCGGCCTCCCGCTGTGTATAGATGGCGCCGTGCGGCCTCCCGCTGTGTATAGATGGCGCCGTGCGGCCTCCCGCTGTGTATAGATGGCACCGTATAGATGGCTACGTGCGGCCTCCTGCTGAGTATACATGTATAGATGGCTACGTGCGGCCTCCTGCTGAGTATAGATGCCGCACGGCGCTCACCCCAGAGACAGCAGGAGGCCGCACAGCGCCATCTATACTCAGCGGGAGACCACACGTAGTCATCTATACACAGCAGGAGGCCGCACGGCGACATCTATACTCAGCGGGGGGCCGCACGTAGCCATCTATACACAGCGGGGGGCGCACGTAGCCATCTATACACAGCGGGGGCCGCACGGTGCCGTCTATAAACAGCGGGGGGCCGCACAAAGCCATCTATACACAGCGGGAGGGTGCACGGAGCCCCCCCAGAGACATCAGGAGGCCGCACGGCGCCAACTATACTCAGCAGGAGGCCGCATGCAGTCATACACACACACATACATATACAGACACGCATAAACACATTTGAAACACAAAAATACATACAAACAGACATCACAGAATGACATCTGCCCACACACACACACACACACACACACAAACAGACAGACATCACACACACACACACCTGCCCACACACACACACACCTGCCCACATACACACACCTGCCCACATACACATCTGTGTGTGTGTATGTATAGTGTGTGTATGTATAGTGTGTGTGTATGTATAGTGTGTGTGTGTGTATAATTTGTGTGTGTGTATTTTTTTTTAAGTTAAAAACAAGTAAAATGCTTGTGGCATCAATATCAAGACTCCAGATATAAGGGCCTATTCACACTGAATTTTGCAATGCATTCATCTCCTCTTTCCAGGCTTCTATCTAAATCCCTGAAAAATGGCATTCAGATGTGCCTTGACATAGCCATTGATTTGAACAAAGGCAAACCGAGGCTAAAGTCTGAATCTTTAGGCTCCATTTTCTCTGCTTTCAGATGTCTCATTTCAGACAGCACAATCCTGAATTTCAGGGATTCAGTTGTAAGCCTTGTGTAAAGACCTGAATGCAGCGCTGAATGTAGTGTGAATAGGTCCTTACATCCTACACCACCTCAGGGGATTGTTGTTATGGAGTATTGCCCCTGGGTGGCCGCAGTTATGACCACCACCAGGGCTCGCGGTCACCCACCCTAACTTTGGTATTCTGGGGAGCTGGTATAATGAATATCTGAGAAGAGCCCTAGAGAAGCAAGAACATTGGACAACCAAGAGGTGGTGGCCTCAAGTCAGGTATAGTGTTCAACAGGGCAAGACTTTCTAACCTGCCCACACACACACACACACACATATACACACACACACACCTGCCCACACAGACACACACACACACCTGCCCACACAGACACACACACACCTGCCCACACACACACCTGCCCACACACATACACACCTGCCCACACACACACACACACACACACACCTGCCCACACACACACACACCTGCCCACACACAAACACACCTGCCCACACACACACACCTGCCCACACACACACACACACACACCTGCCCACACACTTACACACTTGCCCACACACACACACAAACACCTGCCCACACACACACACACCTGCCCACACACACACACACCTGCCCACACACACAAACACCTGCCCACACACACACACACACCTGCCCACACAGACACCTGCCCACAAACACACACACACACCCATATACACACACCTGCCCACACACACACCTGCCCCCACACACATACACACCTTCCCACACACACACCCACACCTGCCCACACAGACACCTGCCCACACAGACACCTGCCCACACACACACACACATATACACACACACACACACCTGCCCACACAGACACACACACATATACACACAGACACATATACACACACACGCACACCTGCCCACACAGACACCTGCCCCCACAGACACCTGCTCACAAACACACACACACCTGCCCACACACACACACACTCACCATCCCTCGGCTCAATTCCTCCTGCCTGCTCTCTCTCTTTTCCGGTGCAGCACTGCAGGCCGGGGCGCACTGCGTGACGTCACAGCTAGGAGACACAGCCGCGCACAGGGCCATGTCTCCTAGCAGTGACGCGGCCGGGCCAGCACAGGGAAGTTAACTGCTGCAGTGCTGGCCCGGCCGATGAAGAAGTAGCAGCGGCCGCTGCTGGGGGAGCGGTCCGGGCCCCCCCCTCCCGCCAATGCTACCGCTACGTGCCGCGGCGGCCCGCACATATAATGAGGGCAATCCGGCATTAGACACCCCACCTGGAGCCGCGGGCCCCCTGCAGGCTCGGGGCCCTGGGCTGTCGCCCGGATTGCCCTCATTATAATCCGCCTATGGATATAGGGCATGGAAAACGGCATCACAGCTGCAGCGGCTACGCTGGTGGTAGAGGGTCCCTCCGCGTCCGACATCTTCCTCCCCACTAGTTAACCGTGGCCTACCATCTGGCGATCCTCTTCTGTAGGCCGCGGCTCCGCTCGCGATGCTCTGGGTGAGGACCTTGCGTTGCTCGGTGATGATGTCGGCATCCGCTGGATCTCCTTCCAGGACCTTGCGCAGCGTCTCAGCGTAGGGCGGGGCTTCAGGTCTCGCGCGTTTTTGGACGTCCACGCCCCTCTTCTTCCCGCGCGGCGTCCTGAAGATGGAGCCCGATGGCGGGAAACGGCTCCGATTGGCGAGAAATGGCCCCGAATGGCGGGAAACTTCACTCAGATATGTATAAAGTCTTTTCCAGGCACGCAATACCCGTTTGTGGCGGGTTGGTCACAATTCTGCCTACTACGCCAAAGCTGACTCGGCCCCTGGGCCGTGGGGTACACGGAACCGGGCCTTCTAGTGTACGGTGCTGATGGGGGTAGTAGTGGCAACCCGATCCCGTGGCTCAGGGTGGTCAGACCAAATGGTGGCAATCTATTTATCAGTGTTTTCAATGTCCGACTACGCCACCCGTGGATTGCGGTTGGAGATAACCGCCGCTGCAAGGCAGACCGCTGAGGCTGGTGTTGGTGTGCAGCACAGGGGTAGGATAACTCCCCACGGGAAGAGTGTAGCCTCAGGGCAGTGTAGGTGGATGTTGGGGGTGATAGTGCAGGCCGCAATAGTAAGAGTTCAGAGTCTGCTTCAAACAGTTCAGGGTCTTTATTGTAGATATTATTAATGACCCAACATTACCGGTTAGGAATGGGCCTGGGTGTCTGAGAGCATTCGGGCGAGCCCCACTGGTCAGGGTGAGTGTGTAGGCCTACCGTTCTCTCTATGCTCTTTCTGACTATCCCCCTTTTCGTGGTGTAATAGCCCACGTCCCTGAGCTGGCCGTGTACTTCTCTCCTGTATGGCTTGCGACTCAGACCTTGGGTACCTGTTGCTTCCTCCTCGATGTACTGGTCCCTCTGTGTGGCGGAGCCTCCAGGCTTCTTAGGCCAAGGGACCTGAAATCCCTCGCAGGTTGGTTCTCTGCTGCTGGGCTTGTAACCCTGACAGCCTCGGACCCCAATGTCCGGTAGATTGGTTCTCTGCCAGGACCGGCTCTCGTCGCCTCTGTCCCTGGCTTGCAGTTTCTCCTCTGCCTCACGGACTCCTCAGCTACAGCTGAAATGTCCCTCCTTCTCTGGGACTAGTCTCACTCCTGAGCTAGGTCGTCCAGTTCTCTCTAACCCTGCCCCCAGTTCCAGCTTTTATATGGGCAGCCAGCTCCCCCTGCTGGCCTGGGACAGGAGGTGCTGTATGCTAATTGTTCCTAACCAGGGGACCTCCCTCCTGCTTTCAGAAACAGATTATTGTTTGTGGCATCCAGGCCTGGGGTGACACACACACACTGCTCTATATTTAGTATGATGCCCCCACTCCTCCATATATATAGCAGGATGGTCCCACTGCTCCATATACAGGTGCATCTCACTAAATTAGAATATCATCAAAAAGTTAATTTATTTCAGTTCTTCAATACAAAAAGCTGTCTTTCAGCTCATCTGCATTGTTGGGTCTGGTGTCTCTCATATTCCTCTTGACAATACCCCATAGATTCTCTATAATAGATTCTCTATGGGGTTAAGTTCAGGCGAGTTTGCTGCCAATCAAGCACAGTGATACTGTTATGTGTAAACCAGGTATTGGTACTTTTGGCCGTGTGGACAGGGGCCAAGTCCTGCTGGAGAATGACATTTCCATCTCCAAAAAGCTTGTCGGCAGAGGGAAGCATGAAGTGCTGTGAAATGTCCTGGTAGCCGGCTGTGCTGACTTTGGTCTTGATAAAACACAGTGGAAAAAACACCAGCAGATGACATGGCCCCCCAAACCATCACTGATTGTGGAGCCTTCACACTAGACCTCAAGCAGCTTGGATTGTGGACTCTCCACTCTTCCTCCAGACTCTGGGACCTTGATTTCCAAATGAAAATTGGAACTCTAGGACCTTGTGGAGTGTGTCAATGACTGCCTTCTGGACATCTGTCAAGTCAGCAGTCTTCCTCATGATTGTGGAGCATACTGAAACAGTATTGAAGAACTGGAATAAATTAACTTTTTGAAGATATTGTAATTTAGTGAGATGCACCTGTATATACTATGATGGAGCCACTGCCCCACATACATATAGTATAATGGCCCCACTACTCCATATGTAGTATGATGGACCCACTACTCCAGATATATAGTAGGATGGCTCCACTGCCCGATCATTTAAAAAAATAAAGTTTATTCTCACTTAATCCTGATTCCCTACATCACGGCCTCTGTCTCCTCTTCCATGGCGGGACAGCAGAGCAGAGCGATGCAATGATGTCACCGAGCCACCTGCGTGAGTATGCTGACATCTTGTTAACTGCAGGTGACGCGCCCCCTGGGACATATTCCTTTTTGAGGGGAATACCCGGCACCGGATCAGATGGGGGGTTGTAGTCTCCGAGCGGCTGTGACCCGGTCCCGTGCCCAGGGCGTCAAGCTCAGTGTTATGTGGCAGTCTTTACTGATGTTATTAAAGTTCGTTTTGTCGACTACGCCACCCGTTGTGATGCGGTCACTGTGGCCGCCGCTGCTGCTGGGTCCGCTGAGGCTGATGGTGGGTGCGCAGCTTGGTGGGATAACCCCCAACGGGAAGGGTATAGCCTCAGAGGGGACAGGCGCAGAGGATGGGGGTTGTGGTGGTGCGGTGCAGCCGGTAATGATGACAGACTCGGGTTGTGCAGTTAAGGGTCTTTACTTACTGCAGTTGTTATACGGGTCACTCTAGCTCCAAGTGACCACCCGAGCCGTGCTGCGACCACCAGGTCCTGGATCCGGCCAACCCCCAAACAAGTCCGGAGCGTGGCCCTGAGCTCTCTCTCTCTGTCCTCTCTTCAGCCGTCCCCACCAGTGATTCACCTAAATCCAGCTCCCTCGGGCCTTCTGTTGGGCAACCTTTGGCCTCAGGTTCCCTGACCCTCCGTGTGGTGTGCCTTCAGGGTGAATGTAGTGGGTGACCGTGACAGACACTGCCCACGGTCTCCGGTCTCTGGCTGGGGAATGTCTTTACCCCCACCAGCTTGGGTTCCGGTACCCTTCTGCTGACTCCTCACCCGGTGATCTGATTTGGGTTCTTGGGTCCCTTCTTTGTCCCCCTCTGGGTCTTTCTGTACTCCACTCTCTCACTCTTCAGGCTCAGGTCTGCTCTGCTCCCTTGCTGCAGGCTGACTTCCTCTGCAGAAGACTTGTTCTCTCCTTCTGACTCTCTGCATCTGACTTGTCCTCTGCGTCTGACCCTGATCTTTGATGGTGCCCACCTTATATACACCCTCTATGTGTGAGCTCAGGTGACCAGCACCCAATGAGCTCCTAACACTACCCAGACTGCTCCCCCTATCTGCCCCTACACTACATGGGATGTTCCTCCCCCCTCCCACTCCAGCCAGGAACAGGCTCGGTCGCACCTGCACATTTCTAAGTGGGAGTGCCGTCGGCCTGCTCCTCTGGAATGGGATGTATGTAGTGCATGCAGTCTATCTGAGCTCAGTTCCACACTCCTTCCTTACCCGGGAGTGGAATATCACACCTCTGGGTTGAGGTGCAATACCCCTGTAGCAGCCGAATCCTCAGGGTGCTACATTCCCCCCTGGTAAATCACAGCACGTCCTCGGGCTGCAAAGACAAAAAACACCAAAACATACAACATTTTTATAAACATGTAAAACATATAAAACATATATATATAAAACTTTCTCGTCGTCTTTTTCTTTCTTCCTCCTCTGGTCACCGTGCAACTCGTGACCAGGTAGAGTGCGACAGTCTTTTGTAAAACAGTTTCCCAAATAAAACCGGTAGGGGGCGCTTTAGCAAGCGCAACTATGTACAGGGGAATTTTTGGCCGTTCTCAGTCCCCGGCCAGGTAAAGGGAAAGGGATGGCTGCTCACAGTCCTCAGCCTGGTATGGAAAGGGTTACAGGTAACAGTTCGCTGGTCCCAACGGGGACTATTTTAGCAGCAACAACAGTTCCAGTTTCAGTTTCGATTCACTGTGCCCCGACAGGCAACTATATACAGTCTCCTGCTCTGCCGCACTCAACGGCGTCTGCCTCCTGCTCTTATCTTACGGCTGGTGGTTTCTTCAGACCCGTCCGGGTCCTCTTGCTCCTCCTCCTCGCACCGCAACTCCTCCTCCGTCAAGCGATGCACGTGGAGGGCGTAAGGTCCCTTGGCACACTTGTGCCGGGTGAACGTTACCTCGTCACCGACGTAGAGGTCACGGCCTTTGTGACCCTCTGGCAGGTGGGACTCGACGTCCCGTCGTGTAACGAAGACGTCACCCATGGTGTTCCGGTCCCTTATGAAGCCCCACCCATGCTGTGCATTAAACTTTATTACCGTCCCGATGGTACGGGGACGATCTGCTGCACGGGGGTCCCTTCTGGTCCGACTCTTTTGCTCCGCGCTGCGGGTCTGGGCCCATTGCTCTTTGGCCTGCCTCTCCTCCCGCTCTCTCTTGAGCTCTGCCAGCTGTTGACGGCAACACTCTGTGCGCGCTGCTGCAGCTGCCCGAGTCTCTCCGGTGAACCCCATCAAATCTTCTCCCGTGGGGTCCCACACGAACTGGGCTTCCTCGAGTGGAGGCGAGACCCGAGTCACGGGCTTCGGAGCCGGGATTAGGGGCTCACACAGGGGACCTAGTTGCTTCTGCCGCTCCAGCTCCAAGAATCCTTCGGGCCAGATGAAAGGCCGACCGTCCGGCCACGTTAGCTGGCTGAAGGGGTCCTCTCCCAGATGTGGCACCCTAGGTATTACGGGCGCGGGCGCGGTGGTGGTGGCGCCCGGGTTGCCCAGGCCTTGCGGCCAGGCCTGGGGCACCTGGAAGGTGAAGGGCACCGTTAGGACGGCGGCGCCCTGGGTTACCTGGCCTTGCGACCAGGCCGGAGGCTCCGCGGAGGTAGATGGCTCTGCTTTGGATGCGGCGCCCGGAAATGCTAGGCCCTGTGACCAGGCCGGAGGCTCCTCTTCCGGCGCCACGCTCCGGGTCACGATGCGTGACGTCATCGGGGTCGCGACGGCGGCTTCCGGTCGGGGCCTAGTCGGTGGCGGTGTCATGGCGGTCTCGGGTACGGCCGGGGGACCTTCGGGCTCTGCGACGGGGAGCTGGGGCAGGTAAGCGGTCTTCCGGTATGGGGTATAGGCATCCCCCTTACCTGCTGCCATGCGTCTCGCTCCCTCTTCTGCGCCGTCTCCGGCCTTGGGTCCTCCCGCGTCATCCGCAGAGGTAGTCGGTGTCTTCTTCCAAGGGAGCGGGTTCCGTGGGCGGATTCCAGCTTGCTGGGCCATCTCCCGGCCCCACTCCGCCAGGATCTCCCTCTGCACTCGGGCCATCCTTCCCGCGAGGCCCTCCAGGGCACTCCGCGCGCACTCCCGATCTCGGGGAAGCTGCGCCAGGATCTCCGCTAAGCCTAGCGGGGTTGTTGACTCCAGCAGGCTCCTGACCATCGGGTCGGTGCTGCTCTGCTCTGCTTCCGGCAGGCTCCTGGCCAGCGGGCCGGTGCTGCTCTGCTCTCCTCCTTCTTCCTCCAGCAGGCTCCTGGCCAGCGGGCCGGTGCTGCTCTGCTGCCGCTCCATTCCCGGGTCCACTCTTTCTCTCCTCGACTCCGGGTGAGCTTCTCCGCTACTCCTCATTAGACCTCTTGCCTCCGGGTGCGCTCGTTCTACACTGCTCCAGGCGACACCCATCTTCTCTCCTTTCTTTCGTCTCCTCCCACTTCGAGGGCGGTCCCGGGGCAACTCGGTGACTGTCAGCTCCAGGGGGAGTTCTTTCACGCTGACAGACACCTCCAGCATCACAGTCTCTGTTGGTGGGGGCGGTTTCCACTTTTGGCGCCATTTTCTGTCCTGGCCCACGATGGGAGGTGGCCTCTTGCTCTCCTTTGGCACGCCCATAATGGCGTCCGCTGCTCTTCCAAGGCGGGAAATCTGCGGTTTTGGCGGGAATCGCTTCCCAGTGGCGGGAAACTCGGCAGATGGCGGGAACAAGCTGGAAATGGCGGACAATCGGCGGGAAACGACTGGTGATGGAGTCCGATGGCGTGGACCCTCCGGAACCGGCGGGAGACTTCTTTCTGAGGTAAACTTGCACTTTTCTTCAGGCACGCAGTACCCGGGTGTTGCGGGCACGTAATCCTGCCGACTACGCCAAAGTTGACGCGCCCCCTGGGACATATTCCTTTTTGAGGGGAATACCCGGCACCGGATCAGATGGGGGGTTGTAGTCTCCGAGCGGCTGTGACCCGGTCCCGTGCCCAGGGCGTCAAGCTCAGTGTTATGTGGCAGTCTTTACTGATGTTATTAAAGTTCGTTTTGTCGACTACGCCACCCGTTGTGATGCGGTCACTGTGGCCGCCGCTGCTGCTGGGTCCGCTGAGGCTGATGGTGGGTGCGCAGCTTGGTGGGATAACCCCCAACGGGAAGGGTATAGCCTCAGAGGGGACAGGCGCAGAGGATGGGGGTTGTGGTGGTGCGGTGCAGCCGGTAATGATGACAGACTCGGGTTGTGCAGTTAAGGGTCTTTACTTACTGCAGTTGTTATACGGGTCACTCTAGCTCCAAGTGACCACCCGAGCCGTGCTGCGACCACCAGGTCCTGGATCCGGCCAACCCCCAAACAAGTCCGGAGCGTGGCCCTGAGCTCTCTCTCTCTGTCCTCTCTTCAGCCGTCCCCACCAGTGATTCACCTAAATCCAGCTCCCTCGGGCCTTCTGTTGGGCAACCTTTGGCCTCAGGTTCCCTGACCCTCCGTGTGGTGTGCCTTCAGGGTGAATGTAGTGGGTGACCGTGACAGACACTGCCCACGGTCTCCGGTCTCTGGCTGGGGAATGTCTTTACCCCCACCAGCTTGGGTTCCGGTACCCTTCTGCTGACTCCTCACCCGGTGATCTGATTTGGGTTCTTGGGTCCCTTCTTTGTCCCCCTCTGGGTCTTTCTGTACTCCACTCTCTCACTCTTCAGGCTCAGGTCTGCTCTGCTCCCTTGCTGCAGGCTGACTTCCTCTGCAGAAGACTTGTTCTCTCCTTCTGACTCTCTGCATCTGACTTGTCCTCTGCGTCTGACCCTGATCTTTGATGGTGCCCACCTTATATACACCCTCTATGTGTGAGCTCAGGTGACCAGCACCCAATGAGCTCCTAACACTACCCAGACTGCTCCCCCTATCTGCCCCTACACTACATGGGATGTTCCTCCCCCCTCCCACTCCAGCCAGGAACAGGCTCGGTCGCACCTGCACATTTCTAAGTGGGAGTGCCGTCGGCCTGCTCCTCTGGAATGGGATGTATGTAGTGCATGCAGTCTATCTGAGCTCAGTTCCACACTCCTTCCTTACCCGGGAGTGGAATATCACACCTCTGGGTTGAGGTGCAATACCCCTGTAGCAGCCGAATCCTCAGGGAGCTACACAGGCCTATGGCGATCTGTGGCATATGAAATAGATAGTGATAGGGCAGGGAGCTTGTGTCTCACTGCTTTATCATGTGACGCCTCTGCATAAGAGACATTAGGGCTACATTAGCTACGTCACAGAAGACACTGGAGCTGGAGTATATAGAATAGGAGACACTGGGGCTGGCGTATATTCATCACAGGATACATTGGGGCTAGAGCATATACATCACAGAAGAAGCTGGAGTATATAGAATAGGAGACACTGGGGCTGGAGTATATAGAATAGGAGACACTGGGGCTGGCGTATATTCATCACAGGATACATTGGTGCTAGAGCATATACATCACAGAAGAAGCTGGAGTATATAGAATAGGAGACACTGGGCTGGAGTATATAGAATAGGAGACACTGGGGCTGGCGTATATTCATCACAGGATACATTGGGGCTAGAGCATATACATCACAGAAGAAGCTGGAGTATATAGAATAGGAGACACTGGGGCTGGAGTATATAGAATAGGAGACACTGGGGCTGGCGCATGTACAGTTCTGCTCAAAAGTTTACATACCCCGGCAGAATTTTTCCTTTCCTGGCCTTGTTTCAGAGAAAATGAATGATAACAAAAACACTTTTTCTCCACTCATGGTTATTGGTTGGGTGAAGCCATTTACTGTCACATTTCTGTGTTTTCTCTTTTTAAATCTTAATGACAACTAGTGATGAGCGAGCATGCTCGCTACTGCTCGGTGCTTGCCCGAGTATCTCACTGCTCGAGATGCTCTGCGCTCACCGAGTATTTCCGGGTTGGTCGGGCGGGAAGTCGGGTCCCCTCCCTGCATGTTTGGCGCTCTTTACAGAGCCAATGAACATGCAGGGATTCCCTGCCATGCCCTGTAATGCCATAGCCATGTTGGTTGTGGGCATTACAGTGATTGGCTGGCCGCACAGCGTCATCAGGTGTATATCTGACCTGGCGCCGCCATGCTCATCACAGTCACTCCGGATCAGACAGTGTAGGGAGAGCTGATGCTGCGTTAGGGAGAGATTTGATTGTGTATTAGGTAGTGTAGGGAGAAAAACCGCACATTACACATATCTATCTCAACAAACAGTCCTTCTGAGGACTAATCCATCTGCAGAGATATCAGGCAGGCAGTGTATATAGGCAGGCAGGCAGTGTATATAGCAGACTGCAGTGCATATAGGACAAGAGGCTCCATTCCAATTCTGCCTTCTGCTGCTGTTAGATATTTCTATACAAAGGCCGAGGTCTCAGGGGCGAGGAATACTTTTCTTTGGATCTTAATCCTCATTATTTGCTTATAAAGCAATCCAGAGAACACCGTTTTTCTGCGCCATTTGCTTGTTGGCACTGCAGAATACAGCCAGGTCCTTTCCATATTAGAGCGCTAGAAATCCAGCTATTTAAAACTGTGTTTTCTCCGTCACACGGATCACATATACGTTGTCAGAAAATACTGCCATTTCTGGCCTCCATTTTTTCAGTGTGTCAGTGAAGCAATTCACAGCAGTTTGCTGTTCACACTACTTACCTACAGGCCAGGTATTTAAAACTCTGTTTTCTCCATCACACCGATCACATATAACTACGCTTCAAACTCAGTCATTTGTAGTGAGCGTGGAAGATGCTATCCTCCATTTAAAATGGGCAAGGCACGTGGCAAGTGACGGGGAACTGGATGTGATGGTAATGGTACATGCAGAGGCCGAGGACAAGGCCGTGGGCAAGCCGAAATTGTGCCACAACAAACACCCACATCTTCTCGCCTGACCTTCCTGTCCCAATTTCTAGGGGACCGCAGCACACCACTATTGAACCCAGATCAGTGTCAAAAGGTTGTTGGTTGGATAGCGGATAATGCTTCCAGTCACTTAGCCACCACCACCACCACCCTGTCTTCCACACGGTCAAGTCTCAGTAGCCGTGAGTCTGGACCGCATATTCCTCACCCTGATCCTCCTTCCTCCCACCATGTCGAGTACCCAGAGACAACTGATCCCACACTTGGACAATCTGAAGAGCTGTTCACTTTTCCATTTATAGATTCGGGCCTCTTGCCCGATCCACTTGAAGCGGGGCAAGAGGAGATCACGTGTAGCGATGCCCAAATATTTGAGCAGCCACGGTCACACGAAGGCACCGGTGGGAAACTGTCACAAGAGGTGGACGATGATGAGACACAATTGGCAGACAGTCAGGAATAGTACCAGGGTGCAGAAGTGGGAGACGAGGTGGTGGATGATATAGTAACTGACCCAACCTGGCAGGAGGACATGCAGAGCAAGGACAGCAGCACACAGGGGGAGGGTGAGCACCCCCAACAGGCAGGAAGAAGCAGTGTGGTGGCCGCAGACAGAAGGCAGGCTACCATTTCCCGTAACACCAACACGAAGGAAGTTGCTACTACAACTGTTAGGTCTTCCCGAGCCTGGTTCTTTTTTAAAGACTCTGCCGATAGGTCCAAAAAGGCCATTTGCATCACGAGCCAGACCAGCATCAGCAGGGGTGTCAAAACGACCAGCCTGACCATCACCAGCATGATCAGGCACATGGCAGCAAAGCACTCGACTTTGTGGGCCGAACACCAGGGTCCAGGAACAGTGTCTACAGGTGGCACCATTGCTTCTTCTGCTGTTGTGCATGCAAGCCAATCCCCTGTCCATAGTGCATGCAAAGATGCCTCCTGTCCTGCACCTGTCATTGCACACTCTCAAGTAGCAGCATCAGGAAGCATGTCCATGTCCTTGTCCCAGCGCAGCGTTCAGTTGTTCATACTCCAGTCCTTGGAATGCAAGCGCAAATATGCAGCCAACGTCCCACAGGCCACACTACTAAATTCTCACAATTCACGACTGCTTGGCTCGAAATGTTGCCTTTTAGGCTTGTGGAGACAGAAGCATTCCGCAACCTGATGGTGGCGGCCGTCCCTCGGTACTCTGTCCCCAGCCGCCACTATTTCTCCCAGTGTGCCGTCCCCACATTACACAAGCACGTGTCCCATAACATTAGCCGTGACCTCAACAACGCAGTTACCGGTTAAGTCCACCTAACCACGGACACGTGGACAAGTGCTTGTGGGCAGGGACAGTACATCTCGCTGATAGCACACTGGGTTAACATAGTGGAAGCCGGGACCCAGTCGGACCTTGGGACGGAACACGTCCTCCCAACGCCAAGGATTGCAGGCCCTAGGTCAATCAGGGTTGCCCCCACGGTCTACAGCTCCTGCACCTCATGCTCCTCAGCCTCCTCCTCCTCCTCAGCCTCCATCTCCGCATCAGTCACAAGATGGAAGCACTGCAGCACTGCCTCGGCCAAGCGGCAACAGGCTGTGCTGAAGCTTATATGCTTAGGTGAAAAAACACACAATGCTGAAGTTATGGACAGCTCTGAAAGAGCAGGCAGATCTGTGGCTCAAACCGCTGAACCTACAGCCAGGCATGGTCGTGTGTGACAATGGCCGGAACCTGGTGGCGGCTCTGAGGCGAGGCTAGCTCACACACGTACCATGCCTGGCCCATGTGCTTAACCTCGTGGTTCAGCGGTTACTCAAATCCTACCCGGAGCTGCCGGATCTGCTTGTTAAAGTATGCCGCCTGTGTGCCCATTTTAGAAAGTCAGCTACAGCTTCCGCCGCCCTTGCAGTGTTTCAGCAGCGTTTGCAGCTTCTGGCTCACAGACTGGTGATGTCCCCACACGTTGGAACTCTACATTGCAGATGTTGGGAAGGATTTGTGAGCAGAAGAGGGCAGTTGTTGAGTACCAGCATCAAAAAGGCTATCGGTATTCAGTTCAGACTCCACACATAAGACCTCAGTAGTGGACGTGGATGTCAGACATATGTACCATCCTCCAAAACTTTGAGGACTCCACCAAGATGGTGAGCTGCGATGACGCCATAATTAGCCTCACCATCCCGCTTCTCTGTCTTCTGAAACGCTCTCTGCTCACAATCAAAGATGATGCATTGCAGGCGGAGCACGATAAGATGGAGCAATTAACCATACAGGGTGATTACACACAGCCAAGCCTCATCTCATTGATTGGGTGACAATGAGGAAGAGGAGGAGGAGGAAGGACAGGAACTAGTTTCATGCACTATAGACGGTGCTATCTGCACAGCTGTCATACCGTCTGTTCAGCGTGGATGGCCAGAGGACAGAGAGGAGGTGGAGGAGAGCATGGTCAGTCATCCTCTTGGTGAGGACACGGAAGTCTTGCCTGTTAGTGGTCTGGCACGCATGGCTGAGTTTATGTTATGCTGCCTTTCCCATGACCCTCGCATTCTCAAAATTTTAGGTCATTACTGGTTGGTGACACTTTTAGACCCACTCTACAAGGAGAACTTTATATCTCTTATTCCTGAGGCGGACAGGTGTACAAAAATGAAGCAGTACCAGAAGCCCCTTGTTGCGGAACTATTAAAAAAATTCCCATCTGAAAACGCTGGAGGCAGAGGGCACACTTCGTTCGACAACCAAGGAGTACAGGTGAGAGAGACACAACTTCAATCCAGCAGAGGCAGGGGAACACTGTCAAAGTTCTGGGAGAGTTTTCTCAGACCCTCCCATCGCACAGGCCCTGAGGCGCAGGGTACTCTCACAAGGAGTGCAAAGTTTGGGAAGATGCTGAGGGAGTACCTTGCCGTACCGTACCAACGTCCTCCGTTATTCCTCTGTGCCTTATAAATATTGGGTATCCAAGCTAGATATGTGGAATGAACTGGCTCTCTATGCCTTGGAGGTCCTGGCCTGCCCTGCCGCCAGTGTTTTATCAGATCGGGTTTTTAGTGCCGCTGGTGGAATTATAACTGATAAGCGCATCCTCCTGTCAACTGAAAATGCTGACAGGCTGACTCTTATAAAAATGAACAAGGGCTGGATTGGGCCAGACTTCTCAACACCACCGAATGATAGCAGCGTAACATAAACTCAAATCCAGTGTCTTTTCTTGGGAGGTGTATTCCCATGCACCTTTTCACACCCACACATGGGTATACGCTTCCCGATTTTGGCTATTTGCTCTTGTCCTCCTCCTTCTCCTCATCCTCCACCACCATATCACCAGGGTGACCATGGTCCATGATGCAACACCCACATAATTTTTTTAAAGGGTGTTTGACTCGCCCCTGGGCCGTGGGGCACTCGGAGCCAGGCAATAGGGAGACGGTGGGGGTAGTAGTGGCATCCCGGTTCCGTGGCTCAGAGTGGTCAGACCAGTGGTAGTCCTTTAGCAGTCCTTAGTGATGTCCGACTACGCCACCCGTGGATTGTGGTTATTATGAACCGCCGCTGCAAGGCAGACCGCTGGGGCTGATGATGTATGCAGCTGAGGTAGTGTGACTCCCCACGGGAAGAGTGCAGCCCCAGGGCAGTGTAGTGGATGGTGGGGGTGATGGTGCAGAGAGTCCCAGTGCCGTTAGTGCTGGAGGAGCGAAAGAGTACACAGACAACGTACTGCAGTCCAATGTCTTTTACTCACAGTTCATGTACTCCGGGTCACGTCTGTCAGCAATGACCGCCCGAGCCGTGCTGCGTCCACAAGGTGAGGGGCTCGGTCAACCCCAGGCAGTTCAGGAGCATGGCACAGGACCCCCTTCAATCCTTTCTCTGGCCTGCCTCATCAGTGACCCACTTTTGTCCAGCTGCCGCGGACTTGTGCGGGTAAATGTGGTTCCCGTTCCCCGCTGTCCAATATGGTGACTTCCTAGCAGGTTTGATGAGGTGTCGCACCAATAAATGATCACGACCTCCCTTCTTTGGCTGAGGGCTGTTTCTCCTCCACCAACTTGGGATCCGGTACCCTTAATCTGCCTGACCCTTCACCCTGTATTCTCGTGGGTTCTTAGGGTCCCTTCTGCCATCTTGTTCCTGAGCCCTTCTGTTTCTCTCTTTCTCTTTCTCTTCTGTTCCTTTCTGTTCTTGTTCCTTTCTGTTCTTGTTCCTTTCTGTTCCTGGCCTTCACCCTAGGCCTGCCTCGTGGAGCTGGGCCCAGACTGAGCCACAGCTCCCTGACAGCCCTCTCTGGCTGAACTCCTTTTCTTACTCCACTCACTGAACTTCTCTTCTTCTCTTCTCTCTGTGCTGGCTGGGCCTCAGAGGCTAGGCCCGCCTACAGAGAAGAGCCCCTTGCAGAGGTCCCCACTCCGTCACTTCTTCTCTCTGACTGAACATTGTTCTAAGATGGTGCCCACCTTTTATACCTCCCTCTAGAACATGAGCCCAGGTGACCAGCAACCAATGGGCTCCTATCTACGCTCAGGAACCAACCCCTATCTGCTCCTACATCACTGGGTATTCCTACCCCCTCCCCACTCCAGCCAGGGACATGGTCTGTTGTGCCTGCATTTCTGTCTAATGGGAGCACCGTTGAGCTGTCCCTCGGAAATGGGGTGAGTGTGCTAACTGAACCCTGGTCCATACTCCATCCTTACCCGGGAGTGGAATATCACACCTCTGGCAGAGGTGCAATACCCCTGTAGCGGCCGAGCCCTCGGGGCGCTACATTTTTATGATGCCCGTAAAAAAAATTTTTTTATACAGTATGTTCATGTATACCCCCTAGGAGTAAATGTTTGTCAGCCCATACACTTAGTGCATGGCATTACAAGTATAGGAGGCCCGCTCCTTTCTAATGGTAAAATTTTTTTATGATGCGCTCCTCCACGTCTCTTCCAAGGGCCATTGAAGTGCCTCCAAATTTTTGGCAGCCCTTGCAGTCACTGCATAGTCCAACACTATGGGAGACTCTCTCCTTTCTAATGGGAATTTGTCATTACTGTGGCCTGGTCTATGTGTCTTTAAATTCTTAGTGGGTTTTTTCCTAAACTTGGTCAGCCGTTGGACTCACTGCATACCCTATAACTGTATAGCAGACCCTCTCCTTTCTAATGGGAACATGTCATATCTTGTTACTGTGGCCCTGCTCTGTGTGTCTTTAAATTCTTAGTGGGGATTTTCCTAAAATCTGTCAGCCGTTGGACTCACTGCATACCCTATAACAGTATAGCCGACCGTATCATTTCTAATGGGAATTTGTCATTACTGTGGCCCTGCTCTATGTGTCTTTAAATTCTTAGTGGGTTTTTTCCTAAAATTGGTCAGCTGTTGGACTCACTGCATACCCTATAACTGTATAGCAGACCCTGTCCTTTCTAATGGGAGCATGTCGTACCTTGTTACTGTGGCCCTGCTCTGTGTGTCTTTAAATTCTTATTGGGGTTTTTCATTAAAATTTGTCAGCCGTTGGATTCACTGCATACCCTATAACTGTATAGCAGACCCTCTACTTTCTAATGGGAACATGTCGTACCTTGTTACTGTGGCCCTGCTCTGTGTGTCCTTAAATTCTTAGTGGGGTTTTTCCTAAAATCTGTCAGCCGTTGGACTCACTGCATACCCTATAACAGTATAGCCGACCCTATCATTTCTAATGGGAATTTGTCGTTACTGTGGCCCTGCTCTATGTGTCTTTAAATTCTTAGTGGGTTTTTTCCTAAAATTGGTCAGCTGTTGGACTCACTGCATACCCTATAACTGTATAGCAGACCCTGTCCTTTCAAATGGGAGCATGTCGTACCTTGTTACTGTGGCCCTGCTCTTTGTGTCTTTAAATTGTTAGTGTTTTTTTTCAAAAATTTTGGCCACCCTTGCAGTCACAGCATGGGCATAAACACTATAGAAGACCCGCTCCTTTATAATGGGAACATTTTTTTACTGAGACCCTCCTCTATGTCTCTTCAAAGGGGTATTAGGTTGCGTCCAAATTTTTGACAACCCTTGCAGTCACTGGATGCGCAATAACAGTATAGGAGACCCACTTGTTAATAATGGGAACAACAAAGCATAGCCCTCTGATGGCTCTCTAACAATAGCTAGGGCCGACTGCTGGCCTTTTAAGAATAGTAAGGGCCGTCTGATGTCCCTATAAAAATAGGCTTTATGACTTTCAGAGTCCCTCCATCATAAATAAAACAGGATGTGTCTGATGACACCACATTGCCAGATGAGGTTCTAAAATGTTAAAATGACATTTCCCGGTGAATGCATTTGTCATAAAAAATAACATAAAAAAACATAACAATAGGATCTTTCTTTAGTATAAAAAACAGCATCACCAATTTAACCTCAATGTAATCACATTGTTCAGCTCATGCACTTCCTCCTCCATCTCCGAAATGACCACATCAGTCACAAGCTGACAGCACTGCAGCACTGCCTTGGCCAAACAGCAACAGGCTGTGCTGAAGATAACATGCTTAATGCTTAATTGACAAACCGCCCAGCGCTGCATAGTTGTTGAAAGCTGTAACACAGCAGCTTGATCTGTGGCTCTCACCGCTGAATATACAGCCAGGCATGGACGTGTGTTACAATGGGCGGAACCTGGTGACGGAGAAATGACAACCGGGGTAGATACGGTTTCCCTCTATGCCAGTCCTTTCACAGAGCTAAAGAATATGGCTGTGGTGAAATACAACTCCCACTGAGAAGCTGTTTCAGATTGAAAAACATTGTACCCACCAGAGGATTTGTTTCTGAGGGCTAACCTTTCTCACCCGCTCAATAGCCCCATAGCAGCTGCAAAGTTAGCGCTATCATGAACTCTCCTGAGGTAGAAGCCAAGGCACACCAGAGAATTCTCTGGTGGGACTGTCCAACCCTGCCGAGAAGCAGTCCTGGCTAAGAAAAGTGTGTGGGAAGATTCCAGGACACTCTATTTTTACTGAGGAGGAAACACACGCAAAGATGGGGAGAACATACAAATTTCATGCAGATGTTGTCCTTGCTGGGATTTGAACCCAGGATCCCAGTGCTGCAAGACTTCAGTGCTAACCACTGATCCAATGTGCTGCCGTTCACCCTCTAATATCTAACAGGCTGGAGAAACTTGAACCTACTGCCACACTATCATCAGCTCCTTTGTGAGAAAATGTATTTGGGCAGCCACTCAGTCTACCAAATAAAATTCCAGAGAAGGAAATTGAGGATGGCTTCGCTACTGGTACTGGGGGCAGTGCTAATACCATGGTGTTGTACCATAGTTTGCTGGAAATATTCCAGGCTGGTAGGAGGCAAAAAAATTCCCACAGAAAAGTACCAGCAGTAATGTTCAGGCCACATTTCAAGTGCAAGCAGCTTTAGAGGACTTCCTGGGAGAAATGACACGCAGGGTAGATACGGTTTCCCTCTATGCCAGTCCTTTCACTGAGCTAAATACAACTCTTATCAAAAAAAGTTGTGGACTGGCTCCGTACCGTCCCTGGCCACATTCACCTGTCCACGTGTTTGTGGTTAGGCAGTCCTTCTTAGTAAGTGCACTGGGTAGGGCATGGGTAATGTTGTGGGACCCGTGCTTGTGGAAGGCGAAGGCGATACTGGGAAAAATACTGGCGGCTGGGGACCGAGTATGGACACCCGGCCGCCGCCTGCATGAGGTTGTGAAAAGCTTCCATCTCCACAAGCTTAAAAGGCCATATTTCAAGTGCAAAGAGCTGCCCAGAAATCTGTCAGTTTAGTGTTGCGGCCTGTGGGTGGGTGGCTGGCTGCATACTTGCAATTGCATTCCAAGTAACAGAAAACTAAGCAGATGATGGCCTCTATGAACTCTCCTGAAGGAGAAGCCAGGGCCCGCCGGAGGAGTCTCCGGTTCTCTGGTGGGCCCGTCCAACCCTGCCGAAAAGCAGCCCTGGCTAAGAAAAGTGTGGGGGAAGGTTCCTGGACACTCTATGGCTGCTTTTTTAATGCGGATCGTCCATGCTTATGCATGTTATTTCTCAAAACGCATTACGGATCAGGCCATTTTCCAACTCTGTATTCAAGAAATTAAATGCGCAAAGAAAGATGTGTGTGTGTCAAAGCACCACCGACAAGTGCGAGTTGATGTTGGATGGGCTGCCATAACTTCTGCAACAAGCTCAATTACAGGATTTTCTGGGAGAAATGACAAGCAGGGTAGATACGGTTTCCCTCTATGCCAGTCCTTTCACCGAGCTAAATATAACTCTTAGCAAAAAAAGTTGTGGACTGGCTCCGTACCGTCCCTGGCCACATTCACCTGTCCACGTGTTTGTGTTTAGGCGGTCCTTCCCAGTAAGTGCACTGGGGAGGGCACGGGTAATGTTATGGGACCCGTGCTTGTGGAAGGCGGAGGCGATACCGGGAAATATAGTGGCGGCTGGGGACCGAGTATGGACACCCGGCCGCCGCCGGCATGAGGTTATGAAAAGCTTCCGCCTCCACGAGCCTAAAAGGCCACATTTCAAGTGCAAGCAGCTGTCAAAAATTTGGCAGTATAGTATTGCAGCCTGTGGGTGGGTGGCTGCCGGCATTCTTGTGCTTGCATTCCAAGGAATGGTGTAGGGACAACTGAACACTGCAGTGGGACAAGGACGTGGACGGTGATTGTTGCAAGTCTGCAACGACAGGTGCATGGCGGGAGGCATCTTCGCATGTGCCAAGGATCACTTATGATGGGCACACATTTAGGCAGTGACCTGGGAGTCAGAGATGTTTCCAGAGGTCTTCCCCTTGTTGTTCCCATGTCTTTTCAGCACTGTATGCATGTGTCTGATGATGTGTCACACACCACATGGCCAGATAAGGTTGTAAAATGTTAAAATGACATTTCCTGGTGAATGCATTTGTCTTGGTTGAAAGCAATGCAAAAGTGCAAAAACGTGTCAAAAATGCTACGTGTGAACATAGCCCAAGTTATGTAGGAGTATTTTTGTTTTTGTTTATTTATTTTGCTTTATATACAAGTCATCACCCTGGAAAGGATGTTCCTTACGCCGTAAAAGTGGCGTAATACTCTGACGACGTTGTTGACAGCAGTGATCTGGGAGTCAGAGATGCTTCCAGGGGTCTTCCCCATGCTGTTCACATGTCATTTGAGCACAGTTCCCATCGATTTGGGCAATTTTTAGGCCCTCTGCAGACCGCCGTGGGGAGCCACCTGAAAAATGCTCAAGTTTCCCCTAGACTTATATTGGGCTCATTGCTCGGGTTGAGCACCCGAGTATTTCAATTTGCTCGACCCGAGCAACGAGTACTCGAGCATTTTAGTGCTCGCTCATCACTAATGACAACCAAAACATTCAAATAATCCTGATCAAAAAGTTCACATACCCTGGTGATTTTGGCCTGATAACATGCACAGAATTTGACACAAATGGGTTTGAATGGCTATTAAAGGTAACATCCTCACCTATGACCTGTTTGCTTGTAATCAGTGTGTGTGCATAAAGCTGAGTGAGTTTCTGGGATCCAGCCACTGACGTTTCTGGATTTTGAGATGGAGAAAGCAAAAGAATTATCAACGGATCTACGGGAAATGGTAGTTGAACTGTATAACACAGGAGAGGGAGGCAAAAAGAGTATAATACAGGAAAGGGATACAAAAAGATATCCCAGGAATTGATAATGACAGTCTGCAGTGTTCAAACTGTGATTAACAAATGGAAAATCAGATGCTCTGTAAAATCCAAACCACAGTCAGGTAGACCAACAAAAATTTCAGCCACAACTGCCAAGAAAATTGTTCGGGATGCAAAGAAAAACCAACAAATAACATCAGCTGAGAACACACTTAGGGGTGTACTCACTTTTGTTGCCAGCGGTTTAGACATTAATGGCTGTGTGTTGAGTTATTTTGCAGGCACACCAAATTTACAGTTAAACAAGCTGTACACTGACTACTGTACATTGTATCAAAGTGTCGCATCTTCAGTGTTGTCCCATCAAAAATATATATATGTATTCCGGCCCATTTTTGGAGTTTTGTGTGAAATTATGTCCAATTTGCCTTTTTTTTCTCAGTTTTTTTGTGTTGTTCCAATAAACACAAAGGAAATAAACATGCGTGTAATAAAACATGTGTAATTTTCTGAAACAATTTCAAGGGTGCCAGCACTTTCCGCCATGACTGTATATGCAGGTAGAGTCCTTAACCCCTTTACAACCCAAAGTGGTTTGCACGTTAATGAGAAGGCCAATTTTTACAATTCTGACCACTGTCACTTTATGAGGTAATTACTCTGGAACGCTTCAACGGATCCCCCTGGTTCTGAGAATATTTTTTCATGACATATGGTACTTTATGATTGTGGTAAAATTTCTTCAATATCACTTGTGTTTATTTGTGAAAAAAAGAGATATTTGGCGAAAATTTTGAAAATTTTGCAATTTTCAAAATTTGAATTTTTATGCCCTTAAATCGGAGAGATATGTCACACAAAAAAAGTTAATAAATAACATTTCCCATATGTCTACTTTACATCAGCACAATTTTGGAACCCAAATTTATTTTTATTAGGGAGCTATAAGGGTTAAAATTGACCAGCGATTTCTCATTTTTCCAACAAAATTTACAAAACCATTTTATTAGGGACCGCATCACATTTGAAGTCACTTTGAGGGGTCTTTATGACTGAAAATACCCAAAAGTGACACCATTCTTAAAACTGCACCCCTCAGTGAATCGGGTCATCATGGCAACATCCGGGAAGCCGCGGCACACATTGCTGGACGCCGGCAGGAGAGGTGACTATCCCGATCACCTCCCCTTGCCCCCGCAATGCTGCGAACGACTTCGATCGCAGCATTGCGGGGGTTAATGTGCGGGACCTCTCCCAGCACATAGCACCGGGTGTCAGCTGTGACAATCAGTTGACACCCGGCGGCGATCACGCCCGCACAGCCTGTGTGGGGGCGCGATCGCAAAGATGTACTAATACGTATCAGGCTCTTAAGTCCCAGGGCGCAGATACGTATCAGTACGTCTTGGGCTTTAAAGAAGTTAAAATTATGTGAAAATGGGAAAAGTCACAAAACTTTGCAACTTTTCAGGAGCTTTATGCCAGTTTTCTGGCAAAAACACTGGTGAATCGGGTTCATAATCTCTAATCCTTTCAGCTCCCTTTAATTAGACTACTTTCAACAAACTAATTATAAGTATTGGGTCTGTTTTTTTTTAATGCTTTTAAAATAATTGTAAATATTTTCAATCCCCTTTTGTTATAAGGATTTCCCAAAAATTAGCTAATCATAGGTTGTCCTGCATTCGTGACAGTGATTGACTGCGCGGTCACTTGGAAGTTTACATTGGCATCATTACAGGGCCGGTAAAGAAGGACTGTCAGGGACCCCCAGAGTGTGGTAAAATGCGCCAACTAATTCATAATTCATTTAATTCTCACACAATATACTAAGTTAGTGTAAGTCTACAAAAAAGCAACAAAACTTGGTGCTAAAAAAATTGAGCATAACTTTTTGAAAAATGAGCCAGGTTATGCCAAATCTTACATATTTTGTGACTTTGTGATCAGTTATCAACACAAATATTTTACTCAAATTACCAGATCGATGGATAAGCATTGGGACTTTTCCCTAAATCTCTCCAAGACATCACCGCTTATAGAAGACCACCCTCATATCCAGATCAGATTTTCTGTGAGAGATGCCCAGATTCACAATATAGTATGCATACCGGCCATCTATGAGAAGTCCACCCCAATGGAAGTCCAGTTATTAAAGGAGATTTTACTGTTTATATAAGGGGCAGACAATGACAGTGAAGGGCCCTTAATCAGGACTTCTGATCTGGGCCCCCCACCCTCCATCAGGCACCACCTACATATACATTTCCATGTATATTTATATTAGGCACACATATAAAATTTGCACATGCTAATACTCTATACACATTTTAACGTATGCATATACATAGTGCACACAAACATAAAATACGGACATACACATAAGATGCACATACACAGTATAGAGTCCCGGTAGTCCTCATGGTTTTAAGCATGGACCCTGGCAAATTGTAGACGGACTTTTATTGTTCATGGGCTTTAAGGGGGAGAGGCTTCCTTTGTGGAGGACACTCATGAATGCCATTCATTTGCAGTGTACACCGTGTCGTGTCATGGAAAACACTCGCCCTGGTTTGGCTTTCTACTTCTTCAGCTAATAGCAATGAATTTGCCTGTCGATTTTCTTCTCATCAGAAGATGCTTTTGTTTAGATGTTAACTTCCATCTGACTGATAAGAAAAGCTTTGCTGATCTTCTTGTAGACTTCACATTTTTTGTAAAGAAATTATTTTCTTTCTCAGAAATGTCTTGTGACATTTCTCTTCTATGTGGTGCCACTTACCCTTCTCATCAGAGGACGCTTTTGTTTAGGTGTTAACTTCCATAGTCGGCCTGGACGTCTCTGTAAGATGGTTGCAGTTCCATCTTTGTTATAGTTTTGCATCACTTTTGCTACAGTATTCTGACTGATAAGTAAAGTTTTGCTGATCTTCTTGTAGACTTCACATTTATTGCAAAGAAATTATTTTCTTTCTCAGGTTTTGTGACATTTCCCTTCTATGTGGTGCCATTGCTGATAGCATGAAATGGGAAGGAGTTTTCTTTATTAAGTAACTTCCTTTTACAGACACCTGTCTGCTGGACATCTGTTTAATGAATAATTACACTTACCTGTGGTTCAGTTCTTGTTAATTAGAATTTTGTTGTCTAAACTTAGCTTTTCTCTTAAGACTGTTACTGGGATGTTCTCATTTTTGAAACATGATCTTGAATGAGTTTGTTAAGAAAATTACTTTTTTGGGGTCTGCAAAATACCAAATCTTGGTTGCATTCAATGGCTCAAATTTGCGAGAGTATTTTGTAGTATGGTATCCCATATAAAATGATGATTCTGAAAGGAAACTACAGGTTTGCTGACAAATCTATTTGGGTGTACTGATTTATGCTAAACACTGTATATATATATATATATATATATATGTATATATATATATATATATATGACGCACCCCTGGGCCTGTGTCGCACAGCGTTGCGCATGCAGGAGCTTACCCGGAGCCGGATCTGTTGAGGGTTGTAGTCTCGTGGCGGTGACCCGGTCCGTGCCCAGGGAGTCAGACTAAGTGGCGCTGTAGATGTTGGACGACTACGCCACCCGTTGAATGCAGCGAAGGAGCTGCCGCTGCAGGGCAGACCGCTGAGGCCGGTGGTAGGATTGTGCAGCGTGGTAGTATCACCCCCAACGGGAGGGGTATGGCCTCAGGGCAGCCGACGTGGATGATGGGGGTATCAGGAATCACTCAGAGACGATGCGGTGTAGTTCAGGGTCTTTACTGGTGATAAAGATAGACCCTCCCGGAGTACTGGCTAGCGATCGGGGCCTGGTCAGTCCTTGAGCAGATGGGATCTTCCCTGGCCAGGCGGAGTTGTAGGCCTCCCAAACTGACTGTACTCTTCTGGCTACCTTGCTAGAGGCGGGTATAAGTAGCCCACGTCCCTGAGTGTACCGTGTGGTGCTCACCCGTATGGCCGGTGACTCGGGGCCTTCTAGTAGCTTCCGCTCCACGACGGCGGTGCTGGTCCCACGCGTGTGACCGTGCCTTCGGGTTTCTGGGCCAGAGGACCTGCAATCCCCTGCCGGTCGGTTTCTGCTGCTGGATAGGAGTTAGTCCCCACAGCCTCGGACTCCGGGTCCGGTGATAACTTCTCAGTCAGGGCGAGCTCTGCAGCTGCCAGCCCCTGACTCCTTGTAGCACTGCTCCCACAGAGCTCCTGATGTTCTTTTCCTATATCTGCTTCTCTGTCTCTACTTCTTCTCTACTCACTAACCCTGCCTCAGCCCTAGGTTTATATAGGGGAAGTTCTTCCCCTCCCAGGACTGGGCAGGAGGTGTGGCATGCATAGGATCCCTGACCAAGAGACCTCCCACCTGCTCTCAGACGTAATATCTCTATCACTGTGGCAACCAGACCCCTGGGGTGTCACATATACATATATATATATATACATATATATAAACTTATAAGTTTGGTATCACAGTAATCGTACTACTGACTCTGAATCATTTTGTCAGTTTGTTTTTACAACACAATACACACTGTAAAATGAAGGAAGCCAAACCTGGCATTTTTTCTCATTTTTCAACACATTATATGATAAAATGAATGGTGTTGTTCAAAACTACAACACTAAGCGTCAGCACACTGTGATTTGCTGATCTGTAAGATTCGTTCTTTGTGCTGTGAAAATACACAGCTGTGATATCTCACCAAATATTCATAGTGGGAACTTAAAATTATGTTTTTCTGCCATGATTAAGGATGGTTTGGATGTGTGAAACATGTTGACCTTTTATTTCTATCTTTGTGGAATTAAGGCTGCATGAATCTGTCACCAACCATTATCTGTATATGTACAAATATTAAGTGCTACTGAGTGCTGTAGGAAAAACTTAGAATAGTGAGGTGATTTGATAGTCCTGCCACAAATAATCTGTTTCTACTGCACACTTAAAATCTCTGATAGTGGGAATGAACCTGATTGCCTGCAGTAGTGCACTCCTGAGAGCTGGTGCAGCAGAGAAAATGTCTTGGACATGAGAGTGGGAGGTCCTGATTATGGAGGATGTTAATCTTAGCTCATTGGAGTGTAGATATGGTAGAGATGCAGGACTGTGCAGCAGTGTGGAGAGGTTTGTGGATGAGTGCAATGACTGGTACAGGGTGGAGGCACCAGTGTAACTGCTGGACAGAAATATGAGACTGACTGCTGCATTAAGGATAATGAGAAATACATTTAGTGAGAAGAAGAGCAATTAGTGAGTTACAAGTATTTGTGAATTCAAGACAAAAAGGAATCAGAGCAACAGTAACAGATTTTACTTTTTTTTAATTAATAATGGGATGAATAAAATCGTGAACATTATCAATAGACTAAATCAAAGTCAGGAAGAGAGCCGAGGTCAGATACCAGGTGATCAGTAAATGACAAGACAGACGAGCAGTATGAATACCGCGGAGCCCGATGACAGAGGCGTTACTGAAACTTGTCTAGGTTGACCAGTCAGAAGGCCACAGGTAGATGGTGAAGGTCCTTCTATACAGCTCCAGCAGTGATGGTGGATCTGCTGGACTTCAGGGCGCTGGATGCTTAGGTGTCCCGTCTTTTAGATGGTTTTAGGGCAACAGTGACAGCATGCAAATGCGCGAGCAGCCCTGGATAATCCACGCCGGCAGGATGATAAGATCCGGCGGAAGATGGAACCTATGAGAAGAGAAATAAATATAATGTAAGTGATGGGACTCCATATTACATGATAATGCTGTGCAGTCACTGTGGCCGGACGGCAGAGGAACATTATCATACAGAGGTCAGGGGTCATTGTCAGCAATCATACATGTGACAATCCCATCACTGACAGATGACATCTACTCCACATGAATTATTCTCACTGACATCACACAACATGGAGTTGATTCTCACACTTACCTCGTCTCTTTTTCCCATTTTTTCCATTTTCTGAGTTTTGTTGCTCCATACTCAGATTTATTGCCGATTTTCTTTCTTCATGAGATGGAAATTCTGATGAAAAATTAAAAAAAAAAATCAATAACAATATCTTGTTATAGGATCTGCTTTGTCATAATATGGATAACATAAGAGACCTATAGTATTGTATAAAAACCATGTGGGAATATTTGAGCCTTGAAGTCAACATTCACATTGCTGGTGCTGTAGACATGTACATACCTGGCAATGGGGACGAGGGTGGCAAGATGGTAACAGCATCGTCTGTATTACATACAGGAACAGATACTTTCTGCCTGTTTGAAGAAGAAAAACATGTAAATCTCAAGTAAACTCCATATAAAAGGGGTTGTCTCACTAGAAGAACACCGACTATAAGGACTAGTAGGACATATGACTGTCATAGTGGGGAAGGTCTTCTGCTCAAGACTACCTTTTATAGAGAGCTGAGAGGAAAACAACTACCAAGAATGGCCGGCATTTCATACTACATCTCTCCTACAGTGAGGGCAGCACTAAAAGTGCATGACCGGCCACAATTATGGGCTGTTATCTCCAACAATTCCGAAAGCTGAAAGCACAATGACCCATAACCATGGGGCGGTGGATGCTGCATTTGATATTATGGTATTTATGTCCTATATTTGATGTTGTGCACATATATCAGCCTGGAGCTCCCAGTAATGACCCCATAATCTACTCACATTTCTGAGATGTTTGTGTTGGATTCTGGTGTACACTCTGGAGGGGCCTTGGGATCCTCGTTGTTCACCATCCCGTTAGTGGTGGTAGAGTGCTAAATGTGGATAACAATAAGTTATTAAATATACATACTTTTTAATTTTATAGATCCTTTTTTGTACATATTTTGGATTTATCGATCACATACTTACTTTAGAAAGCCTCTCAGAAGATGATGATGCAAATATTCGGAAGATAAAGTTCTCATCGTCCTCACTTGTGTCCTCCTTATCCTCTGAGATCAGATGGTTGTCTTCATCAGAGTGATCTACAAGACATAGGTAAGGAAGGATTGTTAGAGGGTGTCAGTATAACACAGTCGCTATATCTCACTAGGTTACTAGATGATGCAACGTAATATACAGAATACATGAAAAAAAACTCCTGTACAAAATTAGGGAAATAGGGATACAGTACGAACCCATGGTCAACATAGCTGAGATCCATGAAACATGGATAACATAGTAGACTAGAAAAACCATGTGGAAATATTTGAGCCTTGAAGTCAACATTCACATTGTTGGTGCTGTAGACATGTACATACCTGGCAATGGGGACGAGGGTGGCAAGATGGTAACAGCATCGTCTGTATTACATACAGGAACAGATTCTTTCTGCCTGTTTGAAGAAGAAAAACATGTAAATCTCAAGTAAACTCCGTATAAAAGGGGTTGTCTCACTATAAGAACACTGACTATAAGGCCTAATAGGACATATGACTGTCATAGTGGGGAAGGTTTTCTGCTCCAAACTACCTTCCATGGATCAGAACACAACTACCAAGAATGTCTGGCAAGTAATACTACAGCTCTCCTACAGAGTAGGCAGTGCTAAAAATGCATTACATGCCACAATTATGGGCTGTTATCTTCTGCATTTTCTGAAGCCAAAAGTACAATGACCGTTAACCATGAAGCGGTGAATGCTGCATTTGATATTCTGTTATTTATGTCCTATATTTGGTGTTGTGTACATAGATCAGCCTGGAACTCCCAGTAATGACCCTTTCTAATCTACTCACATTTCTGAGATGTTTGTGTTGGTTTCTTGTGTATACTCTGGAGGGGCATTGGGATCCTCATTGTTCACCATCCTGGTAGCGATGGTACAGAGCTAAATACGGATAAAAATAAGATATAAAATATTTTTTTTATGTACTTTTAGAGTTTTTTTTACATATTTTGGATTTATTAATCACATACTTACTTTACAAAGCTTTTCAGAAGATGACGTAAAATTTTGGAAGTCAAGGCTCTCATTGTTCTCACTTGTGCCTTCCTCATCCTTTGAGACCAGATGTTTGTTTATATCAGAATGATCTACAAGAAATAGGTAATGAAGTATTATTAGAGGTTGTCAGTATAGCACAGTCACTATTTATCACTAATATTAATGGGAACAGATGATGACATATTAGGGAAGATGAGACAAACAGTCGCTTAGTCTAGATGACGTCTCCTTCTACTTACTGATAAATAAGCTGGTGTCTGCGTCTGAAACAAGCTGAGGAACATACTCCAGCTCCTGGCTCAGAATGTTGTCAAAGTCCAAGTCACTCAGGAATGGATGAACCTTGATCTCAAATGCTCCTCCTAGAAAAAGAAAAACAAAAGTGATGCGGACATAGTCAGGGATGGCTCCATATCTGAACAGTTTATCGTAATCTGAACTAATGACAAAACTGAGCCGACATGAAGGAAATGAACTGAAAGTCTTAGTGTGGAGAACTAGAAATACAGTAGATTAGCTGATAGAGAAATGCTGATCTTCATGGACATGAGCGATATGTCCTTGGTCTAATAAGGGAATATTAATACTAGTATATCTGTTACCTGTCCCAAGTCTACGCACAGGATTTCTTCTGAGCAGCTCAGTGATGAGATTCTGAGCATCCAGGGGTGGAGCGCGATCACAATTCCAAATTAGTTCTCCTGTTACATAGAAAATTACAGAAAATAAAACCTCTTTACTGGACTGTAACATAAAGCAAAGGAAATAACTAAACAAATGTAACCAATCAACGCAATGATCGGATTATTCTACTCACCAATGACAACCCTTTTATAAAGCTCAGTGAGGGAATCAGCATCAAATGGTACACATCCCAGCAGGAATTTATACAGGATGATCCCCAATGACCACCAGTCAACAGGTCTTCCATAGCCTTCTTTCAGGATGATCTCTGGGGCTATGTAACATGGGGTGCCACAGAACCAGAAACCAACAGAACATAGAGATGAGAATCGATGAAACAATTATTACGACAAGATATCATCGTTAAAACACAATGCAGAAGATAAAATATTAGTGGAAAAGTTCTCTAGAAAGGAAGAACGTAGAGAAGAGACAATAGTGTGATGAGATATGCAAATAACAAGCTAAGTTCTTGTAGGTGATGCTGACCTCACGGTCCTGGAACTCTCTGGAGATGTCCACTGCTAATTCCTTGTAGGTGTTGGTTTTCGGTATCATTAGACCAAGTTTTGAAAGCCCAAAATCGGTAACTTTAATATGTCCAGTAGATGTAATCAGGAGGCTGCAAAAGAGAAGATGGTTTTAGCCTCACAGACTGAATGATAATAAATGACAACTTTCCCCACTTTATTATACTACGGGGGCACTTACTTATCCGGCTTCAGGTCTCTGTGCACCACACCGTAACTATGCAGGTATTCCACGGCAAGTACCGCCTCTGCAAAGTACAAGCGGGCCATGGGGACAGAGAAAGGACCCCTGGTGCTTAGAAGGGTCCCACAGTCTCCACCTATAGAAGAAAGGAAATATGACCGGTGAGGGGTTTATACAGAAGATAACCATGATATACCACGAGCAGATAACCATGATGTATAATGAGCAGTGAGCGGAAACATCCTGGGGAGATCACACAGATAGTGGCGTACATAGAAATCACAAGACCCCATATCAAAAGTTGTAATTGCCCCCCACCCTAAAAAATAAAAAATAAATATATTTATATCCCTGTTGAAGCAGCTTGGTGTTCTCACCAGCAATACAACTTTTATGGCCATTTTAGAGTATGATGCTCCCAAAAATGCCCACACCCACACTCAATGAGTATGGTATCCCCACAGTGAATCCTCCTAAGGAGGCCACCACTTAGAAGGAGGCCAGCCACAACCCCCTATTCGGTGTGATGGCACCCACAGCAACCCTCGCACTCAGGATAATGGTTCCCACAGTCCCTCACACAATATAATGGTCCGCATAACTCCCCACTCAGTATGATGTCCCCACACAGAATGGGGGCCTCCATATAGAGTGAGGACCCCCACAGCACCCCACTTAATATGATGACCTCCACTCAGCATTCACAGTCCCCCCATATCTAGTCATACGGCCCCCTTTCAGTATTTTGGCCCCTACTAGCCACCTACTCAGTATTTTTGCCCCCACCAGCCCCACCTCCTTGAAGAAGCAAATACCGCTGAAATTGTGATGACAGGTGGAGGGATGCTGCCCACTGCCGAGCGTCGACAGACCCCCTCCGACTGATGAGCCCCATAGCGCCCCTGCACCAAGATCAATGAATTTACGAGCATCTTGGTAATAGATAACCTATAGTAAATGCTCTGTGGGGAAGTAACTAACAATGTCCTAATGATATGAGCAGTGATAAGATGAAAGCAGACATGGGCTGAATATAATACAATAGATGTGTCTTACCTCCTACATACTCCATGACCATGCACAGGTGAGATCTAGTTGGAAAGGAGCAGAGCATGGAGACCACAAAGGGACAATCAGCAAATGTTAAGATGTCCCTCTCCAGAAAGGCCCATTCCAATCTCTGTGCAGTATTTAGGTTCCGCTTAGCCATTTTCTTCATAGCAAAGGTCTGGTGTGAGTCTTTATGATGCACTAAGTAGACGGCCCTGGAGAGAAGGAGAATCCATCGGTTATAATAAATCCTTATTAATAATCCATCTATAGAAATCATTATATGTTTAATACTGGTATCCAAGGGGTAACATTTCTCCTTGCGGAGAGTGACATGTTAAGCTTGTCAAGGTGAGGAGACTTTTAAGCCTCAATAATCCTCTGGGAAATATGCAAATTGTATCTTCAGAGAAGAAGAGAACTAGAACTCTAGTGCCCCTTATAGGAAGTAGTAATCCTAAAAGTCAATATCGACCCTTTAACGAGCCTTATCACATGACATGGAATAATAGCCATAACCAAAATCTCATTTTCGAACACTATGTTTTGGGGTACAAGCACTCATCAGTGCAAAGTGTGAGATATGGTTTGGCTGGGTGAGAGGCATCTGACCGGGATCCAAGCGGTAACGTTTCTCCTTGCGGAAAAAGCCATGTTAAGCATGTCAAGGTGAGGAGACTTTTAAGCTGCAATGCTCTTCTGGGAAATATGCAAATTGTCTCTTTTCAGAGAGGAAGAGAACTAGCACCCTAGTGCCACCTATAGGAAGTAGCAATCCTATTTCCCAGAGGAGCATTGCGGCTTAAAAGTCTCCTCATGTCCGCAAGGAGAAACGTCAACCCCTTGGATACCGGTCAGACACCTCTCACCCAGTCAAACCATATCTCACACTTTGCACTGAAGAGGGGCAGTACCCCAGAACACAGTTCCTGCAAATTGAGATTTTGGTTTTGGCTATTATCCTAAGTCATGTGACAAGGCTTGTTAAAGGGTCGATATTGACTTTTAGGATTGCTACTTCCTATAGGTGGAGTTCTAGTTTGCTTCCTCTCTGAAGAGACAATTTGCATATGTTTAATACTAGAAGTCTGGCCGCCACTATAAATCCACATCTAGAAATACATAAAATAGCACTACATAGATCACCTATGGGAGGTCTCCACAATGCCACTTCTGCCGGAGCCATCACCCAGGTCACATTATAGATACGAGAATCTATCGAAATTCTCTTTGGGCAGATTCGCTATAACTGACCAAATACAATTTAGTGCAAATAAAATTGGTCCAAAATGAATGTGCTCCAGGGCTCTCTTCTGCTGCTGAGGCCAGTGATTGGGCCCACATGGTCATGGTGGAGGGTGTAGATGTCATTGACGTCAGTATGGTGTCACCCTTCATGTGACCATGTGTAGCCAACTTCTCTGATCAGCTTCATAATGGAGCCCCCCCATCAAAACAAAGATCAGAGTGGAGAGCAGAAAAGCTCAGGTGGAGGAGGCAGCATAAGAACAGATGAGGGTCTAGCACAGGCGAATGTAATAATATTATATTATTATATATTATATTATATGTAATTATATTATTTAAATCGCTTTCCTTACAGTTTGATTTGCTACAGATCATATAATTTCCCTATGATAACACAGAGTGCAGGGGCAGAAGCATTGTCATAGGGAACCCTGAGAAATGTGGATTATGGCAACAGAAATCTCACCCAAAATTTCCACTGCTGATGAGTTTGGAAGTTTCATAGTCGCTCATATGCGGCTTTCTCACCGGAACCAATGAATCCATCACGCTCTATAAAAGAATAAGAAATAATACTGATTTATTGAAGATGCAGGAAAAAAGTTACAGATGCAAAAACTTCTCCCCCCATATTATGTCCCAGATGATTTACACTGATATGATGTTGGGAGGATACAAACCGGACGCTGGGCGGACCTGGCGCTAGCACCCAGCACACCCAGGCAAGTGCCGGGGCCCTGAGTAGGCGAGGGGCCCACTTGTTGTCGGGCACCCTGGCACGCTATGGGACCGGTGAGCAGAGGAGAGTGGTGCCAGCGCCAGCTAGTGGGCCTTGCTCCCCCCCCAATGCTTGCCCAGGACCACGGCCGGCACAATACTTACCTCTCCACAGCTGGTGAGTAGTGAGGTGAGCATTTTTTTTTTTTTTTTATGTATGGAGGTATGGGGCATTATATGGGGGGAGAAGTGACATCCTGCATGGGGCATTATATGGGGGGGGTAGGGACATCCTGCGTGGGGTATTATATGGGGGGGGGGGAAGTGACATCCTGCATGGGGCATTATATGGGGGGGAGTGACATCCTGCATGGGGCATTATATGGGGTGAGAGGTGACATCCTACATGAGGCATTATATGGGGGGGACATCCTGCATGGGGCATTATATAGGGGGGTGACATCCTGCATGGGGTATTATATGAGGGGGAGAAGTGACATCCTGCATGGGTCATTATATGGGGGGGGGAGTGACATCCAGCATAGGGCTTTATATGGAGTGAGAGGTGACATTCTGCATGGGGCATTATATGGGGGGTGACATCCTGCATGGGGCATTATATGGGGGGAGTGACATCCTGTATGGGGTATTATATGGGGGGAGAAGTGACATCCTGCATGGGGCATTATATGGGGTGAGAGGTGACATCCTGCATGGGGCAATATATGGGGTGAGAGGTGACATCCTACATGGGGCAGTATGTGTTGGGGGGACATCCTGCATGGGGCATTATATGGGGGGGTGACATCCTGCATGGGGCATTATATGGGGGGTGACATCCTGTATGGGCCATTATGTGGGGTGGGACATCCTGCATGGAGCATTATGTGGGGGGGACATCCTGCATGGGGAATTATATGGGGGGTGACATCCTGCATGGGGCATTATGTGGGGGGATATCCTGCATGGGACATTATATGTGGGGGACATCCTGCATGGGGCATTATGTGGGGTGGAACATCCTGCATGGGGCATTATGTGGAGGGGACATCCTGCATGGAGAATTATATGGGGGGTGACATCCTGCATGGGCCATTATGTGGGGGGGCACAGCCTGCATGGGGCATTATGTGGGGGGCACAGCCTGCATGGGGCATTATGTGGGAGGGACATTCTGCATGGGGAATTATATGGGGGGTGACATCCTGCATGGGCCATTATATGGGAGGGGGACATCCTGCATGGGGCATTATGTGGGGGGGGGGCACAGCCTGCATGTGGCATTATGTGGGGGGTCAAAGCCTGCATGGGGCATTATGTGGGGGTCACAGCCTGCATGGAGCATTATGTGGGGGGTCAAAGCCTGCATGGGGCATTATGTGGGGGGCACAACCTGCATGGGGCATTATGTGTGGGGTCACAGCCTGCATGGGGCATTATATGGGGGCACAGCCTGCGTTGAGCATTTTATGGGGTCCATTATTCTATATGGAGCAATATATGGAGCTCATAATACGGTATAGAGGACTATGTGCTGCCATTATACTGTGTGGAGGACATTACTGTCCGGTCTGCACTGTGAGCTGTGAGAATTCGCCGCTTTCTGAGTTATTGTGGAATTTACAATAGATATCGCTCATGTAATGTAAGAAGTGAAATCTTCGGGCTTGTACTATATATATATATATATATATATATATATATATATATATATATATATATTTATATATATATTTATCTGCGGTATCTGTGCATCATGAATCGTGGTATGTGTTAAAGAGACCACTGAGACTCTTTCGCCCAGGGCCCACGAAATCCTGGAGCCGCCCTGCAACGGTCATCATACATTACTATAACATTCTGGATAATGTGGGAGATCACACAGAGGTGGACTTACAGGTAATCTGTCACCAGGTGTTTGCTATGTATTCTGAAAGCACCATGATGTAGGGGCAGAGACCCTGATTCCAGTGATGTGTTACTTACTAGGCTGTGTGTGGCTGTTTCAATAAAATCAGTAGATTATCACTAGAAGACTATCTGTCTAGCCAGGTAGTCCTATTGCTCTGTACCCCTGCCTCCACCACTGATTAGCAGCTTTCTGCCTATGCACAGTGTACACAGAAAGCTGCCAATCAATGGTGTGGGCGGGGTTATACAAGACTCAGCATTCAGAGCTCTGCAGCAGAAAAAAATAGTGATTTTATCACAACTGTTCCACCGAGTAAAGTAATCAACACATGGAATCAAGGTCTCTGTCCCTGCATCATGCTTCTCTCAGACCAAATAGCATGAACCTGGTGACAGATTCCCTGTAATTCAAATGTAATTAACACCATAGGGTCATCTACACTTAGAATAGAGACGTCCCATGGTTGTATGGGGGATAATACTGGACGAGTCATTCACACCCCATGATCTGATGACACACACGCATCCCCCTCTATGATACTTACGGATTCTTGGATCTCCGGGATCTCACTAATTCCATTGTTAGGATTCGACAGCTCAGTTGTTTCTAAAATAATGATGAAGAAATGAAATGTATTAGAGGATATTATTCCTACATAGATAATACAGCAATATAACGGAGAAATGACAAGATGTCTGTAAATGGGATTAATACTCGTTATATGGGGATTCTAAATATGAGAATATACGGGGAATCCATAGATAAATGTAATGTAAATGATGGAGGAACCCCTTCATAAATAACAAAAGACTGACCATCACTTCCGAAAAGAAAATGGGTGTGAACAGGTGCATACTAAGAGTAGCCATCCAAATACATAACTAACAAAGTTGCACTCTGTAACGCTATAGCATGTAAACATGAAATAAATGAAATTTGAATTGCATTACTGCTGTAGAAAATAGGATAAAAGGAAGATACTTAGCGCATAATTTGGCCAATTCATGCATGGCCAGCAGCTACGGCAAGGCGACCTTCTTTTTCTGGGTGCATGCCAAGTAGCCACGGCAAGGTGACCTTTTTTTTTGCTGGGTGCATGCCCAGCAGTCACGGCAAGACGACCTTCTTTTGCTGGGTGCATGCCCAGCAGTCACGACAAGGCGACCTTCTTTTGCTGGGTGCATGCCTAGCAGCCACGGCAAGGCGACCTTCTTTTGCTCGGTGCATGCCCAGCAGTCACGGCAAGGCGACCTTTTTTGCTGGGAACCTATCTCCACCCATCAGCCCGGGGTGGTTTTAATTACAACAGGATCCTACCTACCCATATAAATGTAGGCTTCAGCCTAGGAGAGGATTCACATTAGGAGAGGATTCCAACAAAAAGATCGCCTTGTCATTGGCTGCTGGGCATTCATGAATTGGCCAAATTATGTGCTCAGTATCTTAGTTTTTTCCCATTTTCTAGAGCAGTAATGCAATTTAAATTTAATTTATTTCATGTTACTTGCTATAGCACTGCAGAATGGACCCTCCATCACATGAATGAGGAAGCCCCCACCCACGCTGCACATACGAGTGATGGTAAGAGAGCTGAAACATAGGAGAGATTTGCAAATTAGCCTGGAAGTGCACTGGGGGCGTGTCACTGCACTTGGATTTCTTCTTTCACGCCCCCAGCGCACTTCCATTCTGATTTGTATATGGTGTCTACTTTACATTTCTCCTGACTGGCACATTGGATTTCTACAAACAATTATTATTAGGGGACAATGGCCTATACCGTCACACCACTACTTCTATATGTAACAATGTGCTGCCAGGTTCCCATTACACAGAGTAGAGAGTAAATCTAACATTATCCTCCGTCCTCTGTAATATCTGGACATTCCTTGTAGAAGGTCGGGTGATCGCTCACCTGTAATCAGATCTCTGTTCAGCTCCGGCTGACTCCTATTAGGGTCAGGGATTTTCGGGGTCACATTTTGCCCATATTTGGCGTCGCCTCCTGTTGTTTCCTGATAGATATAATATATATAATTAATATGTGGAAGATTTCACTAAATCACCAAATACATAAATCATGAAGGACTAAACCAACATTTACAGATGCACCAATTGTAACGATACAAATCCCGCGCCATCTTCAGACCTTTTCTCAGAAAGTCTCCTCAGATACGGTGGATTAAGATACGTCTATTAATATTGATCCTTACCGGGCGTTCCAATGAGCGTTCTAGTATAGACAGGACTTTTTCGGCCAGTTCTTTAAAGACAGCCAAATCTTCAGTCTGAGATCTTTCTTCAGCCTATAAAGAAGGAAAAATGGAAAGGAGAATTTTGAGATGAGAGCGCTCAGAATGGAGGCGGAAATTGTATGTGACATCGGTTCTCTGTCTGCAGATACAATAACTACATACTGTATTTGGGGACTCGTTGTGTTTTACCGTATTTTTTGGACTATAAGATGCCTTTTTTTCCAAAATGTTTGACCTCCCTTCTAACACTCTCGCACCCCTCCAATCTATCCTAAACTCTGCTGTCTGACTAATCCACCTGTCCCCCCGCTATTCCCTGGCTTCTCCCCTCGCTCCGCCAATCCCTTCACTGGCTCCACATTACCCAGAGACTCCAGTTCAAGACCCTAACTTTGGCATGCAAAGCCACCCACAACCTGTCTCCTTCATATATCTGTTACCTAGTCTTCCGGTACTTACCTGCACGCAACCTCCGATCCTCACAAGATCTTCTTCTCTACTCCCCTCTTATCTCCTCTTCCCACAATCGCATACAAGATTTCTCCCGTGCATCCCCCTACTCTGGAACTCTCCACCCCAGCATATCAGACAGATTATTAATAATAATAATTGTCTGAATGTAGCTTACCAGGGGGGTGGCTGTGGTGGTGTGAGGTCACAGGAGGTAGGGTCACTGCTGTAGGAAGCCGGCAGTAGAAGTGGGGCGCTGCTGCGGGCCCCGAGCTGGGAGGAGCGGGGTATCCAGGAGGTGCGAGGCTGCGGGCCCTGGGCTTCAAGGAAATGTTAGCGGTGATTTAGGAGGGGAGTCCCCGCTCTGCCCATTGAATTTCTGGCGGTGGGCTTCAGGCAAATGGCCGCTGGAGGCAGTGCATGTGCAGATTTAGATCTCGGCTCAATGAGGAGCTGAGATCTCAATCTGCATATTGGCCATCTCCAGCAGCCTACTTCTTGAAGCCCACTGCAGAGAAATCAATAAGCAGAGCAGGGCCTCCCCTCCTGAATTACCGCTAACATTTCCTTGAAGCCCAGGGCCCGCAGCCTCGCACCTTCTGGACACCCCGCTCCTCCCAGCTTGGGGCCCGCAGCAGTGCCCCACTCCTACTGCCAACTTCCTGCAGCAGCGACTCTGCCTCCTGTGACCTCGCTCCACTGCCACCACCCCCCTCAGTAAGCAACCGAAAATTCGGACTATAAGACAGGACTATAAGACAGACCCCCATTTTATTATAATAAATGTTTTTCCTATTTACCTCCCAAAAATTTTTGGTGAGTCTTATGGTCTGCAAAATACGATATATTAGAAGAAAAAGCTTCTATCCCTCCATTATTATCTGTTAATATTGAGATGTTCTGTGCAGAGTGTCCGCCACTTACCTGGTGTAGTAATGTCCTGATGTTCTGAAGTAAATCCTTCAGATAGTCTGACGTTAGACGACGTTGTCGGTGTTTGGTCAGGCAATCCTTTACTAGCTCCATCACCAGCCGGTGAGTGAAGCTGAGGACGCCATCGGGTGGTAGAAGCACACTGTTAGGACGATTGATCATAAGGATCAACAATAGTGCTTTTACCTGAGGAATGTCCAAAACAATTCCAGCCATAGTGAAAAACTGCAAGTGCTATCAGTCACTATAGAGCCAAGAAAGGCACGGGTGAGCCTATGTGCATTGTATATATAGCGACTGTGAGCAGTGATGTCACCATCACCTGTGATGTCATCACGGAATCTTGTGATAGAATCTTCACGGAGCAGCTCTGCGCAAATAGAATGCGGCCTGGTATTATATAAAGTGAAAACACCATACAATTAACTACCCATGTTATCATGGCCGTTCTATTTTATATCCAATTAGAACACAACCAGGATAAAGGTGTGTTCACAAGTTGGATTTTGGCAGTATTTTTTTTCTACCTCAAAAATCAAAGGAGGCAGGAAAAACGCTGCTTAAAATTCAGGTGTTTTTACTTGTGGTTTTTTTTTCCATTCATTTGAATGGGTGAAAAATGCTGCAAAACCTCTGAAAGACTTGACAAGCTGCAGATTTAAAAAAAATGGAAAAAAAACAGCATGTGAATGAGATTTCAGAAATGTCATTCACTAAGATGGTACTGTAAAACACAGCATTTTTGCTGCAGAAGAAAAAACAGTGAATACACCCTAAAGATATCCTCAGTCATATTATGGGAAATATTGTATATTTCGCATTTATTATCTCACGTGTTTTTCTTCACCATAGAACTTTTAAGGCTGTGTGCCCACTATGCGTTTTTTAGGCGTTTCTGCAGGGTAACTTCAGCCGCGGAAACACTTAAAAAACGCTTGGTGATAGGTCTGCAATGGTCCCCAATGATAATCCGCATGTGCTGTGCACATGCTGCAGAGATTTCCACTGCGGATTATCATTGCGGAAAAATCCGCAGCACGTCCTTTAATTCTGCAGAGTCGCTGCGATTTAGCCGCCATTGACTTGCATTGGAACGCATAACATCCGCATGACTACAAATACACATGTGGATATTATGCGACTCAATGCGTGGATGGTACCCGGGTCTGGAGATGAAGAGACTCTCCTCCAGACCCGGGTACCATAGTACCTGTAGTTAAAATAGAATTAAAGCAAAAAATAAACATATACTTACCTTCTGATGGCCCCTGTCTGCTCCCGGCGGTGCTGCTGGCTCTTCGGCTGCTCGCGGTGGTAAAAGGACCTTCCATGACGCCATTTAGTCATGTGACAGGTCACGCGACCGCTGACATCGGAGGTCGCGTGACCTGTCACATGACTAAATGACGTCATGGAAGGTCCTTTTACAGCACCGTGATCCGAGTGATGCTAAAATCACTTGGCAAAGCGCTTGACAACCCAGGGAGATGCAGAAACGCTTAGGAAAAATCAGCAGCATTTCTGCATCATGGTCATATATCCTAACTCATTGGCAAACTGTTATACAAGGCTATATTCACACTAGACGTTTTTTTAGCGGGCTTTTTTATGCAAATTTTCAGCTGCGTTTTACAGTACCAACAAAGTCTATGAGATTTCCGAAATCTCATGCACAAAGCTTGCTTATTTGTCCTCAGTATTTTGTGCTTTCCATGGCTTTTTGCAATAGAGTATGTCACTTGTTTCAGCGTTTTTCACCCATTAAAAAAAGGGTGGTGGAAAAAAATGCTGAAAAAAAGCCTAGTGTGAACATTTTGCTGCGTTTTTAGTGAAAAAAGCAAGTATGTGACACACATTTATTCTTGTGATTTTCCCAAGTTTAAACCATCTTGTCTTGGTCACCTGAGATAGCAGCTTGGATTATTACAGTTTAATTAAATTAGTGATGCCTACAAAGTAAACATTGGTTGAGCTAAGTGTGAGATTGAACAACACCTGTGGCCCAGGGAGGTGTGAAAATGAACAATGCCTGAGCAACTCAATGGCAAACCATAATGTGAAAGTAAATAGTGTCCTACAAATTCAATGCACTGCCAGGGTCTTAGATAAACCATTCCAGACCAATTCACCCCCCACCCCCCCCTGTTACATTTGTAATGTGTACTTTTTCATGAACATATGTCTTGCAATGGTGACCTGTTTTCATGTGTCTATGGTGGAAGCAAAGCTGAACTTTGGAATCCTGAAAAACGCACCAAAAATGCACCAAGAACCACTGCAAAAAACATACCAAAACCTGCGTTTTTAACACTACTTCTTTCCTGCCAAGAGATTATGTTTTGCTGCAGAAAAAAAACACCTAGTGTGAATATAGCCTAAGACTTACTCTGCCAGCATTAATAGTCAATATTCTGTATACAAATAGGACTCCAATCCATGTATTCAGTTTATCATAAGCATTCCTGAGTTAATCTGCCAAATACACATAGTATGCTTTCTCATAGGTGAAATATAAATCCTGTTAAAGGTCCAAGTTGCAGCAGTTAAGTAGAACAAAACAGACCTCTTCATTCTTTGTAGGTGGAAAAACTTTCGAAATTGTCAGTATATCAAGTACTTATTCTCCTGACTGTATATAGTATAATTGCCGCACTGCTACATACAGGTGCTTCTCAGAAAATTAGAATATCATCAAAAAGTGAATTTATTTCAGTTCTTAAATCCAAAAAGTGAAACTCATATATTATACAGAGTCATTACAAACAGAGTGATCTGTTTTAAGTGTTTATTTCTGCTAATGTTGATGATTATGGCTTACAGCCAATGAAAACACAAAAGTCATTATCTCAGTAAATTCGAATTAACAAGAAACACCTGCAAAGGCTTCCTAAGCATTTAAAAAGGTCCCTTAGTCTGTTTCAGTAGGCTCCACAATCATGGGCAAGACTGCTGACTTGACAGATGTCCAGAAGGCAGTCATTGACACACTCCTCAAGGAGGGTAAGCCACAAAAGGTCATTGCTAAAGAAGCAGCTGTTCACAGAGTGCTGTATCCGAGCATATTAATGGACATGGAAGGAAAAAGTGTGGTAGAAAAAGGTGCACAAGCAACTGGGATAACCGCAGCCTTGAAAGGATTGCTAAGAAAAGGCCATTCAAAAATGTGGGGGATATTCACAAGGAGTGGACTGCTGCTGGAGTCATTGCTTCAAGAGCCACCACACACAGATGTATCCAGGACATGGGCTACAAGTGTCGCATTGCTTGTGTCAAGCCCCTCATGACCAATAGACAACGCCAGAAGCGTCTTACCTGGGCCAAAGAGAAAAAGACCTGGACTGATGCTCAGTGGCCCAAGGTGTTGTTTTCAGATGAAAGTAAATTTTGCATTTCATTTGGAAATCAAGGTCCCAGAGTCTGGAGAAAGAGTGGAGAGGCCACAATCCAAGCTGCTGGAGGTCTAGTGTGAAGTCTCCACAATCAGTGATGGTTTGGGGGGCCATGTCATCTGCTGGTGGAGGTCCACTGTGTTTTATCAAGACCAAAGTCAGCGCAGCCGTCTACCAGGACATTTTACAGCACTTCATGCTTCCCTCTGCCCACAAGCTTTGTGGAGATGGAAATGTCATTCTCCAGCAGGACTTGGCCCCTGTCCACACGGCCAAAAGTACCAATACCTGGTTTACACACAACAGTATCACTGTGCTTGATTGGCAGCAAACTCGCCTGACCTTTACCCCATAGAAAATCTATTATAGAGAATCTATGGGGTATTGTCAAGAGGAAGATGAGACCCCAGACCCCACAATACAGATGAGCTGAAGGCTGCTATCAAAGCCACCTGGGCTTCCATAACACCTCAGCAGTGCCACAGGCTGATCCCTCCATGCCACATTGCCGCATTGATGCAGTAATTGATGCACGAGGAGCCCGAACAAGTATTGAGAGCATTTACTAAACATACATTTCAGTAGGCCAACTTTTCTGATTTTAAAAACATTTTTCAAGCTGTTGTTATGAAGTATTCTAATTTACTGAGATAATGACGTTTGTGTTTTCATTGGCTGTAAGCCATAATCATCAACATTAACAGAAATAAACACTTAAAATAAATACCTCTATGTGTAATGACTCTATATAATAGATCCCTCTGTGTGTAATGACTCTATATAATAGATCCCTCTGTGTGTAATGACTCTATATAATAGATCCCTCTGTGTGTAATGACTCTATATAATAGATCCCTCTGTGTAATGACTCTATATAATAGATCACTCTGTGTGTAATGACTCTATATAATAGATCCCTCTGTGTGTAATGACTCTATATAATAGATCCCTCTGTGTGTAATGACTCTATATAATAGATCCCTCTGTGTGTAATGACTCTATATAATACATCCCTCTGTGTGTAATGACTCTATATAATAGATCCCTCTGTGTGTAATGACTCTATATAATAGATCCCTCTGTGTGTAATGACTCTATATAATAGATCCCTCTGTGTGTAATGACTCTATATAATAGATCCCTCTGTGTGTAATGACTCTATATAATAGATCCCTCTCTGTGTAATGGCTCTATATAATAGATCCCTCTGTGTGTAATGACTCTATATAATAGATCCCTCTGTGTAATGACTCTATATAATAGATCACTCTGTGTGTAATGACTCTACATAATATAGGAGTTTCACTTTTTGCATTGAAGAACTGAAATAAACTAACTTTTGATGATATTCTAATTTTGTGAGAAGCACTTGTATATAGTATGAAGCCCCACTGCCCCATATGTGTATGTATAATTTGTTGCACATGACTCGCCCCCTGGGCCGTGGGGTACACGGAACCAGGCCTTCTAGTGTACGGTGCTGATGGGGGTAGTAGTGGCAACCCGATCCCGTGGCTCAGGGTGGTCAGACCAAATGGTGGCAGTCTATTTATCAGTGTTTTGAATGTCCGACTACGCCACCCATGGATTGCGGTCAGGCATAACCACCGCTGCGAGGCAGACTGCTGAGGCTGGTGTTGGTGTGCAGCACAGGTGTAGGATAACTCCCCACGGGAAGAGTGTAGCCTCAGGGCAGTGTAGGTGGATGTTGGGGGTGATAGTGCAGGCCGCAATAGTAAGAGTTCAGAGTCCGCTTCAAACAGTTCAGGGTCTTTATTGTAGATATTATTAATGACCCAACAGTACCGGTTAGGAATGGGCCTGGGTGTCTGAGAGCATTCGGGCGAGCCCCACTGGTCAGGGTGAGTGTGTAGGCCTACCGTTCTCTCTATGCTCTTTCTGACTATCCCCCTTTTCGTGGTGTAATAGCCCACGTCCCTGAGCTGGCCGTGTACTTCTCGCCTGTATGGCATGCGACTAGGGCCTTGGGTACCTGTTGCTTGCTCCTCGCTGTACTGGTCCCTCTGTGTGGCGGAGCCTCCAGGCTTCTTAGGCCAAGGGACCTGAAATCCCTCGCAGGTTGGTTCTCTGCTGCTGGGCTTGTAACCCTGACAGCCCCGGACCCCAATGCCCGGTAGATTGGTTCTCTTCCAGGACCGGAACTCGTCACCTCTGTCCCTGGCTTGCAGTTTCTCCTCTGCCTCACGGACTCCTCAGCTACAGATGAACTGTCCCTCCTTCTCTGGGACTAGTCTCACTCCTGAGCTAGGTCTTCCAGTTCTCTCTAACCCTGCCCCCAGTTCCAGCTTTTATAGGGGCAGCCAGCTCCCCCTGCTGGCCTGGGACAGGAGGTGCTGTATGCTAATTGTCCCTAACCAGGGGACCTCCCTCCTGCTCTCAGACACAGATTATTGTTTGTGGCATCCAGGCCTGGGGTGACACATTCTCCCCTAGTAAAATTTAGTACTCCGGACTAAACAGGAAACACAAATACAGGGTATAAATGACAACATAACATATATACAAGTATATTTTGTCCTTGAGGTCACGGCGCTTCCGTGACCGGGTGTCCATGTCACCCAACAAGGTGTGAAGTTTTCCACGGTGTGGGGACCTGTTTCCATAAACCCCAAGTTCCTCGCCTTGGGCGTGGCGACAAGGCTGAGCTCTCTACTTTGGGCCACAAGGAGGCCACACTGGACAGATTTTTCTTCCGTGGCCATCTTCGAAAGAGGGCACCAAGTGCAACTATCTACAAGACAGTTCCGGTTATTCAGCGTCCATAACCTGTTAGTCCATGAACTAGAAAGACTGGAAAAACATAATTAGCAACCAGGCAACAAACATAAAACATTTACAATATACAGCATTTAGATCTTCCAGCGAGCTGGTATTTGCCCCCTAGTGCTCCGGGTTGACCTGCGTAACCCTCTGTCTGGTGGTGTTCTAACCTGACTTTCCCCACTAGCATTCAGGGTACAGCTACTAGCTGGGTTTACAGGCAGTGCAGGCAGCTATCTGTGGGTCCTTTGGCTTACCGCAGGTATGGCAGGCTCACTGTCACCAGAGGGTTGACTCTCCTGGGCTGCTGGCATGGGTTCTTCTGCCTCTAGGGCTGCTTGGTCTTCTGATTCCTCCTGCTCTCCTGTAGGTTCCTGCTGGGTTGGTTGAAGGAAGTGTAGGACGGGTACCACTATTGCATCATTTATCCGAGTCCAGGACCGGGGGAACTCTCCAAGAACTGTGCTGATCATTTCTTTCTTGTCTTCTGCGGGTTCAAGGTCATCTTGATCTTCTCCTGCACTCTGTAGTTGCTTGGGGCACCTTTTTAGGTGGTCTCTGGAGACGGTGCTAGTGGTTTCTCCTCCATCCTTGGTAATTACACATACCTTCGGGTTGTTGTGGTTGGACTGCAGTACTGTGTACGGGTCGCTCTCCCACTGGTCATCTAGCTTGTGAAGCCTTCTCTTCCGCTTCAGGACCTGCTCACCAGGCTCCAGGAGACCAGCAGGGGCGTGTTGGTTGAAGAGCCTCTCTTGCTTTTCTCTCGCTTGAGCCAGACTCCTCTCCACACTCTCCTGTACCTTCTTGTACTGTAGCCGCCGTTCCGTATCCCAGTCCGCGTCTGGGGAGGTGGGGAGGACTCCCATCTCCAGGTCTATCGGCAGCTTACCTGGTCTTGCCCTCATCAGGTAAGCCGGGGTGCAATTTGTAGCATTCACCGGGATATGGTTGTATAAGTCTATCAGGTCTGGCAGCTTCTCCGGCCACAGGCTGCGTTCTTCCAGGGGCAACGTTTTGAGGAGATCAATGACGATAATATTCATTTTCTCACACAGCTCGTTGGTTTGTGGGTGGTAAGACGTTGTCCGAATCTTCTTACAGCCGTAGAGGTTGCAGAACTCCTGGAAGATTTCAGCCTCAAACGCTGGACCTTGATCTGTCAAGACCTGCTCCGGATACCCGTGTGGATGGCAGAAGTGTTGTTGGAAGGCTCTGGCCGCTGTTTGGGCTGTCAAGTCTTTAACAGGAACCACCACCAGGAACCGGGAATAGTGGTCCACTATTGTCAGGGCATAGACGTAGCCCGACCGGCTTGGAGCCAGTTTCACATGGTCCAGAGCTACCAGCCCAAGAGGCTGCCTGGTGACGATGGGCATCAAAGGCGTCTTCTGGCTGGTACCATCCTTCCTTCTGAGGTTACATGGGCCGCAGTCCCTGCACCACTTCTCTATGGCCCCTCTCATTCCGACCCAGTAGAACCGCTCTCTCAGTAGGAACTCCAGTTTCTTCCACCCGAAGTGTCCCGCTCTGTCATGGTAGGCCTCCAGGACCATTGCTGCATCTCGTCTCGGGACCACTACCTGCCAGGTCAGCTCGTGCGTCCGGTGGTTGACAAGCCTTCTGCACAGCTTACCTTCGTAGAGGAATAGCCTGCTTTTCTCCTTCCATAACTGCTTGGCTTCCTCTGGAGCGTCCGAGCCAGGGCTAGCGTCTGCCTGGGTCAACAGGTCTTTCACCAGGCGAATTGCAGGGTCACTATCTTGCATTTCAGCCCAGCCGTGGTGAGGTAAGGGATTGAACATGACAGTGGTCAAGTCTTTGTCTCTTACACGGTGGGAGTACTGAGTGGCCCCGTACCGGTGGAATGCAGGGAGCTCTATTTCCTCCAACTCATCTGGATCTTCTCCCTTATCGGGCAAGTGGGGCATTCTCGATAGGGCATCTGCATTGGCATTGGCTCGGCCTGCCTGGTACTTGATGGTGAAGTCATAGTTTGCTAGCCGGGCCATCCACCGCTGCTCTAGGGCACCAAGTCTCGCATTGTCCAGATGTGTCTACGGATTGTTGTCCGTGTACACAGTGAACTTCACAGAGGCCAGGTAATGCTTGAAACATTCTGTTACGGCCCACACCACTGCCAAGGACTCCTGCTTAAAGGAGCTGTAATTCTCCGCGTTTCTCTCGGTGGGCCTCAGCTTCCGGCTGGCGTACGCGATCACCCTTTCTCTGCCCTGTTGGTTCTGTGACAGTACGGCTCCCAGCCCCACATTACTGGCGTCTGTGTGGAGGATAAAAGGCTGGCCATAATCAGGGTAGGCCAGGATCTCATCCCCCGTGAGGGCCATCTTCAGCTGGCGGAAGGACGCCTCTTCCGGCTTGTCCCACTTGAAGGGTGGCTTTTGGCTTCTGGTCTTAGATTGTCCTATAAGGAGGTCCTGCATAGGGGCTGCCATCTTGGTGAACCTGGGGATGAACCTTCGGTAGTAGCCTACCAACCCGACCAACTGCCTCACTTCTTTTATGTTAGAGGGGCTTGGCCAGTTCTTTATTGCCATGATTTTGTCAGGGTCGGGGGCTACTCCTTCTGCACTCACCACGTGTCCCAGGTACTGTACCTTCGGCTTTAACAGATGGCACTTGGAGGGTTTCACTTTCATGCCAAAGCCTGCCAGGGCCTCGAACACCTCGGCCAGGTGCTTTAGATGGTCCTCGTAAGTCTTCGAATAGACAATCACGTCGTCCAGGTAAAGTAGGACCGTCTCAAAGTTTCGGTGCCCTAGACAGCATTCCATCAGCCTCTGTAAGGTCCCGGGTGCGTTGCAGAGCCCGAACGGCATATAGTTGAATTCACTTAATCCCATCGGGGTGGTGAAGGCGGTCTTCTCCTTATCAGCCTCTGCCACAGGAACCTGCCAGTACCCACTAGTAAGGTCCAAAGTAGAGAAGAAATTAGCTGATTTTAGTGCGACCAAAGACTCCTCTATTCTAGGCAACGGGTATGCGTCTTTATGGGTGATACGATTGACTTCTCTATAGTCCACGCACATTCTCATAGTACAGTCTTTCTTTTTTACCAGAACCAAGGGGGCTGCCCAGGGGCTACAACTGTCTCTAATGACCTCGGCTTCCTTCATTTCTCTCAGCATGCCCTTTGCGTTCTGATAGTGTGCGGGGTGGTACAGGTCTGTATCTTTCTTTTATTGGTGGGTGGCTCCCCGTGGGGATGTGGTGTTCTACCCCTTTCACTCTGCCGAAGTCTAGCGGGTGCTTACTAAAGATTCTCTCGTACTCTTGAACCACCCGGTAGACTCCTTGTTTTTGGTGCAAGGGAGTGGAGTCAGCACCCACGTGGAGTTTCTGGCACCAGTCCTCCTTGGGTTTCTGGGAACCATTACCCTCCGCCTGGGGAGATGGAGGCAAGGGTTCCATGGCCCTGACAGCATTGTGTTCAACAGTATACAATTTGGCTAGTGTAGCGTACCGGGGCAAGTGTACTTCCCTTTCCCCAATGTTTAAGATCCGGACGGGCACCCTTCCATGGCGGACATCGACCACCCCCCGGGCTGTCAAAATGGTGGGCCTGCTGTCTGAGTACACGGGTTCTACCATGGCTTGGTAGTCTCTCCCTCTTAACCCGATTGCAGTCCGACACCAGATCATTTCACTTTTGGGGGGCATGGCAATGGGGAACGGGTCGCTCATCCTCACGCTACCGATCTCACCACCAGACAGTTCTACCTGTTGCCATCTCATCAGGGCTCTTATCTCCTTCTGGAGGACCCTCTGTTGGCTGGACCTCGCGTTCATCGCCACCTGCTGCAAAATTACAATTGCTTCTGAAAGACAATTTTCAATCACATTAGTACCCAAGGTTATTTTAGGGTGACTTTCTCGACGGTCAATGTCCACAATGATCACTCCCTGTGCCGGCAGTTCAACTTTACCAATCTTAATGGTCATCTCTCTGAACCCCACCTGCGGCAGGGGTTGACCATTGCTGGCGATGATGCTCAAGTCATCGTCTGGATAACGAGTTATATCAGTGTCACTCCAGTACTGCTTGAAAAGTACATAGGGGATGGTAGTCACTTGGGACCCAGTGTCCAGCAGTGCACTCATGGGGATACCGTCCAGCACTACGGGTAAAACCGGGTGTCCCCCTACGTACTTATCACGCCAAATAGATGGGCCTGATGACCTTATGCCTGGGGGTTGGCCCTTTGCCCCAGGTCGGACCCATTTAAAGTACAGTACCTGGCTACGTGTCCCGGCTGGCTGCAACGGCGGCATATCGGCTGTCCATCCTCAGTGTAATGATCGGCGGGCCTCCCTCTGAACGACGGGATTCTCCTCCGTCGACGCCACGGGACATCCTCCAGACTGGAAGCCAGCTTGATTGGTCCTGACGGGTCGATCTGTAATGACTGTACGGTCGTGGTCAATGCAGCAACACTCTTTGTTAGTTCTTGGACCTGATGGTGCAGGTTTGCAGGCAGGGATGGATTTAGAGTCTGCGCATCAGCCCCCACAAGGTCTGCGGGATAGGGCGCCACCCCCTGGTGGTAAGGGATGGCAGGGCGCCGGGAAGCTACAGAGCCACCCGGTGCAGGTTCTCGGAGCACCTGGATGGCCCTATCTTTGAACTGTGCAAAAGTCAAATCGGGGTTCTGTAGGGCCATGAGGCGCAGCTGGGTTCTGTGGGCGCTGGACAGCAGACCTTCTATGAACTGGTCAGTCAATAGTTTATCTGTATCCTGCACGCTGCCAGGGTCAGCTTGCTTAATTGCCCCCAAGGCTTCCTGTAAATTTAGGGCATAATCTCGGATGCTATCTTGAGCTCGCTGCTTACATCCATAGAACCGCATTTTGATTTCTCCCGAGGTACGGGTATCAAAGGTGTCCCGTAGACGGGTCAGAACCCCCCTTACAGTCCTTTTCTCCTCAGCTGTCCAAGACTTTACCTCCCGCTGGGCCGCACCAGTTAACTGCCCTATCAGTATGCTTACTTTCTGTTCTTCTGTCAGGGGATAAACTTTGAACAGGCTATACAGCCTTTCTTTAAAGTCGCCCAAGGTATGCGACTCGCCGGCATACTGGGGCAGCCAGGCCGCTCCGGGGATATAGGCAGGGGTGGATTAAGAGTAGCAAGGGCCCCGGGCAGTTTAGAAGGCGCGGGCCCCCTCCACACACCTGATTTATCACGTGACATGTCACATGATCCCCTGTGATAGATCATGTGATAGTTCACGGGAAATTAATTTGCCATAATATTAATTGTGCTGCCTCATATGAGAGCAGCACAATATTGGGGCAGATACCCTGATTCCAGCGATGTGTCACTTTTTCAGCTGCTTGTTGTCATTTTGAGAAAATCACCGTTTTATCTGCTGCAGATCTAGCAGCTCTCTGAATGCTGCGCTCTGTATAGCCCCACCCACACCACTGATTGGCAGCTTTCTGCCCATGCTCAGTGTACACAGAAATCTACTGATCAGTGATGGGGGTGGGGTCCTACAGAACTTACTAGTCATCTAGTGATAATTACCTTCTGACAAATCAATGATTTTATCAAAACAACACTAAGCAGCCCAGTAAGTGACACATTACTGGAATCAGTGCCTCTAACCCTACATTATGCTGCTCTCAGATTAGGTGGCAAAAACCTGATGACAGATTCCCTTTAAAGGAGCTGTAAAGACAAAAAAGTTTGTATTAAAAAAAATACAAGCCATTTGTTAAATTAACTTCTTTTCATTGTTAATTCACATTAGACTGTATCTTCAACACTTTTGTCAGCAGGTCTTATTACAGACTCTGAATAGGGCAGCTCTCTCCCTCTCCCTCAGCAGAAAGTCACAGCATGGTTAAAAAACAGGATCTTTTATGATTTTCTCATAATAAATAAAAAAGGACATGCAAGTCCTCCAAACTATTTTCCGTTTCTCTATAGGCGAGGTCCTAAATCTTTCTTGTTCTTTAGTTGATCACATGTCAAAAATGCAAAGCATTTACTATGAACTCGCCTAAAAAAATATACACTTGGAGAGTAATATCATCATCTGCATGTAAATATTCCTTGACTCTAAGGGCTCGCTCACACTGTCGTATAACACGGCCGAATGCTATGTGATGTTTTATCGGATAGGACTCGGCCCTATGTTATACTATGGGACAGTGCGATTATTGGCATGAGAAAATAATCTCATTCGATATTCGGACCATGTGCACCCATACAAGTCTATGGGTGCACGTAAAACATTGGACTGCAATCGGATGTCATCCAAGTGCAGTCCGATGAACACTCACAGAGACTATGGAGAAGATGGAGAAATTAAGTTCTCCATCTTCTCCATATCTGTGCTGCGAGAGAATCGGATCACAACTCAGTTGAAGCTCTGACAGAGTTTGAGCCCAGTGTCATTAGCATAATTGGCCCTATTCTCTTGCATGAGAGAATATATGGCTTAGTGAGTGGACCCTAAAACTGAATAGTAGTGACGGACAGGCACAGGCACCTCACAAGCGGGATCCATGTAGCTCTCAGATGTCATGTAGGTAGGGCTTCATTCCATGGGGTAGGGCTTAATTTCAAGGTAGATAAAAAAATGGACTTCAAATAAAAATTAAATGAACACAAAAAGCACTAATTGAATTATTTTTTTCGTATTTATGTTTGCAGCCCCTTTAAAAACCCTTTGAGGACCAAGGCACATATATGTCCCATAGTTTTAAACTGGAAAAAAATTTGATTGAATAAAATTTAAGGTCCTCAAAGGTTTAAGTAGGTCGTAAATTCATATGAATACTTGCTCATACAATTGCACATGCCAAAAGATGAAGAAGAACAGAATCAAAAATATGACATTAAGTGGAGCACTTACAGGTATTCAAGGTGAAAGAGACCAGCAAAGGCATCGTCTCGAATGACAGTAAATGAGTTAGAATTCAGCAAGCTGAAAATGAAGACAGCAGGTTAGAAGCGAACCAGACTTTATGGTGCTCAGAATTAGTCAAGCAGAATTTATTGACTGCTCTTGCAAAGCACTGAGACTCCCGCTGTGTATAGATGGCGCCGTTCGGCCTCCCGCTGTGTATAGATGGCGCCGTGCGGCCTCCCGCTGTGTATAGATGGCGCAGTGCGGCCTCCCGCTGTGTATAGATGGCACCGTATAGATGGCTACGTGCGGCCTCCTGCTGAGTATACGTGTATAGATGGCTACGTGCGGCCTCCTGCTGAGTATAGATGCCGCACGGCGCTCCCCCCAGAGACAGCAGGAGGCCGCACAGCACCATCTATACTCAGCGGGAGACCGCACGTAGCCATCTATACACAGCAGGAGGCCGCATGGCGACATCTATACTCATCGGGGGGCCACACGTAGCCATCTATACACAGCGGGGGGCGCATGTAGCCATCTATACACAGCGGGGGGCCACAAGGCGCCGTCTATAAAAAGCGGGGGGCCGCACGTAGCCATCTATACACAGCGGGAGGCTGCACGGAGCCCCCCCAGAGACATCAGGAGGACGCATGGCGCCAACTATACTCAGCAGGAGGCCACATGCAGTCATACACACACACAAACATATACAGACACGCATAAACACATTTGAAACACAAAAATACATACAACCAGACATCACACACACACACACCTACCCACAAACACACACACCTGCCCACACACACACACCTGCCCACATACACATCTGTGTGTGTGTATGTTTAGTGTGTGTGTGTGTATAATGTGTGTGTATGTATAGTGTGTGTGTATGTATAGTGTGTGTGTGCGTGTGTGTATACTTTGTGTGTGTGTATTTTTTTTTTAAGTTAAAAACAAGTAAAATGCTTGTGGCATCAATATCAAGACTCCAGATATAAGGGTCTATTCACACTGAATTTTGCAATGCATTCATCTCCTCTTTCCAGGCTTCTATCTAAATCCCTGAAAAATGGCATTCAGATGTGCCTTGACATAGCCATTGATTTGAACAAAGGCAAACCGAGGCTAAAGTCTGAATCTTTAGGCTCCATTTTCTCTGCTTTCAGATGTCTCATTTCAGACAGCACAATCCTGAATTTCAGGGATTCAGTTTTAAGCCTTGTGTAAAGACCTGAATGCAGCGCTGAATGTAGTGTGAATAGGTCCTTACATCCTACACCACCTCAGGGGATTGTTGTTATGGAGTATTGCCCCTGGGTGGCCGCAGTTATGACCACCACCAGGGCTCGCGGTCACCCACCCTAACTTTGGTATTCTGGGGAGCTGGTATAATGAATATCTGAGAAGAGCCCTAGAGAGGCAAGAACATTGGACAACCAAGAGGTGGTGGCCTCAAGTCAGGTGTAGTGTTCAACAGGGCAAGACTTTCTAACCTGCCCACACACACACACACACACACACACATATACACACACACACCTGCCCACACAGACACACACACCTGCCCACACACACACACATCTGCCCACACACATACACACCTGCCCACACACACACACACACACACCTGCCCACAAACACACACACCTGCCCACACACAAACACACCTGCCCACACACACACACACACACCTGCCCACACACACACACATACACACCTGCCCACACACACACACAAACACCGGCCCACACACACACACACCGGCCCACACACACACACACACACCTGCCCACACACACACACCTGCCCACACACACACACACACCTGCCCACACACACACCTGCCCACACAGACACCTGCCCACAAACACACACACACACCCATATACACACACCTGCCCACACACCTGCCCACACACACACACACACACCTGCCCACACACACACCTGCCCACACAGACACCTGCCCACACACACACACACACACATATACACACACACATATACACATACACACCTGCCCACACAGACATCTGCCCCCACAGACACCTGCCCACAAACACACACACACCTGCCCACACACACACACATATACTCACACATATACACACACACACACCTGCCCCCACACACACACACCTGCCCACACAGACACCTGCCCACAAACACACGCACACCTGCCCACACACACATCTGCTCTGCCCACACACACACAAACTCACCATCCCCCGGCTCCATTCCTCCTGCCTGCTCTCTCTCTTTTCCGGTGCAGCACTGCAGGCCGGGGAGCACTGCGTGACGTCACAGCTAGGAGACACAGCCGCGCACAGGGCCGTGTCTCCTAGCAGTGACGCGGCTGGGCCAGCACAGGGAAGTTAACTGCTGCAGTGCTGGCCCGGTCGATGAAGAAGTAGCGGCGGCCGCTGCTGGGGGAGCGGTCCGGGCCCCCCCCTTCCCGCCACTGTTACCGCTATGTGCCGCGGCGGCCCGCACATATAATGAGGGCAATCCGGCATTAGACACCCCGCCTGGAGCCGCGTGCCCCCTGCAGGCTCGGGGCCCTGGGCGGTCGCCCGGATTGCCCTCATTATAATCTGCCTATGAATATAGGGCATGGAAAATGGCATCACAGCTGCAGCGGCTACGCTGGTGGTAGAGGGTCCCTCCGCGTCCGACATCTTCCTCCCCCCTAGTTAACCGTGCCTACCTTCTGGCGATCCTCTTCTGTAGGCCGCGGCTCCGCTCGCGATGCTCTGGGCGAGGACCTTGCGTTGCTCGGTGATGACGTCGGCATCCGCTGGATCTCCTTCCAGGACCTTGCGCAGCGTCTCAACGTAGGGCGGGGCTTCAGGTCTCGCGCGTTTTTGGACGTCCACGCCCCTCTTCTTCCCGCGCGGCGTCCCGAAGATGGCGCCCGATGGCGGGAAACGACTCCGATTGGCGGGAAATGGCCCCGAATGGCGGGAAACTTCACTCAGATATGTATAGAGTCTTTTCCAGGCACGCAATACCCGTTTGTGGCGGGTTGGTCACAATTCTGCCGACTACGCCAAAGCTGACTCGCCCCCTGGGCCGTGGGGTACCCGGAACCGGGCCTTCTAGTGTACGGTGCTGATGGGGGTAGTAGTGGCAACCCGATCCCGTGGCTCAGGGTGGTCAGACCAAATGGTGGCAGTCTATTTATCAGTGTTTTGAATGTCCGACTACGCCACCCGTGGATTGCGGTTGGAGATAACCGCCGCTGCAAGGCAGACCGCTGAGGCTGGTGTTGGTGTGCAGCACAGGGGTAGGATAACTCCCCACGGGAAGAGTGTAGCCTCAGGGCAGTGTAGGTGGATGTTGGGGGTGATAGTGCAGGCCACAATAGTAAGAGTTCAGAGTCCGCTTCAAACAGTTCAGGGTTTTTATTGTAGATATTATTAATGACCCAACAGTACCGGTTAGGAATGGGCCTGGGTGTCTGAGAGCATTCGGGCGAGCCCCACTGGTCAGGGTGAGTGTGTAGGCCTACCGTTCTCTCTATGCTCTTTCTGACTATCCCCCTTTTCGTGGTGTAATAGCCCACGTCCCTGAGCTGGCCGTGTACTTCTCTCCTGTATGGCTTGCGACTCAGGCCTTGGGTACCTGTTGCTTGCTCCTCGATGTACTGGTCCCTCTGTGTGGCGGAGCCTCCAGGCTTCTTAGGCCAAGGGACCTGAAATCCCTCGGAGGTTGGTTCTCTGCTGCTGAGCTTGTAACCCTGACAGCCTCGGACCCCAATGTCCGGTAGATTGGTTCTCTTCCAGGACCGGCTCTCGTCGCCTCTGTCCCTGGCTTGCAGTTTCTCCTCTGCCTCACAGACTCCTCAGCTACAGCTGAACTGTCCCTCCTTCTCTGGGACTAGTCTCACTCCTGAGCTAGGTCGTCCAGTTTTCTCTAACCCTGCCCCCAGTTCCAGCTTTTATAGGGGCAGCCAGCTCCCCCTGCAGGCCTGGGACAGGAGGTGCTGTATGCTAATTGTCCCTAACCAGGGGACCTCCCTCCTGCTTTCAGAAACAGATTATTGTTTGTGGCATCCAGGCCTGGGGTGACACACACACACTGCTCTATATTTAGTATGATGCCCCCACTCCTCCATATATATAGCATGATGGTCCCACTGCTCCATATACAGGTGCATCTCACTAAATTAGAATATCATCAAAAAGTTAATTTATTTCAGTTCTTCAATACAAAAAGCTGCCTTTCAGCTCATCTGCATTGTTGGGTCTGGTGTCTCTCATCTTCCTCTTGACAATACCCCATAGATTCTCTATAATAGATTCTCTATGGGGTTAAGGTCAGGCGAGTTTGCTGCCAATCAAGCACAGTGATACTGTTGTGTGTAAACCAGGTATTAGTACTTTTGGCCGTGTGGACAGGGGCCAAGTCCTGCTGGAGAATGACATTTCCATCTCCAAAAAGCTTGTCGGCAGAGGGAAGCATAAAGTGCTGTAAAATGTCCTGGTAGACGGCTGTGCTGACTTTGGTCTTGATAAAACATAGTGGACCTACACCTGCAGATGACATGGCCCCCCAAACCATCACTGATTGTGGAGCCTTCACACTAGAACTCAAGCAGCTTGGATTGTGGACTCTCCACTCTTCCTCCAGACTCTGGGACCTTGATTTGCAAATGAAAATTGGAACTCTAGGAGCTTGTGGAGTGTGTCAATGACTGCCTTCTGGACATCTGTCAAGTCAGCAGTCTTCCTCATGATTGTGGAGCATACTGAAACAGTATTGAAGAACTGGAATAAATTAACTTTTTGAAGATATTCTAATTTAGTGAGATGCACCTGTATATACTATGATGGTCCCACTGCCCCACATACATATAGTATAATGGCCCCACTACTCTATATGTAGTATGATGGACCCACTACTCCAGATATATAGTAGGATGGCTCCACTGCCCGATTATTTAAAAAAATAAAGTTTATTCTCACTTAATCCTGATTCCCTACATCACAGCCTCTGTCTCCTCTTCCATGGCGGGACAGCAGAGCAGAGCGATGCAATGATGTCATCGAGCCACCTGCGTGAGTATGCTGACATCTCGTTAACCACAGGCCTATGGCGATCTGTGGCATATGAAAGAGATAGTGATAGGGCAGGGAGCTTGTGTCCCACTGCTTTATCATGCGACACCTCTGCATAAGAGACATTAGGGCTACATTAGCTACGTCACAGAAGACACTGGAGCTGGAGTATATAGAATAGGAGACACTGGGGCTGGCGTATATTCATCACAGGATACATTGGGGCTAGAGCATATACATCACAGAAGAAGCTGGAGTATATAGAATAGGAGACACTGGGGCTGGAGTATATAGAATAGGAGACACTGGGGCTGGCGTATATTCATCACAGGATACATTGGGGCTAGAGCATATACATCACAGAAGAAGCTGGAGTATATAGAATAGGAGACACTGGGGCTGGAGTATATAGAATAGGAGACACTGGGGCTGGCGTATATTCATCACAGGATACATTGGGGCTAGAGCATATACATCACAGAAGAAGCTGGAGTACATAGAATAGGAGACACTGGGACTGGAGTATATAGAATAGGAGACACTGGGGCTGGCGTATATTCATCACAGGATACATTGGGGCTAGAGCATATACATCACAGAAGAAGCTGGAGTATATAGAATAGGAGACACTGGGGCTGGAGTATATAGAATAGGAGACACTGGGGCTGGCGCATATACAGTTCTGCTCAAAAGTTTACATACCCCGGCAGAATTTTTCCTTTCTTGGCCTTGTTTCAGAGAAAATGAATGATAACAAAAACACTTTTTCTCCACTCATGGTTATTGGTTGGGTGAAGCCATTTACTGTCACATTTCTGTGTTTTCTCTTTTTAAATCTTAATGACAACTAGTGATGAGCGAGCATGCTCACTACTGCTCGGTGCTCGCCCGAGTATCTCACTGCTCGAGATGCTCTGCGCTCACCGAGTATTTCCGGGTTGGTCGGGCGGGAAGTCGGGTCCCCTCCCTGCATGTTTGGCGCTCTTTACAGAGCCAATGAACATGCAGGGATTGCCTGCCATGCACTGTAATGCCATAGCCATGTTGGTTGTGGGCATTACAGTGATTGGCTGGCCGCACAGCGTCATCAGGTCTATATCAGACCTGGCGCCGCCATGCTCATCACAGTCACTCTGGATCAGACAGTGTAGGGAGAGCTGCTGCTGCGTTAGGGAGAGATTTGATTGTGTATTAGGTAGTGTAGTGAGAAAAACCGCACATTACACATATCTATCTCAACAAACAGTCCTTCTGAGGACTAATCCATCTGCAGAGATATCAGGCAGGCAGTGTATATAGGCAGGCAGGCAGTGTATATAGCAGACTGCAGTGCATATAGCACAAGAGGCTCCATTCCAATTCTGCCTTCTGCTGCTGTTAGATATTTCTATACAAAGGCCCAGGTCTCAGGGCCCAGGAATACTTTTCTTTGGATCTTAATCCTCATTATTTGCTTATAAAGCAATCCAGAGAACACCGTTTTTCTGCGCCATTTGCTTGTTGGCACTGCAGAATACAGCCAGTTCCTTTCCATATTAGAGCGCTAGAAATTCAGCTATTTAAAACTGTGTTTTCTCCGTCACACGGATCACATATACGTTGTCAGAAAATACTGCCATTTCTGGCCTCCATTTTTTCAGTGTGTCAGTGAAGCAATTCACAGTAGTTTGCTGTTCACACTACTTACCTACAGGCCAGGTATTTAAAACTCTGTTTTCTCCATCACACCGATCACATATAACTTCGCTTCAAACTCAGTCATTTGTAGTGAGCGTGGAAGATACTATCCTCCATTTAAAATGGGCAAGGCACGTGGCAAGGGACGGGGAACTGGACGTGATGGTAATGGTACATGCAGAGGCCGAGGACAAGGCCGTGGGCAAGCCGAAATTGTACCACAACAAACACCCACATCTTCTCGCCTGACCTTCCTGTCCCAATTTCTAGGGGACCGCAGCACACCACTATTGAACCCAGATCAGTGTCAAAAGGTTGTTGGTTGGATAGCGGATAATGCTTCCAGTCACTTAGCCACCACCACCACCACCCTGTCTTCCACACGGTCAAGTCTCAGTAGCCGTGAGTCTGGACCGCATATTCCTCACCCTGATTCTCCTTTCTCCCACCATGCCGAGTACCCAGAGACAACTGATCCCACACTTGGACAATCTGAAGAGCTGTTCACTTTTCCATTTATAGATTCGGGTCTCTCGCCCGGTCCACTTGAAGCGGGGCAAAAGGAGATCACGTGTAGCGATGCCCAAATATTTGAGCATCCACGGTCACACGAAGGCGACGGTGGGAAACTGTCACAAGAGGTAGACGATGATGAGACACAATTGGCAGAAAGTCATTAATAGTACCAGGGTGCAGAAGTGGGAGACGAGGTGGTGGATGATATAGTAACTGACCCAACCTGGCAGGAGGACATGCAGAGCAAGGACAGCAGCACACAGGAGGAGGGAGGCAGAGCACCCCAACAGGCAGGAAGAAGCAGTGTGGTGGCCGCAGACAGAAGGCAGGCTACCGTTTCCCGTAACACCAACACAAAGAAAGTTGCCACTACAACTGTTAGGTCTTCCCGAGTCTGGTTGTTTTTTAAAGACTCTGCCGATAGCTCCAAAAAGGCCATTTGCATCATGAGCCAGACCAGCATCAGCAGGGGTGGCAAAACGACCAGCCTGACCACCACCAGCATGATCAGGCACATGGCAGCAAAGCACTCGACTTTGTGGGCCGAACACCAGGGTCCAGGAACAGTGTCTACAGGTGGCACCATTTCTTCTTCTGCTGTTGTGCATGCAAGCCAATCCCCTGTCCATAGTGCATGCAAAGATGCCTCCTGCCCTGCACCTGTCATTGCACACTCTCAAGTAGCAGCATTAGGAAGCACGTACATGTCCTTGTCCCAGCGCAGCATTCAGTTGTTCATACTCCAGTCCTTGGAATGCAAGCGCAAATATGCAGCCAACGTCCCACAGGCCACACTACTAAATTCTCACAATTCATGACTGCTTGGCTCGAAATGTTGCCTTTTAGGCTTGTGGAGACAGAAGCATTCCGCAACCTGATGGTGGCGGCCGTCCCTCGGTACTCTGTCCCCAGCCGCCACTATTTCTCCCAGTGTGCCGTCCCCACATTACACAAGCACGTGTCCCAAAACATTAGCCGTGCCCTCAACAATGCAGTTAACGGTAAAGTCCACCTAACCACGGACACGTGGACAAGTGCTTGTGGGCAGGGACGGTACATCTCGCTGATGGCACACTGGGTTAACATAGTGGAAGCCGGGACCCAGTCGGACCTTGGGACGGAACACGTCCTCCCGACGCCAAGGATTGCAGGCCTTAGGTCAATCAGGGTTGCCCCCACGGTCTACAGCTCCTGCACTTCATGCTCCTCAGCCTCCTCCTCCTCCTCAGCCTCCATCTCCGAAATGACCACATCAGTCTCAAGCTGGAAGCACTGCAGCACTGCCTCGGCCAAGCGGCAACAGGCTGTGCTGAAGCTAATATGCTTAGGTGAAAAACCACACAATGCTGAAGAGTTATGGACAGCTCTGAAAGAGCAGGCAGATCTGTGGCTCAAACCGCTGAACCTACAGCCAGGCATGGTCGTGTGTGACATTGGCCGGAACCTGGTGGCGGCTCTGAGGCGAGGCGAGCTCACACACGTACCATGCCTGGCCCATGTGCTTAACCTCGTGGTTCAGCGGTTACTCAAATCCTACCCGGAGCTGCCGGATCTGCTTGTTAAAGTATGCCGCCTGTGTGCCCATTTTAGAAAGTCAGCTACAGCTTCCGCCGCCCTTGCAGTGTTTCAGCAGCGTTTGCAGCTTCTGGCTCACAGACTGGTGTGTGATGTCCCCACACGTTGGAACTCTACATTGCAGATGTTGGGAAGGATTTGTGAGCAGAAGAGGGCAGTTGTTGAGTACCAGCATCAAAAAGGCTATCGGTATTCAGTTCAGACTCCACACATAAGACCTCAGTAGTGGACGTGGATGTCAGACATATGTACCATCCTCCAAAACTTTGAGGACTCCACCAAGATGGTGAGCGGCGATGACGCCATAATTAGCCTCACCATCCCGCTTCTCTATCTTCTGAAACGCTCTCTGCTCACAATCAAAGATGATGCATTGCAGGCAAAGCACGATAAGATGGAGCAATTAACCATACAGGGTGATTACACACAGCCCAGCCTCATCTCATCCCAACTATAGACGGTGCTATCTGCACAGCTGTCATACCGTCTGTTCAGCGTGGATGGCCAGAGGACAGAGAGGAGGAGGAGGAGAGCATGGTCAGTCATCCTCTTGGTGAGGACACGGAAGTCTTGCCTGTTAGTAGTCTGGCACGCATGGCTGAGTTTATGTTATGCTGCCTTTCCCATGACCCTCGCATTCTCAAAATTTTAGGTGATTACTGGTTGGTGACACTTCTAGACCCACTCTACAAGGAGAACTTTATATCTCTTATTCCTGAGGCGGACAGGTGTACAAAAATGAGGCAGTACCAGAAGGCCCTTGTTGCAGAACTATTAAAAAAACTCCCATCTGAAAATGCTGGAGGCAGAGGGCACACTTCGTTCGACAACCAAGGAGTACAGGCGAGAGAGACACAACTTCAATCCAGCAGAGGCAGGGGAACACTGTCAAAGTTCTGGGAGAGTTTTCTCAGACCCTCCCATCGCACAGGCCCTGAGGCGCAGGGTACTCTCACAAGGAGTGCAAAGTTTGGGAAGATGCTGAGGGAGTACCTTGCCGTACCGTACCAACGTCCTCCGTTATTCCTCTGTGCCTTATAAATATTGGGTATCCAAGCTAGATATGTGGAATGAACTGGCTCTCTATGCCTTGAAGGTCCTGGCCTGCCCTGCCGCCAGCGTTTTATCAGATCGGGTTTTTAGTGCCGCTGGTGGAATTATAACTGATAAGCGCATCCTCCTGTCAACTGAAAATGCTGACAGGCTGACTCTTATAAAAATGAACAAGGGCTGGATTGGGCCAGACTTCTCAACACCACCGAATGATAGCAGCGTAACATAAACTCAAATCCAGTGTCTTTTCTTGGGAGGTGTATTCCCATGCACCTTTTCACACCCACACATGGGTATACGCTTCCTGATTTTGGCTATTTGCTCTTGTCCTCCTCCTTCTCCTCATCCTCCACCACCATATCACCAGGGTGACCGTGGTCCATGATGCAACACCAACATAATTTTTTAAAGGGTGTTTGACTCGCCCCTGGGCCGTGGAGCACTCGGAGCCGGGCAATAGGGAGACGGTGGGGGTAGTAGTGGCGACCCGGTTCCGTGGCTCAGGGTGGTCAGACCAGTGATAGTTCTTTAGCAGTCCTAAGTGATGTCCGACTACGCCACCCGTGGATTGCGGTTATTATGAACCGCCGCTGCAAGGCAGACCGCTGGGGCTGATGATGTATGCAGCTGAGGTAGTGTGACTCCCCACGGGAAGAGTGCAGCCCCAGGGCAGTGTAGTGGATGGTGGGGGTGATGGTGCAGAGAGTCTCAGTGCCGTTAGTGCTGGAGGAGCGAAAGAGTACACAGACAACGTACTGCAGTCCAATGTCTTTTACTCACAGTTCATGTACTCCCAGTCACTTCTGTCAGCAATGACCGCCCGAGCCATGCTGCGTCCACCAGGTGAGGGGCTCGGTCAACCCCAGGCAGTTCAGGAGCATGGCACAGGACCCCCTTCAATCCTTTCTCTGGCCTGCCTCACCAGTGACCCACTTTTGTCCAGCTGCCGCGGACTTGTGCGGGTAAACGTGGTTCCCGTTCCCCGCTGTCCTATATGGTGCCTTCCTAGCAGGTTTGATGAGGTGTCGCACCAATAAATGATCACGACCTCCGGTCTTTGGCTGAGGGCTGTTTCTCCTCCACCAACTTGGGATCCGGTATCCTTAATCTGCCTGACCCTTCACCCTGTATTCTCGTGGGTTCTTAGGGTCCCTTCTGCCGTCTTGTTCCTGAGCCCTTCTGTTTCTCTCTCTCTCTTTCTTTTCTGTTCCTTTCTGTTCTTGTTCCTTTCTGTTCTTGTTCCTTTCTGTTCCTGGCCTTCACCCTAGGCCTGCCTCGTGGACCTGGGCCCAGACTGAGCCACAGCTCCCTGTCAGCCCTCTCTGGCTGAACTCCTTCTCTTACTCCACTCACTGAACTTCTCTTCTTCTCTTCTTTCTGTGCTGGCTGGGCCTCAGAGGCTAGGCCCGCCTACGGAGCAGAGCCCCTTGCAGAGGCTTTCACTCTGTCACTTCTTCTCTCTGACTGAACACTGTTCTAAGATGGTGCCCACCTTTTATACCTCCCTCTAGAACATGAGCCCAGATGACCAGCAACCAATGGGCTCCTATCTACGCTCAGGAACCAACCCCTATCTGCTCCTACATCACTGGGTATTCCTACCCCCTCCCCACTCCAGCCAGGGACATGGTCTGTCGTGCCTGCATTTCTGTCTAATGGGAGCACCGTTGAGCTGTCCCTCGGAAATGGGGTGAGTGTGCTGTATGCAGCTAACTGAACCCTGGTCCATACTCCATTCTTACCCGGGAGTGGAATATCACACCTCTGGCAGAGGTGCAATACCCCTGTAGCGGCCGAGCCCTCGGGGCGCTACATTTTTATGATGCCCGTAAAAAAAATTTTTATACAGTATGTTCATGTATACCCCCCAGGAGTAAATGTTTGTCAGCCCATACACTTAGTGCATGGCATTACAAGTTTAGGAGGCCCGCTCCTTTCTAATGGTAAAAATTTTTTATGATGCACTCCTCCACGTCTCTTCCAAGGGCCATTGAAGTGCCTCCAAATTTTTGGCAGCCCTTGCAGTCACTGCATAGTCCAACACTATGGGAGACTCTCTCCTTTCTAATGGGAATTTGTCATTACTGTGGCCTGGTCTATGTGTCTTTAAATTCTTAGTGGGTTTTTTCCTAAACTTGGTCAGCCGTTGGACTCACTGCATACCCTATAACTGTATAGCAAACCCTCTCCTTTCTAATGGGAGCATGTCGTACCTTGTTACTGTGGTCCTGCTCTGTGTGTCTTTAAATTCTTATTGGGGTTTTTCATTAAAATTTGTCAGCCGTTGGATTCACTGCATACCCTATAACTGTATAGCAGACCCTCTACTTTCTAATGGGAACATGTCGTACCTTGTTACTGTGGCCCTGCTCTGTGTGTCCTTAAGTTCTTAGTGGGGTTTTTCCTAAAATTTGTCAGCCGTTGGATTCACTGCATACCCTATAACTGTATAGCAGACCCTCTCCTTTCTAATGGGAACATGTCGTACCTTGTTACTGTGGCCATGCTCTTTGTGTCTTTAAATTGTTAGTGTTTTTTTTCAAAAATTTTGGCCACCCTTGCAGTCACAGCATGGGCATTACCACTATAGAAGACCCGCTCCTTTATAATGGGAACATTTTTTTTACTGAGACCCTCCTCTATGTCTCTTCAAAGGTGTATTAGGTTAACAATAGGATCTTTCTTTAGTACAAAAAACAGCATCACCAATTTAACCTCAATGTAATCACATTGTTCAGCTCATGCACCTCCTCCTCCATCTCCGAAATGACCACATCAGTCACAAGCTGACAGCACTGCAGCACCGCCTTGGCCAAACAGCAACAGGCTGTGCTGAAGATAACATGCTTAATGCTTAATTGACAAACCGCCCAGCGCTGCATAGTTGTTGAAAGCTGTAACACAGCAGCTTGATCTGTTGCTCTCACCGCTGAACATACAGCCAGGCATGGTCGTGTGTTACAATGGGCGGAACCTGGTGACGGAGAAATGACAACCGGGGTAGATACGGTTTCCCTCTATGCCAGTCCTTTCACAGAGCTAAAGAATATGGCTGTGGTGAAATACAACTCCCACTGAGAAGCTGTTTCAGATTGAAAAACATTGTGCCCACCAGAGGATTTGTTTCTGAGGGCTAACCTTTCTCACCCGCTCAAGAGCCCCATAGCAGCTGCAAAGTTAGCGCTATCATGAACTCTCCTGAGGTAGAAGCCAAGGCACACCAGAGAATTCTCTGGTGGGACTGTCCAACCCTGCCGAGAAGCAGTCCTGGCTAAGAAAAGTTTGTGGGAAGATTCCAGGACTCTCTATTTTTACTGAGGAGGAAACACATGCAAACATGGGGAGAACATACAAATTTCTTGCAGATGTTGTCCTTGCTTGGATTTGAACCCAGGATCCCAGTGCTGCAAGACTTCAGTGCTAACCACTGATCCAATGTGCTGCCGTTCACCCTCTAATATCTAACAGGCTGGAGAAACTTGAACCTACTGCCACTCTATCATCAGCTCCTTTGTGAGAAAATGTATTTGGGCAGCCACTCAGTCTACCAAATAAAATTCCAGAGAAGGAAATTGAGGATGGCTTTGCTACTGGTACTGGGGGCAGTGCTAATACCATGGTGTTGTACCATAGTTTGCTGGAAATATTCCAGGCTGGTAGGAGGCAAGAAAATTCCCACAGAAAAGTACCAGCATTAATGTTCAGGCCACATTTCAAGTGCAAGCAGCTTTAGAGGACTTCCTGGGAGAAATGACACGCAGGGTAGATACGGTTTCCCTCTATGCCAGTCCTTTCACTGAGCTAAATACAACTCTTATCAAAAAAAGTTGTGGACTGGCTCCGTACCATCCCTGGCCACATTCACCTGTCCACGTGTTTGTGGTTAGGCAGTCCTTCTTAGTAAGTGCACTGGGTATGGCATGGGTAATGTTGTGGGACCCGTGCTTGTGGAAGGCGAAGGCGATACCGGGAAAAATATTGGCGGCTGGGGACCGAGTATGGACACCCGGCCGCCGCCTGCATGAGGTTGTGAAAAGCTTCCACCTCCACAAGCTTAAAAGGCCATATTTCAAGTGCAAAGAGCTGCCCAGAAATCTGTCAGTTTAGTGTTGCGGCCTGTGGGTGGGTGGCTGCCGGCATTCTTGTGCTTGCATTCCAAGGAATGGGGTAGGGACAACTGAACACTGCAGTGGGACAAGGACATGGACGGTGATTGTTGCAAGTCTGCAACGACAGGTGCATGGCGGGAGGCATCTTCGCATGTGCCAAGGATCACTTATGATGGGCACACATTTAGGTAGTGACCTGGGAGTCAGAGATGTTTCCAGAGGTCTTCCCCTTGCTGTTCCCATGTCTTTTCAGCACTGTATGCATGTGTCTGATGATGTGTCACACACCACATGGCCAGATAAGGTTGTAAAATGTTAAAATGACATTTCCTGGTGAATGCATTTGTCTTGGTTGAAAGCAATGCAAAAGTGCAAAAACGTGTCAAAAATGCTACGTGTGAACATAGCCCAAGGTGTTTTAGGAGTATTTTTGTTTTTGTTTATTTATTTTGCCTTATATACAAGTCATCACCCTGGAAAGGATGTTCCTTACGCCGTAAAAGTGGCGTAATACTCTGACGACGTTGTTGACAGCAGTGATCTAGGAGTCAGAGATGCTTCCAGGGGTCTTCCCCATGCTGTTCCCATGTCATTTGAGCACAGTTCCCATCGATTTGGGCAATTTTTAGGCCCTCTGCAGACCGCCGTGGGGAGCCACCTGAAAAATGCTCAAGTTTCCCCTAGACTTATATTGGGCTCATTGCTCGGGTTGAGCACCCGAGTATTTCAATTTGCTCGACCCGAGCAACGAGTACTCGAGCATTTTAGTGCTCGCTCATCACTAATGACAACCAAAAACATCCAAATAATCCTGATCAAAAAGTTCACATACCCTGGTGATTTTGGCCTGATAACATGCACAAAATTTGACACAAATGGGTTTGAATGGCTACTAAAGGTAACATCCTCACCTATGACCTGTTTGCTTGTAATCAGTGTGTGTGCATAAAGCTGAGTGAGTTTCTGGGATCCAGCCACTGACGTTTCTGGAGTTTGAGATGGGGAAAGCAAAAGAATTATCAACGGATCTACGGGAAAAGGTAGTTGAACTGTATAACACAGGAAAGGGAGGCAAAAAGAGTATAACACAGGCAAGGGATACAAAAAGATATCCCAGGAATTGATAATGACAGTCTGCAGTGTTCAAACTGTGATTAACAAATGGAAAATCAGATGCTCTGTAAAAACCAAACCACAGTCAGGTAGACCAACAAAAATTTCAGCCACAACTGCCAAGAAAATTGTTCGGGATGCAAAGAAAAACCAACAAATAACATCAGCTGAGAACACACTTAGGGGTGTACTCACTTTTGTTGCCAGCGGTTTAGACATTAATGGCTGTGTGTTGAGTTATTTTGCAGGCACACCAAATTTACAGTTAAACAAGCTGTACACTGACTACTGTACATTGTATCAAAGTGTCGCATCTTCAGTGTTGTCCCATCAAAAATATATATATGTATTCCGGCCCATTTTTGGAGTTTTGTGTGAAATTATGTCCAATTTGCCTTTTTTTTCTCAGTTTTTTTGTGTTGTTCCAATAAACACAAAGGAAATAAACATGCGTGTAATAAAATATGTGAAATTTTCTGAAACAATTTCAAGGGTGCCAGCACTTTCCGCCATGACTGTATATGCAGGTAGAGTCCTTAACCCCTTTACAACCCAAAGTGGTTTGCACGTTAATGAGAAGGCCAATTTTTACAATTCTGACCACTGTCACTTTATGAGGTAATTACTCTGGAACGCTTCAACGGATCCCCCTGGTTCTGAGAATATTTTTTCATGACATATTGTACTTTATGATTGTGGTAAAATTTCTTCGATATCACTTGTGTTTATTTGTGGAAAAAACAGATATTTGGCGAAAATTTAGCAATTTTCAAAATTTGAATTTTTATGCCCCTAAATCGGAGAGATATGTCACACAAAAAAAGTTAATAAATAACATTTCCCATATGTCTATTTTACATCAGCACAATTTTGGAACACAAATTTATTTTTATTAGGGAGCTATAAGGGTTAAAATTGACCAGCGATTTCTCATTTTTCCAACAAAATTTACAAAACCATTTTATTAGGGACCGCATCACATTTGAAGTCACTTTGAGGGGTCTTTATGACTGAAAATACCCAAAAGTGACACCATTCTTAAAACTGCACCCCTCAGTGAATCGGGTCATCATGGCAGCATCCAGGAAGCCGCGGCACACATTGCTGGACGCCGGCAGGAGAGGTGACTATCCCGATCACCTCCCCTTGCCCCCGCAATGCTACGAACGACTTCGATCGCAGCATTGCGGGGGTTAATGTGCGGGACCTCTCCCAGCACATAGCACCGGGTGTCAGCTGTGACAATCAGTTGACACCCGGCGGCGATCACGCCCGCACAGCCTGTGTGCGCGATCGCAAAGATGTACTAATACGTATCAGGCTCTTAAGTCCCAGGGCGCAGATACGTATCAGTACGTCTTGGGCTTTAAAGAAGTTAAAATTATGTGAAAATGGGAAAAGTCACAAAACTTTGCAACTTTCAAGAGCTTTATGCCAGTTTTCTGGCAAAAACACTGGTGAATCGGGTTCATAATCTCTAATCCTTTCAGCTCCCTTTAATTAGACTACTTTCAACAAACTAATTATAAGTATTGGGTCTGGTTTTTTTTTAATGCTTTTAAAATAATTGTAAATATTTTCAATCCCCTTTTGTTATAAGGATTTCCCAAAAATTAGCTAATCATAGGTTGTCCTGCATTCGTGACAGTGATTGACTGCGCGGTCACTTGGAAGTTTACATTGGCATCACTACAGGGCCGGTAAAGAAGGACTGTCAGGGACCCCCAGAGTGTGGTAAAATGCGCCAACTAATTCATAATTCATTTAATTCTCACACAATATACTAAGTTAGTGTAAGTCTACAAAAAAGCAACAAAACTTGGTGCTAAAAAAATTGAGCATAACTTTTTGAAAAATGAACCAGGTTATGCCAAATCTTACATATTTTGTGACTTTGTGATCAGTTATCAACACAAATATTTTACTCAAATTACCAGATCGATGGATAAGCATTGGGACTTTTCCCTAAATCTCTCCAAGACATCACCGCTTATAGAAGACCACCCTCATATCCATATCAGATTTTCTGTGAGAGATGCCCAGATTCACAATATAGTATGCATACTGGCCATCTATGAGAAGTCCACCCCAATGGAAGTCCAGTTATTAAAGGAGATTTTACTGTTTATATAAGGGGCAGACAATGACAGTGAAGGGCCCTTAATCAGGACTTCTGATCTGGGCCCCCCACCCTCCATCAGGCACCACCTACATATACATTTCCATGTATATTTATATTAGGCACACATATAAAATTTGCACATGCTAATACTCTATACACATTTTAACGTATGCATATACATAGTGCACACAAACATAAAATACGGACATACACATAAGATGCACATACACAGTATAGAGTCCCGGTAGTCCTCATAGTTTTAAGCATGAACCCTGGCAAATTGTAGACGGACTTTCATTGTTCATGGGCTTTAAGGGAGAGAGGCTTCCTTTGTGGAGGACACTCATGAATGCCATTCATTTGCAGTGTACACCGTGTCGTGTCATGGAAAACACTCACCCTAGTTTGGCTTTCTACTTCTTCAGCTAATAGCAATGAATTTGCCTGTCGATTTTCTTCTCATCAGAAGATGCTTTTGTTTAGATGTTAACTTCCATCTGACTGATAAGAAAAGCTTTGCTGATCTTCTTGTAGACTTCACATTTTTTGTAAAGAAATTATTTTCTTTCTCAGAAATGTCTTGTGACATTTCTCTTCTATGTGGTGCCACTTACCCTTCTCATCAGAGGACGCTTTTGTTTAGGTGTTAACTTCCATAGTCAGCCTGGACGTCTCTGTAAGATGGTTGCAGTTCCATCTTTGTTATAGTTTTGCATCACTTTTGCTACAGTATTCTGACTGATAAGTAAAGTTTTGCTGATCTTCTTGTAGACTTCACATTTTTTGTAAAGAAATTATTTTCTTTCTCAGAAATGTCTTGTGACATTTCTCTTCTATGTGGTGCCACTTACCCTTCTCATCAGAGGACGCTTTTGTTTAGGTGTTAACTTCCATAGTCGGCCTGGACGTCTCTGTAAGATGGTTGCAGTTCCATCTTTGTTATAGTTTTGCATCACTTTTGCTACAGTATTCTGACTGATAAGTAAAGTTTTGCTGATCTTCTTGTAGACTTCACATTTATTGCAAAGAAATTATTTTCTTTCTCAGGTTTTGTGACATTTCCCTTCTATGTGGTGCCATTGCTGATAGCATGAAATGGGAAGGAGTTTTCTTTATTAAGTAACTTGCTTTTACAGACACCTGTCTGCTGGACATCTGTTTAATGAATAATTACACTTACCTGTGGTTCAGTTCTTGTTAATTAGAATTTTGTTGTCTAAACTTAGCTTTTCTCTTAAGACTGTTACTGGGATGTTCTCATTTTTGAAACATGATCTTGAATGAGTTTGTTAAGAAAATTACTTTTTTGGGGTCTGCAAAATACCAAATCTTGTTTGCATTCAATGGCTCAAATTTGCGAGAGTATTTTGTAGTATGGTATCCCATATAAAATGATGATTCTGAAAGGAAACTACAGGTTTGCTGACAAATCTTTTTGGGTGTACTAATTTATGCTAAACACTGTATATATATATATATATATATATATATATATATATATATATATATATATATATATATGTATATATATACATATAAATATATATATATATATATATATATATATATATATATAAACCTTATAAGTTTGGTATCACAGTAATCGTACTACTGACTCTGAATCATTTTGTCAGTTTGTTTTTACAACACAATACACACTGTAAAATGAAGGAACCCAAACCTGGCATTTTTTCTCATTTTTCAACACATTATATGATAAAATGAATGGTGTTGTTCAAAACTACAACACTAAGCGTCAGCACACTGTGATTTGCTGATCTGTAAGATGCGTTCTTTGTGCTGTGAAAATACACAGCTGTGATATCTCACCAAATATTCATAGTGGGAACTTAAAATTATGTTTTTCTGCCATGATTAAGGATGGTTTGGATGTATGAAACATGTTGACCTTTTATTTCTATCTTTGTGGAATTAAGGCTGCATGAACCAGTCACCAACCATTATCTGTATATGTACAAATATTAAGTGCTGCTGAGTGCTGTAGGAAAAACTTAGAATAGTGAGGTGATTTGATAGTCCTGCCACAAATAATCTGTTTCTACTGCACACTTAAAATCTCTGATAGTGGGAATGAACATGATTGCCTGCAGTAGTGCACTCCTGAGAGCTGGTGCAGCAGAGAAAATGTCTTGGACATGAGAGTGGGAGGTCCTGATTATGGAGGATGTTAATCTTAGCTCATTGGAGTGTAGATATGGTAGAGATGCAGGACTGTGCAGCAGTGTGGAGAGGTTTGTGGATGAGTGTAATGACTGGTACAGGGTGGAGGCACCAGTGTAACTGCTGGACAGAAATATGAGACTGACTGCTGCATTAAGGATAATGAGAAATACATTTAGTGAGAAGAAGAGCAATTAGTGAGTTACAAGTATTTGTGAATTCAAGACAAAAAGGAATCAGAGCAACAGTAACAGATTTTACTTTTTTTTAATTAATAATGGGATGAATAAAATCGTGAACATTATCAATAGACTAAATCAAAGTCAGGAAGATAGCCGAGGTCAGATACCAGGTGATCAGTAAATGACAAGTCAGACGAGCAGTATGAATACCGCGGAGCCCGATGACAGAGGCGTTACTGAAACTTGTCCAGGTTGACCAGTCAGAAGGCCACAGGTAGATGGTGAAGGTCCTTCTATACAGCTCCAGCAGTGATGATGGATCTGCTGGACTTCAGGGCGCTGGATGCTTAGGTGTCCCGTCTTTTAGATGGTTTTAGGGCAACAGTGACAGCATGCAAATGCGCGAGCAGCCCTGGATAATCCACGCCGGCAGGATGATAAGATCCGGCGGAAGATGGAACCTATGAGAAGAGAAATAAATATAATGTAAGTGATGGGACTCCATATTACATGATAATGCTGTGCAGTCACTGTGGCCGGACAGCAGAGGAATATTATCATACAGAGGTCAGGGGTCATTGTCAGCAATCATACATGTGACAATCCCATCACTGACAGATGACATCTACTCCACATGAATTATTCTCACTGACATCACACAACATGGAGCTGATTCTCACACTTACCTCGTCTCTTTTTCCCATTTTTTCCATTTTCTGAGTTTTGTTGCTCCATACTCAGATTTATTGCCGATTTTCTTTCTTCATGAGATGGAAATTCTGATGAAAAATTTAAAAAAAAAATCAGTAACAATATATTCTTATAGGATCTGCTTTGTCATAATATGGATAACATAAGAGACCTATAGTATTGTATAAAAACCATGTGGGAATATTTGAGCCTTGAAGTCAACATTCACATTGCTGGTGCTGTAGACATGTACATACCTGGCAATGGGGACGAGGGTGGCAAGATGGTAACAGCATCGTCTGTATTACATACAGGAACAGATACTTTCTGCCTGTTTGAAGAAGAAAAACATGTAAATCTCAAGTAAACTCCATATAAAAGGGGTTGTCTCACTAGAAGAACACCGACTATAAGGACTAGTAGGACATATGACTGTCATAGTGGGGAAGGTCTTCTGCTCAAGACTACCTTTTATAGAGAGCTGAGAGGAAAACAACTACCAAGAATGGCCGGCATTTCATACTACATCTCTCCTACAGTGAGGGCAGCACTAAAAGTGCATGACCGGCCACAATTATGGGCTGTTATCTCCAACAATTCCGAAAGCTGAAAGCACAATGACCCATAACCATGGGGCGGTGAATGCTGCATTTGATATTATGGTATTTATGTCCTATATTTGGTGTTGTGCACATATATCAGCCTGGAGCTCCCAGTAATGACCCCATAATCTACTCACATTTCTGAGATGTTTCTGTTGGATTCTGGTGTACACTCTGGAGGGGCCTTGGGATCCTCGTTCACCATCCCGTTAGTGGTGGTAGAGTGCTAAATGTGGATAACAATAAGTTATTAAATATACATACTTTTTAATTTTATAGATCCTTTTTTTGTACATATTTTGGATTTATCGATCACATACTTACTTTAGAAAGCCTCTCAGAAGATGATGATGCAAATATTCGGAAGATAAAGTTCTCATCGTCCTCACTTGTGCCCTCCTTATCCTCTGAGATCAGATGGTTGTTTTCATCAGAGTGATCTACAAGACATAGGTAAGGAAGGATTGTTAGAGGGTGTCAGTATAACACAGTCGCTATATCTCACTAGGTTAATAGATGATGCAACGTAATATACAGAATACATGAAAAAAAACTCCTGTACAAAATTAGGGAAATAGGGATACAGTACGAACCCATGGTCAACATAGCTGAGATCCATGAAACATGGATAACATAGTAGACCAGAAAAACCATGTGGAAATATTTGAGCCTTGAAGTCAACATTCACATTGTTGGTGCTGTAGACATGTACATACCTGGCAATGGGGACGAGGGTGGCAAGATGGTAACAGCATAGTCTGTATTACATACAGGAACAGATTCTTTCTGCCTGTTTGAAGAAGAAAAACATGTAAATCGTAAGTAAACACAGTATAAAATGGGTTGTCTCACTATAAGAACACTGACTATAAGGCCTAATAGGACATATGACTATCATAGTGGGGAAGGTTTTCTGCTCAAAACTACCTTCCATGGATCAGAACACAACTACCAAGAATGACTGGCAAGTAATACTACAGCTCTCCTACAGAGTAGGCAGTGCTAAAAATGCATGACCTGCCACAATTATGGGCTGTTATCTTCTGCATTTTCTGAAGCCAAAAGTACAATGACCGTTAACCATGAAGCGGTGAATGCTGCATTTGATATTCTGATATTTATGTCCTATATTTGGTGTTGTGTACATAGATCAGCCTGGAACTCCCAGTAATGAAGTAATGACCCTTTATAATCTACTCACATTTCTGAGATGTTTGTGTTGGTTTCTGGTGTATACTCTGGAGGGGCATTGGGATCCTCATTGTTCACCATCCTGGTAGCGATGATACAGAGCTAAATACGGATAAAAATAAGATATAAAATATTTTTTTTATGTACTTTTAGAGTTTTTTTTATTTTTTTTTTACATATTTTGGATTTATTAATCACATACTTACTTTACAAAGCTTTTCAGAAGATGACGTAAAATTTTGGAAGTCAAGGCTCTCATTGTTCTCACTTGTGCCTTCCTCATCCTTTGAGACCAGATGTTTGTTTATATCAGAATGATCTACAAGAAATAGGTAATGAAGTATTATTAGAGGTTGTCAGTATAACACAGTCACTATTTATCACTAATATTAATGGGAACAGATGATCACATATTAGGGAAGATGAGAAAAACAGTCGCTTAGTCTAGATGACGTCTCCTTCTACTTACTGATAAATAAGCTGGTGTCTGCATCTGAAACAAGCTGAGGAACATACTCCAGCTCCTGGCTCAGAATGTTGTCAAAGTCCAAGTCACTCAGGAATGGATGAACCTTGATCTCAAATGCTCCTCCTAGAAAAAGAAAAACAAAAGTGATGCGGACATAGTCAGGGATGGCTCTATATCTGAACAGTTTATCGTAATCTGAACTAATGACAAAACTGAGCCGACATGAAGGAAATAAACTGAAAGTCTTAGTGTGGAGAACTAGAAATACAGTAGATGAGCTGATAGAGAAATGCTGATCTTCATGAACATGAGCGATATGTCCTTGGTCTAATAAGGGAATATTAATACTAGTATATCTGTTACCTGTCCCAAGTCTACGCACAGGATTTCTTCTGAGCAGCTCAGTGATGAGATTCTGAGCATCCAGGGGTGGAGCGCGATCACAATTCCAAATTAGTTCTCCTGTTACATAGAAAATTACAGAAAATAAAACCTCTTTACTGGACTGTAACATAAAGCAAAGGAAATAACTAAACAAATGTAACCAATCAACGCAATGATCGGATTATTCTACTCACCAATGACAACCCTTTTATAAAGCTCAGTGAGGGAATCAGCATCAAATGGTACACATCCCAGCAGGAATTTATACAGGATGATCCCCAATGACCACCAGTCAACAGGTCTTCCATAGCCTTCTTTCAGGATGATCTCTGGGGCTATGTAACATGGGGTGCCACAGAACTGGAAACCAACAGAACATAGAGATGAGAATCGATGAAACAATTATTATGACAAGATATCATCGTTAAAACACAATGCAGAAGATAAAATATTAGTGGAAAAGTTCTCTAGAAAGGAAGAACGTAGAGAAGAGACAATAGTGTGATGAGATTTGCAAATAACAAGCTAAGTTCTTGTAGGTGATGCTGACCTCACGGTCCTGGAACTCTCTGGAGATGTCCACTGCTAATTCCTTGTAGGTGTTGGTTTTCGGTATCATTAGACCAAGTTTTGAAATCCCAAAATCGGTAACTTTAATATGTCCAGTAGATGTAATCAGGAGGCTGCAAAAGAGAAGATGGTTTTAGCCTCACAGACTGAATGATAATAAATGACAACTTTCCCCACTTTATTATACTACGGGGGCACTTACTTTTCCGGCTTCAGGTCTCTGTGCACCACACCGTAACTATGCAGGTATTCCACGGCAAGTACTGCCTCTGCAAAGTACAAGCGGGCCATGGGGACAGAGAAAGGACCCCTGGTGCTTAGAAGGGTCCCACAGTCTCCACCTATAGAAGAAAGGAAATATGACCGGTGAGGGGTTTATACAGAAGATAACCATGATATACCACGAGCAGATAACCATGATGTATAATGAGCAGTGAGCGGAAACATCCTGGGGAGATCACACAGATAGTGGCGTACATAGAAATCACAAGACCCCATATCAAAAGTTGTAATTGCCCCCCACCCTAAAAAATAAAAAAGAAATATATTTATATCCCTGTTGAAGCAGCTTGGTGTTCTCACCAGCAATACAACTTTTATGGCCATTTTAGAGTATGATGCTCCCAAAAATGCCCACACCCACACTCAATGAGTATGGTATCCCCACAGTGAATCCTCCTAAGGAGGCCACCACTTAGAAGGAGGCCAGACACAACCCCCTACTCGGTGTGATGGCACCCACAGCAACCGTCCCACTCAGGATAATGGTTCCCACAGTATTTTGGCCCCTACTAGCCACCTACTCAGTATTTTTGCCCCCACCAGCCCCACCTCCTTGAAGAAGCAAATACCGCTGAAATTGTGATGACAGGTGGAGGGATGCTGCCCACTGCTGAGCGTCGACAGACCCCCTCCGACTGATGAGCCCCATAGCGCCCCTGCACCAAGATCAATGAATTTACGAGCATCTTGGTAATAGATAACCTATAGTAAATGCTCTGTGGGGATGTAACCAACAATGTCCTAATGATATGAGCAGTGATAAGATGAAAGCAGACATGGGCTGAATATAATACAATAGATGTGTCTTACCTCCTACATACTCCATGACCATACACAGGTGAGATCTAGTTGGAAAGGAGCAGAGCATGGAGACCACAAAGGGACAATCAGCAAATGTTAAGATGTCCCTCTCCAGAAAGGCCCATTCCAATCTCTGTGCAGTATTTAGGTTCCGCTTAGCCATTTTCTTCATAGCAAAGGTCTGGTGTGAGTCTTTATGATGCACTAAGTAGACGGCCCTGGAGAGAAGGAGAATCCATCGGTTATAATAAATCTTTATTAATAATCCATCTATAGAAATCATTATATGTTTAATACTGGTATCCAAGGGGTAACATTTCTCCTTGCGGAGAGTGACATGTTAAGCTTGTCAAGGTGAGGAGACTTTTAAGCCTCAATGATCCTCTGGGAAATATGCAAATTGTCTCTTCAGAGAGGAAGAGAACTAGAACTCTAGTGCCACCTATAGAAAGTAGTAATCCTAAAAGTCAATATCGACCCTTTAACGAGCCTTATCACATGACATGGAATAATAGCCATAACCAAAATCTCAATTTTCGGACACTATGTTTTGGGGTACAAGCACTCATCAGTGCAAAGTGTGAGATATGGTTTGGCTGGGTGAGAGGCATCTGACCGGGATCCAAGCGGTAGCGTTTCTCCTTGCGGAAAAAGCCATGTTAAGCATGTCAAGGTGAGGAGACTTTTAAGCTGCAATGCTCTTCTGGGAAATATGCAAATTGTCTCTTTTCAGAGAGGAAGAGAACTAGCACCCTAGTGCCACCTATAGGAAGTAGCAATCCTATTTCCCAGAGGAGCATTGCGGCTTAAAAGTCTCCTCATGTCCGCAAGGAGAAACGTCAACCCCTTGGATACCGGTCAGACACCTCTCACCCAGTCAAACCTTATCTCACACTTTGCACTGAAGAGGGGCAGTACCCCAGAACACAGTTCCTGCAAATTGAGATTTTGGTTTTGGCTATTATCCTAAGTCATGTGACAAGGCTTGTTAAAGGGTCGATATTGACTTTTAGGATTGCTACTTCCTATAGGTGGAGTTCTAGTTTGCTTCCTCTCTGAAGAGACAATTTGCATATGTTTAATACTAGAAGTCTGGCCGCCACTATAAATCCACATCTAGAAATACATAAAATAGCACTACATAGATCACCTATGGGAGGTCTCCACAATGCCACTTCTGCCGGAGCCATCACCCAGGTCACATTATAGATACGAGAATCTATCGAAATTCTCTTTGGGCAGATTCGCTATAACTGACCAAATACAATTTAGTGCAAATAAAATTGGTCCAAAATGAATGTGCTCCAGGGCTCTCTTCTGCTGCTGAGGCCAGTGATTGGGCCCACATGTTCATGGTGGAGGGTGTAGATGTTATTGACGTCAATATGGTGTCACCCTTCATGTGACCATGTGTAGCCAACTTCTCTGATCAGCTTCATAATGGAGCCCCCCCATCAAAACAAAGATCAGAGTGGAGAGCAGAAAAGCTCAGGTGGAGGAGGCAGCATAAGAACAGATGAGGGACTAGCACAGGTGAATGTAATAATATTATATTATTATATATTATATTATATGTAATTATATTATTTAAATCGCTTTCCTTACAGTTTGATTTGCTACAGATCATATAATTTCCCTATGATAACAATGAATGGCAGAGTGCAGGGGCAGAAGCATTGTCATAGGGAACCCTGAGAAATGTGGATTATGGCAACAGAAATCTCACCCAAAATTTCCACTGCTGATGAGTTTGGAAGTTTCATAGTCGCTCATATGCGGCTTTCTCGCCGGAACCAATGAATCCATCACGCTCTATAAAAGAATAAGAAATAATACTGATTTATTGAAGATGCAGGAAAAAAGTTACAGATGCAAAAACTTCTCCCCCCATATTATGTCCCAGATGATTTACACTGATATGATGTTGGGAGGATACAAACCGGACGCTGGGCAGACCAGGCGCTAGCACCCAGCACACCCAGGCAAGTGCCGGGGCCCTGAGTAGGCGAGGGGCCCACTTGCTGTCGGGCACCCTGGCGCGCTATGGGACCGGTGAGCAGAGGAGAGTGGTGCCAGCGCCAGCTAGTGGGCCTTGCTCCCACCCCCCCAATGCTTGCCCAGGACCACGGCCGGCACAATACTTACCTCTCCACAGCTGGTGAGCAGCGAGGTGAGCATTTGATTTTTTTTTTATGTATGGAGGTATGGGGCATTATATGGGGGGAGAAGTGACATCCTGCATGGGGCATTATATGGGGGGAGGTAGGGACATCCTGCGTGGGGTATTATATGGGGGGGAGAAGTGACATCCTGCATGGGGCATTATATGGGGGGGAGTGACATCCTGCATAGGGCATTATATGGGGTGAGAGGTGACATCCTACATGAGGCATTATATGGGGGGGACATCCTGCATGGGGCATTATATAGGGGGGTGACATCCTGCATGGGGTATTATATGAGGGGGAGAAGTGACATCCTGCATGGGTCATTATATGGGGGGGGAGTGACATCCAGCATAGGGCTTTATATGGGGTATGAGGTGACATTCTGCATGGGGCACTATATGGGGGTGACATCCTGCATGGGGCATTATATGGGGGGAGTGACATCCTGCATGGGGTATTATATGGGGGGAGAAGTGACATCCTGCATGGGGCATTATATGGGGTGAGAGGTGACATCCTGCATGGGCCAATATATGGGGTGAGAGGTGACATCCTACATGGGGCATTATATGGGGGGGTGACATCCTGCATGGGGCATTATATGGGGGGTGATATCCTGTATGGGCCATTATGTGGGGTGGGACATCCTGCATGGAGCATTATGTGGGGGGGACATCCTGCATGGGGAATTATATGGGGGGTGACATCCTGCATGGGCCATTATGTGGGGGGCACAGCCTGCATGGGGCATTATGTGGGGGGCACAGCCTGCATGGGGCATTATGTGGGAGGGACATTCTGCATGGAGAATTATATGGGGGGTGACATCCTGCATGGGCCATTATGTGGGAGGGGGACATCCTGCATGGGGCATTATGTGGGGGGGGGCACAGCCTGCATGGGGCATTATGTGGGGGGTCAAAGCCTGCATGGGGCATTATGTGGGGGTCACAGCCTGCATGGAGCATTATGTGGGGGGTCAAAGCCTGCATGGGGCATTATGTGGGGGGCACAGCCTGCATGGGGCATTATGTGTGGGGTCACAGCCTGCATGGGGCATTATATGGGGGCACAGCCTGCGTGGAGCATTTTATGGGGTCCATTATTCTATATGGAGCAATATATGGAGCTCATAATACGGTATAGAGGACTATGTGGTACCATTATACTGTGTGGAGGACATTACTGTCCGGTCTGCACTGTGAGCTGTGAGGATTCGCCGCTTTCTGAGTTATTGTGGAATTTACAATAGATATCGCTCATGTAATGTAAGAAGTGAAATCTTCGGGCTTGTACTATATATATATATATATATATATATATATATTTTTTTTTTTTTTTTTTTTTTTTTTTTTTCTGCGGTATCTGTGCATCATGAATCGTGGTATGTGTTAAAGGGGCCACTGAGACTCTTTCGCCCAGGGCCCACGAAATCCTGGAGCCGCCCTGCAATGGTCATCATACATTACTATAGCATTCTGGATAATGTGGGAGATCACACAGAGGAGGACTTACAGGTAATCTGTCACCAGGTGTTTGCTATGTATTCTGAAAGCACCATGATGTAGGGACAGAGACCCTGATTCCAGTGATGTGTTACTTACTAGGCTGTGTGTGGCTGTTTCAATAAAATCAGTAGATTATCACTAGAAGACTATCTGTCTAGCCAGGTAGTCCTATTGCTCTGTACCCCTGCCTCCACCACTGATTAGCAGCTTTCTGCCTATGCACAGTGTACACAGAAAGCTGCCAATCAATGGTGTGGGCGGGGTTATACAAGACTCAGCATTCAGAGCTCTGCAGCAGAAAAAAATAGTGATTTTATCACAACTGCTCCACCGAGTAAAGTAATCAACACATTCAATCAGGGTCTCTGTCCCTGCATCATGCTTCTCTCAGACCAAATAGCATAAGCCTGGTGACAGATTCCCTGTAATTCAAATGTAATTAACACCATAGGGTCATCTACACTTAGAATAGAGACGTCCCATGGTTGTATGGGGGATTATACTGGACGAGTCATTCACACCCCATGATCTGATGACACACACGCACCCCCCTCTATGATACTTACGGATTCTTGGATCTCCGGGATCTCACTAATTCCATTGTTAGGATTCGACAGCTCAGTTGTTTCTAAAATAATGATGAAGAAATGAAATGTATTAGAGGATATTATTCCTACATAGATAATACAGCAATATAACGGAGAAATGACAAGATGTCTGTAAATGGGATTAATACTCGTTATATGGGGATTCTAAATATGAGAATATACGGGGAATCCATAGATAAATGTAATGTAAATGATGGAGGAACCCCTTCATAAATAACAAAAGACTGACCATCACATCCGAAAAGAAAATGGGTGTGAACAGATGCATACTAAGAGTAGCCATTAAAATACATAACTAACAAAGTTGCACTCTGTAACGCTATAGAATGTAAACATGAAATAAATGAAATTTGAATTGCATTACTGCTGTAGAAAATAGGATAAAAGGAAGATACTTAGCGCATAATTTGGCCAATTCATGCATGACCAGCAGCCACGGCAAGGCGACCTTCTTTTTCTGGGTGCATGCCAAGTAGCCACGGCAAGGTGACCTTTTTTTTTGCTGGGTGCATGCCCAGCAGTCACGGCAAGACGACCTTCTTTTGCTGGGTGCATGCCCAGGAGTCACGACAAGGCGACCTTCTTTTGCTGGGTGCATGCCCAGCAGTCACGACAAGGCGACCTTCTTTTGCTGGGTGCATGCCTAGCAGCCACGGCAAGGTGACCTTCTTTTGTTCGATGCATGCCCAGCAGTCACGGCAAAGCGACCTTTTTTGCTGGGAACCTATCTCCACCCATCAGCCCGGGGTGGTTTTAATTACAACAGGATCCTACCTACCCATATAAATGTAGGCTTCAGCCTAGGAGAGGATTCACATTAGGAGAGGATTCCAGCAAAAAGATCGCCTTGTCATTGGCTGCTAGGCATTCATGAATTGGCCAAATTATGTGCTCAGTATCTTAGTTTTTCCCATTTTCTAGAGCAGTAATGCAATTTAAATTTAATTTATTTCATGTTACTTGCTATAGCACTGCAGAATGGACCCTCCATCACATGAATGAGGAAGCCCCCACCCACGCTGCGCATATGAGTGATGGTAAGAGAGCTGAAACATAGGAGAGATTTGCAAATTAGCCTGGAAGTGCACTGGGGGCGTGTCACTGCACTTGGATTTCTTCTTTCACGCCCCCAGCGCACTTCCATTCTGATTTGTATATGGTGTCTACTTTACATTTCTCCTGACTGGCACATTGGATTTCTACAAACAATTATTATTAGGGGACAATGGCCTATACCGTCACACCACTACTTCTATATGTAACAATGTGCTGCCAGGTTCCCATTACACAGAGTAGAGAGTAAATCTAGCATTATCCTCCGTCCTCTGTAATATCTGGACATTCCTTGTAGAAGGTCGGGTGATCGCTCACCTGTAATCAGATCGCTGTTCAGCTCCGGCTGACTCCTATTAGGGTCAGGGATTTTCGGGGTCACATTTTGCCCATATTTGGCGTCGCCTCCTGTTGTTTCCTGATAGATATAATATATATAATTAATATGTGGAAGATTTCACTAAATCACCAAATACATAAATCATGAAGGACTAAACCAACATTTACAGATGCACCAATTGTAACGATACAAATCCCGCGCCATCTTCAGACCTTTTCTCAGAAAGTCTCCTCAGATACGGTGGATTAAGATACGTCTATTAATATTGATCCTTACCGGGCGTTCCAATGAGCGTTCTAGTATAGACAGGACTTTTTCGGCCAGTTCTTTAAAGACAGCCAAATCTTCAGTCTGAGATCTTTCTTCAGCCTATAAAGAAGGAAAAATGGAAAGGAGAATTTTGAGATGAGAGCGGTCAGAATGGAGGCGGAAATTGTATGTGACATCGGTTCTCTGTCTGCAGATACAATGACTACATACTGTATTTGGGGACTCGTTGTGTTTTACCATATTTTTTGGACTATAAGATGCCTTTTTTTCCAAAATTTTTGACCTCCCTTCTAACACTCTCGCACCCCTCCAATCTATCCTAAACTCTGCTGTCTGACTAATCCACCTGTCCCCCCGCTATTCCCTGGCTTTTCCCCTAGCTCCGCCAATCCCTTCACTTGCTCCACATTACCCAGAGACTCCAGTTCTAGACCCTAACCTTGGCATGCAAAGCCACCCAAAACCTGTCTCCTCCATATATCTGTGACCTAGTCTCCCGGTACTTACCTGCACGCAACCTCCGATCCTCACAAGATCTTCTTCTCTACTCCCCTCTTATCTCCTCTTCCCACAATCGCATACAAGATTTCTCCCGTGCATCCGCCCTACTCTAGAACTCTCCACCCCAGCATATCAGACAGATTATTAATAATAATAATTGTCTGAATGTAGCTTACCAGGGGGGTGGCTGTGGTGGAGTGAGGTCACAGGAGGTAGGGTCACTGCTGTAGGAAGCCGGCAGTAGAAGTGGGGCGCTGCTGCGGGCCCTGAGCTGGGAGGAGCAGGGTATCCAGGAGGTGCGAGGCTGCGGGCCCTGGGCTTCAAGGAAATGTTAGCGGTGATTTAGGAGGGGAGTCCCCGCTCTGCCCATTGATTTTCCTGCGGTGGGCTTCAGTCAAATGGCCCATGGAGGTAGTGCATGTGAAGATTTAGATCTCGGCTCAATGACGAGCTGAGATCTCAATTTGCGTATTGGCCATCTCCAGCAGCCTACTTCTTGAAGCCCACTGCAGAGAAATCAATAAGCAGAGCAGGGTCTCCCCTCCTGAATTACCGCTAACATTTCCTTGAAGCCCAGGGCCCGCAGCCTCGCACCTTCTGGACACCCCGCTCCTCCCAGCTTGGGGCCCGCAGCAGCGCCCCACTCCTACTGCCGACTTCCTGCAGCAGCGACTCTGCCTCCTGTGACTTTGCTCCACTGCCACCACCCCCCTCAGTAAGCAACCGAAAATTCGGACTATAAGACAGACCCCCATTTTATTATAATAAATGTTTTTCCTATTTACCTCCCAAAAATTTTTGGTGCGTCTTATGGTCTTTAAAATACAATATATTAGAAGAAAAAGCTTCTATCCCTCCATTATTATCTATTAATATTGAGATGTTCTGTGCAGAGTGTCCGCCAATTACCTGGTGTAGTAATGTCCTGATGTTCTGAAGTAAATCCGTCAGATAGTCTGACGTTAGACGACGTTGTCGGTGTTTGGTCAGGCAATCCTTTACTAGCTCCATCACCAGCCGGTGAGTGAAGCTGAGGACGCCATCGGGTGGTAGAAGCACACTGTTAGGACGATTGATCATAAGGATCAACAATAGTGCTTTTACCTGAGGAATGTCCAAAACAATTCCAGCCATAGTGAAAAACTGCAAGTGCTATCAGTCACTATAGAGCCAAGAAAGGCACGAGTGAGCCTATGTGCATTGTATATATAGCGACTGTGAGCAGTGATGTCACCATCACCTGTGATGTCATCACGGAATCTTGTGATAGAATCTTCACGGAGCAGCTCTGCGCAAATAGAATGCGGCCTGGTATTATATAAAGTGAAAACACCATACAATTAAATTCCCATGTTATCATGGCCGTTTTATTTTATATCCAATTAGAACACAACCTGGATAAAGGTGTGTTCACAAGTTGGATTTTGGCAGCATTTTTTTTCTACCTCAAAAATCAAAGGAGGCAGGAAAAACGCTGCTTAAAATTCAGGTGTTTTTACTTGTGTTTTTTTTTTCCATTCATTTGAATGGGTGAAAAATGCTGCAAAACCTCTGAAAGACTTGACAAGCTGCAGATTAAAAAAAAATGCAAAAAAACAGCATGTGAATGAGATTTCAGAAATGTCATTCACTAAGATGATACTGTAAAACACAGCATTTTTGCTGCAGAAGAAAAAACAGTGAATACACCCTAAAAATATCCTCAGTCATATTATGGGAAATATTGTATATTTCGCATTTATTATCTCACGTGTTTTTCTTCACCATAGAACTTTTAAGGCTGTGTGCCCACTATGCGTTTTTTAGGCGTTTCTGCAGCGTAACTTCCGCCGCGGAAACACTTAAAAAACGCTTGGTGATAGGTCTGCAATGGTCCCCAATGATAATCCGCATGTGCTGTGCACATGCCGCGGAGATTTCCGCTGCGGATTATCATTGCGGAAAAATCCGCAGCACGTCCTTTAATTTTGCAGAGTCGCTGCGATTTAGCCGCCATTGACTTGCATTGGAACGCATAACATCCGCATGACTACACATACACATGTGGATATTATGTGACTCAATGCGTGGATGGTACCCGGGTCTGGAGATGAAGAGACTCTCCTCCAGACCCAGGTTCCATAGTACCTGTAGTTAGAATAGAATTAAAATAAAAAATAAACATATACTTACCTTCTGATGGCCCCTGTCTGCTCCCGGCGGTGCTGCTGGCTCTTCAGCTGCTCGCGGTGGTAAAAGGACCTTCCATGACGCCATTTAGTCATGTGACAGGTCACGCGACCGCTGGCATCGGCGGTCGCGTGACCTGTCACATGACTAAATGACGTCATGGAAGGTCCTTTTACAGCACCGTGATCCGCCGAAGACACCGGACGCACCGGAGAAGGAGATCGAGGACCATCGGAAGATGAGTATAATGTTTTTTTTTTATTTTTCACCATTATTATTCTTTTTTTTTATTATTGATGCTGCATTTGCAGTATTGTAACTTGGTCACACTATATAAATCCATGCCGGTTGCATGGAATTATATAGTGTGACCAAGTTGTCAAGCACTTTTCCAAGTGATGCTAAAATCACTTGGCAAAGCGCTTGGCAACCCAGGGAGATGCAGAAACGCTTAGGAAAAATCCACAGCATTTCTGCATCGTGGTCATATATCCTAACTCATTGGCGAACTGTTATACAAGGCTATATTCACACTAGACGTTTTTTTAGCGGGCTTTTTTATGCAAATTTTCAGCTGCATTTTACAGTACCAACAAAGTCTATGATATTTCCGAAATCTCATGCACAAAGCTTGCTTATTTGTCCTCAGTATTTTGTGCTTTCCATGGCTTTTTGCAATAGAGTATGTCACTTGTTTCAGCGTTTTTCACCCATTAAAAAAGAGGGTGGTGGAAAAAAATGCTGAAAAAAAGCCTAGTGTGAACATTTTGCTGCGTTTTTAGTGAAAAAAGCAAGTATGTGACACACATTTACTTTTGTGATTTTCCCAAGTTTAAACCATCTTGTCTTGGTCACCTGAGATAGCAGCTTGGATTATTACAGTTTAATTAAATTAGTGATGCCTGCAAGGTAAACATTGGTTGAGCTAGGTGTGAGATTGAGCAACACGTGTGGCCCAGGGAGGTGTGAAAATGAACAATGCCTGAGCAACTCAATGGCAAACCATAATGTGAAAGTAAATAGTGTCCTACAAATTCAATGCACTGCCAGGGTCTTAGATAAACCATTCCAGACCAATTCACCCCCCCCCCTGTTACATTTGTAATGTGTACTTTTTCATGAACATATGTCTTGCAATGGTGACCTGTTTTCATGTGTCTATGGTGGAAGCAAAGCTGAACTTTGGGATCCTGAAAAACGCCCCAAAAATGCACCAAGAACCACTGCAAAAAAACACACCAAAACCTGCATTTTTGACGCTACTTCTTTCCTGCCAAGAGATTATGTTTTACTGCAGAAAAAAAACACCTAGTGTGCATATAGCCTAAGACTTACTCTGCCAGCATTAATAGTCAATATTCTGTTTACAAATAGGACTCCAATCCAGGTATTCAGTTTATCATAAACATGCCTGAGTTAATCTGCCAAATACACATAGTATGCTTTCTCATAGGTGAAATATAAATCCTGTTAAAGGTCCAAGTTGCAGCAGTTAAGTAGAACAAAACAGACCTCTTCATTCTTTGTAGGTGGAAAAACTTTCGAAATTGTCAGTGTATCAAGTACTTATACTCCTGACTGTATATAGTGTAATTGCCGCACTACTACATACAGGTGCTTCTCAGAAAATTAGAATATCATCAAAAAGTGAATTTATTTCAGTTCTTAAATCCAAAAAGTGAAACTCATATATTATACAGAGTCATTACAAACAGAGTGATCTGTTTTAAGTGTTTATTTCTGCTAATTTTGATGATTATGGCTTACAGCCAATGAGAACACAAAAGTCATTATCTCAGTAAATTAGAATTAACAAGAAACACCAGCAAAGGCTTCCTAAGCATTTAAAAAGGTCCCTTAGTCAGTTACAGTAGGCTCCACAATCATGGGCAAGACTGCTGACTTGACAGATGTCCAGAAGGCAGTCATTGACACACTCCTCAAGGAGGGTAAGCCACAAAAGGTCATTGCTAAAGAAGCAGCTGTTCACAGAGTGCTGTATCGGAGCATATTAATGGACGTGGAAGGAAAAAGTGTGGTAGAAAAAGGTGCACAAGCAACTGGGATAACCGCAGCCTTGAAAGGATTGCTAAGAAAAGGCCATTCAAAAATTTGGGGGAGATTCACAAGGAGTGGACTGCTGCTGGAGTCATTGCTTCAAGAGCCACCACACACAGACGTATCCAGGACATGGGCTACAAGTGTCGCATTGCTTGTGTCAAGCCCCTCATGACCAATAGACAACGCCAGAAGCGTCTTACCTGGGCCAAAGAGAAAAAGACCTGGACTGATGCTCAGTGGCCCAAGGTGTTGTTTTCAGATGAAAAGTAAATTTTGCATTTCATTTGGAAATCAAGGTCCCAGAGTCTGGAGGAAGAGTGGAGAGGCCACAATCCAAGCTGCTGGAGGTCTAGTGTGAAGTCTCCACAATCAGTGATGGCTTGGAGAGCCATGTCATCTGCTGGTGTAGGTCCTCTGTGTTTTATCAAGACCAAAGTCAGCGCAGCCGTCTACCAGGACATTTTACAGCACTTCATGCTTCCCTCTGCCCACAAGCTTTATGGAGATGGAAATGTCATTCTCCAGCAGGACTTGGCCCCTGTCCACACGGCCAAAAGTACCAATACCTGGTTTACACACAACAGTATCACTGTGCTTGATTGGCAGCAAACTCGCCTGACCTTAACCCCATAGAGAATCTATTATAGAGAATCTATGGGGTATTGTCAAGAGGAAGATGAGACCCCAGACCCCACAATACAGATGAGCTGAAGGCTGCTATCAAAGCCACCTGGGCTTCCATAACACCTCAGCAGTGCCACAGGCTGATCCCTCCATGCCACATTGCCGCATTGATGCAGTAATTGATGCACAAGGAGCCCGAACAAGTATTGAGGGCATTTGCTAAACATACATTTCAGTAGGCCAACTTTTTGGATTTTAAAAACATTTTTCAAGCTGTTGTTATGAAGTATTCTAATTTACTGAGATAATGACATTTGTGTTTTCATTGGCTGTAAGCCATAATCATCAACATTAACAGAAATAAACACTTAAAATAGATCCCTCTGTGTGTAATGACTCTTTATAATAGATCCCTCTGTGTGTAATGACTCTATATAATAGATCCCTCTGTGTGTAATGACTCTATATAATAGATCCCTCTGTGTGTAATGACTCTATATAATAGATCCCTCTGTGTGTAATGACTCTATATAATAGATCCCTCTGTGTGTAATGACTCTATATAATAGATCCCTCTGTGTAATGACTCTATATAATAGATCACTCTGTGTGTAATGACTCTATATAATAGATCCCTCTGTGTGTAATGACTCTATATAATAGATCCCTCTGTGTGTAAACACTCTATATAATAGATCCCTCTGTGTGTAATGACTCTATATAATAGATCCCTCTGTGTGTAATGACTCTATATAATAGATCCCTCTGTGTGTAATGACTCTATATAATAGATCCCTCTGTGTGTAATGACTCTATATAATAGATCCCTCTGTGTGTAATGACTCTATATAATAGATCCCTCTGTGTGTAATGACTGTATATAATAGATCCCTCTGTGTGTAATGACTCTATATAATAGATCCCTCTGTGTAATGACTCTATATAATAGATCACTCTGTGTGTAATGACTCTATATAATATAGGAGTTTCACTTTTTGCATTGAAGAACTGAAATAAACTAACTTTTGATGATATTCTAATTTTGTGAGAAGCACCTGTATATAGTATGAAGCCCCACTGCCCCATATGTGTATGTATAATTTGATGCACATGACTCGCCCCCTGGGCAGTGGGGTACACGGAACCGGGCCTTCTAGTGTACGGTGCTGATGGGGGTAGTAGTGGCAACCCGATCCCGTGGCTCAGGGTGGTCAGACCAAATGGTGGCAGTCTATTTATCAGTGTTTTGAATGTCCGACTACGCCACCCGTGGATTGCGGTCAGGGATAACCGCCGCTGTGAGGCAGACTGCTGAGGCTGGTGTTGGTGTGCGGCACAGGTGTAGGATAACTCCCCACGGGAAGAGTGTAGCCTCAGGGCAGTGTAGGTGGATGTTGGGGGTGATAGTGCAGGCCGCAATAGTAAGAGTTCAGAGTCCGCTTCAAACAGTTCAGGGTCTTTATTGTAGATATTATTAATGACCCAACAGTACCGGTTAGGAATGGGCCTGGGTGTCTGAGAGCATTCGGGCGAGCCCCACTGGTCAGGGTGAGTGTGTAGGCCTACCGTTCTCTCTATGCTCTTTCTGACTATCCCCCTTTTCGTGGTGTAATAGCCCACATCCCTGAGCTGGCCGTGTACTTCTCTCCTGTATGGCTTGCGACTCAGGCCTTGGGTACCTGTTGCTTGCTCCTCGATGTACTGGTCCCTCTGTGTGGCGGAGCCTCCAGGCTTCTTAGGCCAAGGGACCTGAAATCCCTCGCAGGTTGGTTCTCTGCTGCTGGGCTTGTAACCCTGACAGCCCCGGACCCTAATGCCCGGTAGATTGGTTCTCTTCCAGGACCGGCTCTCGTCACTTCTGTCCCTGGCTTACAGTTTCTCCTCTGCCTCACGGACTCCTCAGCTACAGCTGAACTGTCCCTCCTTCTCTGGGACTAGTCTCACTACTGAGCTAGGTCTTCCAGTTCTCTCTAACCCTGCCCCCAGTTCCAGCTTTTATAGGGGCAGCCAGCTCCCCCTGCTGGCCTGGGACAGGAGGTGCTGTATGCTAATTGTCCCTAACCAGGGGACCTCCCTCCTGCTCTCAGACACAGATTATTGTTTGTGGCATCCAGGCCTGGGGTGACACATTCTCCCCTAGTAAAATTTAGTACTCCGGACTAAACAGGAAACACAAATACAGGGTATAAATGACAACATAACATATATGCAAGTATATTTTGTCCTTGAGGTCACGGCGCTTCCGTGACCGGGTGTCCATGTCACCCAACAAGGTGAAGTTTTCCACGGTGTGGGGACCTGTTTCCATAAACCCCAAGTTCCTGGCCTTGGGCGTGGCGACAAGGCTGAGCTCTCTACTTTGGGCCACAAGGAGGCCACACCGGACAGATTTTTCTTCCGTGGCCATCTTTGAAAGAGGGCACCAAGTGCAACTATCTACAAGACAGTTCCGGTTATTCAGCGTCCATAACCTGTTAGTCCATGAACTAGAAAGACTGGAAAAACATAATTAGCAACCAGGCAACAAACATAAAACATTTACAATATACAGCATTTAGATCTTCCAGCGAGCTGGTATTTGCCCCCTAGTGCTCCGGGTTGACCTGCGTAACCCTCTGTCTGGTGGTGGTCTAACCTGACATTCCCCACTAGCATTCAGGGTACAGCTACTAGCTGGGTTTATAGGCAGTGCAGGCAGCTATCTGCAGGTCCTTTGGCTTACCGCAGGTATGGCAGGCTCACTGTCAGCAGAGGGTTGACTCTCCTGGGCTGCTGGCATGGGTTCTTCTGCCTCTAGGGCTGCTTGGTCTTCTGATTCCTCCTGTTCTCCTGTAGGTTCCTGCTGGGTTGGTTGAAGGAAGTGTAGGACGGGTACCACTATTGCATCATTTATCCGAGTCCAGGACCGGGGGAACTCTCCAAGAACTGTGCCGATCATTTCTTTCTTGTCTTCTGCGGGTTCAAGGTCATCTTGATCTTCTCCTGCACTCTGTAGTTGCTTGGTGCACCTTTTTAGGTGGTCTCTGGAGACGGTGCTAGTGGTTTCTCCTCCATCCTTGGTAATTACACATACCTTCGGGTTGTTGTGCTTGGACTGCAGTACTGTGTACGGGTCGCTCTCCCACTGGTCATCTAGCTTGTAAAGCCTTCACTTTCGCTTCAGGACCTGCTCACCAGGTTCCAGGGGACCAGCAGGGGCGTGTTTGTTGAAGAGTCTCTCTTGCTTTTCTCTCGCTTGAGCCAGACTCCTCTCCACACTCTCCTGTACCTTCTTGTACTGTAGCCGCCGTTCCGTATCCCAGTCCGCGTCTGGGGAGGTGTCCTCGGGGGTCAGGACTCCCATCTCCAGGTCTATCGGCAGCTTACCTGGTCTTGCTCTCATCAGGTAAGCCGGGGTGCAATTTGTAGCATTCACCGGGATATGGTTGTATAAGTCTATCAGGTCTGGCAGCTTCTCCGGCCACAGGCTGCGTTCTTCCAGGGGCAACATTTTGAGGAGATCAATGACGATATTATTCATTTTCTCACATAGCCCGTTGGTTTGTGGGTGGTAAGACGTTGTCCGAATCTTCTTACAGCCGTAGAGGTTGCAGAACTCCTGGAAGATTTCAGCCTCAAACGCTGGACCTTGATCTGTCAAGACCTGTTCCGGATACCCGTGTGGACGGCAGAAGTGTTGTTGGAAGGCTCTGGCCGCTGTTTGGGCTTTCAAGTCTTTAACAGGAACCACCACCAGGAACCGGGAATAGTGGTCCCCTATAGTCAGGGCATAGACGTAGCCCGACCGGCTTGGAGCCAGTTTCACATGGTCCAGAGCTACCAGCTCAAGAGGCTGCCTGGTGACGATGGGCATCAAGGGCGTCTTCTGGCTGGTACCGTCCTTCCTTCTGAGGTTACATGGGCTGCAGTCCCTGTACCACTTCTCTATGGCCCCTCTCATTCCGACCCAGTAGAACCGCTCTCTCAGTAAGAACTCCAGTTTCTTCCACCCGAAGTGTCCCGCTCTGTCATGGTAGGCCTCCAGGACCATTGCTGCATCTCGTCTCGGGACCACTACCTGCCAGGTCAGCTCGTGCGTCCGGTGGTTGACAAGCCTTCTGCACAGCTTACCTTCGTAGAGGAATAGCCTGCTTTTCTCCTTCCATAACTGCTTGGCTTCCTCTGGAGCGTCTGAGCCAGGGCTAGCGTCTGCCTGGGTCAACAGGTCTTTCACCAGGCGAATTGCAGGGTCACTATCTTGCGTTTCAGCCCAGCCGTGGTGAGGTAAGGGATTGAACATGACAGTGGTCAAGTCTTTGTCTCTTACACGGTGGGAGTACTGAGTGGCCCCGTAGTGGTGGAATGCAAGGAGCTCTATTTCCTCCAACTCGTCTGGATCTTCTCCCTCATCGGGCAAGTGGGGCATTCTTGATAGGGCATCTGCATTGGCATTGGCTCGGCCTGCCCGGTACTTGATGGTGAAGTCATAGTTTGCTAGACGGGCCATCCACCGCTGCTCTAGGGCACCAAGTCTCGCATTGTCCAGATGTGTCTACGGATTGTTGTCCGTGTACACAGTGAACTTCACAGAGGCCAGGTAATGCTTGAAACGTTCTGTTACGGCCCACACCACTGCCAAGGACTCCAGCTTAAAGGAGCTGTAATTCTCCGAGTTTCTCTCGGTGGGCCTCAGCTTCCGGCTGGCGTACGCGATCACCCTTTCTCTGCCCTGTTGGTTCTGTGACAGTACGGCTCCCAGCCCCACATTACTGGCGTCTGTGTGGAGGATAAAAGGCTGGCCATAATCAGGGTAGGCCAGGATGTCATCCCCCGTGAGGGCCATCTTCAGCTGGCGGAAGGACTCCTCTTCCAGCTTGTCCCACTTGAAGGGTGGCTTTTGGCTTCTGGTCTTAGATTGTCCTATAAGGAGGTCCTGCATAGGGGCTGCCATCTTGGTGAACCTGGGGATGAACCTTCGGTAGTAGCCTACCAACCCGAGGAACTGCCTCACTTCTTTTATGTTAGAGGGGCTTGGCCAGTTCTTTATTGCCGTGATTTTGTCAGGGTCGGGGGCTACTCCTTCTGCACTCACCACGTGTCCCAGGTACTGTACCTTCGGCTTTAACAGATGGCACTTGGAGGGTTTCACTTTCATGCCAAAGCCTGCCAGGGCCTCGAACACCTCAGCCAGGTGCTTTAGATGGTCCTCGTAAGTCTTCGAATAGACAATAACGTCGTCCAGGTAAAGTAGGACCGTCTCAAAGTTTCGGTGCCCTAGACAGCATTCCATCAGCCTCTGGAAGGTCCCGGGTGCGTTGCAGAGCCCGAACGGCATATAGTTGAATTCACTTAATCCCATCGGGGTGGTGAAGGCGGTCTTCTCCTTATCAGCCTCTGCCATAGAAACCTGCCAGTACCCACTAGTAAGGTCCAAAGTAGAGAAGAAATTAGCTGATTTTATTGCGACCAAAGACTCCTCTATTCTAGGCAATGGGCATGCGTCTTTATGGGTGATACGATTGACTTCTCTATAGTCCACGCACATTCTCATAGTACAGTCTTTCTTTTTTACCAGAACCAAGGGGGCTGCCCAGGGGCTACAACTGTCTCTAATGACCCCGGCTTCCCTCATTTCTCTCAGCATACCCTTTGCGTTCTGATAGTGTGCGGGGTGGTACAGGTCTGTATCTTTCTTTTATTGGTGGGTGGCTCCCCGTGGGGATGTGGTGTTCTACCCCTTTCACTCTGCCGAAGTCTAGCGGGTGCTTACTAAAGATGCTCTCGGACTCTTGAACCACCCGGTAGACTCCTTGTTTTTGGTGCAAGGGAGTGGAGTCAGCACCCACGTGGAGTTTCTGGCACCAGTCCTCCTTGGGTTTCTGGGAACCATTACCCTTTACCTGGGGAGATGGAGGCAAGGGTTCCACGGCCCTGACAGCATTGTGTTCAACAGTATACAATTTGGCTAGTGTAGCGTACCGGGGCAAGTGTACTTCCCTTTCCCCAATGTTTAAGATCCGGACGGGCACCCTTCCATGGCGGACATCGACCACCCCCCGGGCTGTCAAAATGGTGGGCCTGCTGTCTGAGTACACGGGTTCTACCATGACTTGGTAGTCTCTCCCTCTTAACCCGATTGCAGTCCGACACCAGATCATTTCACTTTTGGGGGGCATAGCAATGGGGAACGGGTCGCTCATCCTCACGCTACCGATCTCACCACCAGACAGTTCTACCTGTTGCCATCTCATCAGGGCTCTTATCTCCTTCTGGAGGACCCTCTGTTGGCTGGAGCTCGCATTCATCGCCACCTGCTGCAAAATTACAATTACTTCTGAAAGACAATTTTCAATCACATTAGTACCCAAGGTTATTTTAGGGTGACGTTCTCGACGGTCAATGTCCACAATGATCACTCCCTGTGCCGGCAGTTCAACTTTACCAATCTTAATGGTCATCTCTCTGAACCCCACCTGCGGCACGGGTTGACCATTGCTGGCGATGATGCTCAAGTCATCGTCTGGATAACGAGTTATATCAGTGTCACTCCAGTAATGCTTTAAAAGTACATAGGGGATGGTAGTCACTTGGGACCCGGTGTCCAGCAGTGCACTCATGCGGATACCGTCCAGCACTACGGGTAAAACCGGGCATCCCCCTACGTACTTATCACGCCAATTAGATGGGCCTGATGGGCCTGATGACCTTATGCCTGGGGGTTGGCCCTTTGCCCCAGGTCGGACCCATTTAAAGTACAGTACCTGGCTACGTGTCCCGGCTGGCTGCAACGGCGGCAAATCGGCTGTCCATCCTTAGTGTAATGATCGGCGGGCCTCCCTCTGAACGACGGGATCCTCCTCCGTCGACGCCACGGGACATCCTTCGGACTGGAAGCCAGCTTGATTGGTCCTGACGGGTCCATCTGTAACGACTGTACGGTCCTGGTCAATGCAGCAACACTCTTTGTTAGTTCTTGGACCTGATGGTGCAGGTTTGCAGGCGGGGATGGATTTAGGGCCTGCGCATCAGCCCCCACAAGGTCTGCGGGATAGGGCGCCGCCCCCTGGTGGTAAGGGATGGCAGGGCGCCGGGAAGCTACAGCGCCACCCGGTGCAGGTTCTCGGAGCACCTGGATGGCCCTATCTTTGAACTGTGCAAAAGTCAAATCGGGTTCTGTAGGGCCATGAGGCGCAGCTGGGTTCTGTGGGCGCTGGACAGCAGACCTTCTATGAACTGGTCAGTCAATAGTTTATCTGTATCCTGCACGCTGCCAGGGTCAGCTTGCTTAATTGCCCCCAAGGCTTCCTGTAAATTTAGGGCATAATCTCGGATGCTATCTTGAGCTCGCTGCTTACATCCATAGAACCGCATTTTGATTTCTGCTGAGGTACGGGTATCAAAGGTGTCCCGTAGACGGGTCAGAACCCCCCTTACAGTCCTTTTCTCCTCAGCTGTCCAAGACTTTACCTCCCGCTGGGCCGCACCAGTTAACTGCCCTATCAGTATGCTTACTTTCTGTTCTTCTGTCAGGGGATAAACTTTGAACAGTCTATACAGCCTTTCTTTAAAGTCGCCCAAGGTATGCGACTCGCCGGCATACTGGGGCAGCCAGGCCGCTCCGGGGATATAGGCAGGGGTGGATTAAGAGTAGCAAGGGCCTCGGGCAGTTTAGAAGGCGCGGGCCCCCTCCACACACCTGATTTATCACGTGACATATCACATGATCCCCTGTGATAGATCATGTGATAGTTCACGGGAAATTAATTTGGCATAATATTAATTGTGCTGCCTCATCTGAGAGCAGCACAATATTGGGGCAGATACCCTGATTCCAGCGATGTGTCACTTTTTCAGCTGCTTGTTGTCATTTTGAGAAAATCACCGTTTTATCTGCTGCAGATCTAGCAGCTCTCTGAATGCTGCGCTCTGTATAGCCCCACCCACACCACTGATTGGCAGCTTTCTGCCCATGCTCAGTGTACACAGAAATCTACTGATCAGTGATGGGGGTGGGGTCCTACAGAACTTACTAGTCATCTAGTGATAATTACCTGCTGACAAATCAATGATTTTATCAAAACAACACTAAGCAGCCCAGTAAGTGACACATTACTGGAATCAGTGCCTCTAACCCTACATTATGCTGCTCTCAGATTAGGTGGCAAAAACCTGATGACAGATTCCCTTTAAAGGAGCTGTAAAGACAAAAAAGTTTGTATTAAAAAAAATACAAGCCATTTGTTAAATTAACTTTTTTTCATTGTTAATTCACATTAGACTGTATCTTCAACACTTTTGTCAGCAGGTCTTATTACAGACTCTGAATAGGGCAGCTCTCTCCCTCTCCCTCAGCAGAAAGTCACAGCATGGTTAAAAAACGGGATCTTTTATGATTTTCTCATAATAAATAAAAAAGGACATGCAAGTCCTCCAAACTATTTTCCGTTTCTCTATAGGGGAGGTCCTAAATCTTTCTTGTTCTTTAGTTGATCACATGTCAAAAATGCAAAGCATTTGCTATGAACTCGCCTAAAAAAATATACACTTGGAGAGTAATATCATCATCTACATGTAAATATTCCTTGACTCTAAGGGCTCGCTCACACTGTCGTATAACACGGCCGAATGCTATGTGATGTTTTATCGGATAGGACTCGGCCCTATGTTATACTATGGGACAGTGCGATTATTGGCATGAGAAAATAATCTCATTCGATATTCGGACCATGTGCACCCATACAAGTCTGTGGGTGACGTAAAACATTGGACTGCACTCGGATGTCATCCAAGTGCAGTCCGATGAACACTCACAGAGACTATGGAGAAGATGGAGAAATTAAGTTCTCCATCTTCTCCATATCTGTGCTGCGAGAGAATCGGATCACACTCAGGTGAAGCTCTGACAGAGTTTGAGCCCAGTGTCATTAGCATAATTAGCCCTATTCTCTTGCATGAGCGAATATATGGCTTAGTGAGTGGACCCTAAAACTGAATAGTAGTGACGGACAGGCACCTCACAAGCGGGATCCATGTAGCTCTCAGATGTCATGTAGGTAGGGCTTCATTCCATGGGGTAGGGTTTAATTTCAAGGTATATAAAAAAATGGACTTCAAATAAAAATTAAATGAACACAAAAAGCACTAATTGAATTATTTTTTTCGTATTTATGTTTGCAGCCCCTTTAAAAACCCTTTGAGGACCAAGGCACATATATGTCCCATAGTTTTAAACTGGAAAAAAATTTGATTGAATAAAATTTAAGGTCCTCAAAGGTTTAAGTAGGTCATAAATTCATATGAATACTTGCTCATACAATTGCACATGCCAAAAGATGAAGAAGAACAGAATCAAAAATATGACATTAAGTGGAGCACTTACAGGTATTCAAGGTGAAAGAGACCAGCAAAGGCATCGTCTCGAATGACAGTAAATGAGTTAGAATTCAGCAAGCTGAAAATGAAGACAGCAGGTTAGAAGCGAACCAGACTTTATGGTGCTCAGAATTAGTCAAGCAGAATTTATTGACTGCTCTTGCAAAGCACTGAGACTCCCGCTGTGTATAGATGGCGCCGTGCGGCCTCCCGCTGTTTATAGATGGCGCCGTGCGGCCTCCCGCTGTGTATAGATGGCACCATATAGATGGCTACGTGCGGCCTCCTGCTGAGTATACGTGTATAGATGGCTACGTGCGGCCTCCCGCTGAGTATAGATGCCACACGGCGCTCCCCCCAGAGACAGCAGGAGGCCGCACAGCGCCATCTATACTTAGCGGGAGACCGCACTTGGCGATCTATACACAGCAGGAGGCCGCACGGCGACATCTATACTCAGCGGGGGGAAGCACGTAGCCATCTATACACAGCGGGGGGCGCACGTAGCCATCTATACACAGCGGGGAGCTGCACGTAGCCATCTATACACAGCAGGAGGCCGCGCGGAGCCCCCCCAGAGACATCAGGAGGCTGCACGGCGCCAACTATACTCAGCAGGAGGCCGCATGCAGTCATACACACACACAAACATATACAGACACGCATAAACACATTTGAAACACAAAAATACATACAAACAGACATCACACAATGACATCTGCCCACACACACACACACACACACACACAAACAGACAGACATCACACACACACCTGCCCACACACATACACACCTGCCCACACACACACACCTGCCCACACACACATTTGTGTGTGTGTATGTATAGTGTGTGTGTGTGTATAATGTGTGTGTATATTTTTTTTTAAGTTAAAAACAAGTAAAATGCTTGTGGCATCAATATCAAGACTCCAGATATAAGGGCCTATTCACACTGAATTTTGCAATGCATTCATCTCCTCTTTCCAGGCTTCTATCTAAATCCCTGAAAAATGGCATTCAGATGTGCCTTGACATAGCCATTGATTTGAACAAAGGCAAACCGAGGCTAAAGTCTGAATCTTTAGGCTCCATTTTCTCTGCTTTCAGATGTCTCATTTCAGACAGCACAATCCTGAATTTCAGGGATTCAGTTGTAAGCCTTGTGTAAAGACCTGAATGCAGCGCTGAATGTAGTGTGAATAGGTCCTTACATCCTACACCACCTCAGGGGATTGTTGTTATGGAGTATTGCCCCTGCGTGGCCGCAGTTATGACCACCACCAGGGCTCGCGGTAACCCACCCTAACCTTGGTATTCTGTCGAGCTGGTATAATGAATATCTGAGAAGAGCCCTAGAGAAGCAAGAACATTGGACAACCAAGAGGTGGTGGCCTCAAGTCAGGTGTAGTGTTCAACAGGGCAAGACTTTCTAACCTGCCCACACACACACACACACACACATATACACTCACACACACCTGCCCACACAGACACACACCTGCCCACACAGACACACACACACCTGCCTACACACACACACACACACCTGCCCACACACACGCACACCTGCCCACACACAAACACACCTGCCCACACACACACACACACCTGCCCACACACATACACACCTGCCCACACACACACACAAACACTTGCCCACACACACACACACCTGCCCACACACACACACACCTGCCCCCACACACACACACACCTGCCCACACACACACACACACCTGCCCACACACACATCTGCCCACACAGACACCTGCCCACAAACACACACACACACCCATATACACACACCTGCCCACACACACACCTGCCAACACACACACACCTGCCCACACACTCACCCACACCTGCCCACACAGACACCTGCCCACACACACACACACACATATACACACACACACACACACATATACACACACACACCTGCCCACACAGACACACACACATATACACACACACACATATACACACACACACACACCTGCCCACACAGACACCTGCCCCCACAGACACCTGCCCACAAACACACACACACACCTGCCCACACACAGACACACTCACCATCCCCCGGCTCAATTCCTCCTGCCTGCTCTCTCTCTTTTCCGGTGCAGCACTGCAAGCCGGGGCGCACTGCGTGACGTCACAGCTTGGAGACACAGCCGCGCACAGGGCCATGTCTCCTAGCAGTGACGCGGCCGGGCCAGCACAGGGAAGTTAACTGCTGCAGTGCTGGCCCGGCCGATGAAGAAGTAGCGGCGGCCGCTGCTGGGGGAGCGGTCCGGGCCCCCCCCTCCCGCCAGTGCTACCGCTATGTGCCGCGGCGGCCCGCACATATAACGAGGGCAATCCGGCATTAGACACCCCGCCTGGAGTCGCGGGCCCCCTGCAGGCTCGGGGCCCTGGGCGGTCGCCCGGACTGCCCTCATTATAATCCGCCTATGGATATAGGGCATGGAAAACGGCATCACAGCTGCAGCGGCTACGCTGGTGGTAGAGGGTCCCTCCGCGTCCGACATCTTCCTCCCCCCTAGTTAACCGTGGCCTACCTTCTGGCGATCCTCTTCTGTAGGCTGCGGCTCCGCTCGCGATGCTCTGGGCGAGGACCTTGCGTTGCTCGGTGATGACGTCGGCATCCGCTGGATCTCCTTCCAGGACCTTGAGCAGCATCTCAGCGTAGGGCGGGGCTTCAGGTCTAGCGCGTTTTTGGACGTCCACGCCCCTCTTCTTCCCGTGCGGCGTCCCGAAGATGGCGCCCGATGGCGGGAAACGGCTCCGATTGGCGGGAAATGGCCCCGAATGGCGGGAAACTTCACTCAGATATGTATAGAGTCTTTTCCAGGCACGCAATACCCGTTTGTGGCGGGTTGGTCACAATTCTGCCAACTACGCCAAAGCTGACTCGCCCCCTGGGCCGTGGGGTACCCAGAACCGGGCCTTCTAGTGTACGGTGCTGATGGGGGTAGTAGTGGCAACCCGATCCCGTGGCTCAGGGTGGTCAGACCAAATGGTGGCAGTCTATTTATCAGTGTTTTGAATGTCCGACTACGCCACCCGTGGATTGCGGTTGGAGATAACCGCCGCTGCAAGGCAGACCGCTGAGGCTGGTGTTGGTGTGCAGCACAGGGGTAGGATAACTCCCCACGGGAAGAGTGTAGCCTCAGGGCAGTGTAGGTGGATGTTGGGGGTGATAGTGCAGGCCGCAATAGTAAGAGTTCAGAGTCCGCTTCAAACAGTTCAGGGTCTTTATTGTAGATATTATTAATGACCCAACAGTACCGGTTAGGAATGGGCCTGGGTGTCTGAGAACATTCGGGCGAGCCCCACTGGTCAGGGTGAGTGTGTAGGCCTACCGTTCTCTCTATGCTCTTTCTGACTATCCCCCTTTTCGTGGTGTAATAGCCCACGTCCCTGAGCTGGCCGTGTACTTCTCTCCTGTATGGCTTGCGACTCAGGCCTTGGATACCTGTTGCTTGCTCCTCGATGTACTGGTCCCTCTGTGTGGCGGAGCCTCCAGGCTTCTTAGGCCAAGGGACCTGAAATCCCTCGCAGGTTGGTTCTCTGCTGCTGGGCTTGTAACCCTGACAGCCTCAGACCCCAATGTCCGGTAGATTGGTTCTCTGCCAGGACCGGCTCTCGTCGCCTCTGTCCCTGGCTTACAGTTTCTCCTCTGCCTCATGGGCTCCTCAGCTACAGCTGAACTGTCCCTCCTTCTCTGGGACTAGTCTCACTCCTGAGCTAGATCATCCAGTTTTCTCTAACCCTGCCCCCAGTTCCAGCTTTTATAGGGGCAGCCAGCTCCCCCTGCTGGCCTGGGACAGAAGGTGCTGTACGCTAATTGTCCCTAACCAGGGGACCTCCCTCCTGCTTTCAGAAACAGATTATTGTTTGTGGCATCCAGGCCTGGGGTGACACACACACACTGCTCTATATTTAGTATGATGCCCCCACTCCTCCATATATATAGCATGATGGTCCCACTGCTCCATATACAGGTGCATCTCAGCAAATTAGAATATCATCAGAAAGTTAATATATTTCAGTTCTTCAATACAAAACGCTGTCTTTCAGCTCATCTGCATTGTTGGGTCTGGTGTCTCTCATCTTCCTCTTGACAATACCCCATAGATTCTCTATAATAGATTCTCTATGGGGTTAAGGTCAGGCGAGTTTGCTGCCAATCAAGCAGGTATTGGTACTTTTGGCCGTGTGGACAGGGGCCAAGTCCTGCTGGAGAATGACATTTCCATCTCCAAAAAGCTTGTCGGCAGAGGGAAGCATGAAGTGCTGTAAAATGTCCTGGTAGCCGGCTGTGCTGGCTTTGGTCTTGATAAAACACAGTGGACCTACACCAGCAGATGACATGGCCCCCCAAACCATCACTGATTGTGGAGCCTTCACACTAGACCTGAAGCAGCTTGGATTGTGGACTCTCCACTCTTCCTCCAGACTCTGGGACCTTGATTTCCAAATGAAAATTGGAACTCTAGGACCTTGTGGAGTGTGTCAATGACTGCCTTCTGGACATCTGTCAAGTCAGCAGTCTTCCTCATGATTGTGGAGCATACTGAAACAGTATTGAAGAACTGGAATAAATTAACTTTTTGAAGATATTCTAATTTAGTGAGATGCACCTGTATATACTATGATGGTCCCACTGCCCCACCTGCGTGAGTATGCTGACATCTCGTTAACCGCAGGCCTATGGCGATCTGTGCCATATGAAAGAGATAGTGATAGGGCAGGGAGCTTGTGTCCCACTGCTTTATCATGCGACGCCTCTGCATAAGAGACATTAGGGCTACATTAGCTACGTCACAGAAGACACTGGAGCTGGAGTATATAGAATAGGAGACACTGGGGCTGGCGTATATTCATCACAGGATACATTGGGGCTAGAGCATATACATCACAGAAGAAGCTGGAGTATATAGAATAGGAGACACTGGGGCTGGAGTATATAGAATAGGAGACACTGGGGCTGGCGCATATACAGTTCTGCTCAAAAGTTTACATACCCCGGCAGAATTTTTCCTTTCTTGGCCTTGTTTCAGAGAAAATGAATGATAACAAAAACACTTTTTCTCCACTCATGGTTATTGGTTGGGTGAAGCCATTTACTGTCACATTTCTGTGTTTTCTCTTTTTAAATCTTAATGACAACTAGTGATGAGCGAGCATGCTCGCTACTGCTCGGTGCTCGCCTGAGTATCTCACTGCTCGAGATGCTCTGCGCTCACAGAGTATTTCCGGGTTGGTCGGGCGGGAAGTCGGGTCCACTCCCTGCATGTTTGGCGCTCTTTACAGAGCCAATGAACATGCAGGAATTGCCTGCCATGCACTGTAATGCCATAGCCATGTTGGTTGTGGGCATTACAGTGATTGGCTGGCCGCACAGCGTCATCAGGTCTATATCTGACCTGGCGCCGCCATGCTCATCACAGTCACTCCGGATCAGACAGTGTAGGGAGAGCTGCTGCTGCGTTAGGGAGAGATTTGATCGTGCATTAGGTAGTGTAGTGAGAAAAACCGCACATTACACATATCCATCTCAACAAACAGTCCTTCTGAGGACTAATCCATCTGCAGAGATATCAGGCAGGCAGTGTATATAGGCAGGCAGGCAGTGTATATAGCAGACTGCAGTGCATATAGCACAAGAGGCTCCATTCCAATTCTGCCTTCTGCTGCTGTTAGATATTTCTATACAAAGGCCCAGGTCTCAGGGGCCAGGAATACTTTTCTTTGGAACTTAATCCTCATTATTTGCTTATAAAACAATCCAGAGAACACCGTTTTTCTGCGCCATTTGCTTGTTGGTACTGCAGAATACAGCCAGGTCCTTTCCATATTAGAGCGCTAGAAATCCAGCTATTTAAAACTGTGTTTTCTCCGTCACACGGATCACATATACGTTGTCAGAAAATACTGCCATTTCTGGCCTCCATTTTTTCAGTGTGTCAGTGAAGCAATTCACAGCAGTTTGCTGTTCACACTACTTACCTACAGGCCAGGTATTTAAAACTCTGTTTTCTCCATCACACCGATCACATATAACTTCGCTTCAAACTCAGTCATTTGTAGTGAGCGTGGAAGATACTATCCTCCATTTAAAATGGGCAAGGCACGTGGCAAGGGACGGGGAACTGGACGTGATGGTAATGGTGCATGCAGAGGCCGTGGGCAAGCCGAAATTGTGCCACAACAAACACCCACATCTTCTCGCCTGACCTTCCTGTCCCAATTTCTAGGGGACCGCAGCACACCACTATTGAACCCAGATCAGTGTCAAAAGGTTGTTGGTTGGATAGCGGATAATGCTTCCAGTCACTTAGCCACCACCACCACCACCCTGTCTTCCACACGGTCAAGTCTCAGTAGCCATGAGTCTGGACCTCATATTCCTCACCCTGATCCTCCTTCCTCCCACCATGCCGAGAACCCAGAGACAACTGATCCCACACTTGGACAATCTGAAGAGCTGTTCACTTTTCCATTTATAGATTCGGGCCTCTCGCCCAGTCCACTTGAAGCGGGGCAAGAGGAGATCACGTGTAGCGATGCCCAAATATTTGAGCAGCCACGGTCACACGAAGGCGACGGTGGGAAACTGTCACAAGAGGTGGACGATGATGAGACACAATTGGCAGAAAGTCAGGAATAGTACCAGGGTGCAGAAGTGGGAGACAAGGTGGTGGATGATATAGTAACTGACCCAACCTGGCAGGAGGACATGCAGAGCAAGGACAGCAGCACACAGGGGGAGGGAGGCAGAGCACCCCAACAGGCAGGAAGAAGCAGTGTGGTGGCCGCAGACAGAAGGCAGGCTACCGTTTCCCGTAACACCAACACGAAGGAAGTTGCCACTACAACTGTTAGGTCTTCCCGAGTCTGGTTGTTTTTTAAAGACTCTGCCGATAACTCCAAAAAGGCCATTTGCATCACGAGCCAGACCAGCATCAGCAGGGGTGGCAAAACGACCAGCCTGACCACCACCAGCATGATCAGGCACATGGCAGCAAAGCACTCGACTTTGTGGGCCGAACACCAGGGTCCAGGAACAGTGTCTACAGGTGGCACCATTGCTTCTTCTGCTGTTGTGCATGCAAGTCAATCCCCTGTCCATAGTGCATGCAAAGATGCCTCCTGCCCTGCACCTGTCATTGTACACTCTTAGGTAGCAGCATCAGGAAGCACGTCCATGTCCTTGTCCCAGCGCAGCGTTCAGTTGTTCATACTCCAGTCCTTGGAATGCAAGCGCAAATATGCAGCCAACGTCCCACAGGCCACACTACTAAATTCTCACAATTCACGACTGCTTGGCTCGAAATGTTGCCTTTTAGGCTTGTGGAGACAGAAGCATTCCGCAACCTGATGGCGGCGGCCGTCCCTCGGTACTCTGTCCCCAGCCGCCACTATTTCTCCCAGTGTGCCGTCCCCACATTACACAAGCACGTGTCCCAAAACATTAGCCGTGCCCTCAACAACGCAGTTACCGGTAAAGTCCACCTAACCACGGACACGTGGACAAGTGCTTGTGGGCAGGGATGGTACAGCTCGCTGATGGCGCACTGGGTTAACATAGTGGAAGCCGGGACCCAGTCGGACCTTGGGACGGAACACGTCCTCCCGACGCCAAGGATTGCAGGCCCTAGGTCAATCAGGGTTGCCCCCACGGTCTACAGCTCCTGAACCTCATGCTCCTCAGCCTCCTCCTCAGCCTCCATCTCCGAAATGACCACATCAGTCACAAGCTGGAAGCACTGCAGCACTGCCTTGGCCAAGCGGCAACAGGCTGTGCTGAAGCTAATATGCTTAGGTGAAAAAACACACAATGCTGAAGAGTTATGGACAGCTCTGAAAGAGCAGGCAGATCTGTTGCTCAAACCGCTGAACCTACAGCCAGGCATGGTCGTGTGTGACAATGGCCGGAACCTGGTGGCGGCTCTGAGGCAGGCGAGCTCACACACGTACCATGCCTGGCCCATGTGCTTAACCTCGTGGTTCAGCGGTTACTCAAATCCTACCCGGAGCTGCCGGATCTGCTTGTTAAAGTATGCCGCCTGTGTGCCCATTTTAGAAAGTCAGCTACAGCTTCCGCCGCCCTTGCAGTGTTTCAGCAGCGTTTGCAGCTTCTGGCTCACATACTGGTGTGTGATGTCCCCACACGTTGGAACTCTACATTGCAGATGTTGGGAAGGACTTGTGAGCAGAAGAGGGCAGTTGTTGAGTACCAGCATCAAAAAGGCTATCGGTATTCAGTTCAGACTCCACACATAAGACCTCAGTAGTGGACGTGGATGTCAGACATATGTACCATCCTCCAAAACTTTGAGGACTCCACCAAGATGGTGAGCGGCGATGACGCCATAATTAGCGTCACCATCCCGCTTCTCTGTCTTCTGAAACGCTATCTGCTCACAATCAAAGATGATGCGTTGCAGGCGGAGCACGATAAGATGGAGCAATTAACCATACAGGGTGATTACACACAGCCAAGCCTCATCTCATCCCAACGTGGATTGGGTGACAATGAGGAAGAGGAGGAGGAGGAAGGACAGGAACTAGTTTCATGCACTATAGACGGTGCTATCTGCACATCTGTCATACCGTCTGTTCAGCGTGTATGGCCAGAGGACAGAGAGGAGGAGGAGGAGAGCATGGTCAGTCATCCTCTTGGTGAGGACACGGAAGTCTTGCCTATTAGTAGTCTGGCACGCATGGCTGAGTTTATGTTATGCTGCCTTTCCCATGACCCTCGCATTCTCAAAATTTTATGTGATTTCTGGTTGGTGATACTTCTAGACCCACTCTACAAGGAGAACTTTATATCTCTTATTCCTGAGGCGGACAGGTGTACAAAAATGAGGCAGTACCAGAAGGCCCTTGTTGCGGAACTATTAAAAAAATTCCCATCTGAAAACGCTGGAGGCAGAGGGCACACTTCGTTCGACAACCAAGGCCCCCACTCTGTCACTTCTTCTCTCTGACTGAACACTGTTCTAAGATGGTGCCCACCTTTTATACCTCCCTCTAGAACATGAGCCCAGGTGACCAGCAAACAATGGGCTCCTATCTACGCTCAGGAACCAACCTCTATTTGCTCCTACATCACTGGGTATTCCTACCCCCTCCCCACTCCAGCCAGGGACATGGTCTGTCGTGCCTGCATTTCTGTCTAATGGGAGCACCGTTGAGCTGTCCCTCGGAAATGGGGTGAGTGTGCTGTATGCAGCTAACTGAACCCTGGTCCATACTCCATCCTTACCCGGGAGTGGAATATCACACCTCTGGCAGAGGTGCAATACCCCTGTAGCGGCCGAGCCCTCGGGGCGCTACATTTTTATGATGCCTGTAAAAAAAAATTTTTATACAGTATGTTCATGTATACCCCCCAGGAGTAAATGTTTGTCAGCCCATACACTTAGTGCATGGCATTACAAGTATAGGAGGCCCGCTCCTTTCTAATAGTAACATTTTTTTATGATGCGCTCCTCCACGTCTCTTCCAAGGGCCATTGAAGTGCCTCCAAATTTTTGGCAGCCCTTGCAGTCACTGCATAGTCCAACACTATGGGAGACTCTCTCCTTTCTAATGGGAATTTGTCATTACTGTGGCCTGGTCTATGTGTCTTTAAATTCTTAGTGGGTTTTTTCCTAAACTTGGTCAGCCGTTGGACTCACTGCATACCCTATAACTGTATAGCAGACCCTCTCCTTTCTAATGGGAACATGTCATATCTTGTTACTGTGGCCCTGCTCTGTGTGTCTTTAAATTCTTAGTGGGGATTTTCCTAAAATCTGTCAGCCGTTGGACTCACTGCATACCCTATAACAGTATAGCCGACCCTATCATTTCTAATGGGAATTTGTCGTTACTGTGGCCCTGCTCTATGTGTCTTTAAATTCTTAGTGGGTTTTTTCCTAAAATTGGTCAGCCGTTGGACTCACTGCATACCCTATAACTGTATAGCAGACCCTGTCCTTTCTAATGGGAGCATGTCGTACCTTGTTACTGTGGCCCTGCTCTGTGTGTCTTTAAATTCTTATTGGGGTTTTTCATTAAAATTTGTCAGCTGTTGGATTCACTGCATACCCTATAACTGTATAGCAGACCCTCTACTTTCTAATGGGAACATGTCGTACCTTGTTACTGTGGCCCTGCTCTGTGTGTCCTTAAATTCTTAGTGGGGTTTTTCCTAAAATTTGTCAGCCGTTGGATTCACTGCATACCCTATAACTGTATAGCAGACCCTCTCCTTTCTAACGGGAACATGTCGTACCTTGTTACTGTGGCCATGCTCTTTGTGTCTTTAAATTGTTAGTGTTTTTTTTCAAAAATTTTGGCCACCCTTGCAGTCACAGCATGGTCATTACCACTATAGAAGACCCGCTCCTTTATAATGGGAACATTTTTTTTACTGAGACCCTCCTCTATGTCTCTTCAAAGGGGTATTAGGTTGCGTCCAAATTTTTGACAACCCTTGCAGTCACTGGATGCGCAATAACAGTATAGGAGACCCACTTGTTAATAATGGGAACAACAAAGCATAGCCCTCTGATGGCTCTCTAACAATAGCTAGGGCCGACTGCTGGCCTTTTAAGAATAGTAAGGGCCGTCTGATGTCCCTATAAAAATAGGCTTTATGACTTTCAGAGTCCCTCCATCATAAATAAAACAGGATGTGTCTGATGACACCACATTGCCAGATGAGGTTGTAAAATGTTAAAATGACATTTCCCGGTGAATGCATTTGTCATAAAAAATAACATAAAAAAACATAACAATAGGATCTTTCTTTAGTATAAAAAACAGCATCACCAATTTAACCTCAATGTAATCACATTGTTCAGCTCATGCACCTCCTCCTCCATCTCCGAAATGACCACATCAGTCACAAGCTGACAGCACTGCAGCACTGCCTTGGCCCAACAGCAACAGGCTGTGCTGAAGATAACATGCTTAATGCTTAATTGACAAACCGCCCAGCGCTGCATAGTTGTTGAAAGCTGTAACACAGCAGCTTGATCTGTGGCTCTCACCGCTGAACATACAGCAAGGCATGGTCGTGTGTAGAGATGAGCGTTGTTCGACTCGAACTGTTCGCCAATCTCAAATTCGAACTGTTTTGGGCGGTGTTCGAGCCGTTCGGTGAACACGAACGATTTGAGAAAAATTCGGCTGTTCGAGGTTATGTTCGATAACTGTTCGTGCACCAAAATCATAACTGGATTTTTTCTCAGTAATGATGAAAATTAATGTTAATACGCAGTTTGAGTGTACAGCGGGGTGGGGGGAGGGGCAGGGGATGGATCTCTGCAGGAACAATGAAGATCTCCATTTTTTTTTCTCTTTCCCGCATTTACAGTGGGGAGGTGCAATCTGTCAGCCTATCAGCAGCGCACACACGGAGCGAAGTGCTTTTTTTCACACAAGCAAGGGCATGTGTCATTGGCAGTGTATGTCACATGTCCTTGCCCTATAAGACCAAGCCATTTTCCCTGTCGCCACCATTTTCTCACTGCTGCAGCTGCGTGTTAGACGGCACCGCTGTTGCTGTGTGCGCTATACCTTGTTAATTTCAAGCCAATTTTCGCACAAATCTACAGATAGCTTGGGAGTAGGGAATAGTTGTGATTGCAGTCCTTTTAAGGACTAGGTTACAGCATTTCCTATGACTTTTATCAGGCAGGTCTGTGCTCTTAAATAGATAGATTGTGGGAGTAAAGACTAATTGTAATTGCAGTCCTTTTCAGGACTAGGTTACATCAGTTCCTATCAGTTTTTGCCAGGCAGGTCTGTGCCAGTGCTGTGCAAGTTTTTTTCACAGCATTTGGCTGAATCTAGCAAAGCTAATCCTTTTTGGCCTATTGCAGAGTGTGTTAGTCAGTGGAGTAGCCTATCTGTGTTGCAAGATATACCACCTGTGTATAGAATACCAATTTTTTTACTGCACCTAGTGAAGTAAAATCTTTTGGGCATAGCATCATTCTATTAGTCCATCTATACTGACCTCCATCAGGTTGCAAATTGAATATAATTTTTTTCTGCATCTAGCTCTGAAAAAATATTTGGGCTTCTAGCAGTGTGTGGGACTTGTTCTATTAGTCCATCTATACTGACCTCCATCAGGTTGCAAACTGAATATAATTTTTTTCTGCATCTAGCTCTGAAAAAATATTTGGCCTTCTAGCAGTGTGTGGGACTTGTTCTATTAGTCCATCTATACTGACCTCCATCACGCTGCAAATTCAAAATAATTTTTTGTCTGCATCTAGCTCTGAAAAAATATTTGGCCTTCTAGCAGTGTGTGGGACTTTCTCTATTAGTCCATCTATACTGACCTCCATCAGGCTGCAAATTAAAAATAAATTTTATCTGCATCTACCTCTGAAAAAATATTTGGCCTTCTAGCTGTGTGTGGGACTTGTTCTATTAGTCCATCTATACTGACCTCCATCAGGTTGCAAACTGAATATAATTTTTTTCTGCATCTAGCTCTGAAAAAATATTTGGCCTTCTAGCAGTGTGTGGGACTTTCTCTATTAGTCCATCTATACTGACCTCCATCAGGTTGCAAATTAAAAATAATTTTTTGTCTGCATCTAGCTCTGAAAAAATATTTGGCCTTCTAGCAGTGTGTGGGACTTTCTCTATTAGTCCATCTATACTGACCTCCATCAGGTTGCAAACTGAATATATTCTTTTTCTGCATCTACCTCTGAAAAAATATTGGGCTTCTAGCTGTGTGTGGGACTTGTTCTATTAATCCATCTATACAGACCTCCATCAGGGTGCAAACTGAATATAATTTTTTTCTGCATCTACCTCTGAAAAAATATTTGGGCTTCTAGCTGTGTGTGGGACTTGTTCTATTAGTCCATCTATACTGACCTCCATCAGGTTGCAAACTGAATATAATTTTTTTCTGCATCTAGCTCTGAAAAAATATTTGGCCTTCTAGCAGTGTGTGGGACTTTCTCTATTAGTCCATCTATACTGGACTCCATCAGGTTGCAAATTAAAAATAATTTATATCTGCATCTAGCTCTGAAAAAATATTTGGCCTTCTAGCAGTGTGTGGGACTTTCTCTATTAGTCCATCTATACTGACCTCCATCAGGTTGCAAATTAAAAATAATTTTTTGTCTGCATCTAGCTCTGAAAAAATATTTGGCCTTCTAGCAGTGTGTGGGACTTTCTCTATTAGTCCATCTATACTGACCTCCATCAGGTTGCAAACTGAATATATTTTTTTTCTGCATCTACCTCTGAAAAAATATTGGGCTTCTAGCTGTGTGTGGGACTTGTTCTATTAATCCATCTATACAGACCTCCATCAGGTTGAAAACTGAATATAATTTTTTTCTGCATCTACCTCTGAAAAAATATTTGGGCTTCTAGCTGTGTGTGGGACTTGTTCTATTAATCCATCTATACAGACCTCCATCAGGTTGCAAACTGAATATAATTTTTTTCTGCATCTACCTCTGAAAAAATATTTGGCCTTCTAGCAGTGTGTGGGACTTTCTCTATTAGTCCATCTATACTGACCTCCATCAGGTTGCAAACTGAATATAATTTTTTTCTGCATCTACCTCTGAAAAAATATTTGGGCTTCTAGCTGTGTGTGGGACTTGTTCTATTAGTCCATCTATACTGACCTCCATCACGCTGCAAATTCAAAATAATTTTTTGTCTGCATCTAGCTCTGAAAAAATATTTGGCCTTCTAGCAGTGTGTGGGACTTTCTCTATTAGTCCATCTATACTGACCTCCATCAGGCTGCAAATTAAAAATAATTTTTATCTGCATCTACCTCTGAAAAAATATTTGGCCTTCTAGCTGTGTGTGGGACTTGTTCTATTAGTCCATCTATACTGACCTCCATCAGGTTGCAAACTGAATATAATTTTTTTCTGCATCTAGCTCTGAAAAAATATTTGGCCTTCTAGCAGTGTGTGGGACTTTCTCTATTAATCCATCTATACTGACCTCCATCAGGTTGCAAACTGAATATAATTTTTTTCTGCATCTAGCTCTGAAAAAATATTTGGCCTTCTAGCAGTGTGTGGGACTTTCTCTATTAGTCCATCTATACTGACCTCCATCAGGTTGCAAATTAAAAATAATTTTTTGTCTGCATCTAGCTCTGAAAAAATATTTGGCCTTCTAGCAGTGTGTGGGACTTTCTCTATTAGTCCATATATAATGACCTCCATCAGGTTGCAAACTGAATATATTTTTTTCTGCATCTACCTCTGAAAAAATATTGGGCTTCTAGCTGTGTGTGGGACTTGTTCTATTAATCCATCTATACAGACCTCCATCAGGTTGCAAACTGAATATAATTTTTTTCTGCATCTACCTCTGAAAAAATATTTGGGCTTCTAGCTGTGTGTGGGACTTGTTCTATTAGTCCATCTATACTGACCTCCATCAGGTTGCAAACTGAATATAATTTTTTTCTGCATCTAGCTCTGAAAAAATATTTGGCCTTCTAGCAGTGTGTGGGACTTTCTCTATTAGTCCATCTATACTGACCTCCATCAGGTTGCAAATTAAAAATAATTTATATCTGCATCCAGCTCTGAAAAAATATTTGGCCTTCTAGCAGTGTGTGGGACTTTCTCTATTAGTCCATCTATACTGACCTACATCAGGTTGCAAATTAAAAATAAGTTTTATCTGCATCTAGCTCTGAAAAAATATTTAGCCTTCTAGCTGTGTGTGGGACTTGTTCTATTAGTCCATCTATACTGACCTCCATCAGGTTGCAAACTGAATATAATTTTTTTCTGCATCTAGCTCTGAAAAAATATTTGGCCTTCTAGCAGTGTGTGGGACTTTCTCTATTAGTCCATCTATACTGACCTCCATCAGGTTGCAAATTAAAAATAATTTTTTGTCTGCATCTAGCTCTGAAAAAATATTTGGCCTTCTAGCAGTGTGTGGGACTTTCTCTATTAGTCCATCTATACTGACCTACATCAGGTTGCAAACTGAATATATATTTTTTCTGCATCTACCTCTGAAAAAATATTTGGCCTTCTAGCTGTGTGTAGGACTTGTTCTATTAGTCCATCTATACTGACCTCCATCAGGTTGCAAACTGAATACAATTTTTTTCTGCATCTACCTCTGAAAAAATATTTGGGCTTCTAGCTGTGTGTGGGACTTGTTCTATTAGTCCATCTATACTGACCTCCATCAGGTTGCAAATTGAATATAATTTTTTTCTGCATCTAACCCAGCCAATAGTTTTGGCCTAATACCACAGTTTGGCCACTCAGCTCTGCTCGGTTCCCATCCATTGTTTTTTTGTGCAAACAACTCCAGTGTTGTGAATTAGTTAACCACCAAAATGAGTGGAAAAAGGCCTGCTGCTGGTGGAAAGGGGAATAGGCGTCTTGGGAAGGGGAAAAAAGGTTGTGTCCGTGGGGTAGGTGTTAAAGCAACAGTAACATCTGCAGAAGAAAGACCATCTTCCAGCCAAACTAAAATGTCTACTTCTTTTAGCGGACAATGTGATAAGATCCCTTTCTTACGGCCACGCCAATCGCTACAAATTCCAGATGAGGCACAAAAACAGCAGGTGCTTCAACGGATATCAAGTGCTCCTTTAAGTGTGCTCTCCTCCACATCAACTTCAACATCACAAATACTCCAGTCCTCAAAGGTGTCACCCCAATCGCACTTGCTTCCTCACAGCTCCCAAATCTCCAGCTGCCCATCTGAGTATGAGGTAGAACAGATGGTTGAGTCTGCAGAGCTGTTTACTCATACTATAGCCTGGGAATCAGAGGTCGACTCCAGCGCATCTGTGAATCCAGACGAGGAAATGATCTGCACTGATGCCCAGAATCTTTATGAGTCGGATCCAGGACCAGACGCAGAAGGTTCTGACCATAATGTAGACCCTCATTCCCAAACTGTAACTCCTGTTGGTAGAGACAATGAGGAAGACGATGATGAGACTCAAATACCTGATTGGAGCGACAACTTTAGTTTTTTGTCAGGGCAGGAACAGGTTGGCTCTGAGGACGACGGGTGTGATAACGCACAGGGTGATGATGATGAGGTTGGAGATCCCACTTACTGTCAACCCACAGTCAGCCAAGAGATGAGGTCAGCAGAGGAGGTGGAGGAAGATGCTAGTGACGACGAGGTCAGGTTGCGCCTTCCTGGACAGAGACGTAGTACTGGAAGCACGTCAACAACTGCATCCTCAAACACAACTCTGCCTCTCACCACAAGTCGTGGTGGCTCTTCAGGTCGCATGGGTGCTAAGCCTTGCATAGCCTGGCCATTTTTTCAGATCGATAAAGATGACCCAACTCGTGTTATCTGTAACATTTGTCAGCAAAAGCTAAGTAGATGCCAAAAAATACATAGTTTGAGTACTTCATGCATGAACCGGCACATGGACATGAAGCATAAGTTGCAGTGGGAAGCTCAGTGTGCTACAATGCGGGCTAGCCGGCCGGGCCAACCACCGTCTGCCATATCTTGTGCATCCGCGGCCTCTTTATCCTCTGTGACTGGGGGGACAGCAGTCACACCTGTTTTGGGGCGCAGACCTGCCACCTCTTTACCCGCAACAGCCAGCGTGATTGGCAGGTCATCATTTTCTTTGGAGGTGGTAACACCAGCTGGTGTTGAGCGCTGTCCGACATCGATAGCACCACCTTTGGATCAAGGCAACCTAACATGTCCGCCTGCATCTTCCTCACAGACCGGCAGTTTGCCGGGGACACCCTTATCAACCCCGTCTAAGCACAATAGCCAGCCCTCGGTCCCTCAGATGTGGACAAGTAAAAGACCATTTCCTCCTAGCCATGAGAAAGCTAAGAGGTTGAATTTCACCATCTGCAAGCTCTTGGCTACAGAAATGCTGCCTTTCCGCCTGGTGGACACAGAGGATTTTCGAGACATTATGTCCGTCGCAGTGCCCCAGTACCAGATGCCCAGTCGGCACTACTTCTCAAAGAAAGGTGTGCCTGCGCTCCACCAGCATGTCGCACACAACATCACCGCTTCTTTGAGAAACTCTGTGTGTGACAGGGTGCATTTCACCACAGACACTTGGACGAGTAGGCATGGACAGGGGCGTTACATGTCGCTGACTGGGCACTGGGTAACTATGGTGACAGCAGGACAAGGGGCTGCTGTCCAAGTCTTGCCGTCCCCACGAGTTGTGCGTCAATCCTCTTTATGTCAAAGTTCCTCCACTGCTTCTGCCTCCTCAACCTCCTCTCGGTCTTCCACCTGCACCCAAAGCCTGTCTGGTCATGCCACAAGCTTTCTAACTGCGCAGAAGGGATCCTGCACACCTCCTTACTATGCTGGCAGTAGGGCTCAACGTCATCAGGCGGTTTTTACTTTGAAATGTCTGGGAAATGTGAGTCACACAGCTGAGGAGTTGTGGTCAGCTCTGGAGAACCAATTTCATGAATGGTTGTCTCCACTGGACCTGAAGCCAGGGAAGGCCGTGTGCGACAATGCTGCAAACCTGGGTGCGGCCCTTCGCCGGGGCAATGTCACACACGTGCCTTGTATGGCTCACGTGTTGAACCTGGTTGTCCAGCAATTTTTAGCCCACTATCCCAGACTAGATGGCCTTCTGCAGAGGGCACGGTCGTTGTGTGCTCACTTCCGCCGTTCGCATCCCGCAGCTCAGCGACTTACATCTCTACAGAAGTCGTTGGGCCTGCCACTTCACCGGCTAAAATGCGATGTGCCTACCCGGTGGAATTCAACTCTGCACATGTTGCAGCTACTGTGGCAGCACCGACAAGCCCTGGTGCAATATGTTCTGACGTATAGCCTGGGCCAACGAGATCCAGAGGTGGGGCAAATCACGCTGGAGGAGTGGTCTCAGATCAGGGACTTATGCACCCTTCTGCACAGTTTTGAAATGGCGACGAAGATGTTTAGTGCTGACGATGCCATTATCAGCATGACTATTCCGGTGATTTACATGCTGGAGCACATGTTAAACAGAATTCGGAGTCAGGTGGTGGCACAAGAGGAGGTGGAGGAAGTAGAGGAGGAGGAGTTGTATGCGGAAGGGCTAACATCTGCAAGGTCCAGACGGTCGGCAGCACCAAGGCGGCAGGCATGTGAGGGTGGGGGAGATGGTTTTACCAGGGCGCATGGTAGCAGCCAAACTAGTGAGGAAGGTGCAGGAGCCCAGGAAGAAGTGGAGGACGAACTGATGGAAGACTCATCAGATGAGGGAGACCTTGATCACATTTCTGTTGTGCGAGGTTGGGGGGAGAGGACAGAGGAAGGAAGCATGATTGTTACCTCGCCACCAACACAACAGGGACTTGGTGCTCCTGGATGCGCAACACACATGAGTGCCTTCTTGCTGCACTACCTGCAACATGACCCTCGAATTGTGAGAATTAGAAATAATCCTGACTACTGGGTTGCCACACTGTTAGATCCCCGGTACAAAAGTAAATTTGCAGAAATTATTCCTGCCATAGAAAGGGATGCACGCATGCAGGAGTATCAGCAGAGACTGTTGCAGAATCTTACATGTGCTTTTCCACAAAACACCAGTGGTGCACGTAGTGAATCTCACAGTTCCAACTTGCCAACCGTGGGACCGTCAAGTGTTCAGCACTCAAACCGTAACAGAACCACAGTATCTGCTGGTAACATCAATTTTGCGGAATCATTTCACCACTTTTTTAGCCCATCCTTTGCAAGGCCACAGGAGACAAGAAGTCTGACACATAGTCAACGCCTAGAGACGATGGTACAGGAGTATCTCCAAGTAAACATTGAAGCCATGACTGTGTCACTGGACCCTTGCTCTTTTTGGGCTTCCAATCTGGATAAATGGCCGGAGCTAGCCACTTACGCCTTGGAGATCTTGTCATGCCCCGCAGCCAGCGTTCTGTCTGAACGTGTGTTCAGCGCTGCTGGTGGTGTGCTGACAGATAAGCGCACGCGGCTCTCCACTGATAATGTAGACAGACTCACGTTCATAAAGATGAACAAATCATGGATCCGAAACGACTTTTCTACCCCTGTGTCATCCTGGGGAGAGTAAAAGCTTGATGATTGGTTAAAATCACCCTACCAACCATTTTATGCTTTCAAATTACTAATCATGTTTATCTGTATCTTGGCTGGAAAATAATTTGGGCTTTGTAGCAGTGTGCAGCACTGATTCTATTAGGCCATCTATAATAAGTTCCACCAGATTTAAAATTACTAATCATGTTTATCTGTATCTTGACTGGAAAATAATTTGGGCTTTGTAGCAGTGTGCAGCACTGATCCTATTAGGCCATCTATACTAAGCTCCACCAGATTTAAAATTAATAATAATTTTTAGCTGCATCTAGCCCGGAAAATAATTTTGGGGCTCCGAGATGCGCAAGACACATAAGTGCCTTCTTGCTGCACTACCTGCAACATGACCCTCATATTGTCAGAATTCGAAGTAATCATGACTACTGGGTTGCCACACTCTTAGATCCCCCAAACTTTTCGATCAACCTTTTCATTTTAATAAACACCAAAAAAATGGTCATTTTTGAAATTATAAGCATTAGCAGGTTATTAGAAACTGAAATCAAACAGTTTTCAACTCAAAACTTTATTCTAGGTGATGTTACATTTTCACATAGGACCCCTTGTTCGAAAGGAGCTTCTGAACTCTCTCGTCCATTGAATTTGTCAGGTTTTGGATGGTTTCTGCTTCAATTGTTTTGCATGAGGACAGAATACCCTCCCAGAGCTGTTGCTTAGATGTGAACTGCCTCCCGCCATCATAGACACTCCTTTTGATGATGCTCCAGAGGTTCTGAATGGGGTAGAGGTCAGGGGAGCATGGGGGTCACACCATAAGTTTGTCCCCTTTTATGCCCATATCAGCCAGAGATGCAGATGTTTTATGTGCAGTATGAGATGGTGCATTATCATGCAAAAAAATGATCTTGCTGTGAAATACACGGTTCTTCTTCTTGAACCATGGCAGGAAGTGCTGTTTGAGAAAATCCACATACATTATGGAGTTCATCTTTAGCGCCTTCAGGGATCCTAAAGGGGCCGACAATCTCTCTCCCCATGATTCCAGCCCAAAACATTACTCCACCTCCTCCTTGTTGGCGCTGTAGCCGTGTTTGCGTGGGGTGTCCATCAACCAGCCATCCTCCACTCCATCCATCTGGACCATCGAGCGCTGCACGGCACTCATCCATGAACAAAACAGTTTTGAAATCAGTCTTCATGTAATGTTTGGCCCACTGGAGCCGTTTCTGCTTGTGTGAAGTGGATAGAGGAGGTCGACAGGATGGCGTATGCACAGCTGCAAACCTCTGAAGGACCCTGCATCTTGTTGTTCGGGGGACGTTGGAGGCACAAGCAGCTTCAAAAACTTGTCTGCTGCTATGACAAGGCTTTTTTGCCGCTGCTCTTTTAACCTGACGTAATTGCCTGTAGGAAAGAGTCCTCAATTTGCCCTTATCAGCACGCACACGTGTGTACTGTGAATCAGCTACATACTTCTTGATTGCCAAGACACTTCATCCTGATCATCGCACAATGTTGATTGTAGTCATGCCTTGACCTAAACACTCCACAATTTGTTGCTTCTCAGCAGCCGACACATCCTTTTTCTTTCCCATTTTGGCAGAAAATGTAGGCTGCTTAATAATGTGAGACAGCCTTCTTAAGTAGTCTTGCCTTTCATTGGACACACCTGCCAAACTAATTAGCACAGGTGTCTGCAATTGCTTACAGTGATATAAAGACCCCTGACACACATCACCATCAATGAGTTTAACTGATAAACAAACAAATTCTTCCCTTATCACTCCTAAACACTTTTTGCATAATAATTTGGAACGCAGTGTACATGTGCTTTTCCACAAAACACCAGTGGTTCACGTAGTGAATCTTACAGTTCTAACTTGCCAACCGTGGTCTGTATGGAGTTGTTCAATAAAGGGCCCAAAATTAAGATAACATAGATGGGAGAGGTCTCTATGAATAGGAATTCCTAAGTATTTGATACCCTGTGAGGGCCAGGCAAAGGGAAAGTTGGACTGGATGGAATCCTATATGGATTTGGGGAGGGAGACATCGAGGGCCTCAGACTTCGCTGCATTGATTTTAAAATTTGACCATGTAACAAAGTGATCTATTTCAGCCATAACAGCAGGGATGGATATATGTGATTGAGTGATATATACTAGGACATCATCAGCAAATAGAGAGCACTTGTACTCGGTGCCTCCCACCTCAATCTACCTAATATTGGGGTTATGGCGAATTGATGAGAGCAGGTGCTCCGTCACTAGGATGTATAAGAGAGGGGACAGAGGACATCCCTGCCTTGTCCCATTGGTGATTGTGAAAGGTGATGAAAATGTTCTGATGCACCCCCTGGGCCTTGGGACACCCGGAGCCGGACCCTTTTTGGTGGATGCTGGTGGTTGTAGTCTTCGTGGCGGCGACCCGGTTCCGTGGCTCAGGGTTGTCAAACCAGTGGCGGAACTATTTATGTGGTTTTGATGTTTAAATGTCCGACTACGCCACCCGTGGATTGCGGTCAGAGTGAACCGCCGCTGCAGGGCAGACCGCTGAGGCTGGTGTTGTGGGTGCAGCAGAGCGTAGCATAACTCCCCACGGGAGGAGTATAGCCTCAGGGCAGTGTATGCGGAGGATGGGGGTGATGGTGCAGGGCAGCAGCAGTAACGACACGGAGTCAGTGATGCAGTCCAGGGCCTTTACTCACAGTTCTTATTATCCAGACCACGTCTGCAGGTAACGGCTGCCCACGTCGTACTGTGCTCACCAGGTGAGGGGCTCAGACAACTCCCAGATAAATTTGGAGCGCTTTGTGTGTCCTTTGTCTGGCCTTTCTTACCAACCCTTCTGTCCGGCTGCCTCGGGCCTCCTCTTGGTAAACTTGGTGCCAGTTTCCCTGACCCTATGTGGTGCCCTCCTAGCGGGTGTAGCGAGGGGCTGCGCCACATAAAATGTCACAGCCTCCGGTTTCTAGCTGAGGGTCGTTTCCTGCCTCCACTAGTTTTGGGGACCGGTCTCCCCCTTTGGCCTGACCCCTCCACGCAGGTGGATTCGGGCGTGCGGTGGCGACTCGCCTGTCCGCACCCCTGGGATCCCTTCATTCCTCGTTCCTGGAGCCTTCTCCGCTCCTCTTCCTTCCTTCTCCCTCTTCCAGGCCTGGGCCTCTGTTACTAGGCCCGCCTCCGGAGCAGAGCTCATGCAGAGCCCCTGCTCCCTGCCACTTCTGCTCAGACTTCTCTGCACTGAACTAAGATGGTGCCCACCTTTTATACTCCCTTCTCAATGCACCCAGGAACTGCTTCCTCCCTGCTCCTGCACTACAGGGTTCCCCTTCCTCAGTGTTCCCTCCCCCCACTCCAGCCAGGGACAGGGACTGTCGTGCCCATCTCAGAGGCATATTGGTCGCCCTGCCCCACGGCAATGTGGTGTAATGCATGCAGGTGTCGGGTCCTGATCCACACTCCATCCTTACCTGAGAGTGAGATATCACACCTCTGGGTGAGGTGCAATACCTCTGTAGCAACCGAGCCCTCAGGGTGCTACAGTTCCATTTATCTTCAGCCTAGGTGACGTATTGTGATACAGGGCCGTGATTTTGGCTATAAAAGGGTCCCCTAGACACCTACCCCAAGCTTTTTAAGAGAATCATATATGGCGTGCCAGGAGACTCTATGGAATGCTTTCTCAGCATCCAACGAGAGTATCTAATTACAAATTTTTAACTGCATCTAGCCCAGGAAATACTTTGTGCCTAGTAGCAGTGTCTGCTAGTCAGCGGATTATCCCGGCTGTTAAGCAAGCTACACCACCTGTAGTTTGGACACTTAATTTTTTCAAAGGAAATGCTTCGGGACCACGGGATACTCAGTGAAGAGCATCAGGAGGCACCCCAAGGCATAGGGGCTGGGACTGGCAGTAGGATGCCTTGCGGTGGACAGCCGAGCTCGATCCTTATAAAAGCTTTTTAACTGCAGCAGCTTTAGTGGACGCTACTGGAGCTGGAATTACGCGGCTGCTGGCATGAGACTTGCCCTCCAATAGATCCTTGTAAATGGATTTAAAGTGTATTCATTCAAATTAGAGAGACAATTTAAATTAAAAAGCTTAGAGCTGCCTCCACCACAGGGGGGCTCGCTCGACCCACCAGCGGACAGGCACCAGTATTGGGAGAGGGGGGCTGGCCGTCAGGGTTCACCGCGGCTCTGGCACAAACCCGGCGACACGGAGGTGGCACGGGCAGGAGCGGACTGAACGTGTCGGCTTCTCACTTTTTGGATTTTAGAAGGGCATGACATGCCTATATCTGTGTCTCCCCCTCCTTTTACTCCTCCACCTCTTTTCTTTTCGCATGACTATATGTACTTGTCACTTTTCCATGTGTTAGTTGTGTCTTCTGAGCAGTTTGTCAGCTTTTGGACACCTTTGAAGGTGTTTTCTATGTGTTTCTATGTGTTTTTGTTTGCCTGCCATTGGTTTTAACGGTGTTCGAAGGTGTTCGACGAACAGTTCGACGAACAGTTCGGCGAACACACGGGTGTTCGACGAACCGAACCGAACTCGAACACTACGGGGGTGGCTCAACACTAGTCGTGTGTTACAATGGGCGGAACCTGGTGACGGAGAAATGACAACCGGGGTAGATACGGTTTCCCTCTATGCCAGTCCTTTCACAGAGCTAAAGAATATGGCTGTGGTGAAATACAACTCCCACTGAGAAGCTGTTTCAGATTGAAAAACATTGTGCCCACCAGAGGATTTGTTTCTGAGGGCTAACCTTTCTCACCCGCTCAAGAGCCCCATAGCAGCTGCAAAGTTAGCGCTATCATGAACTCTCCTGAGGTAGAAGCCAAGGCACACCAGAGAATTCTCTGGTAGGACTGTCCAACCCAGCCGAGAAGCAGTCCCGGCTAAGAAAAGTGTGTGGGAAGATTCCAGGACACTCTATTTTTACTGAGGAGGAAACACATGCAAACATGGGGAGAACATACAAATTTCTTGCAGATGTTGTCCTTGCTGGGATTTGAACCCAGGATCCCAGTGCTGCAAGACTTCAGTGCTAACCACTGATCCAATGTGCTGCCGTTTACCCTCTAATATCTAACAGGCTGGAGAAACTTGAACCTACTGCCACTCTATCATCAGCTCCTTTGTGAGAAAATGTATTTGGGCAGCCACTCAGTCTACCAAATAAAATTCCAGAGAAGGAAATTGAGGATGGCTTCGCTTCTGGTACTGGGGGCAGTGCTAATACCATGGTGTTGTACCATAGTTTGCTGGAAATATTCCAGGCTGGTAGGAGTCAAGAAAATTCGCACAGAAAAGTACCAGCAGTAATGTTCAGGCCACATTTCAAGTGCAAGCAGCTTTAGAGGACTTCCTGGGAGAAATGACACGCAGGGTAGATACGGTTTCCCTCTATGCCAGTCCTTTCACCGAGCTAAATACAACTCTTAGCAAAAAAAGTTGTGGACTGGCTCCGTACCATCCCTGGCCACATTCACCTGTCCACGTGTTTGTGGTTAGGCGGTCCTTCCCAGTAAGTGCACTGGGGAGGGCACGGGTAATGTTATGGGACCCGTGCTTGTGGAAGGCGGAGGCGATACCGGGAAATATAGTGGCGGCTGGGGACCGAGTATGGACACCCGGCCGTTGCCGGCATGAGGTTATGAAAAGCTTCCGCCTCCACGAGCCTAAAAGGCCACATTTCAAGTGCAAGCAGCTGTCAAAAATTTGGCAGTATAGTATTGCAGCCTGTGGTTGTGTGGCTGCCGGCATTCTTGTGCTTGCATTCCAAGGAATGGGGTAGGGACAACTGAACACTGCAGTGGGACAAGGACATGGACGGTGATTGTTGCAAGTCTGCAACGACAGGTGCATGGCGGGAGGCATCTTCGCATGTGCCAAGGATCACTTATGATGGGCACACATTTAGGCAGTGACCTGGGAGTCAGAGATGTTTCCAGAGGTCTTCCCCTTGCTGTTCCCATGTCTTTTCAGCACTGTATGCATGTGTCTGATGATGTGTCACACACCACATGGCCAGATAAGGTTGTAAAATGTTAAAATGACATTTCCTGGTGAATGCATTTGTCTTGGTTGAAAGCAATGCAAAAGTGCAAAAATGTGTCAAAAATGCTACGTGTGTAGGAGTATTTTTGTTTTTGTTTATTTATTTTGCCTTATATACAAGCCATCACCCTGGAAAGGATGTTCCTTACGCCGTAAAAGTGGCGTAATACTCTGACGACGTTGTTGACAGCAGTGATCTGGGAGTCAGAGATGCTTCCAGGGGTCTTCCCCATGCTGTTCCCATGTCATTTGAGCACAGTTCCCATCGATTTGGGCAATTTTTAGGCCCTTTGCAGACCGCCGTGGGGAGCCACCTGAAAAATGCTCAAGTTTCCCCTAGACTTATATTGGGCTCATTGCTCGGGTTGAGCACCCGAGTATTTCAATTTGCTCGACCCAAGCAACGAGTACTCGAGCATTTTAGTGCTCGCTCATCACTAATGACAACCAAAAACATCCAAATAATCCTGATCAAAAAGTTCACATACCCTGGTGATTTTGGCCTGATAACATGCACAGAATTTGACACAAATGGGTTTGAATGGCTACTAAAGGTAACATCCTCACCTATGACCTGTTTGCTTGTAATCAGTGTGTGTGCATAAAGCTGAGTGAGTTTCTGGGATCCAGCCACTGACGTTTCTGGATTTTGAGATGGGGAAAGCAAAAGAATTATCAACGGATCTACGGGAAAAGGTAGTTGAACTGTATAACACAGGCAAAAAGAGTATAACACAGGAAAGGGATACAAAAAGATATCCCAGGAATTGATAATGCCAGTCTGCAGTGTTCAAACTGTGATTAACAAATGGAAAATCAGATGCTCTGTAAAAACCAAACCACAGTCAGGTAGACCAACAAAAATTTCAGCCACAACTGCCAAGAAAATTGTTCGGGATGCAAAGAAAAACCAACAAATAACATCAGCTGAGAACACACTTAGGGGTGTACTCATTTTTGTTGCCAGCGGTTTAGACATTAATGGCTGTGTGTTGAGTTATTTTGCAGGCACACCAAATTTACAGTTAAACAAGCTGTACACTGACTACTGTACATTGTATCAAAGTGTCGCATCTTCAGTGTTGTCCCATCAAAAATATATATATGTATTCCGGCCCATTTTTGGAGTTTTGTGTGAAATTATGTCCAATTTGCCTTTTTTTTCTCAGTTTTTTTGTGTTGTTCCAATAAACACAAAGGAAATAAACATGCGTGTAATAAAACATGTGTAATTTTCTGAAACAATTTCAAGGGTGCCAGCACTTTCCGCCATGACTGTATATGCAGGTAGAGTCCTTAACCCCTTTACAACCCAAAGTGGTTTGCACGTTAATGAGAAGGCCAATTTTTACAATTCTGACCACTGTCATTTTATGAGGTAATTACTCTGGAACGCTTCAACGGATCCCCCTGGTTCTGAGAATATTTTTTCATGACATATTGTACTTTATGATTGTCGTAAAATTTCTTCGATATCACTTGTGTTTATTTGTGAAAAAAACAGATATGTGGCGAAAATTTTGAAAATTTAGCAATTTTCAAAATTTGAATTTTTATGCCCCTAAATCAGAGAGATACAGTACAGACCAAAAGTTTGGACACACCTTCCCATTTAAAGATTGTTATGTATTTTCATTACTTTGAAAATTGTACATTCACACTGAAAGCATCAAAACTATGAATTATCACATGTGGAATTATATACTTAACAAAAAAGTGTGAAACAACTGAAAATATGTCTTATATTCTAGGTTCTTCAAAGTAGCCACCTTTTGCTTTGATGACTACTTTGCACACTCTTGGCATTCTCTTGATGAGCTTCAAGAGGTAGTCACCGGAAATGGTTTTCACTTCACAGGTGTGCCCTGTCAGGTTTAATAAGTGGGATTTCTTGCCTTATAAATGGGGTGGGGCCCATCAGTTGTGTTGTGCAGAAATCAGGTGGATACACAGAATAGACTGTTAGCTGCTTTTTTCTCGCCATAATACAAATTCTAAGTAAAGAAAAATGAGTGGCCATCATTACTTTAAGAAATGAAGGTCAGTCACTGCTTATAATTGGGAAAACTTTGAAAGTGTCCCCAAGTGCAGTTGCAAAAACCATTAAGCGCTACAAAGAAACTGGCTCAGATGAGGACCGCCCCAGGAAAGGAAGACCAAGAGTCACCTCTGCTTCTGAGGATAAGTTTATCCGAGTCACCAGCCTCAGAAATCGCAGGTTAACAGCAGCTCAGATTAGAGACCAGGTCAATGCCACACAGAGTTCTAGCAGCAGACACATCTCTACAACAACTGTTAAGAGGAGACTTTGTGCAGCAGGCCTTCATGGTAAAATAGCTGCTAGGAAACCACTGCTAAGGACAGGCAACAAGCAGAAGAGACTTGTTTGGGCTAAAGAACACAAGGAATGGACATTAGACCAGTGCAAATCTGTGCTTTGGTCTGATGAGTCCAAATTTGAAATCTTTGGTTCCAACCACCGTGTCTTTGTGCGACGCAGAAAAGGTGAATGAATGGACTCTAGATGTCTGGTTCCCACCGTGAAGCAAGGAGGAGGAGGTGTGATGGTGTGGGGTGCTTTGCTGGTGACACTGTTGGGGATTTATTCAAAATTGAAGGCATACTGAACCAGCATGGCTACCACAGCATCTTGCAGCGGCATGCTATTCCATCCGGTTTGCGTTTAGTAGGACCATCATTTATTTTTCAACAGGACAATAACTCCAAACACACCTCCAGGCTGTGTAAGGGCTATTTGACCAAGAAGGAGAGTGATGGGGTGCTACGCCAGATGACCTGGCCTCCACAGTCACCAGACCTGAACCCAATCGAGATGATTTGGGGTGAGCTGGACCGCAGAGTGAAGGCAAAAGGGCCAACAAGTGCTAAGCATCTCTGGGAACTCCTTCAAGATTGTTGGAAGACCATTTCCGGTGACGACCTTTTGAAGCTCATCAAGAGAATGCCAAGAGTGTTCAAAGCAGTCATCAAAGCAAAAGGTGGCTACTTTGAAGAACCTAGAATATAAGACATATTTTCAGTTGTTTCACACTTTTTTGTTAAGTATATAATTCCACATGTGTTAATTCATAGTTTTGATGCCTTCAGTGTGAATGTACAATTTTCATAGTCATGAAAATACATAAAAATCTTTAAATGAGAAGGTGTGTCCAAACTTTTGGTCTGTACTGTATGTCACACAAAAAAAGTTAATAAATAACATTTCCCATATGTCTACTTTACATCAGCACAATTTTGGAACCCAAATTTATTTTTATTAGGGAGCTATAAGGGTTAAAATTGACCAGCGATTTCTCATTTTTCCAACAAAATTTACAAAACCATTTTATTAGGGACCGCATCACATTTGAAGTCACTTTGAGGGGTCTTTATGACTGAAAATACCCAAAAGTGACACCATTCTTAAAACTGAACCCCTCAGTGAATCAGGTCTTCATGGCAACATCCGGGAAGCCGCGGCACACATTGCTGGACGCCGGCAGGAGAGGTGACTATCCCGATCACCTCCCCTTGCCCCCGCAATGCTGCGAACGACTTCGATCGCAGCATTGCGGGGGTTAATGTGCGGGACCTCTCCCAGCACATAGCACCGGGTGTCAGCTGTGACAATCAGTTGACACCCGGCGGCGATCACGCCCGCACAGCCTGTGTGCGCAATCGCAAAGATGTACTAATACGTATCAGGCTCTTAAGTCCCAGGGCGCAGATACGTATCAGTACGTCTTGGGCTTTAAAGAAGTTAAAATTATGTGAAAATGGGAAAAGTCACAAAACTTTGCAACTTTTCAAGAGCTTTATGCCAGTTTTCTGGCAAAAACACTGGTGAATCGGGTTCATAATCTCTAATCCTTTCAGCTCCCTTTAATTAGACTACTTTCAACAAACTAATTATAAGTATTGGGTCTGTTTTTTTTTAATGCTTTTAAAATAATTGTAAATATTTTCAATCCCCTTTTGTTATAAGGATTTCCCAAAAATTAGCTAATCATAGGTTGTCCTGCATTCGTGACAGTGATTGACTGCGCGGTCACTTGGAAGTTTACATTGGCATCACTACAGGGCCGGTAAAGAAGGACTGTCAGGGACCCCCAGAGTGTGGTAAAATGCGCCAACTAATTCATAATTCATTTAATTCTCACACAATATACTAAGTTAGTGTAAGTCTACAAAAAAGCAACAAAACTTGGTGCTAAAAAAATTGAGCATAACTTTTTGAAAAATGAACCAGGTTATGCCAAATCTTACATATTTTGTGACTTTGTGATCAGTTATCAACACAAATATTTTACTCAAATTACCAGATCGATGGATAAGCATTGGGACTTTTCCCTAAATCTCTCCAAAACATCACCGCTTATAGAAGACCACCCTCATATCCAGATCAGATTTTCTGTGAGAGATGCCCAGATTCACAATATAGTATGCATACTGGCCATCTATGAGAAGTCCACCCCAATGGAAGTCCAGTTATTAAAGGAGATTTTACTGTTTATATAAGGGGCAGACAATGACAGTGAAGGGCCCTTAATCAGCACTTCTGATCTGGGCCCCCCACCCTCCATCAGGCACCACCTACATATACATTTCCATGTATATTTATATTAGGCACACATATAAAATTTGCACATGCTAATACTCTATACACATTTTAACGTATGCATATACATAGTGCACACAAACATAAAATACGGACATACACATAAGATGCACATACACAGTATAGAGTCCCGGTAGTCCTCATAGTTTTAAGCATGGACCCTGGCAAATTGTAGATGGACTTTTATTGTTCATGGGCTTTAAGGGAGAGAGGCTTCCTTTGTGGAGGACACTCATGAATGCCATTCATTTGCAGTGTACACCGTGTCGTGTCATGGAAAACACTCGCCCTAGTTTGGCTTTCTACTTCTTCAGCTAATAGCAATGAATTTGCCTGTCGATTTTCTTCTCATCAGAAGATGCTTTTGTTTAGATGTTAACTTCCATCTGACTGATAAGAAAAGCTTTGCTGATCTTCTTGTAGACTTCACATTTTTTGTAAAGAAATTATTTTCTTTCTCAGAAATGTCTTGTGACATTTCTCTTCTATGTGGTGCCACTTACCCTTCTCATCAGAGGACGCTTTTGTTTAGGTGTTAACTTCCATAGTCGGCCTGGACGTCTCTGTAAGATGGTTGCGGTTCCATCTTTGTTATAGTTTTGCATCACTTTTGCTACAGTATTCTGACTGATAAGTAAAGTTTTGCTGATCTTCTTGTAGACTTCACATTTATTGCAAATAAATTATTTTCTTTCTCAGGTTTTGTGACATTTCCCTTCTATGTGGTGCCATTGCTGATAGCATGAAATGGGAAGGAGTTTTCTTTATTAAGTAACTTCCTTTTACAGACACCTGTCTGCTGGACATCTGTTTAATGAATAATTACACTTACCTGTGGTTCAGTTCTTGTTAATTAGAATTTTGTTGTCTAAACTTAGCTTTTCTCTTAAGACTGTTACTGGGATGTTCTCATTTTTGAAACATGATCTTGAATGAGTTTGTTAAGAAAATTACTTTTTTGGGGTCTTCAAAATACCAAATCTTGTTTGCATTCAATGGCTCAAATTTGCGAGAGTATTTTGTAGTATGGTATCCCATATAAAATGAAGATTCTGAAAGGAAACTACAGGTTTGCTGACAAATCTATCTGGGTTTACTGATTTATGCTAAACACTGTATATATATATATATATATATATATATATATATATAAACCTTATAAGTTTGGTATCACAGTAATCGTACTACTGACTCTGAATCATTTTGTCAGTTTGTTTTTCCAACACAATACACACTGTAAAATGAAGGAACCCAAACCTGGCATTTTTTCTCATTTTTCAACACATTATATGATAAAATGAATGGTGTTGTTCAAAACTACAACACTAAGCGTCAGCACACTGTGATTTGCTGATCTGTAAGATGCGTTCTTTGTGCTGTGAAAATACACAGCTGTGATATCTCACCAAATATTCATAGTGGGAACTTAAAATTATGTTTTTCTGCCATGATTAAGGATGGTTTGGATGTATGAAACATGTTGACCTTTTATTTCTATCTTTGTGGAATTAAGGCTGCATGAACCAGTCACCAACCATTATCTGTATATGTACAAATATTAAGTGCTACTGAGTGCTGTAGGAAAAACTTAGAATAGTGAGGTGATTTGATAGTCCTGCCACAAATAATCTGTTTCTACTGCACACTTAAAATCTCTGATAGTGGGAATGAACATGATTGCCTGCAGTAGTGCACTCCTGAGAGCTGGTGCAGCAGAGAAAATATCTTGGACATGAGAGTGGAAGGTCCTGATTATGGAAGATGTTAATCTTAGCTCATTGGAGTGTAGATATGGTAGAGATGCAGGACTGTGCAGCAGTGTGGAGAGGTTTGTGGATGAGTGTAATGACTGGTACAGGGTGGAGGCACCAGTGTAACTGCTGGACAGAAATATGAGACTGACTGCTGCATTAAGGATAATGAGAAATACATTTAGTGAGAAGAAGAGCAATTAGTGAGTTACAAGTATTTGTGAATTCAAGACAAAAAGGAATCAGAGCAACAGTAACAGATTTTACGTTTTTTTAATTAATAATGGGATGAATAAAATCGTGAACATTATCAATAGACTAAATCAAAGTCAGTAAGATAGCCGAGGTCAGATACCAGGTGATCAGTAAATGACAAGTCAGACGAGCAGTATGAATACCGCGGAGCCCGATGACAGAGGCGTTACTGAAACTTGTCCAGGTTGACCAGTCAGAAGGCCACAGGTAGATGGTGAAGGTCCTTCTATACAGCTCCAGCAGTGATGGTGGATCTGCTGGACTTCAGGGCGCTGGATGCTTAGGTGTCCCGTCTTTTAGATGGTTTTAGGGCAACAGTGACAGCATGCAAATGCGCGAGCAGCCCTGGATAATCCACGCCGGCAGGATGATAAGATCCGGCGGAAGATGGAACCTATGAGAAGAGAAATAAATATAATGTAAGTGATGGGACTCCATATTACATGATAATGCTGTGCAGTCACTGTGGCCGGACGGCAGAGGAATATTATCATACAGAGGTCAGGGGTCATTGTCAGCAATCATACATGTGACAATCCCATCACTGACAGATGACATCTACTCCACATGAATTATTCTCACTGACATCACACAACATGGAGTTGATTCTCACACTTACCTCGTCTCTTTTTCCCATTTTTTCCATTTTCTGAGTTTTGTTGCTCCATACTCAGATTTATTGCCGATTTTCTTTCTTCATGAGATGGAAATTCTGATGAAAAATTTAAAAAAAAAATCAGTAACAATATATTCTTATAGGATCTGCTTTGTCATAATATGGATAACATAAGAGACCTATAGTATTGTATAAAAACCATGTGGGAATATTTGAGCCTTGAAGTCAACATTCACATTGCTGGTGCTGTAGACATGTACATACCTGGCAAAGGGGACGAGGGTGGCAAGATGGTAACAGCATCGTCTGTATTACATACAGGAACAGATACTTTCTGCCTGTTTGAAGAAGAAAAACATGTAAATCTCAAGTAAACTCCATATAAAAGGGGTTGTCTCACTAGAAGAACACCGACTATAAGGACTAGTAGGACATATGACTGTCATAGTGGGGAAGGTCTTCTGCTCAAGACTACCTTTTATAGAGAGCTGAGAGGAAAACCACTAACAAGAATGGCCGGCATTTCATACTACATCTCTCCTACAGTGAGGGCAGCACTAAAAGTGCATGACCGGCCACAATTATGGGCTGTTATCTCCAACAATTCCGAAAGCTGAAAGCACAATGACCCATAACCATGGGGCGGTGGATGCTGCATTTAATATTATGGTATTTATGTCCTATATTTGATGTTGTGCACATATATCAGCCTGGAGCTCCCAGTAATGACCCCATAATCTACTCACATTTCTGAGATGTTTGTGTTGGATTCTGGTGTACACTCTGGAGGGGCCTTGGGATCCTCGTTGTTCACCATCCCGTTAGTGGTGGTAGAGTGCTAAATGTGGATAACAATAAGTTATTAAATATATATACTTTTTCATTTTGCAGATCCTTTTTTGTACATATTTTGGATTTATCGATCACATACTTACTTTAGAAAGCCTCTCAGAAGATGATGATGCAAATATTCGGAAGATAAAGTTCTCATCGTCCTCACTTGTGCCCTCCTTATCCTCTGAGATCAGATGGTTGTTTTCATCAGAGTGATCTACAAGACATAGGTAAGGAAGGATTGTTAGAGGGTGTCAGTACAACACAGTCGCTATATCTCACTAGGTTACTAGATGATACAACGTAATATACAGAATACATGAAAAAAAACTCCTGTACAAAATTAGGGAAATAGGGATACAGTACGAACCCATGGTCAACATAGCTGAGATCCATGAAACATGGATAACATAGTAGACCAGAAAAACCATGTGGAAATATTTGAGCCTTGAAGTCAACATTCACATTGTTGGTGCTGTAGACATGTACATACCTGGCAATGGGGACGAGGGTGGCAAGATGGTAACAGCATCGTCTGTATTACATACAGGAACAGATTCTTTCTGCCTGTTTGAAGAAGAAAAACATGTAAATCGTAAGTAAACACAGTATAAAATGGGTTGTCTCACTATAAGAACACTGACTATAAGGCCTAATAGGACATATGACTGTCATAGTGGGGAAGGTTTTCTGCTCAAAACTACCTTCCATGGATCAGAACACAACTACCAAGAATGTCTGGCAAGTAATACTACAGCTCTCCTACAGAGTAGGCAGTGCTAAAAATGCATGACATGCCACAATTATGGGCTGTTATCTTCTGCATTTTCTGAAGCCAAAAGTACAATGACCGTTAACCATGAAGCGGTGAATGCTGCATTTGATATTCTGTTATTTATGTCCTATATTTGGTGTTGTGTACATAGATCAGCCTGGAACTCCCAGTAATGACCCTTTCTAATCTACTCACATTTCTGAGATGTTTGTGTTGGTTTCTTGTGTATACTCTGGAGGGGCATTAGGATCCTCATTGTTCACCATCCTGGTAGCGATGGTACAGAGCTAAATACGGATAAAAATAAGATATAAAAAAAATTTTTTATGTACTTTTAGAGTTTTTTTTATTTTTTTTTACATATTTTGGATTTATTAATCACATACTTACTTTACAAAGCTTTTCAGAAGATGACGTAAAATTTTGGAAGTCAAGGCTCTCATTGTTCTCACTTGTGCCTTCCTCATCCTTTGAGACCAGATGTTTGTTTATATCAGAATGATCTACAAGAAATAGGTAATGAAGTATTATTAGAGGTTGTCAGTATAACACAGTCACTATTTATCACTAATATTAATGGGAACAGAGGATCACATATTAGGGAAGATGAGACAAACAGTCGCTTAGTCTAGATGACGTCTCCTTCTACTTACTGATAAATAAGCTGGTGTCTGCGTCTGAAACAAGCTGAGGAACATACTCCAGCTCCTGGCTCAGAATGTTGTCAAAGTCCAAGTCACTCAGGAATGGATGAACCTTGATCTCAAATGCTCCTCCTAGAAAAAGAAAAACAAAAGTGATGTGGACATGGTCAGGGCTGGCTCCATATCTGAACAGTTTATCGTAATCTGAACTAATGACAAAACTGAGCCGACATGAAGGAAATAAACTGAAAGTCTTAGTGTGGAGAGCTAGAAATACAGTAGATGAGCTGATAGAGAAATGCTGATCTTCATGGACATGAGCGATATGTCCTTGGTCTAATAAGGGAATATTAATACTAGTATATCTGTTACCTGTCCCAAGTCTACGCACAGGATTTCTTCTGAGCAGCTCAGTGATGAGATTCTGAGCATTCAGGGGTGGAGCGCGATCACAATTCCAAATTAGTTCTCCTGTTACATAGAAAATTACAGAAAATAAAACGTCTTTACTGGACTGTAACATAAAGCAAAGGAAATAACTAAACAAATGTAACCAATCAACGCAATGATCGGATTATTCTACTCACCAATGACAACCCTTTTATAAAGCTCAGTGAGGGAATCAGCATCAAATGGTACACATCCCAGCAGGAATTTATACAGGATGATCCCCAATGACCACCAGTCAACAGGTCTTCCATAGCCTTCTTTCAGGATGATCTCTGGGGCTATGTAACATGGGGTGCCACAGAACTGGAAACCAACAGAACATAGAGATGAGAATCGATGAAACAATTATTATGACAAGATATCATCGTTAAAACACAATGCAGAAGATAAAATATTAGTGGAAAAGTTCTCTAGAAAGGAAGAACGTAGAGAAGAGACAATAGTGTGATGAGATTTGCAAATAACAAGCTAAGTTCTTGTAGGTGATGCTGACCTCACGGTCCTGGAACTCTCTGGAGATGTCCACTGCTAATTCCTTGTAGGTGTTGGTTTTCGGTATCATTAGATACCGAAAAGTTTTGATACAAGTTTTGAAATCCCAAAATCGGTAACTTTAATATGTCCAGTAGATGTAATCAGGAGGCTGCAAAAGAGAAGATGATTTTAGCCTCACAGACTGAATGATAATAAATGACAACTTTCCCCACTTTATTATACTACGGGGGCACTTACTTTTCCGGCTTCAGGTCTCTGTGCACCACACCGTAACTATGCAGGTATTCCACGGCAAGTACCGCCTCTGCAAAGTACAAGCGGGCCATGGGGACAGAGAAAGGACCCCTGGTGCTTAGAAGGGTCCCACAGTCTCCACCTATAGAAGAAAGGAAATATGACCGGTGAGGGGTTTATACAGAAGATAACCATGATATACCACGAGCAGATAACCATGATGTATAATGAGCAGTGAGCGGAAACATACTGGGGAGATCACACAGATAGTGGCGTACATAGAAATCACAAGACCCCATATCAAAAGTTGTAATTGCCCCACACCCTAAAAAATAAAAAATAAATATATTTATATCCCTGTTGAAGCAGCTTGGTGTTCTCACCAGCAGTACAACTTTTATGGCCATTTTAGAGTATGATGCTTCCAAAAATGCCCACACCCACACTCAATGAGTATGGTATCTCCACAGCGAATCCTCCTAAGGAGGCCACCACTTAGAAGGAGGCCAGCCACAACCCACAGCAACCCTCCCACTCAGGATAATGGTTCCCACAGTCCCTCACACAATATAATGGTCCGCATAACTCCCCACTCAGTATGATGTCCCCACACAGAATGGGGGCCTCCATACAGAGTGAGGACCCCCACAGCACCCCACTTAATATGATGACCTCCACTCAGCATTCACAGTCCCCCCATATCTAGTCATACGGCCCCCTTTCAGTATTTTGGCCCCTACTAGCCACCTACTCAGTATTTTTGCCCTCACCAGCCCCACCTCCTTGAAGAAGCAAATACCGCTGAAATTGTGATGACAGGTGGAGGGATGCTGCCCACTGCCGAGCGTCGACAGACCCCCTCCGACTGATGAGCCCCATAGCGCCCCTGCACCAAGATCAATGAATTTACGAGCATCTTGGTAATAGATAACCTATAGTAAATGCTCTGTGGGGATGTAACCAACAATGTCCTAATGATATGAGCAGTGATAAGATGAAAGCAGACATGGGCTGAATATAATACAATAGATGTGTCTTACCTCCTACATACTCCATGACCATACACAGGTGAGATCTAGTTGGAAAGGAGCAGAGCATGGAGACCACAAAGGGACAATCAGCAAATGTTAAGATGTCCCTCTCCAGAAAGGCCCATTCCAATCTCTGTGCAGTATTTAGGTTCCGCTTAGCCATTTTCTTCATAGCAAAGGTCTGGTGTGAGTCTTTATGATGCACTAAGTAGACGGCCCTGGAGAGAAGGAGAATCCATCGGTTATAATAAATCCTTATTAATAATCCATCTATAGAAATCATTATATGTTTAATACTGGTATCCAAGGGGTAACATTTCTCCTTGCGGAGAGTGACATGTTAAGCTTGTCAAGGTGAGGAGACTTTTAAGCCTCAATGATCCTCTGGGAAATATGCAAATTGTCTCTTCAGAGAGGAAGAGAACTAGAACTCTAGTGCCCCTTATAGGAAGTAGTAATCTTAAAAGTCAATATCGACCCTTTAACGAGCCTTATCACATGACATGGAATAATAGCCATAACCAAAATCTCAATTTTCGGACACTATGTTTTGGGGTACAAGCACTCATCAGTGCAAAGTGTGAGATATGGTTTGGCTGGGTGAGAGGCATCTGACCGAGATCCAAGCGGTAACGTTTCTCCTTGCGGAAAAAGCCATGTTAAGCATGTCAAGGTGAGGAGACTTTTAAGCTGCAATGCTCTTCTGGGAAATATGCAAATTGTCTCTTTTCAGAGAGGAAGAGAACTAGCACCCTAGTGCCACCTATAGGAAGTAGCAATCCTATTTCCCAGAGGAGCATTGCGGCTTAAAAGTCTCCTCATGTTCGCAAGGAGAAACGTCAACCCCTTGGATACCGGTCAGACACCTCTCACCCAGTCAAACCATATCTCACACTTTGCACTGAAGAGGGGCAGTACCCCAGAACACAGTTCCTGCAAATTGAGATTTTGGTTTTGGCTATTATCCTAAGTCATGTGACAAGGCTTGTTAAAGGGTCGATATTGACTTTTAGGATTGCTACTTCCTATAGGTGGAGTTCTAGTTTGCTTCCTCTCTGAAGAGACAATTTGCATATGTTTAATACTAGAAGTCTGGCCGCCACTATAAATCCACATCTAGAAATACATAAAATAGCACTACATAGATCACCTATGGGAGGTCTCCACAATGCCACTTCTGCCGGAGCCATCACCCAGGTCACATTATAGATACGAGAATCTATCGAAATTCTCTTTGGGCAGATTCGCTATAAATGACCAAATACAATTTAGTGCAAATAAAATTGGTCCAAAATGAATGTGCTCCAGGGCTCTCTTCTGCTGCTGAGGCCAGTGATTGGGCCCACATGGTCATGGTGGAGGGTGTAGATGTCATTGACATCAATATGGTGTCACCCTTCATGTGACCATGTGTAGCCAACTTCTCTGATCAGCTTCATAATGGAGCCCCCCCCATCAAAACAAAGATCAGAGTGGAGAGCAGAAAAGCTCAGGTGGAGGAGGCAGCATAAGAACAGATGAGGGTCTAGCACAGGCGAATGTAATAATATTATATTATTATATATTATATTGTATGTAATTATATTATTTAAATCGCTTTCCTTACAGTTTGATTTGCTACAGATCATATAATTTCCCTATGATAACACTGAATGGCAGAGTGCAGGGGCAGAAACATTGTCATAGGGAACCCTGAGAAATGTGGATTATGGCAACAGAAATCTCACCCAAAATTTCCACTGCTGATGAGTTTGGAAGTTTCATAGTCGCTCATATGCGGCTTTCTCGCCGGAACCAATGAATCCATCACGCTCTATAAAAGAATAAGAAATAATACTGATTTATTGAAGATGCAGGAAAAAAGTTACAGATGCAAAAACTTCTCCCCCCATATTATGTCCCAGATGATTTACACTGATATGATGTTGGGAGGATACAAACCGGACGCTGGGCAGACCTGGCGCTAGCACCCAGCACACCCAGGCAAGTGCCGGGGCCCTGAGTAGGCGAGGGGCCCACTTGCTGTCGGGCACCCTGGCGCGCTATGGGACTGGTGAGCAGAGGAGAGTGGTGCCAGCGCCAGCTAGTGGGCCTTGCTCCCCCCCCCCCCCAATGCTTGCCCAGGACCACGGCCGGCACAATACTTACCTCTCCACAGCTGGTGAGCAGTGAGGTGAGCATTTGATTTTTTTTTTTTATGTATGGAGGTATGGGGCATTATATGGGGGGAGAAGTGACATCCTGCATGGGGCATTATATGGGGGGGAGGTAGGGACATCCTGCGTGGGGTATTATATGGGGGGGGGGAAGTGACATCCTGCATGGGGCATTATATGGGGGGGAGTGACATCCTGCATGGGGCATTATATGGGGTGAGAGGTGACATCCTACATGAGGCATTATATGGGGGGGACATCCTGCATGGGGCATTATATGGGAGGAGTGACATCCTGCATGGGGTATTATATGGGGTGAGAGGTGACATCCTGCATGGGGAAATATATGGGGTGAGAGGTGACATCCTACATGGGGCAGTATGTGTTGGGGGGACATCCTGCATGGGGCATTATATGGGGGGTGACATCCTGCATGGGGCATTATATGGGGGATGACATCCTGCATGGGCCATTATGTGGGGTGGGACATCCTGCATGGAGCATTATGTGGGGGGGACATCCTGCATGGGGAATTATATGGGGGGTGACATCCTGCATGGGGCATTATGTGGGGGGGATATCCTGCATGGTGCATTATGTGTGGGGGACATCCTGCATGGGGCATTATGTGGGGTGGGACATCCTGCATGGGGCATTATGTGGAGGGGACATCCTGCATGGAGAATTATATGGGGGGTGACATCCTGCATGGGCCATTATGTGGGGGGGCACAGCCTGCATGGGGCATTATGTGGGGGGCACAGCCTGCATGGGGCATTATGTGGGAGGGACATTCTGCATGGGGAATTATATGGGGGGTGACATCCTGCATGGGCCATTATGTGGGAGAGGGACATCCTGCATGGGGCATTATGTGGGGGGGGGCACAGCCTGCATGTGGCATTATGTGGGGGGTCAAAGCCTGCATGGGGCATTATGTGGGGGTCACAGCCTGCATGGAGCATTATGTGGGGGTCAAAGCCTGCATGGGGCATTATGTGGGGGGCACAGCCTGCATGGGGCATTATGTGTGGGGTCACAGCCTGCATGGGGCATTATATGGGGGCACAGCCTGCGTGGAGCATTTTATGGGGTCCATTATTCTATATGGAGCAATATATGGAGCTCTTAATACGGTATAGAGGACTATGTGGTGCCATTATACTGTGTGGAGGACATTACTGTCCGGTCTGCACTGTGAGCTGTGAGGATTCGCCGCTTTCTGAGTTATTGTGGAATTTACAATAGATATCGCTCATGTAATGTAAGAAGTGAAATCTTCGGGCTTGTACTATATATATATATATATATATATATATATATATATATATATATATATATATACAGTACAGATCAAAAGTTTGGACACACCTTCTCATTTAAAGATTTTTCTGTATTTTCATGACTATGAAAAGTGTACATTCACACTGAAGGCATCAAAACTATGAATTAACACATGTGGAATTATATACTTAACAAAAAAGTGTGAAACAACTGAAAATATGTCTTATAATCTAGGTTCTTCAAAGTAGCCACCTTTTGCTTTGATGACTGCTTTGCACACTCTTGGCATTCGTCTTTGTGCGACGCAGAAAAGGTGAACGGATGGACTCTACATGCCTGGTTCCCATCGTGAAGCATGGAGGAGGAGGTGTGATGGTGTGGGGGTGCTTTGCTGGTGACACTGTTGGGGATTTATTCAAAATTGAAGGCATACTGAACCAGCATGGCTACCACAGCATCTTGCAGCGGCATGCTATTCCATCCGGTTTGCGTTTAGTTGGACCATCATTTATTTTTCAACAGGACAATGACCCCAAACACACCTCCAGGCTGTGTTAGGGCTATTTGACCAAGAAGGCGAGTGATGGGGGCTACGCCAGATGACCTGACCTCCACAGTCACCAGACCTGAACCCAATCGAGATGGTTTGGGGTGAGCTGGACCGCAGAGTGAAGGCAAAAGGGCCAACAAGTGCTAAGCATCTCCGGGAACTCCTTCAGGATTGTTGGAAGACCATTTCCGGTGACTACCTCTTGAAGCTCATCAAGAGAATGCCAAGAGTGTGCAAAGCAGTCATCAAAGCAAAAGGTGGCTACTTTGAAGAACCTAGAATATAAGACATATTTTCAGTTGTTTCACACTTTTTTGTTAAGTATATAATTCCACATGTGATAATTCATAGTTTTGATGCCTTCAGTGTGAATGTACAATTTTCATAGTCATGAAAATACAGAAAAATCTTTAAATGAGAAGTTGTGTCCAAACTTTTGGTCTGTACTGTATATATATATTTATCTGCGGTATCTGTGCATCATGAATCGCCCACGAAATCCTGGAGCCGCCCTGCAACGGTCATCATACATTACTATAACATTCTGGATAATGTGGGAGATCACACAGAGGTGGACTTACAGGTAATCTGTCACCAGGTGTTTGCTATGTATTCTGAAAGCACCATGATGTAGGGGCAGAGACCCTGATTCCAGTGATGTGTTACTTACTAGGCTGTGTGTGGCTGTTTCAATAAAATCAGTAGATTATCACTAGAAGACTATCTGTCTAGCCAGGTAGTCCTATTGCTCTGTACCCCTGCCTCCACCACTGATTAGCAGCTTTCTGCCTATGCAAAGGGTACACAGAAAGCTGCCAATCAATGGTGTCGGCGGTGTTATACAAGACTCAGCATTCAGAGCTCTGCAGCAGAAAAAAATAGTGATTTTATCACAACTGCTCCACCGAGTAAAGTAATCAACACATGGAATCAGGGTCTCTGTCCCTGCATCATGCTTCTCTCAGACCAAATAGCATAAACCTGGTGACAGATTCCCTGTAATTCAAATTTAATTAACACCATAGGGTCATCTACACTTAGAATAGAGACGTCCCATGGTTGTATGGGGGATAATACTGGACGAGTCATTCACACCCCATGATCTGATGACACACACGCATCCCCCTCTATGATACTTACGGATTCTTGGATCTCCGGGATCTCACTAATTCCATTGTTAGGATTCAACAGCTCAGTTGTTTCTAAAATAATGATGAAGAAATGAAATGTATTAGAGGATATTATTCCTACATAGATAATACAGCAATATAACGGAGAAATGACAAGATGTCTGTAAATGGGATTAATACTCGTTATATGGGGATTCTAAATATGAGAATATACGGGGAATCCATAGATAAATGTATGTAAATGATGGAGGAACCCCTTCATAAATAACAAAAGACTGACCATCACTTCCGAAAAGAAAATGGGTGTGAACAGGTGCATACTAAGAGTAGCCATCCAAATACATAACTAACAAAGTTGCACTCTGTAACGCTATAGCATGTAAACATGAAATAAATGAAATTTGAATTGCATTACTGCTGTAGAAAATAGGATAAAAGGAAGATACTTAGCGCATAATTTGGCCAATTCATGCATGGCCAGAAGCCACGGCAAGGCGACCTTCTTTTTCTGGGTGCATGCCAAGTAGCCACGGCAAGGTGACCTTTTTTTTTGCTGGGTGCATGCCCAGCAGTCAGGGCAAGACGACCTTCTTTTGCTGGGTGCATGCCCAGCAGTCACGACAAGGCGACCTTCTTTTGCTGGGTGCATGCCCAGCAGTCACGACAAGGCGACCTTCTTTTGCTGGGTGCATGCCTAGCAGTCACGGCAAGACGACCTTTTTTGCTGGGAACCTATCTCCACCCATCAGCCCGGGGTGGTTTTAATTACAACAGGATCCTACCTACCCACATAAATGTAGGCTTCAGCCTAGGAGAGGATTCACATTAGGAGAGGATTCCAACAAAAAGATAGCCTTGTCATTGGCTGCTGGGCATTCATGAATTGGCCAAATTATGTGCTCAGTATCTTAGTTTTTTCCCATTTTCTAGAGCAGTAATGCAATTTAAATTTAATTTATTTCATGTTACTTGCTATAGCAGTGCAGAATGGACCCTCCATCACATGAATGAGGAAGCCCCCACCCACGCTGCACATATGAGTGATGGTAAGAGAGCTGAAACATAGGAGAGATTTGCAAATTAGCCTGGAAGTGCACTGGGGGCGTGTCACTGCACTTGGATTTCTTCTTTCACGCCCCCAGCGCACTTCCATTCTGATTTGTATATGGTGTCTACTTTACATTTCTCCTGACTGGCACATTGGATTTCTACAAACAATTATTATTAGGGGACAATGGCCTATACCGTCACACCACTACTTCTATATGTAACAATGTGCTGCCAGGTTCCCATTACACAGAGTAGAGAGTAAATCTAACATTATCCTCCGTCCTCTGTAATATCTGGACATTCCTTGTAGAAGGTCGGGTGATCGCTCACCTGTAATCAGATCGCTGTTCAGCTCCGGCTGACTCCTATTAGGGTCAGGGATTTTCGGGGTTACATTTTGCCCATATTTGGCGTCGCCTCCTGTTGTTTCCTGATAGATATAATATATATAATTAATATGTGGAAGATTTCACTAAATCACCAAATACATAAATCATGAAGGACTAAACCAACATTTACAGATGCACCAATTGTAACGATACAAATCCCGCGCCATCTTCAGACCTTTTCTCAGAAAGTCTCCTCAGATACGGTGGATTAAGATACGTCTATTAATATTGATCCTTACCGGGCGTTCCAATGAGCGTTCTAGTATAGACAGGACTTTTTCGGCCAGTTCTTTAAAGACAGCCAAATCTTCAGTCTGAGATCTTTCTTCAGCCTATAAAGAAGGAAAAATGGAAAGGAGAATTTTGAGATAAGAGCGGTCAGAATGGAGGCGGAAATTGTATGTGACATCGGTTCTCTGTCTGCAGATACAATGACTACATACTGTATTTGGGGACTCGTTGTGTTTTACCATATTTTTTGGACTATAAGATGCCTTTTTTTCCAAAATTTTTGACCTCCCTTCTAACACTCTCGCACCCCTCCAATCTATCCTAAACTCTGCTGTCTGACTAATCCACCTGTCCCCCCGCTATTCCCTGGCTTTTCCCCTCGCTCTGCCAATCCCTTCACTGGCTCCACATTACCCAGAGACTCCAGTTCAAGACCCTAACCTTGGCATGCAAAGCCACCCACAACCTGTCTCCTCCATATATCTGTGACCTGCACGCAACCTCCGATCCTCACAAGATCTTCTTCTCTACTCCCCTCTTATCTCCTCTTCCCACAATCGCATACAAGATTTCTCCCGTGCATCCCCCCTACTCTGGAACTCTCCACCCCAGCATATCAGACAGATTATTAATAATAATAATTGTCTGACTGTAGCTTACCAGGGGGGTGGCTGTGGTGGAGTGAGGTCACAGGAGGTAGGGTCACTGCTGTAGGAAGCCGGCAGTAGAAGTGGGGCGCTGCTGCGGGCCCCGAGCTGGGAGGAGCGGGGTATAAAGGAGGTGCGAGGCTGCGGGCCCTGGGCTTCAAGGAAATGTTAGCGGTGATTTAGGAGGGGAGTCTCCGCTCTGCCCATTGATTTTCTGGCGGTGGGCTTCAGGCAAATGGCCGCTGGAGGCAGTGCATGTGAAGATTTAGATCTCGGCTCAATGACGAGCTGAGATCTCAATTTGCGTATTGGCCATCTCCAGCAGCCTACTTCTTGAAGCCCACTGCAGAGAAATCAATAAGCAGAGCAGGGTCTCCCCTCCTGAATTACCGCTAACATTTCCTTGAAGCCCAGGGCCCGCAGCCTCGCACCTTCTGGACACCCCGCTCCTCCCAGCTTGGGGCCCGCAGCAGCGCCCCACTCCTACTGCCGACTTCCTGCAGCAGCGACTCTGCCTCCTGTGACCTCGCTCCACTGCCACCACCCCCCTCAGTAAGCAACCGAAAATTTGGACTATAAGACAGGACTATAAGACAGACCCCCAATTTATTATAATAAATGTTTTTCCTATTTACCTCCCAAAAATTTTTGGTGCGTCTTATGGTCTGCAAAATACAATATATTAGAAGAAAAAGCTTCTATCCCTCCATTATTATCTATTAATATTAAGATGTTCTGTGCAGAGTGTCCGCCACTTACCTGGTGTAGTAATGTCCTGATGTTCTGAAGTAAATCCGTCAGATAGTCTGATGTTAGACGACGTTGTCGGTGTTTGGTCAGGCAATCCTTTACTAGCTCCATCACCAGCCGGTGAGTGAAGCTGAGGACTCCATCGGGTGGTAGAAGCACACTGTTAGGACGATTGATCATAAGGATCAACAATAGTGCTTTTACCTGAGGAATGTCCAAAACAATTCCAGCCATAGTGAAAAACTGCAAGTGCTATCAGTCACTATAGAGCCAAGAAAGGCACGGGTGAGCCTATGTGCATTGTATATATAGCGACTGTGAGCAGTGATGTCACCATCACCTGTGATGTCATCACGGAATCTTGTGATAGAATCTTCACGGAGCAGCTCTGTGCAAATAGAATGCGGCCTGGTATTATATAAAGTGAAAACACCATACAATTAACTACCCATGTTATCATGGCCGTTCTATTTTATATCCAATTAGAACACAACCAGGATAAAGGTGTGTTCACAAGTTGGATTTTGGCAGCATTTTTTTTCTACCTCAAAAATCAAAGGAGGCAGGAAAAACGCTGCTTAAAATTCAGGTGTTTTTACTTGTGTTTTTTTCCCATTCATTTGAATGGGTGAAAAATGCTGCAAAACCTCTGAAAGACTTGACAAGCTGCAGATTTAAAAAAAATACAAAAAAAACAGCATGTGAATGAGATTTCAGAAATGTCATTCACTAAGATGGTACTGTAAAACACAGCATTTTGCTGCAGAAGAAAAAACAGTGAATACACCCTAAAGATATCCTCAGTCATATTATGGGAAATATTGTATATTTCGCATTTATTATCTCACGTGTTTTTCTTCACCATAGAACTTTTAAGGCTGTGTGCCCACCATGCGTTTCTTAGGCGTTTCTGCAGCGTAACTTCAGCCGCGGAAACACTTAAAAAACGCTTGGTGATAGGTCTGCAATGGTCCCCAATGATAATCCGCATGTGCTGTGCACATGCCGCGGAGATTTCCGCTGCGGATTATCATTGCGGAAAAATCCGCAGCACGTCCTTTAATTCTGCAGAGTCGCTGCGATTTAGCCGCCATTGACTTGCATTGGAACGCATAACATCCGCATGACTACAAATACACATGTGGATATTATGCAACTCAATGCGTGGATGGTACCCGGGTCTGGAGATGAAGAGACTCTCCTCCAGACCCGGGTACCATAGTACCTGTAGTTAAAATAGAATTAAAATAAAAAATAAACATATACTTACCTTCTGATGGCCCCTGTCTGCTCCCGGCGGTGCTGCTGGCTCTTCGGCTGCTCGCGGTGGTAAAATGACCTTCCATGACGCCATTTAGTCATGTGACAGGTCACGCGACCGCTGACATCGGCTGTCGCGTGACCTGTCACATGACTAAATGACGTCATGGAAGGTCCTTTTACAGCACCGTGATCCGCCGAAGACACCGGACGCACCGGAGAAGGAGATCGAGGACCATCGGAAGATGAGTATAATGGGTTTTTTTTATTTTTCACCATTATTATTCTTTTTTTTTATTATTGATGCTGCATTTGCAGCATTGTAACTTGGTCACACTATATAAATCCATGCCGGTTGCATGGAATTATATAGTGTGACCAAGTTGTCAAGCACTTTTCCAAGTGATGATAAAATCACTTGGCAAAGCGCTTGACAACCCAGGGAGATGCAGAAACGCTTAGGAAAAATCCGCAGCATTTCTGCATCGTGGTCATATATCCTAACTCATTGGCGAACTGTTATACAAGGCTATATTCACACTAGACGTTTTTTTAGCTGGCTTTTTTATGCAAATTTTCAGCTGCGTTTTACAGTACCAACAAAGTCTATGAGATTTCCGAAATCTCATGCACAATGCTTGCTTATTTGTCCTCAGTATTTTGTGCTTTCCATGGCTTTTTGCAATAGAGTATGTCACTTGTTTCAGCGTTTTTCACCCAATAAAAAAAGGGTGGTGGAAAAAAATGCTGAAAAAAAGCCTAGTGTGAACATTTTGCTGCGTTTTTAGTGAAAAAAGCAAGTATGTGACACACATTTACTTTTGTGATTTTCCCAAGTTTAAACCATCTTGTCTTGGTCACCTGAGATAGCAGCTTGGATTATTACAGTTTAATTAAATTAGTGATGACTACAAAGTAAACATTGGTTGAGCTAGGTGTGAGATTGAACAACACGTGTGGCCCAGGGGGTGTGAAAATGAACAATGCCTGAGCAACTCAATGGCAAACCATAATGTGAAAGTAAATAGTGTCCTAAAAATTGAATGCACTGCCAGGGTCTTAGATAAACCATTCCAGACCAATTCACCCCCCTCCCCCTGTTACATTTGTAATGTGTACTTTTTCATGAACATATGTCTTGCAATGGTGACCTGTTTTCATGTGTCTATGGTGGAAGCAAAGCTGAACTTTGGGATCCTGAAAAACGCACCAAAAAGGCACCAAGAACCACTGCAAAAAAACACACCAAAACCTGCGTTTTTGACGCTACTTCTTTCCTGCCAAGAGATTATGTTTTGCTGCAGAAAAAAAACACCTAGTGTGAATATAGCCTAAGACTTACTCTGCCAGCATTAATAGTCAATATTCTGTATACAAATAGGACTCCAATCCAGGTATTCAGTTTATCATAAACATGCCTGAGTTAATTTGCCAAATACACATAGTATGCTTTCTCATAGGTGAAATATAAATCCTGTTAAAGGTCCAAGTTGCAGCAGTTAAGTAGAACAAAACAGACCTCTTCATTCTTTGTAGGTGGAAAAACTTTCGAAATTGTCAGTGTATCAAGTACTTATACTCCTGACTGTATATAGTATAATTGCCGCACTGCTACATACAGGTGCTTCTCAGAAAATTAGAATATCATCAAAAAGTGAATTTATTTCAGTTCTTCAATCCAAAAAGTGAAACTCATATATTATACAGAGTCATTACAAACAGAGTGATCTGTTTTAAGTGTTTATTTCTGCTAATGTTGATGATTATGGCTTACAGCCAATGAAAACACAAAAGTCATTATCTCAGTAAATTAGAGTTTCAGTAGGCTCCACAATCATGGGCATGACTGCTGACTTGACAGATGTCCAGAAGGCAGTCATTGACACACTCCTCAAGGAGGGTAAGCCACAAAAGGTCATTGCTAAAGAAGCAGCTGTTCACAGAGTGCTGTATCCGAGCATATTAATGGACGTGGAAGGAAAAAGTGTGGTAGAAAAAGGTGCACAAGCAACCGGGATAACCGCAGCCTTGAAAGGATTGCTAAGAAAAGGCCATTCAAAAATTTGGGGGAGATTCACAAGGAGTGGACTGCTGCTGGAGTCACTGCTTCAAGAGCCACCACACACAGACGTATCCAGGACATGGGCTACAAGTGTCGCATTGCTTGTGTCAAGCCCCTCATGACCAATAGACAACGCCAGAAGCGTCTTACCTGGGCCAAAGAGAAAAAGACCTGGACTGATGCTCAGTGGCCCAAGGTGTTGTTTTCAGATGAAAAGTACATTTTGCATTTCATTTGGAAATCAAGGTCCCAGAGTCTGGAGGAAGAGTGGAGAGGCCACAATCCAAGCTGCTGGAGGTCTAGTGTGAAGTCTCCACAATCAGTGATGGTTTGGGGGGCCATGTCATCTGCTGGTGTAGGTCCACTGTGTTTTATCAAGACCAAAGTCAGCGCAGCCGTCTACCAGGACATTTTACAGCACTTCATGCTTCCCTCTGCCCACAAGCTTTATGGAGATGGAAATGTCATTCTCCAGCAGGACTTGGCCCCTGTCCACACTGCCAAAAGTAACAATACCTGGTTTACACACAACAGTATCACTGTGCTTGATTGGCAGCAAACTCGACTGACCTTTACCCCATAGAGAATCTATTATAGAGAATCTATGGGGTATTGTCAAGAGGAAGATGAGACCCCAGACCCCACAATACAGATGAGCTGAAGGCTGCTATCAAAGCCACCTGGGCTTCCATAACACCTCAGCAGTGCCACAGGCTGATCCCTCCATGCCACATTGCCGCATTGATGCAGTAATTGATGCACAAGGAGCCCGAACAAGTATTGAGGGCATTTACTAAACATACATTTCAGTAGGCCAACTTTTCGGATTTTAAAAACATTTTTCAAGCTGTTGTTATAAAGTATTCTAATTTACTGAGATAATGACGTTTGTGTTTTCATTGGCTGTAAGCCATAATCATCAACATTAACAGAAATAAACACTTAAAATAGATCCCTCTGTGTGTAATGACTCTATATAATAGATCCCTCTGTGTGTAATGACTCTATATAATAGATCCCTCTGTGTGTAATGACTCTATATAATAGATCCCTCTGTGTGTAATGACTCTATATAATAGATCCCTCTGTGTGTAATGACTCTATATAATAGATCCCTCTGTGTGTAATGACTCTATATAATAGATCCCTCTGTGTGTAATGACTCTATATAATAGATCCCTCTGTGTGTAATGACTCTATATAATAGATCCCTCTGTGTGTAATGACTCTATATAATAGATCCCTCTGTGTGTAATGACTCTATATAATAGATCCCTCTGTGTAATGACTGTATATAATAGATCACTCTGTGTGTAATGACTCTATATAATATAGGAGTTTCACTTTTTGCATTGAAGAAATGAAATAAACTAACTTTTGATGATATTCTAATTTTGTGAGAAGCACCTGTATATAGTATGAAGCCCCACTGCCCCATATCTATATGTATAATTTGATGCACATGACTCGTCCCCTGGGCCGTGGGGTACACGGAACCGGGCCTTCTAGTGTAAGGTGCTGATGGGGGTAGTAGTGGTAACCCGATCCCGTGGCTCAGGGTGGTCAGACCAAATGGTGGCAGTCTATTTATCAGTGTTTTGAATGTCCGACTACGCCACCCGTGGATTGCGGTCAGAGATAACCGCCGCTGCGAGGCAGACTGCTGAGGCTGGTGTTGGTGTGCAGCACAGGGGTAGGATAACTCCCCACGGGAAGAGTGTAGCCTCAGGGCAGTGTAGGTGGATGTTGGGGGTGATAGTGCAGGCCGCAATAGTAAGAGTTCAGAGTCCGCTTCAAACAGTTCAGGGTCTTTATTGTAGATATTATTAATGACCCAACAGTACCGGTTAGGAATGGGCCTGGGTGTCTGAGAGCATTCGGGCGAGCCCCACTGGTCAGGGTGAGTGTGTAGGCCTACCGTTCTCTCTATGCACTTTCTGACTATCCCCCTTTTCGTGGTGTAATAGCCCACGTCCCTGAGCTGGCCGTGTACTTCTCGCCTGTATGGCATGCGACTAGGGCCTTGGGTACCTGTTGCTTGCTCCTCGCTGTACTGGTCCCTCTGTGTGGCGGAGCCTCCAGGATTCTTAGGCCAAGGGACCTGAAATCCCTCGCAGGTTGGTTCTCTGCTGCTGGGCTTGTAACCCTGACAGCCCCGGACCCCAATGCCCGGTAGATTGGTTCTCTTCCAGGACCGGCTCTCGTCGCCTCTGTCCCTGGCTTGCAGTTTCTCCTCTGCCTCACGGACTCCTCAGCTACAGCTGAACTGTCCCTCCTTCTCTGGGACTAGTCTCACTCCTGAGCTAGGTCTTCCAGTTCTCTCTAACCCTGCCCCCAGTTCCAGCTTTTATAGGGGCAGCCAGCTCCCCCTGCTGGCCTGGGACAGGAGGTGCTGTATACTAATTGTCCCTAACCAGGGGACCTCCCTCCTGCTCTCAGACACAGATTATTGTTTGTGGCATCCAGGCCTGGGGTGACACATTCTCCCCTAGTAAAATGTAGTACTTCAGACTAAACAGGAAACACAAATACAGGGTATAAATGACAACATAACATATACACAAGTATATTTTGTCCTTGAGGTCACGGCGCTTCCGTGACCGGGTGTCCATGTCACCCAACAAGGTGAAGTTTTCCACGGTGTGGGGACCTGTTTCCATAAACCCCAAGTTCCTGGCCTTGGGCGTGGCGACAAGGCTGAGCTCTCTACTTTGGGCCACAAGGAGGCCACACCGGACAGATTTTTCTTCCGTGGCCATCTTCGAAAGAGGGCACCAAGTGCAACTATCTACAAGACAGTTCCGGTTATTCAGCGTCCATAACTTGTTAGTCCATGAACTAGAAAGACTGGAAAAACATAATTAGCAACCAGGCAACAAACATAAAACATTTACAATATACAGCATTTAGATCTTCCAGCGAGCTGGTATTTGCCCCCTAGTGCTCCGGGTTGACCTGCGTAACCCACTGTCTGGTGGTGGTCTAACCTGACTTTCCCCACTAGCATTCAGGGTACAGCTACTAGCTGGGTTTACAGGCAGAGCAGGCAGCTATCTGCGGGTCCTTTGGCTTACCGCAGGTATGGCAGGCTCACTGTCAGCAGAGGGTTGACTCTCCTGGGCTGCTGGCATGGGTTCTTCTGCCTCTAGGGCTGCTTGGTCTTCTAATTCCTCCTGCTCTCCTGTAGGTTCCTGCTGGGTTGGTTGAAGGAAGTGTAGGACGGGTACCACTATTGCATCATTTATCTGAGTCCAGGACCGGGGGAACTCTCCAAGAACTGTGCTGATCATTTCTTTCTTGTCTTCTGCGGGTTCAAGGTCATCTTGATCTTCTCCTGCACTCTGTAGTTGCTTGTGGCACCTTTTTAGGTGGTCTCTGGAGACGGTGCTAGTGGTTTCTCCTCCATCCTTGGTAATTACACATACCTTCAGGTTGTTGTGGTTGGACTGCAGTACTGTGTACGGGTCGCTCTCCCACTGGTCATCTAGCTTGTGAAGCCTTCTCTTCCGCTTCAGGACCTGCTCACCAGGATCCAGGGGACCAGCAGGGGCGTGTTGGTTGAAGAGCCTCTCTTGCTTTTCTCTCGCTTGAGCCAGACTCCTCTCCACACTCTCTTGTACCTTCTTGTACTGTAGCCGCCGTTCCGTATCCCAGTCCGCGTCTGGGGAGGTGTCCTCGGGGGTCAGAACTCCCATCTCCAGGTCTATCGGCAGCTTACCTGGTCTTGCCCTCATCAGGTAAGCCGGGGTGCAATTTGTAGCATTCACCGGGATATGGTTGTATAAGTCTATCAGGTCTGGCAGCTTCTCCGGCCACAGGCTGCGTTCTTCCAGGGGAAACGTTTTGAGGAGATCAATGACGATATTATTCATTTTCTCACATAGCCCGTTGGTTTGTGGGTGGTAAGACGTTGTCCGAATCTTCTTACAGCCGTAGAGGTTGCAGAACTCCTGGAAGATTTCAGCCTCAAACCCTGGACCTTGATCTGTCAAGACCTATTCCGGATACCCGTGTGGACGGCAGAAGTGTTGTTGGAAGGCTCTGGCCGCTGTTTGGGCTGTCAAGTCTTTAACAGGAACCACCACCAGGAACCGGGAATAGTGGTCCACTATTGTCAGGGCATAGACGTAGCCCGACCGGCTTGGAGCCAGTTTCACATGGTCCAGAGCTACCAGCTCAAGAGGCTGCCTGGTGATGATGGGCATCAAGGGCGTCTTCTGGCTGGTACCGTCCTTCCTTCTGAGGTTACATGGGCCGCAGTCCCTGCAACACTTCTCTATGGCCCCTCTCATTCCGACCCAGTAGAACCGCTCTCTCAGTAGGAACTCCAGTTTCTTCCACCCGAAGTGTCCCGCTCTGTCATGGTAGGCCTCCAGGACCATTGCTGCCTCTCGTCTCGGGACCACTACCTGCCAGGTCAGCTCGTGCGTCCGGTGGTTGACAAGCCTTCTGCACAGCTTACCTTCGTAGAGGAATAGCCTGCTTTTCTCCATCCATAACTGCTTGGCTTCCTCTGGAGCGTCCGAGCCAGGGCTAGCGTCTGCCTGGGTCAACAGGTCTTTCACCAGGCGAATTGCAGGGTCACTATCTTGCGTTTCAGCCCAGCCGTGGTGAGGTAAGGGATTGAACATGACAGTGGTCAAGTCTTTGTCTCTTACACGGTGGGAGTACTGAGTGGCCCCGTACCGGTGGAATGCAGGGAGCTCTATTTCCTCCAACTCGTCTGGATCTTCTCCCTCATCGGGCAAGTGGGGCATTCTCGATAGGGCATCTGCATTGGCATTGGCTCGGCCTGCCCGGTGCTTGATGGTGAAGTCATAGTTTGCTAGCCGGGCCATCCACCGCTGCTCTAGGTCACCAAGTCTCGCATTGTCCAGATGTGTCTACGGATTGTTGTCCGTGTACACAGTGAACTTCACAGAGGCCAGGTAATGCTTGAAACGTTCTGTTACGGCCCACACCACTGCCAAGGACTCCAGCTTAAAGGAGCTGTAATTCTCCGGGTTTCTCTCGGTGGGCCTCAGCTTCCGGCTGGCGTACGCGATCACCCTTTCTCTGCCCTGTTGGTTCTGTGACAGTACGGCTCCCAGCCCCACATTACTGGCGTCTGTGTGGAGGTTAAAAGGCTGGCCATAATCAGGGTAGGCCAGGATCTCATCCCCCGTGAGGGCCATCTTCAGCTGGCGGAAGGACTCCTCTTCCGGCTTGTCTCACTTGAAGGGTGGCTTTTGGCTTCTGGTCTTAGATTTTCCTATAAGGAGGTCCTGCATAGGGGCTGCCATCTTGGTGAACCTGGGGATGAACCTTCGGTAGTAGCCTACCAACCCGAGGAACTGCCTCACTTCTTTTATGTTAGAGGGGCTTGGCCAGTTCTTTATTGCCGTGATTTTGTCAGGGTCGGGGGCTACTCCTTCTGCACTCACCACGTGTCCCAGGTACTGTACCTTCGGCTTTAACAGATGGCACTTGGAGGGTTTCACTTTCATGCAAAAGCCTGCCAGGGCCTCGAACACCTCAGCCAGGTGCTTTAGATGGTCCTCGTAAGTCTTCGAATAGACAATCACGTCATCCAGGTAAAGTAGGACCGTCTCAAAGTTTCGGTGCCCTAGACAGCATTCCATCAGCCTCTGGAAGGTCCCGGGTGCGTTGCAGAGCCCGAACGGCATATAGTTGAATTCACTTAATCCCATCGGGGTGGTGAAGGCGGTCTTCTCCTTATCAGCCTCTGCCACAGGAAACTGCCAGTACCCACTAGTAAGGTCCAAAGTAGAGAAGAAATTAGCTGATTTTAGTGCGACCAAAGACTCCTCTATTCTAGGCAACGGGTATGCGTCTTTATGGGTGATACGATTGACTTCTCTATAGTCCACGCACATTCTCATAGTACAGTCTTTCTTTTTTACCAGAACCAAGGGGGCTGCCCAGGGGCTACAACTGTCTCTAATGACCCAGGCTTCCTTCATTTCTCTCAGCATGCCCTTTGCGTTCTGATAGTGTGCGAGGTGGTACAGGTCTGTATCTTTCTTTTATTGGTGGGTGGCTCCCCGTGGGGATGTGGTGTTCTACCCCTTTCACTCTGCCGAAGTCTAGCGGGTGCTTACTAAAGATTCTCTCGTACTCTTGAACCACCCGGTAGACTCCTTGTTTTTGGTGCAAGGGAGTGGAGTCAGCACCCACGTGGAGTTTCTGGCACCAGTCCTCCTTGGGTTTCTGGGAACCATTACCCTCTGCCTGGGGAGATGGAGGCAAGGGTTCCATGGCCCTGACAGCATTGTGTTCAACAGTATACAATTTGGCTAGTGTAGCGTACCGAGGGAAGTGTACTTCCCTTTCCCCAATGTTTAAGATCCGGACGGGCACCCTTCCATGGCGGACATCGACCACCCCCTGGGCTGTCAAAATGGTGGGCCTGCTGTCTGAGTACACGGGTTCTACCATGGCTTGGTAGTCTCTCCCTCTTAACCCGATTGCAGTCCGACACCAGATCATTTCACTTTTGGGGGGCATGGCAATGGGGAACGGGTCGCTCATCCTCACGCTACCGATCTCACCACCAGACAGTTCTACCTATTGTCATCTCATCAGGGCTCTTATCTCCTTCTGGAGGACCCTCTGTTGGCTGGAGCTCGCATTCATCGCCACCTGCTGCAAAATTACAATTGCTTCTGAAAGACAATTTTCAATCACATTAGTACCCAAGGTTATTTTAGGGTGACTTTCTCGACGGTCAATGTCCACAATGATCACTCCCTGTGCCGGCAGTTCAACTTTACCAATCTTAATGGTCATCTCTCTGAACCCCACCTGCGGCACGGGTTGACCATTGCTGGCGATGATGCTCAAGTCATCGTCTGGATAACGAGTTATATCAGTGTCACTCCAGTACTGCTTGAAAAGTACATAGGGGATGGTAGTCACTTGGGACCCGGTGTCCAGCAGTGCACTCATGGGGATACCGTCCAGCACTACGGGTAAAACCGGGCGTCCCCCTACCTACTTATCACGCCAATTAGATGGGCCTGATGACCTTATGCCTGGGGGTTGGCCCTTTGCCCCAGGTCGGACCCATTTAAAGTACAGTACCTGGCTACGTGTCCCGGCTGGCTGCAACGGCGGCAAATCGGCTGTCCATCCTCAGTGTAATGATCGGCGGGCCTCCATCTGAACGACGGGATCCTCCTCCGTCGACGCCACGGGACATCCTCCGGACTGGAAGCCAGCTTGATTGGTCCTGACGGGTCCATCTGTAACGACTGTATGGTCCTGGACAATGCAGCAACACTCTTTGTTAGTTCATGGACCTGATGGTGCAGGTTTGCAGGCGGGGATGGATTTAGGGCCTGCGCATCAGCCCCCACAAGGTCTGAGGGATAGGGCGCCGCCCCCTGGTGGTAAGGGATGGCAGGGCGCCGGGAAGCTACAGCGCCACCCGGTGCAGGTTCTCGGAGCACCCGGATGGCCCTATCTTTGAACTGTGCAAAAGTCAAATCGGGGTTCTGTAGGGCCATGAGGCGCAGCTGGGTTCTGTGGGCGCTGGACAGCAGACCTTCTATGAACTGGTCAGTCAATAGTTTATCTGTATCCTGCACGCTGCCAGGGTCAGCTTGCTTAATTGCCCCCAAGGCTTCCTGTAAATTTAGGGCATAATCTCGGATGCTATCTTGAGCTCGCTGCTTACATCCATAGAACCGCATTTTGATTTCTGCTGAGGTACGGGTATCAAAGGTGTCCCGTAGACGGGTCAGAACCTCCCTTACAGTCCTTTTCTCCTCAGCTGTCCAAGACTTTACCTCCCGCTGGGCCGCACCAGTTAACTGCCCTATCAGTATGCTTACTTTCTGTTCTTCGGTCAGGGGATAAACTTTGAACAGGCTATACAGCCTTTCTTTAAAGTCGCCCAAGGTATGCGACTCGCCAGCATACTGGGGCAGCCAGGCCGCTCCGGGGATATAGGCAGGGGTGGATTAAGAGTAGCAAGGGCCCCGGGCAGTTTAGAAGGCGCGGGCCCCCTCCACACACCTGATTTATCACGTGACATGTCACATGATCCCCTGTGATAGATCATGTGATAGTTCATGGGAAATTAATTTGGCATAATATTAATTGTGCTGCCTCATCTGAGAGCAGCACAATATTGGGGCAGATACCCTGATTCCAGCGATGTGTCACTTTTTCAGCTGCTTGTTGCCATTTTGAGAAAATCACCATTTTATCTGCTGCAGATCTAGCAGCTCTCTGAATGCTGCGCTCTGTATAGCCCCACCCACACCACTGATTGGCAGCTTTCTGCCCATGCTCAGTGTACACAGAAATCTACTGATCAGTGATGGGGGTGGGGTCCTACAGAACTTACTAGTCATCTAGTGATAATTACCTTCTGACAAATCAATGATTTTATCAAAACAACACTAAGCAGCCCAGTAAGTGACACATTACTGGAATCAGTGCCTCTAACCCTACATTATGCTGCTCTCAGATTAGGTGGCAAAAACCTGATGACAGATTCCCTTTAAAGGAGCTGTAAAGACAAAAAAGTTTGTATTAAAAAAAATACAAGCCATTTGTTAAATTAACTTTTTTTCATTGTTAATTCACTTTAGACTGTATCTTCAACACTTTTGTCAGCAGGTCTTATTACAGACTCTGAATAGGGCAGCTCTCTCCCTCTCCCTCAGCAGAAAGTCACAGCATGGTTAAAAAACGGGATCTTTTATGATTTTCTCATAATAAATAAAAAAGGACATGCAAGTCCTCCAAACTATTTTCCGTTTCTCTATAGGGGAGGTCCTAAATCTTTCTTGTTCTTTAGTTGATCACATGTCAAAAATGCAAAGCATTTACTATGAACTCGCCTAAAAAAATATACACTTGGAGAGTAATATCATCATCTGCATGTAAATATTCCTTGACTCTAAGGGCTCGCTCACACTGTCGTATAACACGGCCGAATGCTATGTGATGTTTTATCGGATAGAACTCGGGCCTATGTTATACTATGGGACAGTGCGATTATTGGCATGAGAAAATAATCTCATTCGATATTCGGACCATGTGCACCCATACAAGTCTATGGGTGCACGTAAAACATTGGACTGCACTCGGATGTCATCCAAGTGCAGTCCGATGAACACTCACAGAGACTATGGAGAAGATGGAGAAATTAAGTTCACCATCTTCTCCATATCTGTGCTGCGAGAGAATCGGATCACACTCAGTTGAAGCTCTGACAGAGTTTGAGCCCAGTGTCATTAGCATAATTGGCCCTATTCTCTTGCATGAGAGAATATATGGCTTAGTGAGTGGACCCTAAAACTGAATAGTAGTGACGGACAGGCACCTCACAAGCAGGATCCATGTAGCTCTCAGATGTCATGTAGGTAGGGCTTCATTCCATGGGGTAGGGCTTAATTTCAAGGTATATAAAAAAAATGGACTTCAAATAAAAATTAAATGAACACAAAAAGCACTAATTGAATTATTTTTTTCGTATTTATGTTTGCAGCACCTTTAAAAACCCTTTGAGGACCAAGGCACATATATGTCCCATAGTTTTAAACTGGAAAAAAATTTGATTGAATAAAATTTAAGGTCCTCAAAGGTTTAAGTAGGTCATAAATTCATATGAATACTTGCTCATACAATTGCACATGCCAAAAGATGAAGAAGAACAGAATCAAAAATATGACATTAAGTGGAGCACTTACAGGTATTCAAGGTGAAAGAGACCAGCAAAGGCATCGTCTCGAATGACAGTAAATGAGTTAGAATTCAGCAAGCTGAAAATGAAGACAGCAGGTTAGAAGCGAACCAGACTTTATGGTGCTCAGAATTAGTCAAGCAGAATTTATTGACTGCTCTTGCAAAGCACTGAGGCTCCCGCTGTGTATAGATGGCGCCGTGCGGCCTCCCGCTGTGTATAGATGGCGCCGTGCGGACTCCCGCTGTGTATAGATGGCACCGTATAGATGGCTACGTGCGGCCTCCTGCTGAGTATACGTGTATAGATGGCTACGTGCGGCCTCCTGCTGAGTATAGATGCCGCACGGCGCTCCCCCCAGAGACAGCAGGAGGCCGCACAGCGCCATCTATACTCAGCGGGAGGCCGCACGTAGCCATCTATACACAGCAGGGGGCCGCACGGCGACATCTATACTCAGTGGGGGGCCGCACGTAGCCATCTATACACAGCGGGGGGCGCACGTAGCCATCTATACACAGCGGGAGGCCGCACGGCGCCCCCCCAGAGACATCAGGAGGCCGCACGGCACCAACTATACTCAGCAGGAGGCCGCATGCAGTCATGCACACACACAAACATATACAGACACGCATAAACACATTTGAAACACAAAAATACATACAGACATCACACAATGACATCTGCCCACCCACACACACACACACACACAAACAGACAGACATCACACACACACACACACACACCTGCCCACACACACACATGCGCACACACACACACCTGCCCACACACACACACACCTGCCCACACACACATGCCCACACACACATCTGTGTGTGTGTATGTATAGTGTGTGTGTGTGTGTGTGTATAATTTGTGTGTGTGTATTTTTTTTTTTTTAAGTTAAAAACAAGTAAAATGCATGTGGCATCAATATCAAAACTCCAGATATAACGGCCTATTCACACTGAATTTTGCAATGCATTCATCTCCTCTTTCCAGGCTTCTATCTAAATTCCTGAAAAATGGCATTCAGATGTGCCTTGACATAGCCATTGATTTGAACAAAGGCAAACCGAGGCTAAAGTCTGAATCTTTAGGCTCCATTTGCTCTGCTTTCAGATGTCTCATTTCAGACAGCACAATCCTGAATTTCAGGGATTCAGTTGTAAGCCTTGTGTAAAGACCTGAATGCAGCGCTGAATGTAGTGTGAATAGGTCCTTACATCCTACACCACCTCAGGGGATTGTTGTTATGCAGTATTGCCCCTGGGTGGCCGCAGTTATGACCACCACCAGGGCTCGCGGTCACCCACCCTAGCTTTGGTATTCTGGGGAGCTGGTATAATGAATATCTGAGAAGAGCCCTAGAGAAGCAAGAACATTGGACAACCAAGAGGTGGTGGCCTCAAGTCAGGTGTAGTGTTCAACAGGGCAAGACTTTCTAACCTGCCCACACACACACACACACACACACACACACACACACATCTGCCCACACACACACACACACCTGCCCACACAGACACACACACACATCTGCCCACACACACACACACACACACACACATGTAGCGCCCCGAGGGTTCGGCCGCTACAGGGGTATTGCACCTCAGACCAGAGGTGTGATATTCCACTCCCAGGTAAGGATGGAGTATGGACCAGGGCTCAGTTAGCTGCATACAGCACACACACCCCATTTCCGAGGGACAGCTCAACGGTGCTCCCACTAGACAGAAGTGCAGGCACGACCGACTATGTGTCTGCCTGGAGTGGGGAGGGGGGTGGAACACCCAGTGCTGTAGGGGCAGATAGGGGTTGGTTCCTGAGCATAGGAGGGAGCTCATTGGTTGCTGGTCACCTAGGCTCATGGTCAGAGGGAGGTATAAAAGGTGGGCACCATCTTAGATCTAGGTTCTGTCCAGAGAGGAGAAGACAGGGAGTAGAGGCTCTGTAGGAGCTCTACTCCAGAAGGGCCTAGTGAGAGGCCGAGGAGGAGGTGAAGGGGAGCTGAGATTGTGGCTCATCCCAGCTCCAAGAGAAAGGAACAGGAAGGAACAGAAAAGGAGAAGAAGAGACAGAGAAACAGAAGGGCTCAGGAACAAGAAGGTGGAAGGGACCCTAAGAACCCACGAGAATCCAGGGTGAAGGGTCAGGCAGATTAAGGGTACCGGATCCCAAGTTGGTGGAGAAGAAACTACCCTCAGCCAAAGACCGGTCGTCGTGATCATTTATTGGTGCGACACCTCATCAAACCTGCTAGGAAGGCACCATATAGGACAGCGGAGGACGGGGCCCACGTTTAACCGCACAAGCCCGCGGCAGCTGGACAAAAGTGGGTCACTGGTGAGGCAGGCCAGAGAAAGGATTAAAGGGGGTCCTGAGCCATACTTCTGAACTGCCTGGGAGTTGACCGAGCCCCTCACCTGGTGGACGCAGCATGGCTCGGGCGGTCACTACCTGTACAGAAGTGACCTGGAGTACCTGAACTGTGAGTAAAAGACATTGGACTGCAGTGCGTTGTCTGTGTGCTCTTTCGCTCCTCCAGCACTACCGGTACTGGGACTCTCACCACCATCACTCCCACCATTCACTACACTGCCCTGGGGCCGCACTCTTCCCGTGGGGAGTCACATCATCCCAGCTGCATACATCATCAGCCCCAGCGGACTGCCTTGCAGCGGCGGTTCCTAATAGCCGCAATCCACGGGTGGCGTAGTCGGACTTTATCATCAGTACGTAGCAGGCTACCATTGGTCTGACCACCCTGAGCCACGGGACCGGGCCGCCACCACTACCCCCATCGCTCCCCTATCGCCCGGATCCGCATGCCCCACGGCCCAGGGGGCGAGTCACACACATCTGCCCACACACACACCTGCCCACACACACACACACACACCTGCCCACACACACACACACACACCTGCCCACACACACACACACACACCTGCCCACACACACACACACCTGCCCACACACACACACCTGCCCACACACACACACACACCTGCCCACACACACACACACACCTGCCCACACACACACCTGCCCACACACACACACACCTGCCCACACACACACACACACACACCTGCCCACGCACAAACACCCACCCACACATCTGTCCACACACACATCTGCCCACACACACACACACACTCACCATCCCCCGGCTCCATTCCTCCTGCCTGCTCTCTCTCTTCTCCGGTGCAGCACTGCAGGCCGGGCGCGCACTGCGTGACGTCAGAGCTAGGAGACACGGCCGCGCACAGGGCCGTATCTCCTAGCAGTGACGCGGCCGGGCCAGCACAGGGAAGTTAACTGCTGCAGTGCTGGCCCGGCCGATGAAGAAGTAGCGGCGGCCGCTGCTGGGGGAGCGGTCCGGGGTCCCCCCTCCCGCCACTGCTACCGGTATGTGCCGCGGCGGGCCGCACATATAATGAGGGCAATCCGGCATTAGACACCCCGCCTGGAGCCGCGGGCCCCCTGCAGGCTCGGGGCCCCGGGCGGTCGCCCGGATTGCCCTCATTATAATCCGCCTATGCACACAGGGGAGAAGCCTTTCTCATGCTCAGAATGTGGAAAATGTTTTACACACATGACTAGTTTTATCAGACATCAGAGAATTCACACAGGGGAGTAGCCTTTTTCATTTTCAGAATGTGGGAAATGTTTTGTGAAGAAATCATCTCTTCTTAGTCACCAGAGCAGTCACACTGGGTAGAAGCCTTTTTCTTAATGTGGGAAATGTTTTCCTTGAAAATAAACTCTTAATAAACTTTAGAGAAGTCACACAGGGGAGAAGCCTTCTACATGTCCAGAATGTTGGAAATGTTTTAACTGAAAATTGTACAATCTTAAAGGGGTTGTTCACTACTAGGACAACCCGTGTCATTCCTCATGTTTAGCCTAGAGAAAATAAAAACACTCCTACTCAGCTCCCATGCCAGCGCCGTTCCAGCGGTGCCGGGACTCACATTCCCGGGGTTGTTACATCACATGAGCCCTGCACCAGTCAATGCTGACTTCACTGTCACCACCTTCGGACATATTGAACATCAATAGGAAGCCAGGGCTGCAGCTGCTCTCAGATTTCCTCATGATGTTCGATTTTTCTGAAGGTGGAGACAGTGATTCCAGCACTTACTGGGCTCACACGACGTAACAGCCTCACATGAGCCCCGGGAACGCACATGCCGACACCGCTAGAATGGCGCCGGCATCGGAGGTTTGATACAAATCTTACAGACTGTTTGATAAAGAAAATATAATATATAATAAAACATCACATTTACAGGATTAAAAAGAAACACCCCCAACCCTCCCCTCCAGATCCCCCCCCTTTCAGCCCTTACCCATCTGATTTTGCATAAGACTATTGTCCCTCCTTGACGTAGAAATACTAAATGTATCATGAATTGCACAACATTCTATCCGTCCTATTATGTTGCTATTAAAGAACTAGCATATCAAATATTATGTCTCTGACCAACTCATCCAACGCCACACTTGAGCATTTAACCCAATCCCCCCACTGTTTCCCAAATTTAGCTGTGGCCCCTTTTTATATAGACCCGTTTTTCCATTAGAATAGTACTGTTTAAAGCTCCCACTACTTCTTCTATTAAGGGAGCATTGCTTGCCAACCAATGCCTACATACAGTCTTTCTAGTATGATATAGAATCTTGGCTATTGGCAATTGTATAGGAGGCAAATCCCTAACCTCCTCCACATACCCAGCACACATACCTTGGGAGCTAGAACATATGGACGAAATCTGCCTCTTCCTCCCCTCCATGGAGACCGATCATCTGCTCTAATGCCCATTCTAAACAGTGTTCTAGGAGTTCTATAGGCTCTGTGTAAAAGAAATAATTGAGATCTTCTTTGGGTCCAATTTATAGATAATTTTCCTGGTGACTCCAGGCTTTCCTCCCACTCCTCCTGAGTGACTAATCTCACATCCCTCTCCCATTTAGGTTTAATTGTAGCCATAAGATCTCCCACAAGCTTTAATAGCAGAGAATTATACATCAGAGAGATAAGACCTCTTATGTTCTTTGCATTTATTACCGAGTCCAGTATCCCATTAAGACAAATGGTCAATTCTGAGAGACTCCTGAGCCCTAACGGCGTGCGGCAATTGTAAATATCTGAAAAATTCAGAATTATCCCAATTAAAAGTTTGCTTTAAATATTCGGATGAGCAAAAGTGCCCTTCCACGTATAATTGGTGTAGATATTTATTGAGTACACATCCATTCTCAACCATTTCTTGCAGGGCCACCAAATTTTATGCATAAGAGTTAGAGTTGGAAAACCTCTCAAATCACCCTTGAACTTTTTCATCTCTAGGATATCTACAAAATTGTAACAAATGCAGTAGCATAGCTACTGGGGGGGAGAGGATGCGTCGCTCCTGGTTCCTTGCTCAGACAGGCCCACCCGGAGAAACTGCTACTCTAAACTATCACTGTGTGCAGTGCGCCGATCTGGTTAAACTCTGCAGTGGAGCAGGGACACATGATCTCTCTGCACTTCCGCTTCACATTCTGTAGACTGCAGGTCGATTTAACGATTAATCCTGTGGTCTACAGAAAAGTAGGGAGATAGGACAAAGCGGATTCTACATGCCCCAGCATGATGATATCACCCTATTGGTCCTCTCATGCCTTGGTCCGGTCTGCCAGCGGACTTTCGGGAACCATGGTTGAGTATAAGATGTTTCTTTTTATTTTAATAGCGCTCAAGGGGGGACTACTGGGGGCCATCCACACAGTGTGAGGCAACTACTGGAGCCATCATACATTGTGGGGGGAAGACTGAGCTCCAGCCATACAGTGTAAGGGGCTACTGGACTACTGGGGGCCATCCATGCGCTGTGTGGAAAGACTGGGGGCCATCCATAGTGTAGGGGGACTAATGAACTACAGGGAGCTATCCATACAGTGAGGGGGACTACTTGAGGCCATCCACACAGTGTAGGAGGAAACTGGGGGCCATCCATACAGTGTGGAGGGAATACTGGGGACCACTTACAGTGTGGGGGAACTACTGGGGGCCATTATACAGTGTGGGGGACTATTGGGGACCATCATACAGTGTAGGGGACTACTGGGGGCCATTTACAGTGTGTAGGGACTACTGGGGGCCATCATACAGTGTAGGAGAACTACTGTGGGGGCCATCATACTGTGTATAGGGAGCGGTGGGCCCAATATGTTGTGTATGTGGGAGCTGTAGGGGCCATAATGCTGTATAGAGGGGAAATGTATATGGGGGACTTGGGACATTATTACATTTTAAGTGTGCACTTAAGATGCATAATTAATATAGGGACACTCCGGCTATTGTGTCAAATGTGCCCACTGGAGGCATTATTATTTTCTATGGGAAAAATGTGGGCACTGTTTTCGGGAGCACAGTTTTACCATCTAAGGGCACAAAGGAGGCATTTTACTTTGTAAGAGGCACATTGGTTGGCATTATTATGTGGGCACTAAGAGGATCAGGAATAGGGACACAGCAGCGGTTCAGCATTGGGGTGACAGTGGAATGAGGAGTTTGTGCAGGTTGGGAATAGATGGGGACGGTGCTGGAGGTGTGAGAAGTCAGATGTGTCTTAGTTGTAATCTCTGCAGTCATTGCTGGAGAAGTCGTGATATCGGCCCGGACCAGATGGAGAAGACGGGAAAAGTGAATGACTACATCAGAAAGAAAACGTCAGCTGTGAGTTAATTTAATATAACACATATACAGTTGAAACCAGAAGTTTACATACACTATATAAAAAGACACATCTGCATGTTTTTCTCAATATCTGACATGAAATCAGAATAAACCTTTCCCGTTTCAGGTCAATTAGGATTACAATAATTTTCAATATTTGCCAAATGCCAGAATAATGAGAGAGAGAGAATGTTTAAGGCAATTTTATTACTTACTGCAAAGTCAAAAGTTTACATACATTTCATTAGTATTTGGTACCACTGCCCTTAAACTGAATGACTTGGGTCAAACGTTTGAGATATCCTTCCACAAGCTTCTCACAATAGTTGGTTGGAATTTGGGCCCATTCCTCCGGAGAAAACTAGTGTAACTGATCCAGGTTTGTAGGTCGCCTTACTCGCACCTGTCTTTTCAGCTTTGCTCATAAATTTTCAATAGGATTGAGATCAGGGTTTTTGTGATGGCCACTCCAAAACATTGATTTTGTTACCCTTAAGCCACTTTGTTACCATTTTGGCAGTATGCTTCGGGTCATTGTTCATGTGGAAGACCCATCTCCGCCCAAACTTTAACTTCCTGGCTGATGTGTTGAGATATTGTTTCAGTATTGCCACATAATCTTTTTTTCTCATGATGTCATTGTGACAACACAGCTTTTCTTCTTAATTATGCCAGACATACTTTCTGATGGCAAGAGCAATATACCTTTATTTTTATGTTGACTTTTTAACCTGTGATCTTCTGTGGTTGATTAACACAGACTATTGTTTGAATAATCCTGATTGTTGACACTTGAGTTAAGATGATCTACAACTTATTGTCTGCAAATCTTGCAAGATAGGGTGAGCAATACTGTTTGATAATATGCTGATTACATATTATACCAGCTAAAGGGAGTTGTTGATTTGCCGAGCAATAGAGGACAAACTATTCAAGTTGATTAAATGCTCAAACATGAGCTCTTTCCACCTTCATCCCTGACCCTTGACTTGTGAATGATGGCTGCAAGGACAATTGTGATCAATAAAAAGGGGGTCTCTGTCTCTATTCGGTGAGCATGTCAGCAGAGGGGACTTCGGCCCCAGCTGGAGGAATACAGATTGGCTCCATTGACCATTGCTGAACCCTCAGAGACGTCTTAAAGAATCCAGGTTGGGACAAACAGGTCACCTGGCCCCAGATCTCACTGCCCTCGGCTAGTTTCCTAAGCTTGTCATTACCTCCTCTCTTTGGGGGCACGCAAAATGCGGGGTGCCACTAGTGGGGGTAGTCAGCCCTGGAAGCCCCAAAATCGCAACTGTTCTATCCCAGATGGGCCAGTGGAAGGGTGAGGATTCTGTAATTTGCACCATCTTGTGTACTTGCTGGGACTGTTCTATGTGTTTATTGCCCTATTTTGTGGTTCAATAAAGTATTGCCACACTGTTTAACCTTCACCCTGTGTTGTCTGAGTAGTGTTACGCCCACGGAAAACCCCGGGTTTTCACGGCCATCTATTTTGTGAAGTGCACCAGTCCCTCCTGCAGCAAAACAACCCCACACCATGATGCTTCCACCCCTGTGTTTCACAGTTAGGATGGTGTTTTTAGGCTTACAAGCTTCTCCCTTTTTCCTCCAAACGTACCGATAGTCATTATGCCCAAAAAGTTAAATTTTAGTTTCATCAGACCAGAGGACGTCTCCAAAAATTAAGGTCTATGTTCCTGTGTGCATTTGCAAACATTAATCTGTCTTTTTTATGTTTCTTTTGGAGTAATGGCTTCTTCCTGGCAGAGTGGCCTTTCAGCCCATGTTGATACACTACTCATTTCACTGTGGATATTGACACACTCTTATCAGCTTCCGCCATCATATTCACAATGTCTTTTTCTTTTGTCCTTGTGTTGATATGCAAATATCAGAAAAAAGCATGTTCATATCTGGAACACAGAACCCATCTCTTTCCTCAGCGGTATAATGGCTGGACATTCCCATCTTTTTTGTACTTGCGTATAATTGTTTGTACAGATGAACGAGGCACCTTCAGGTATCTTGAAATTGTACCCAAGGATGAGCCAGACTTGTGCAAGTCCACAATTCTCTTCCTGATATCTTGGCTGATTTCTTTAGACTTTCCCATGATGCTACACAAAGAAGCAGTGTGTTTCAGGTGTGCATTTAAAAACATCAATAGGTGTGTCTCAAATTAACTCAGATGTTAATAAAAAAAAAACAACTTCCAATTATATGGGCAGTCCAGAATTGTTAAAAGGCATAATGATCCAGGCCCCGGGCACTTCAGACTGTGTGGACCCCCGACAGGTCACATGACGGGTCATCATATACCTGAAACAGATTATTTCTGAAAAAAATAGCTGCTGAGTGAAACTATAACCAAAAAAAAAATCAATTAATATAAAATTTACCTACAGTTAAAAGATTGTTTAAGCCATAGTATTGAACAGACCAATTTTAATATGTAAACAAGTCTCTTTCCAATTGTCACAAGCTTTTCATATCAATAGTACAGCACACAACACACTCTAGAAAACATTTACAGTATCATATTTCCAGTATGTGACACGTGCTGATCGGACACTGCAGCTCTCATCTCAGTCCTGTCCTGCTGCTGTGAGACGAGAGCTGTAGTGTGTGATCAGCATTTATCCCAGGTACCGGGAAGTTATTCCCCAAAGCCTGGGACGGATGCAGAGCAGTATATGGAATCACACATCTCAGCATAGTAATTGCTGGAAGTGAGATTTTTTTCTTAACTAGTTAGACGTGTATTATATCAGATACAGAGAAATCCAGTTCTGATATTCTCTGGGGGTGTGCTCTTTATCCTCTGCCTGACACCTCTTGCATATTATTGGACAACGTCATACAGGGGAAAAGTAAACGCCCCCTTAGTTGAAAGGAAAATTGGCGTAAAGTTTACAAGTAAATATCTCTTCAATGCAGATGAGAAATGAAAGAAACCATGTTTTATTCATATCTTCAGCCACTTGAATGTAAAGTAACTAGTTCCTCTTTAAAGGGAATCATTTAATAATATGAACCTGGCCAAAACCACATATATAGACATGCAGGTCCTTGAAATCTAAATCCAATGACACCTTTATATCTTTTATCTGCTGCTGCATACCCAAGAAATCAGTTTTGCAACTGGACTTGAAATATAACTAATGGGTGACTGGTCTGGTGGGCGCTGTTTTCCTTAGACTAATTGTTCCACAGTCCCACTAATCATGTTATCATGCCCTGTGGGTTTAAGTGACATTATTTGCAAGAGCGGTGCCACTAACAGCCCTTTGTAAATTTCAGCATCGCTGATAATGCACAATAAGCCAGGTGTCTACCTTGGCTTCATCGGAACACTGAGCATGCGGGGTATGCAGCACGGACGCAGGACACAGCCAACTGCGGAATTTGCAGAGAACCGTCTGTGAAGGCTGGCTGTGTCCTGTCATCATTGCCTGCAGTTAATACACTGCGCCCTGATAAAATTGGGGTGCATACGCCTGACTTACTGCGCAATGTCAAAGAGCCAGTGGTAACAACGCTCTTGTAAATAATGTGACTCATGCTCACAGGGGTATAACACGATTAGTGGGACAATTAGTCTGGGGAAAACAACACCCCCACAACTAGTCCCCCACTACTTATCAAATTGCAAGCCCTGTTATAAAACTGATTTTATGCATAGGCAGCAATTAATAAGCCCAAAAAAAGCCTTGTAAGAAAGGTATAAAGGGATCAATAAATACGTGGTTACAGATTGGAGATCCTGACCGGTTCCCTTTAAAATTAAAATTTAGGGGAAATTAATAGACATGAATATTAGTGATGGGCGAGCACTAAAATGCTCGGCTGCTCGTTGCTCGGGTCGAGCACATTGGAATACTCGGGTTCTCGACCCGAGCAACGAGCCCAATGTAAGTCTATGGGAAGCTTGAGCATTTTTTAGGCGGCTCTCACCAGCGGTGTGCAGAGTGCCTAAAAATTGCCCAAATCGATGGGAACAGTGCTCAAATGGCATGGGAACAGCATGGGGAAGACCCCTGGAAGCATTTCTGACTCCCAGGTCACTGCTGTCAACAATGTTGTCAGAGGTATTACGCCACTTTTACGGACTCACAATAAAACATACAAAAACAAAATGGATTTTCCTGGGAAATATGTTAAGGAACATCCTTTCCAGGGTAATGACTTGTATATAAGGCAAAATAAATAACCATAAACAAAAACACTCCTCCACACCATAGGCTATGTTCACACGTAGCGTTTTTGATGCGGTTTTGCACTTTTGTATTGCTTTCAACCTTGACATATGCATTCACCAGTAAATGTCATTTTAACATTTTATAACATTATCTGGCCATGTGGTGTGTGAGTCATGATCAGACACATCCTGTTTCATTTATGAAGGAGGGACTCTGAAAGTCACAAAGCCTATTTTTATAGGGCCATCAGGCGGCCTTTACTATTCTTAAAGGGCCAGCAGCCGGCTATGCTTTGTTGTTCCCATTACTAAAGAGTGGGTCTCCTATACTGTTATTGTTTATGCAGTGAGTGGCAGGGCTGCCCCAAATTTGGATGCACCCCAATACCCCTTTGAAAATTTCGATGCACTCCAATACCCCTTTGAGACGACTTAGAGGAGAGCCTCCTGAAAACAATGTTCCCATTATTAGGAAGTGTGTCTCCATACTGTTTACCTATGCAGTGAATGCAAGGGTTGTCAAAAATTTGGAGGCACTCCAATGCCCCTTGGAAGAGACGCGGAGGTCAGAGGGCCTCCTGAAAACAATGTTCCCATTATTAGGAAGTGGGTCTCCCATTGTGTTTGCCTATGCAGTGAATGCAAGGGCTGACAAAAATTGGGAGGCACGCCAATGCCTCTTGGAAGAGACGCGGAGGAGGGCCTCATAAAAAAATGTTCCCATTAGAATGGAGTGGGTCTCCTATACTTGTAATGCCCATGTACTAAGTGTATGAATGTATGGGCTGACAAACATTTACCCCTGGGGGTATACATGAACTTACTGTATAAAAATTTTTTTTTACGGGCATCATAAACACCCTTTAAAAGAATTGGGTGGGTGTTGCATCACGGACCATGGTCACCCTGGTGATATGTGGTGGAGGATGAGGAGAAGGAGGAGGAAAAGAGCAAATAGCCAAAATCAGGAATCGTATACCCATGTGTGGGTGTGAAAAGGTGCATGGGAATACACCTCCCAAAAAAAGACACTGGATTTGAGTTTATGTTACCCTGCTATCGTTCAGTGGTGTTGATAGGTCTGGCCCAATCCAGCCCTTGTTCATTTTTATAAGAGTCAGCCTGTCAGCATTTTCAGTTGACAAGCGGATGCGCTTATCAGTTATAATTCCACCAGAGGCACTAAAAACCCGCCCTGATAAAACGCTAACGGCAGGCAGGCCAGGACCTCCAAGGCATAGAGAGCCAGTTCATTCCACGTGTACAGCTTGGATACCCAATAATTATAAGGCACAGAGGAATCAAGGAGGACATTGGTACAGTCGGCAAGGTACTTCCTCAGCATCTTCCCAAACTTTGCACTCTTTCTGAGAGTAACCAGCGCTTCAGGGCCTGTGCGATGGGAGGGGCTGAGAAAACTCTCACAGAACTTTGACAGTGTTCCCCTGCCTCTGTTGGAGTTGTGTCTCTCTCGACTGTACTCCTTGGTTGTCCAACGAACTGTGACCTCTGCCGCCAGCATTTTCAGATGGGAATTTTTTTAATAGTTCCGCAAGAAGGGCCTTCTGGTACTGCCCCATTTTTGTAGACCTGTCCGCCTCAAGAATAAGAGATATAAAGTTCTCCTTGTAGCATGGGTCTAGAAGTGTCACCAACCAGTACTGACTGTCACTCAAAATTTTGAGAACGCCAGGGTCATGGGAAAGACAGCATAACATAAACTCAGCCATGCGTGCCAGATTGCTAACAGGCAAGACTTCCATGTCCTCACCAAGAGGACGACTGACCATGCTCTCCTCCTCCTCCTCCCTGTCTTCAGGCAATCCACGCTGAACAGACGGTATGACAGTTGTACAGGTAGTACCGTCTATAGCGCATGAAACTAGCTCCTGTTCTTCCTCCTCCTCTTCCTCATTGTCACCCAATCCACGTTGGGACGAGATGGGGCTGGGCTGTGTGTAATCACCCTGTATGGTTCCTTGCTCCATCTTCTTGTGCTACGCCTGCAATGCATCCTCTTTGACTGTGAGCTGAGAGCGTTTCAGAAGACAAAGAAGCGGGATCCACTCCTGAGGCCTTATGTGTGGAGTCTGAACTGAATACCGACGGCCTTGTTGATGCAGGTAGTCAACAACTGCCTTCTTCTCACAAATCGTTCACAACATCTGCAGTGTAGAGTTCCAACGCGTTGGGACATCACACACCAATCAGTGAGCCGGAAGCTGCAAACGCTGCTGAAGCACGGCAAGGGCGGCGGAAGCTGTAGCTGACTTTCTAAAATGGGCACACAGGCGGCGTATTTTGACAAGCAGATCCGGCAGCTCCGGTAGTTTTTGAAAAAACGCTGAAACACGAGGTTAAGCACATGGGCCAGGCATGGTACATGTGTGAGCTCGCCTTGCCTCAGAGCCGCCACCAGGTTCCGGCCAATGTCACACTCGACCATGCTTCGCTGTAGGTTCACCGGTGTCAGCCACAGATCTGCCTGCTCTTTCAGAGCTGTCCACAACTCTTCAGCATTGTGCGGTTTGTTACCTAAGCATATTAGCTTCAGCACAGCCTGTTACCGCTTGGCCGAGGCAGTGCTTCCAGCTTATGAGTGATGTGGTCATTTCGGAGATGGAGGCTGAAGAGTAGGAGGAGGATGAGGTGCAGGAGCTGTAGACTGTGGGGGCAACCCTGATTGACCTAGGGCCCACAATCCTCGGCATTGGGAGGATGTGTTCCGTCCCAAGATCTGGTGGGTCCCGGCTTCCACTATGTTAACCCAGTGTGCCGTCAGCGACATGTACTGTCCCTGCCCACAAGCAATTTTCCACGTGTCCGTGGTTAGGTGGACTTTCCCTGTATCTGCATTGTTGAGGGCACTGCTGATGTTGTGGGACACATGCTTCTGTGATGCGGGGACGGCACACCAGGAAAAATAGTGGGGGCTGGGGACCGAGTACAGAGGGCTGGCCACTGCAATCAGGTTGCGGAAAGCTTCCGTCTCCATGAGCCTAAAAGGCAACATTTCGAGCGCAAGAGTAGTGAAATGTGGGAATTTAATAGTGTGGCCTGTGGGGCGTCGGCTGCGTATTTGCACTTACATTCCAAAGACTGGGGTATGGACAACTGAACGCTGTGCTGGGACAAGGACATGCTTGCTGATGGTGCTAGTTAAGAGTGTGCAACGAGAGGTGCAGGGCAGGAGGCATCTTCGCATGGCATGCGCCATGGGCAGGGGATTGGCTTGCATGCACAACAGCAGAAGAAGCAGCGGTGTCACCCGCAGACACTGTTCCTGGACCCTGGGATTCGGTCCACAAAGTCGGGTGCTTTGCTGCCATGAGCCTGATCATGCTGGTGGTGGTCAGGCTGGTAGTTTTGCTACCCCTGCTGATGCTGGCCAGGCAGGTGGTGCAAATGACCTTTTTGGGGTTATTGGAAGAGTATTTAAAAAACAACCAGACTCGGGAAGACGTAACAGTTGTACTGGCAACTTCAGTCGTGTTGGTGTTACGGGGAACGGTTGCCCGCCTTCTGTCTGTGGTCACCACACTGCTTCTTCCTGCCTGTTGGGGCGCTCTGCCTCCCTCCTCCTGTGTGCTGCTGTCCTTGCTCTGCATGTCCTCCTGCCAGGTTAGGTCAGTTACTATATCATTCACCACCTTGTCTTCCACTTCCGCACCCTGGTCTTCCTTCTGACTTTCTGGCAATTGTACCTCATCATTGTCCACCTCTTGTGACACTTTCCTACCGTCACCTTCGTATGACCGTGGCTGCTCAAATATTTGGGCATCGCTACATGCGATCTCCTCTTGCCCCGCTTCAAGTGGACCAGGCGAGACGTCCGAATCTATAAATGGAAAAGTGAACAGCTCTTCAGCCTGTCCAAGTGTGGGATCAGTTGTCTCTGGGCACTCGGCATGGTGGGAGGAAGGAGGTTCAGGGTGAGGAATATGCGGTCCAGACTCACAGCTACTGAGACTTGACCGCGTGGAAGACACGGTGGTGGTGGTGGCTAAGTGACGGAAGCATTATCTGCTATCCAACCAATAGCCTTTTCACACTGCTCTGTGTTCAATAGTGGTGTATTGCAGTCCCCTATTAACTGGGACAGGAAGGTCGAGCGAGAAGATGTGGGTGTTTGTTGTGGCACAATTTCAGCTTGCCCACGGCCTCGGCATGCACCATCACATCCAGTTCCCCATCCCTTGTCACGTGCCTTGCCCATTTTAAATGGAGGACAATATCTTCCACGCTCACTACAAATGGCTGAATTTGGAGCAAACTTAAATGTGATCCGTGTGACGGACAAACCACAGTTTAAAATAGCCGGCCTGTAGGTCACTATTTTTAACAGCATCGACCTCGTGTCAATAAGTTCACTGACACACTGCAACAAAATTTCAATGGAGGCCAGAAATGGCAGTATTTTCAGCACAATTATATGTGATCCGTGTGACGGACAAACCACAGTTTTAAATAGCTGGATTTTTAGCGCTTTAATATGGAAAGGACCTGGCTGTATTCTGCAATGCCAACAAGCAAATGACACAGATAAACGGTATTCTCTGGACTGCTTTTTAAGCAAATAATCAGGATTAAGATAAAAAATAAATTATTCCTGGCCCCTGATACCTGGGCCTATTTCTACAAATAATAATCTTTATTTTTATATAGTGCTAACATATTCCGCAGCGCTTTACATACATTATTGTCGCTGTCCCCATTGGGGCTCACAATCTACATTCCCTATCAGTATGTCTTTGGAGTGTGGGAGGAAACCGGAGAACCTGGAGGAAACCCACGCAAACATGGGGAGAACATACAAACTCCTTGCAGATGTTGTCCTTGGTGGGATTTGAACCCAGGACCCCAGCGCTGCAAGGCTGCAGTGCTAACCACTGCGCCACCATGCCGCCTGTAAAAGCACCAGCAGACCGAACTTGAATGGATCCTCCTGCTATGTGCACTGCCGTCTGCTATATACCCTGCCTGCCTGCTTAGCATGGCGGCGCCAGGTCTGATATAGACCTGATGACACTGTGCGGCCAGCCAATCACTGTAATGCCACAACCAACATGGCTGCGGCATTACAGTGTGTGGCCGAAAATCCCTGCATGTTGATTGGCGTTCTAAAGTGCGCCAAACATGCAGGGTGGGGACCCAAACTCCCACCGAGCAACCCCGGAAAGTGTCACAAGAGCAGTGAGATGCTCGGGCGAGAACCGAGCAGTAGCGAGCATGCTCGCTCATCACTAGTTACGGTTCATTACAACATTCCACTCTAAAGCGACAGAATTACGTGACTGTCTTATTAAATCATGGCCCATCTTAAAGGCTGACCCCATATTGGCAAAATATCTACCAGAGAGGCAGCAAATCACCTTCAGAAAGGCAAAAAATCTCTGTGATCATCTTATGAGAAGCCACTATTATCCTACCACTCCCCCTAATTTTATGAAAAGACCACCTCCAGTAAATTGATGTGTACCATGTAGTAGATGTGTGGCGTGTCCTAATGTTGAACATGCTAACTCTTTCACAGATTCCCAGGGCTCTAGGACCTATTATATCACCAAACCGATAACTTGTACCTCTAAAGCGGTGGTGTATTATGTGACATGCCTGTGTCCTAAAATCTATGTAAGGCTCACAACAAGACAACTTAGGACAAGAATACGTGAACACGTCCTAGGTATTGAAGCGGAGGTAAATGAAACTGATATTTCTATGTTAAAAACTATTCCCAAGCATTTTAGAATACACCATAAGTGTGACGCATCTAAACTTAAAGTTCGGGGTATTGACATGATCACCACTAATATTAGGGGAGGTAGAGTGAGCAAACTATTAGCCCAGAAAGAGAGCAGATGGATGTGGACTTTAAAAACACTCCATCCATTGGGCTTGAACGAAAATATTAGTTATGCCCCATTTCTCTGCTCACCTATATCCACATTGTTTTAGCTATTTTGTCTTACCTTTTTATCTAGTATGGTTGGGTAGTTTTTTTTGTATTTTAACTTTTTTCTATTTCTTTAGTGTTCCTCCATGAGAGTTTGCCGTCTTTTTCTACCAAATTTTCATAAAGGCATTACATGGTGATTGGCATGTTTGTATAGGTGATATCTCCATTTCTATAAGTCAATGACGTTGATGACTTCCATTCTGCTATTTGATAACATGGACATAATTGCTGGCGCTGCATTGTCTCTCAAGATCTGTAACTATTTTCTGTGTGCGCATTTTTTGTCCATACAGTTATTATTGTATATATTTCGCATTTATAGATCGATATTTTCTTATATCTTATTATGCATTTATACTATAATCTCATATAATCATGTTATACATCATGCTTTTCTTAAAGATATAGTTTATTTGTTTTGTCATGGTCAATTAACTTCTCTGACTTATTTATAATTGTCTATCGCCTACACCCCTTAGAAATACAGTACAGACCAAAAGTTTGGACACACCTTCTCATTTAAAGATTTTTCTGTATTTTCATGACTATGAAAATTGTACATTCACACTGAAGGCATCAAAACTATGAATGCAATTATATACTTAACAAAAAAGTGTGAAACAACTGAAAATATGTCTTATATTCTAGGTCCTTCAAAGTAGCCACCTTTTGCTTTGATGACTGCTTTGCACACTCTTGGCATTCTCTTGATGAGCTTCAAGAGGTAGTCACTGGAAATGGTTTTCACTTCACAGGTGTACCCTGTCAGGTTTAATAAGTGGGATTTCTTTCTTGGGGTTGGGACCATCAGTCTTGTTGTGCAGAAGTCAGGTGGATACACAGCTGATAGTCCTACTGAATAGACTGTTAGAATTTGTATTATGGCAAGAAAAAAGCAGCTAAGTAAAGAAAAACGAGTGGCAATCATTACTTTAAGAAATGAAGGTCAGTCAGTCCGAAAAATTGGGCAAACTTTGAAAGTGTCCCCAAGTGCAGCTGCAAAAACCATCAAGCGCTACAAAGAAACTGGCTCACATGAGGACCGCCTCAGGAAAGGAAGACCAAGAGTCACCTCTGCTTCTGAGGATAAGTTTATCCGAGTCACCAGCCTCAGAAATCGCAGGTTAACAGCAGCTCAGATTAGAGACCAGGTCAATGCCACACAGAGTTCTAGCAGCAGACACATCTCTACAACAACTGTAAAGAGTAGTGGTGAGCGATACCTTCCGATATCGGGAAATATTGGATCGGATTGGATCGGACCGATACCCAAAAAGTATTGGATATCGCCGATTCCTATACCGGAACCCAATGCAAGTCAATGGGACAGAAATATCGAAATAAAAATAAACCCTTTCTTTCCTTGTAGGTTAATTCTACATGAAGGAAAACAACTAAGAATAATGTAGAATGTATTGGGGGAGGTGGGGGAGACAATAAAGGCATAGAGGTTTAACCCAATCAAATGGAATAGCAGGAATTAATATTTTTTTAAGACGTTCTGAGTTACGGAAATATTGACTATGTTAAATTTTTTTATATTTTGTCAAATATTTATGTTTCACTACTTCCATGCTCTTCACCTTCTTTTTTACTTCTCTCACACTTTCTCCTTCATCATCCTCAGCATCAGCATCTTTTTCATCAACTTCTTCTTCACCTTCTTCATCTTCTTCTTCTTCACCTTCTTCGTATTATTCTTTTTTTTTACATTCTTCATATTCTTCTTATTCAACTATTATTCTTCTTCATATTCTACTTCTTCATCTTCTTCTTCTTCATCATATTCTTATTTGTGACAGGCATTCCTGTAGTTGTTATCTATAAAAGTTTGAACATTACACCTTTCGTTCTGCCCGTCACAAAAGATTTACATAGTTACATAGTTACATAGTTTATAAGGCCGAAAAAAGACAAGCGTCCATCCAGTTCAGCCTATTTCTTGTGCACTGCAGCTATTCCGCAGCGTTGAGGGGAAGGCAAAAAAAAAAAACATGCGGTATAGGCCAATTTACATCATTGAGGAAAAATTCACTTCCCGACACCAATCTGGCAGTCAGATTAAATCCCTGGATTAATTAACTATCACTAAGCATAAGATGTAATTTTATTGTTCTCAAGAAAGGCGTCCAGGCCTCTCTTGAACTCTTTAAGTGAGTTGGACATCACCACTTCCTCTCCCAGAGAGTTCCAGAGTCTCACGGCTCTGACCGTAAAGAATCCCCTTCTATGCTGGTGCAGGAACCTCCTTTCCTCTAGGCGCATAGTGTGCCCCCTCGTCTTTGTCACCATCCTTGGTATAAACAGGTCATGGGAGAGATCTCTGTACTGCCCCCTGATGTATTTATACATGTTTATGAGGTCTCCCCTAAGCCTTCTCTTTTCCAATGTAAATAGGCCTAATTTTGACAACCTCTCTGGGTATTCTAGTCCCTCCATGCCCTTTATTACCTTAGTCCCCCTCCTTTGTACCCTCTCTAGCTCCAATATGTCTTTCCTGAGCACCGGAGCCCAGAACTGTGCACAATATTCTAAGTGCGGCCTTACCAGCGCTTTATACAGAGGAAGAACAATGTTCTCATCATATGCCCCTATTCACTGGAGCAAGCGTTGACTGTGCAGACGGCACTTCTGAGCAGCAACTAGCGGTATTGGAGCCCAGGGTAAATACTAAAAACAGAGGAGCCAGAGGTGTAATTGGAGCAAGTTTTAAATCAGTAGTACAGTGGATGTGGACAAAGCAGGAGAATTTGCCGGACACACAGCTGGGGATCAGCTGACGTTACTGAACCCCAATAACACTGGAGCAAGCGTTGACTGTGCAGACGGCACTTCTGAGCAGCAACTAGCGGTATTGGAGCCCAGGGTAAATGCTAAAAACAGAGGAGCCAGAGGTGTAATTGGAGCAACTTTAAAATCTGTAGTAGTGAGAATGTGGACAGAGCAGGAGAAATTGCCGTCCTCACAGCAGGGGAACAGCTGACGTTACTGAACCCCAATAACACGGCAGCAAGTGTTGACTGTGCAGACAGCACTTCTGAGCGCCAACTGGCGATGTTGGAGCTCAGGGATAATACTGAAAACAGAGCAGCTAGAGGTGTAATTGGAGCAACTTTAAAATCTGTAGTAGTGTGAATGTGGACAGAGCAGGAGAAATTGCCGTCCGCACAGCAGGGGAACAGCTGACGTTACTGAACCCCAATAACACGGCAGCAAGTTTTGACTGTGCAGACAGCACTTCTGAGCGCCAACTGGCGGTGTTGGAGCTCAGGGATAATACTGAAAACAGAGGAGCCAGAGGTGTAATTGGAGCAACTTTAAAATCTGTAGTAGTGTGAATGTGGACAGAGCAGGAGAAATTGCCGTCCGCACAGCAGGGGAACAGCTGACGTTACTGAACCCCAATAACACGGCAGCAAGTGTTGACTGTGCAGACAGCACTTCTGAGCGCCAACTGGCGGTGTTGGAGCTCAGGGATAATACTGAAAACAGAGGAGCCAGAGGTGTAATTGGAGCAACTTTAAAATCTGTAGTAGTGAGAATGTGGACAGAGCAGGAGAATTTGCCTGACACACAGCAGGGGAACAGCTGACGTTACTGAACCCCAATAACACGGCAGCAAGTGTTGACTGTGCAGACGGCACTTCTGAGCGCCAACTGGCGGTGTTGGAGCTCAGGGATAATACTGGAAACAGAGGAGCCAGAGGTGTAATTGGAGCAACTTTAAAATCTGTAGTAGTGTGAATGTGGACAGAGCAGGAGAAATTGCCGTCCGCACAGCAGGGGAACAGCTGACATTACTGAACCCCAATGACACGGCAGCAAGTGTTGACTGTGCAAATAGCACTTCTGAGCGCCAACTGGCGGTGTTGGAGCTCAGGGATAATACTGAAAACAGAGGAGCCAGAGGTGTAATTGGAGCAACTTTAAAATCTGTAGTAGTGTGAATGTGGACAGAGCAGGAGAAATTGCCATCCGCACAGCAGGGGAACAGCTGACGTTACTGAACCCCAATAACACGGCAGCAAGTGTTGACTGTGCAGACAGCACTTCTGAGCGCCAACTGGCGGTGTTGGAGCTCAGGGATAATACTGAAAACAGAGGAGCCAGAGGTGTAATTAGAGCAACTTTAAAATCTGTAGTAGTGTGAATGTGGACAGAGCAGGAGAAATTGCCGTCCGCACAGCAGGGGAACAGCTGACGTTACTGAACCCCAATGACAAGGCAGCAAGTGTTGACTGTGCAGATAGCACTTCTGAGCGCCAACTGGCGGTGTTGGAGCTCAGGGATAATACTGAAAACAGAGGAGCCAGAGGTGTAATTAGAGCAACTTTAAAATCTGTAGTAGTGTGAATGTGGACAGAGCAGGAGAAATTGCCATCCGCACAGCAGGGGAACAGCTGACGTTACTGAACCCCAAAAACACGGCAGCAAGTGTTGACTGTGCAGATAGCACTTCTGAGCGCCAACTGGCGGTGTTGGAGCTCAGGGATAATACTGAAAACAGAGGAGCCAGAGGTGTAATTGGAGCAACTTTAAAATCTGTAGTAGTGTGAATGTGGACAGAGCAGGAGAAATTGCCATCCGCACAGCAGGGGAACAGCTGACGTTACTGAACCCCAATAACACGGCAGCAAGTGTTGACTGTGCAGACAGCACTTCTCAGCGCCAACTGGCGGTGTTGGAGCTCAGGGATAATACTGAAAACAGAGGAGCCAGAGGTGTAATTGGAGCAACTTTAAAATCTGTAGTAGTGTGAATGTGGACAGAGCAGGAGAAATTGCCGTCCGCACAGCAGGGGAACAGCTGACGTTACTGAACCCCAATAACACGGCAGCAAGTGTTGACTGTGCAGACAGCACTTCTGAGCGCCAACTGGCGGTGTTGGAGCTCAGGGATAATACTGAAAACAGAGGAGCCAGAGGTGTAATTGGAGCAACTTTAAAATCTGTAGTAGTGAGAATGTGGACAGAGCAGGAGAATTTGCCGGACACACAGCAGGGGAACAGCTGACGTTACTGAACCCCAATAACACGGCAGCAAGTGTTGACTGTGCAGACGGCACTTCTGAGCGCCAACTGGCGGTGTTGGAGCTCAGGGATTACAGTTCAGGTGGTAGAAACATGAACACAACAGGAGACCTGGATACTGTTGCCAACCAATTATTTATTCTGGAAGAGGACTGGCAAATTTATGAGAGATCCAGGCCTTGTTCATTTTGAGAAAAGTAAGCCGGTCAACGTTATCGGAGGATAGTCGCATGCGACGGTCTGTTATACACCACCTGCGGCACTAAAGACGCGTTCCGATAATACACTAGCAGCAGGGCAAGCAAGCACCTCCAACGCATACTGGCTAAGCTCTGGCCATGTATCCAGCTTACAGACCCAAAACTTGAAGGGAGAAGAGCCGTCTGGGAGTACACTGAGAGGGCAAGACATGAAGTCTGTCACCATCTGACGGAAACGTTGCCTCCTGCTGACTGGAGCCGTCTGTGATGGTGTAGACATTTGTGGCGGCGGGGACACAAAACTTTGCCACATTTGGGCCATACTGGTCTTGCCTTGTGCTGAGGCGCTGCTTCTGCTCCCTCTTTGTGCAGAGCTTCCTCCACTGCCTCGACGCACTGAGCTGCTTTGTAAAGCACTAACAGCACTGGTCTCGGTTGGAATGGAGAACATGATGGAATGCATCAGTGCGTCTTGGTACTCCCGCATTTTATGCTCCCGGTTCAACGGTGTTATGAGGCTTTGTAAGTTGTCCCGGTAGCGAGGATCTAGGAGGGTGGACACCCAATAATCAGCCGTGTTGAGAATGTGGGCGATGCGGTGGTTGTTTCTCAGGCACTGCAGCATGAAATCAACCATGTGCTGCAGACTGCCAACTGGCCAAGAAACGCTGTCCCCTGCTTGAGGCGTGATCTCTGCCTGCTCTGCATCACCCACCCTCGCTCTAGATACTGACTACTAGAGCATTGTGTACCTCCCTCCTCTGGACAGATGTCTTCCTCCTCCATTGACTCATCCTCATCCTCCTCACAAAGTGTCCCCTGCCTAGGCCTTTGTGAGGAACCACATTGCGCAGACTGTAGAGAAGCAGATGGCATTTGTGACTCCTCATCCTCCAAAACCTCGTCCCTTAGTGCTTGCAGTGTTTTTTCAAGCAGGCAGATAATGGGGATAGTCATGCTGACTAGTGCATCATCTGCACTCGCCATCCGCGTGGAATAATCGAAGGCACGCAAAACGTGGCAAATGTCCTTCATAGAGGCCCACTCAGTGGTGGTGAAGTGTGAACGGCGCGCACTGCGACTTGTTTGTGCCTGCTGCAGCTGGTACTCCATTACTGCTGCCTGCTGCTCGCACAACCTCTCCAACATATGTAACGTTGAATTCCACTTGGTGGGTAGGTCACATATGATGCGATGTTCCGGAAGACGTAATCGGCGCTGCAGAGCTGCAATGCGCGATCTTGCGTTGCTGGAACGCTGCAAGTGAGCGCACTCTATGGGGACCTTGTGAAGCAGTGCATCAAGATCCGGATAGTCCCTCAAAAAACTCTGCACGACCAAGTTGAGCACATGTGCCAGACATGGGATGTGAGAGAGGTTGCCTAGGCCCAGAGCTGCCACCAGATTTCGGCCATTGTCACACACTACCATGCCTGGCTGGAGATTCGCTGGCACAAACCACACGTCGCTCTGCTGCTTCATGGCATTCCAGAGCTCCTGCGCTGTGTGGCTTCGATTCCCCAAAGAAATTAATTTTAATACGGCCTGTTGACGTTTGGCCACGGCTGTGCTCATATCGGTCATCATAACAGGTAACCGTTCACGGGTCGATGTGGAGGTAGACCGTGACGGCTCCTGCAGCGCTGATTCAGAGGAACTGGAGTATGAGGAGGAGTCAATGTGTACAGACTGGATTCCTGCAATCCTTGGAGTTGGCAGAACACGTACAGCGCCACTCTCAAGATCTGTACCCGGCTCCACAACATTTACCCAATGGGCAGTGAGGGAAAGGTATCGTCCCTGTCCATGCTTACTGGTCCACGCATCGGTGGTCAGGTGGACCTTGCTACTGACGGCGTTTTGTAGCACATGTTTAATTTTTTCCTCCACATGCTGTTGCAGGGCAGGGACGGCTTGCCTGCTGAAATAAAACCGGCTGGGCATGTTGTATTGTGGGACTGCCAATGCCATAAAGTTACGGAAGGTGTCAGTCTCCACCAGCCTGAATGATAGCATTTCAAGGGCCAGTAGTTTAGCAATGCCAGCATTCAGAGCCTGTGCTCGGGGGTGGTTTGCCGAATATGGGCGCCTTTTCTCCCAAGCCTGTGCTAACGATGGCTGTAGACTGGCCTGGGAGTGTGAGGATGACAGGGAAAGTGGTGCTGTGGGTGGAATTGCACTGTGTATCTGTACAACAGTGCCAGAGATTCTTCCATGGCGATCCTGTGAGGAAGCCGAACCAGCTGCGTGTGAGCTGGAGGAAGAGGCTACAACACGAGCTGAAGAGGTGGTAGGTGGCGCTGTAGGTTGGCCTAGGTCTTCAGTGTGTTTTTGTAACTCCACCACGTGCTTGGTCCGCACATGTTTCCACATATTTGTGGTATTGAGGTTGCTGACACTTTTCCCTCTTTTCACCTTCTGATTACACAGCTTGCATTTGACAAAGCAAATGTCATCTGCAACTGTGTCAAAAAAGGACCAGGCACTGCAAGTCTTGGGAGCGCCCGCTTTGGATTTTGGAAGAGCCATGCTCCTAATGGGTGCCGAAGTGGAGGCTACAGGCAACCAAGTCTGCCCCCTCCCTCCTTTTTGGGCCGTTCGGGGAATTTCTTCCGCAGAGCTGCTCCCACCACCTTCCTGTCCCTCACGCCATGATGGGTCAAGGACCTCATCATCTACACCACCCTCTTCAAACAACTGCTTCTCCTGGGTAGTCTCGACAGCACAGTACGCACCAGAAGTGGCACCTGAGTCTCATCATCAGATGCGTGCTGAGGTGTGCTGCTGACCATAGGCACTGGCCCACCCGCCTCTTCAGATTCAGAGAGACAAAACGGTTGCGCATCACTGCATACTACCTCTTCTTCAAATTCTCGAATTCTGCTTGGCTGGCCCCCTCTTTCCAAGCCAAGAGATTCAGAGAACAGAAGTAGAGATAGCTCCTGTCCAGGGCTCTCTGACTGCCTGGGCAATTTGGCAGGTGGTGAAGAGACAGATGGGTGCTCTTCAGTGCTCAGGACCTGAGAGGATCTGGAACTAATTGAAGTCGATGCGTTAGCTGCCATCCATCCGACAACGGCTTCAATTTGGTCCTCCCGCAGCAGTGGGGTACGGCTAGCTCCTACAAAGCTGCGCATAAAGGACTGTTCCCTGGTAAAACTGGGGGATGCTGAGTCACTTGTGCCCGCAGTAGGCACAGAATCCCCACGTCCTCTCCCTGCAGGCACAGAATCCTCACGTCCTCTCCCTGCAGAAACTCCACGCCCACGACCACATGCCTTACTCCCTGCCTTCTTCATCTTGGTAGACTAATAAAGATAGGCAGAAAAGTACTAAGGGCTTATTGTGCTTATTCCTGAACAGCTGCTAACAGGTATAAGAAACACTAATTTTATAAAGTGTGGACTAGACTTTAATATGAGCTAATGTGGCCTACACAACTGTAAAGTGGAGTGTTTGGTGAACTTTATTTAGGTTTTTTTTTGTCACAAAAAGACATTGGATGTGCCCAAAGATGTAATACCGATAGTATCACAAATTTTTTGTAGCTATTACAATGTAGGTGTAGCATCGGCGTCTCTGCCCCGTGCTAGGCAGAGACGCCGTCCCTCTCACCTCCCCACTCCTGGCGCGGCATCCTCCAGCGCTTCTCTCCCCGCTGCTTCCGGCACGCGCTCCTTCCCCGGCAGTGTGTTTAGGGCACGCGCGCGCGCGCTCCCCCGCTCTTAAAGGGACCGCGCGCGCGGTCCTAAGGAGTCCCCGGCCAATTGCCGGAGGACCTCCCATTTATAAGGCACCTCCTCCAAAATGGAGGTGCCCGAGCTATGTTGTTTGCACTGTGTCTCACCTGTGCTTCAGCCCTCAGGTTCCGCTGCTAGCCTGACTTCCCGTCCTGCATGCCAGCCTGTTACTTGCCTAGTCCGTCAGACCGCTCACCTGGGAGCATCTTCTACTTACCTGCCTTGTCTGCCAGTCCGCTCACCTGGGAGCGTCCTTCAGTTACCTGCCTGTTACCTGCCTCGTCTGTCAGACCGCTCACCTGGGAGCGTACACCAGTTACTTGCCTGTTACCTGCCTTGTCTGCTGACTGCTCACCTGGGAGCGCCCACCAGTCACCTGCCTGTCTCCTGCCTCGTCTGTCAGACTGCTCAGCTGGGAGCGTCCACCAGTTACCTGACTGTTTCCTGCTGTCTCAGTCTGCCCGCTCACCTGGGAGCGCCCGCCAGCTACCTGTCAGGTACCCGCCTCGCCTGTCTACCCAGAGACTGCCCCGGTCACTTGCCGTGACCACCTGCCTATCTACCCAGAGACTGCCCCGGTCACTTGCCGTGACCACCTGCCTATCTACTCAGAGACTGCCCCGGTCACTTGCCGTGACCTCCTGCCTATCTACCCAGAGACTGCCCCCATCACTTGCCGTGACCACCTGCCTGTCTTCCCAGAGACTGTCCCCCGTCACCTGCCGTGACCACCTGCCCGCTTACCCAGAGACTGTCCCCGTCACTTGCTGTGACTACCTGCTTGCCCTCCCTAGGAGTCACCCGCTTCCTTACAAGGACTTCCCCCTTGTATTGCAGCTCAGAGGTTCCACTTCCCGGACCCGTAACAGTAGGAAGGTAACCTACAATGCAATAGATGAGGCTACAAAAAATAGGCTAATACTAATCTGGCTGGGGCTGCAGGGCACAATGCTGCAGAAAGGCTCCTCTATCTACTCCTATATAGTGTGTTTGGAACCAATGTAGCTGAATATGGATGGAACCAATACACTAATAGGAGAAATCAGGAAAAATGTTCAATTAGCAAACAAGGACAATGTATGAGGCAGTAACGCACGCTGAGCGCACTACAACCAGACGTGGCTGAAGCACACACTACAGCGTGAGCTGCACTCACACACAGAGACCTTGCAGACAGGCGTGAACAGTGCAGATGCAGAGCACTGTGCACTAGCGCTGCAAGACAAAAAAAATTCTCTATCTACTCCTATATAGTGTGCTTCGAACCAATTTAGCTGAATACGGATGGAACCACCACACTAATAGGAGATATCAGGAAAAATGATCAATTAGCAAAAAAGGATAATGTATGAGGCAGTGATGCACACTGAGCGCACTACAACCAGACGTGGCTGAAGCACACACTGCAGGGTGAGCTGCACTCACACACCAGACCTTGCAGACAGCGGTGAACAGTACAGATGCAGAGCACTGTGCACTAGCGCTGCAAGACAAAAAAAAATTCTCTATCTACTCCTATATAGTGTGTTTGGAACCAATTTAGCTGAATACGGATGGAACCACCACACTAATAGGAGATATCAGGAAAAATTATGAATTAGCAAAAAAGGACAATGTATGAGGCAGTGACATACACTGAGTGCACTACAACCAGACGTGGCTGAAGCACACACTACAGGGTGAGCTGCACTCACACGCAGAGACCTTGCAGACAGCGGTGAACAGCACAGAGAACTGAGCACTAGCGCTGCAAGGCACAGCAATTTATAAAGTAGCTTGGGTAAAGCAGAATAGACCAAATAGGTAGCTAAAACTGTCCCTCAGAAAAACAGCGTCCTATCCCTAACTGAATTCACAGCAGTGAGCTCAAAATGGCGGCTGCGGCTTTCATAGTGCATCATGACATCATTTCAGCAGCCATTCACAGCCATGCCATTAGTTAAGATGCCTACATGCCTAACAGGATGTGCCCACACTTCTTAGGATCCTCATTGGCTGAATAAAATGAAACTGGCTCATTGCATTATGGGAACTTCCGATTCCGGCATACGATATTGTAAAAGTATCGGAATTAAGTATCGGAATTCCGATACTGCGACTATCGGCCGATACCCGATATTTCAGTATCGGAATGCTCAACACTAGTAAAGAGGAGACTTTGTGCAGCAGGCCTTCATGGTAAAATAGCTGCTAGGAAACCACTGCTAAGGACAGGCAACAAGCAGAAGAGACTTGTTTGGGCTAAAGAACACAAGGAATGGACATTAGACCAGTGGAAATCTGTGCTTTGGTCTGATGAGTCCAAATTTGAGATCTTTGGTTCCAACCACCGTGTCTTTGTACTACGCAGAAAAGGTGAATGGATGAACTCTACATGCCTGGTTCCCACCGTGAAGAATGGAGGAGGAGGTGTGATGGTGTGGGGGTGCTTTGCTGGTGACACTGTTGGGGATTTATTCAAAATTGAAGGCATACTGAACCAGCATGGCTACCACAGCATCTTGCAGCGGCATGCTATTCCATCCGGTTTGCATTTAGTTGAACCATCATTTAATTTTCAACAGGACAATGACCCCAAACACACCTCCAGGCTGTGTAAGGGCTATTTGACCAAGAAGGAGAGTGATGGGGTGCTACGCCAGATGACCTGGCCTCCACAGTCACTAGACCTGAACCCAATAGAGATGGTTTGGGGTGAGCTGGACCGCAGAGTGAAGGCAAAAGGGCCAACAAGTGCTAAGCATCTCTGGGAACTCCTTCAAGATTGTTGGAAGACCATTTCCGGTGACTACCTCTTTAAGCTCATCAAGAGAATGCCAAGAGTGTGCAAAGCAGTCATCAAAGCAAAAGGTGGCTACTTTGAAGAACCTAGAATATAAGACATATTTTCAGTTGTTTCACACTTTTTTGTTAAGTATATAATTCCACATGTGTTAATTCATAGTTTTGATGCCTTCAGTGTGAATGTACAATTTTCATAGTCATGAAAACACAGAAAAATCTTTAAATGAGAACATGTGTCCAAACTTTTGGTCTGTACTGTATATATATATATGTATACACACATACATACATTTGGGATATGCTATTATTTTCTTTTTCTCTCCGGTTGTATTTGACTATATATCTGTGGACTGGGCGGTACGCACGGCTTCACTGTTCTCTGTGGTGTCCTCACTGGCTGTATCAATATGTGCTCACATGACGCGGTTGCCGTGGATGCGGCGGTGTATCGGTGATTGCCATGTGTCATGCCACACCCTCCCCACACCCATTGGCGGAGACTACACACCCCCTTTTCTATTGGCTCAAGGGTTTCTAAACCCTACCCACCTTCATTGACGCCACCTCCTGACGAAGGCAGCCGTGCCGAAACGCGCATTAGGGTGAGTGCCATTGAGGAGCGTGTTCACATCCACTGTGGCTGTAAGTATTCTATAATATTTATGCTACAATCTTTTCGCTGCCGTTCTTTAATCTTTTTTCCTACTTAGGTGCATTTTCTAGGCTTTAATATGTATTAGGATATACTTTTACTCTGTAGCCTAAGGGGTCACTTATAAAGATCTGCTGTCCCCGGTATGAGCTATCTATATTAGTACCTATATATAGACAGCGGTATGACTAACCTCTTATATAGCAACTACTTCTGACCTACCTCATAAGCACCTGCACTTTTATTGAATGCTTCACTGCATTTTAACAATATATTCTTATTTTTTTGGCAGCCCAATTATGTATTTACATCAGAAAAGAATCATCTTAATGTCTCATGCTCCTCATTAGTGCTCCTCCATTGTTTTACTATTAACTGTCTCTGTGATTAATATTTTTTTCCTGTATAAATTATAATTAATAAAATGTTGTCATTTTTTCACTATTAGATGGGACTCTGACTTGAAGTTTTTCCCTCTTGTTTCTTATGTATGGAGGACTATGTGGGGCCCATTATACTGTATGGAGCACTATGTGGGGCCCATTATACTGTATGGAGGACTATGTGGGGCCCATTATACTGTATGGAGGACTATGTGGGGCCCATTATTCTGTATGGAGGACTATGTGGGGCTCATTATACTGTATACTGGTCGGCCCACGACTTTGTCAAAGTTTTTCATTTTGGCCCTCTGCATGTTTTGAGCTTTCCATCCCTGATGTAAAATCAGTATGGGTATGGAGATGGCAATAATGCAAAGCTGCTAATTGGACTTTGCTACAAGCCTCCTAATATAGCTGAACATGAAGAGGATGATATGCTGCAACAAATTCAAAAGGCAACAAAAACAAGTTATGGTCAAAAGTGTTGAAATTGTTCCAGAAAATGAAGTCATTCTCTCAGAAAATTATTGCAATTACAAGTTTTGTTATACACGTTTATTTCCTTTGCATGCATTGGAACAACACAAGAAAACAGAGAAAAAAAAGGCAACTTGAACATAATTTCACACAAAATAGTTCGGACAAAATTGTTGGCACCTTGCCAAAATTGTGGGTAAACAACTTTGTTTCAAGCATGTGAAGCTTGTTCAAACGCAATTTTGGGGAAGCACGCATCGTGCAGGTTCCCAGTCTCCCACTCAGGTAACTATGCTGGATTTTGACCGTGTGAGATACTAAGGGAAAGGATATCTATCTTTGAGATATAGCTATTTATAGCATATAGACGGTTGTTTTCATGTTGTCCCTTCACATGCGTTATAGTCTCTTTAAACATTTGACAATGGGGAGGAAGGGAGTTGTGAGACGAGATACCTGCATCCTATGTGTTACCTGCTTGTTTTTATCTATGTTTTAATGTTTTGTATGGTGATTTGGCACCGATTTGTCTCCTTAGACACTCTGCTCTATTCTTTATGTAAAAAATCTTTTTGAATAAAGTTTATACATGTTTTCTACATCATTGGCCATGTGATCGTTGTTTTCCGCTTCGGCACCCCCTAGTCAAATGCAATTTTGGCAAGTAACAGGTGTGGGCAATATGAAAATCACACCTAAAACCAGATAAAAAAGGGAGAAGTTGATTCAATATTTGCATTGTGTGAAAATGTGTGGCACACTAAGCATGGAGAAAACAGAAAAAGGAGAAGAGAACTGTCTGAGGACTTGATATTTATCAACAATTTTGGTTCTCAACAATTTCAAGGTTATAAGTTCATCTTTAGAGATCCACATGTTCCTTTGCCCAAGGTACACAGCATAAAGAATAAATTTACAACCCATACAGTCAAATATGGTGGCGGTTCAAAGGTGGTTTGGGGTTGCTTTGCTGCCTCCGACTGTGTGCAAGGCATCATGAAATCTGAAGATTAGCAAAGGATTTTGGGTCACAATATAGTGCCTAGTGTCAGAAAGCTGGGTTTGCATCCTAGGTAGTGTTGAGCGAGTATGTTCTATTAACCCTTTCGCCGAGTATGCTCGGGCCGAGCTCCGAGTATTTACAGCTGCTCAGTGATATGTTTGAATCACTCCCATGTGCATGATTTGCAACTGTTTGACAGCTTTATTACATGTGAGGAATGTCTATTTCTTACACATTCCTCACATGTAATAAAGCTGCCAAACAGTCGCAAATCATGCACACGGGAGCGATTCAAACATAACAGAGCAGCTGTAAATACTCGGAACAAAACACACTCGCTCAACACTAGTCCTAGGTCATGGGTCTTCCAGCATGACAATGAGCCCAAACATACTTCAAGAAGCACCTAGAAAATAGATGGAAACAAAGTGCTGGAGAGTTCTGACCAGCAATGAGTCTGGATCTAAATCCCATTGAACACCTGTAGAGAGATCTTAAAATTGCTGTATGGAGAAAAATATTAAAATTTGAGAGTCCTCAGTGGTTGATACAATCTTTTGAGTTAGCCATTAGTCAATAAGCTTTCTAGACTACTCATGTCTCTTCATGAGACATAGTATAACACAAAATCTGAAGAGTCACATATTTATACACAACAGGGCACAGGAATAATGCAATAGATAAGACAAGTGATGTTAAGCAGAACTATCAGTTTCGGAAAAGGATAAGCAGTTGTGGCCGTAAAAATGTGTGGCCACAAGTAGATCTATTCTTTTTTTCTTTTTTGTGTGGCGATGAGAATTCATCCTTGTTTTAAGTTTTTGCCCTGTCTCCCCTACATACAGACCCCCAGTTGGACAATTGGTACATATAATTAAGTACATTACATTAGATTTAATGCAGCTGAAAGTACCTGGGATCTTGTAATCCTCATGTAAGTTGGGAATCTTTATCTTGTCAGTGGTCATTATAAACGGACAGGTTTACATATACAGGTGAGGATGAATTTTATAAGTTTCACCACAAAGGTGAAACTATCCTCCCAGTCAGTGTGCTTTTCCTCCCAGTACCTTTTAAGTCTAACAATGTTAGGTTTCTGGGAGATTATACTTGTTCCTTTTATTTTTGGTTCTCCTTAGCTTGCCTTCTTTGCCCTATATGAATGTGTTTTTGTTTCTCATTCAGGGTTTTCGTATGTTACTTCATACTTTCCTTTCCCCTTGTTGCAGCCTCCCCTCTGGTTCCTCAGGAGGTATGAGAAACTCCTCAACGACTTATTAGGGAGTTAGGTCTGTGGCGGCGTTTTTAGTTGTACAGCTAGGGCCTTTCTTGTCTGTACAGAGACTAGTTGGGTGTAGTTGCGGCATTCTCCCCTGTGTGGGTTCTCCGGTGGTTATCAAGATGCGCTTTCTGTTTAAAACATTTCCCACATTTTCAACATGAAAAAGGCTTCTTCCCTGTGTGAATTCTCTGATGTTTACTAAGATGTGATTTCTGTCCAAAACATTTCCCACAATCTGCACATGAAAAAGGCTTTGCCCCTGTGTGGGTTCTCTGATGGATGATAAGAGTTGATTTCTCTGTAAAATATTTCCCACATTCTGAACATGAAAATGGCTTCTCTCCTGTGTGAGTTCTCTGATGGTTGATAAGAGTTGATTTCTCTGTAAAACATTTTCCACATTCTGAACATGGAAAAGGCTTCTCCCCTGTGTGAGTTCTCTGATGTTTGAAAAGATTTGATTTCTTTGCAAAACATTTCCCACATTCTGAACATGAAAATGGCTTCTCCCCTGTGTGAGTTCTCTGATGTATATTAAGACATGATTTTTGTACAAAACATTTCCCACAATCTGAACATGAAAATGGCTTCTCCACTGTGTGGGTTCTCTGGTGCTTAAGAAAACTAGATTTATGGTTATAACATTTTCCACATTCTGAACATGGAAAAGGCTTCTCCCCTGTGTGAGTTGTCTGATGTTTAATAAGAGTATATTTCTCTGCAAAACATTTCCCACATTCTGAACATGAAAAAGGCTTCTCAACTGTGTGAGTTTTGTGATGTTTGATAAGATTTGATTTCGCTGTAAAATATTTCCCACATTCTGAACATGGAAACGGCTTCTCTCCTGTGTGTGTTCTCTGATGGTTGATAAGAGTTGATTTCTCTGTAAAACATTTTCCACATTCTGAACATGGAAAAGGCTTCTCCCCTGTGTGAGTTCTCACATGTTTGATAAGATTTGATTTCTTTGCAAAACATTTCCCACATTCTGAACATGAAAATGGCTTCTCCCCTGTGTGAGTTCTCTGATGTGTGATAAGAGTTGATTTCTCTGTAAAACATTTCCCACATTCTGAACATGAAAATGGCTTCTCCCCTGTGTGAGTTCTCTGATGTATATTAAGATTTGATTTCTGTACAAAACTTTTCCCACAATCTGAACATGAAAAAGGATTCTCCTCTGTGTGGGTTCTCTGGTGTGCGATAAGATTTGATTTCTCTGTAAAAAAATTCCCACATTCTGAACAGGAAAATGGCTTCTCTCCTGTGTGAGTTATCTGGTGCCTAACAAGACTTGATTTCTGATTAAACCATCTCCCACACTTGGAGCAAGAAAATCTATTCTTCGCTGTGTGAATTTTTTGATGTTTAAGAAAAGACTTTTTGAGAGGAAAACTATTTCTATATTCTGAATGTGAAAATGGCTTCTTTGCTTTAGGAGCAGTTTGTTTTTTAATGCTTATTTTGTGACTTTGATTTTCCTTAGTAGTCGGTAATGAATCAGAAGACAGGACGTGTTTCAAAGGATCAGATGACAGATCTTGGCTGTGAAGGGATGATGGTAAATCTGGAGTAATGGCATTCACTTCAATTGTATCCTGGGGGATCTGAAAATTATCTGATTTAAAAACTGAAGATGTCAGCTGTCCCTCTGATCTCCTGGTACAGACATCTGCCAAGAATAAAAACAATTATTATTTTTTAATAAAGAATCCTTGAATTTTATATTTTTGAACATTTCTACTTAAATTGTCTGTAAAAAAGGCAAGTTATATAAAAAAAAAATTCACTGGACAATGACCATCTAATAGAAAACCTCATAGGATGAACCAGTGGAGCGTGGTGTTCACCTGTTTGTTTATTCTGCCTCCCAAATATGGAGTAAAAGGTACAGGCTCTGTCCAGCCACTAAGATTAGGGTGCTTGGGACCTGTAGTACCATCGAGTCTGGCAGTATGGGTGTGTGTGCAGTCCAGCTGGAGTAATCTGCTCCCTGCTTCAGCAATTTGGAAAGCACCGCACCCTACTAAAGCTGGAAGCATATTGCCGGAAGCTGCCAGATACAGCCTTGTTCTCCTCTGGTTCAGTCCTCTGTGCTCAGCTCCCGGCTTGTGTATTTGTTTCCTGTTGTGACCTCGGCCCGTTTACTGACTACTGGTGTCTTCTGATTTTGTATTTTCTCTATCCTCTTGGTTCTGACCCGGCTACCTGACTATTCTTCTTTCCATCTCACTCCACCGAATAGCAGGTAACACCATGGCCCAAGCCTAGGGGTCTCTGTGTAGGTTCAGATCCATGTAGAAGAGTTAAAGGGTGATGAGCAAAGTAATTTGTGAAATCTGTAAACAGGGTAGATAGTTATAAGCCTGTTCATGGTAGCCATCTTTTGAGCATTCCTAATAGCTAAATGGCGCTCCTTCCCTTCTCAACCTCCCATGTGCCCAGACAGTAGTGTACAACCGTATATAGGGTATTGTCAGATTCAAAAGAAGTTGGAAAATAATTTGTAAGGTCCATTTGTTTCCTATTATCCTTTGTGAAGAATTCCAAAATTATCACCACATAAAGTGACACAAGTCAAATTTGAAAAATGGGGCCTGATTAGAAACATAATACTGACTGCGGGAAGGGGTTAAAGCAGAGGATTACTGAAGTCAAAAACTGTGTCTACAGACAATAACACATCTCCTGAAATGACCAAACTGAACAGTCTTCATCAGAGAAAAATGAGTAACTAGTGGTGAAACCTCTCTGGGGTAATTAGAGTATGGGGCTCGGGGGCTCTTCTCAATCTAAACTATCGCTAAGGGCCAATATTTTCTGGCAGATGAGTGTCAAGAAGAAATATTAGACGTTCAAAGAGAACTTTTTTATAATACTGAAGAGCTGAGGTGTTTTAAATTTAGATCTCAGGCAATTGGAAGAGGTAATGGAGATCTTTTTGAAAGACGACCAGGGAGTTACAGACTCACATAAGTGAGGCCGGCCGATCCCACCAGAATGAAACTATCATAGAGAGTGAAAAAAATAAAAATATGTAAAAAAAATAAAGAATATATAAACATGTAACATCCCCAACAACCACGTATGTATGAGGGGAGAAATCCAACACTAAACTGGAGTTGCACTCATTTATGGTGGACCATTTGGCGCGAACAAGCCGGAACCCCGAAAACTAACCCGAATTTGAAATGCCGAACAAATTCGCTCAATACTATTTATGATGTGGAGTGGATCCATGAAACCAGGGCTGGAGCCATGCCAACACATCTCCTGCAGGCATGAATAAATGTATATTACAGCCATCAGCCACGCACAGCTTAGAGATATATCATGGCACAGGTGTAATGTTTTCTGTGTAGTTTATGACAATCCTGTTTGAAGTTAGTTGGTTTCAAAAGAAATTGAAAAGTCAGGATAAAGGGAAACTCTGTTCTTATTGTACAGAAATTCACACTTGGCCTCACTGGACATTTAATGTTGTCGATCATAAAAGTGAAGTTTGGCCAGAAAGACTGGACCTGGTCTTGTAGGGACCATATGAGCACATTCAGCAGCACAGAAGGGAGAGAAGGTAGATTCATCTAATAAGATATCAGGGATCTAGGAAGCCAACAGCATCATTACCCTCCGCTTTCTCTTACAGGCCCATCATATTTTTCTTCAAGTGATTTTTTAATTTGTCAGCACATTCTACGTACGCTGTCATTTGGCTTTATAGTTTACAGACCTGGGCAGGTAACGGTCAGCGTCTCCTAATCCCAGGGGGTAGGTGGATCCTTCAGGTTGTAAGTTCTATAGAAAAGGTCTTTCACAATTACACAAAGTAATTTGAATATTTTCGAACGGAGGAGAATGTTGGAGTCTAGCGGCAAAATGGTGATCACACGATTGTGATACGACTACACCACTGATAAAGCAGCCACAGACAGGGACTTCTCTGTATTCAGTGGTTACTGCTCACCTGTGTAGTCATATGTAGGAATCTCCTCTTTACACCGCTCATCACCCCTCACATATGTCTCTGTAGTATTAATATGGGTCAGATCTTCACCCTGAAACAAATATTGTAAAAGTCACTGACAGATGGAGAAGTCACATCTATGATCAGCTCTAATCCTGCCATCTCCACCATTCTCATTACACAAATATAAAACATAATAATGATGGATAAAACAGAACTGAAGACATGACATTTACAGCCGTCTACACATCATAGGGGAGATCTCATGACACCTTCTCTCTATCTACCTGAGGAACATTTGGATTTTCTTGTTTACAGTCCTGTGGAAGAAGACGACGGGGACATCTCTCTGGTGTTGTCCTCTTACTGGATAGATCTGGAGGAAACACATACAGGGACTGAATTCATTCTTTACATACAGATAATTATAGGCCGTGTGTATTTAGTCCTGTCTATTACCTGGTGATGTGAGGGGCTGGGGAACCTCCATCATGACGTCCTTGTACAGATCTTTGTGTCCTTCTAAATACTCCCACTCCTCCATGGAGAAATAGACGGCGACATCCTGACATCTTATAGGAACCTGACACATACAATGATACCGTCATCCCCCCGATCCCTTCACAGCGTTACTGTATAATGTCCCAGCATTCCCAGCAGTGTCACCTCTCCAGTCAGCAGCTCAATTATCTTGTAGGCGAGTTCTAGGATCTTCTGGTCATTGATGTCCTCATGTATTAGGGGGTGAGGTGGAGGCCCCGTGATTAATCTCTGGTTATGGAGAGTCACATTAATAAATCTCACTACAGACATTTCCAGAGTCCTCACCTCTCTAGTTCTGTCCATCTGTTATTTCCAAGAATGCTGTAATGTGACGTCATCAGAATCGCTCACCTCTCCAGTAAGCCGGAAGAGGATCTCTAGGGTGAGGTGTAATATCCCCTCCACCATCTTGTCCATCATTTTCCTGGATAAATCAGGAAAATTTTCTTATATAGACGATCTTCACTGAGAGGATCCGGTATTGTAGAGACCTGAATGAGGAAAAGATAAGCTGATGGATAAGACCATTTTTCTGCAAACGATGATGCGGAATCCAAAATGTACCACGAGTACCCTTCATCCCTTAATCTGGTGTTCAGGTCTATTGCCTGTATATTAAAATCTGTGACAGTCGAGCAGTACCTTCTCAACCATAAAAATTGTCCCTTGGATTTTCCTCTTTTTATGGGGATGGGGGTGGTGGTTATCCCACTTCAGTAGTTTATTAGTGCTTGAAGGTTTCTGGTAGATGAGTGTCCCTAGGGTCCCGTTACAATCCTTCTTGATCAGTACATGCAGGAAAGGCAACTGGTAATAATTGGTGTTGGTCTGCTCCTTTAAATAAAATGTACTTTTCAGGTTATATCCTCAGTACCCTCATTTTTCATCCCTTCTTTTGAGGCCCACACAGTCAGACTCTACTGGCCCTTCTCCCTGCGAGTGGCAGCTGTGTATCGCCCTCCGGGCCACTCCCTTCAGTTTGTGGATCACTTTGCCACTTGGCTTCCAAAATTTCTATCCTATGACATCCCCACCCTCATCATGGGAGATTTTAACATCCCAATAGGCGATTCCCTCTTCCCATCTGCCGCTCATCTTTTATCGCTAACTTCCTCCTTCGGCCTTTCACAGCTTACTAATTCTCCTACACATGAAGATGGAAATACTCTTTGACCTGATCTTCACCCGGCTCTGTTCAATACATGACTTTACTAACTCTCCTCTTCCACTCTCTGATCACAACCTTCTTTCATTCTCTGTCAAGAACTGTCACCCTGCTCAAGACACCCCCACTTTCCACACTTATAGAAATATACATGGCATTAACACCCAGAAATTTATGAAAACGTTGCAATCATCATTGGCCCCAATCTCCACCCTCTCATGCCCTGACTCTGCACTGAAGAATTATAACGAAACATTGCAATGTGCCCTGGATGAAGGCGCACCTTCTACACAGAGAACAACTCGGCACAGACGGCGACAACCTTGGAACACGCTGCAAACACATTTTCTCCAGCGGGGCTCCAGGTGTGCCGAACGGCTGTGGACAAAATCTAATCTGGCTGAAGATTTCCTCCATTATAAATTTATGCTTAAAACCTATAACTCCGCCCTTCACCTCTCCAAACAAACCTACTTTGAGGCTATGTGCCCACGATGCAGAAATGAAGCAGAAAATTTCTGCAGCATTTATGCATCTCCCTGGCGGAAAAAACGCATGCAGATTGTGCATGCGTTTTTCCTGCGGAATACATGCGGATTCACATGCGTTAACGCATGTGTTTCCGCATGCGGACTGACAAGCACTTTCCAGGCGATAGCATCACTTGGAAAGTGCTTGACAACTAGGTCACACTGTATAAATCCATGCAAACGGCATGGATTTATACAGTGTGACCGTAAAAATAAAAAAATAAAGCTATACTTACCTCCGATGCCGCCGTGTGTGCTGTCGCGCTCCTTCCTGGTTCCTTCCTGGCTTGCCAGCATCTCGCGAGACAGCCTGCGGTCACATGACTGCGACGTCATCTCAGGTCCTGGAAGGAGAAGCGCTGCAGGGGCCGCCGGACAGGTGAATATAAACTTTATTTTTTATTTTATTCTTTTTTTTACAGGTACAATGGTACCCAGGTCTGGATGAGAGTCTTCTCTCCTCCAGAACTGGGTACCATCCGCACATTGAAACGCATATTATCCGCTTGTACAAATGTACAGACACGGATTCTATGCGTCTCAATGCAAGTCAATGGCATGGCTTCCGCAAAATTAATGAACATGCTGTGGATTTATGAGCGCTGCAGAAACGTTGCGGAAAAATCCGCAGCATGTGCATTGACATTGCGGAATGCCATTGGGGACCATGGGGTGCGGATTACCATGCGTTTTTGATGCGTTTCCGCTGCGGAAACGCATGAAAAAAGCATTGTGTGCACACAGCCTAACAACCTCATCATCTCATGGCCCAATAATCCTAAACACCTGTTTGACACTTTTCATTCTCTCCTTAATCAAACAGCACAGGCCCCAACCAAAAACCTCAGCACTGACGATCTGGACAATTATTTCAAAGAAAAAATTGACCATATCCGACAGGAAATTTTCTCTCAATCCCCAAATGTAATGCATGCTCCTCCCTCCCACATTGTATCTTGATCATTTTCTGACTTCGAACCAGTCACGGAAGATGAAGTGACAAGGCTCCTTACTTCCTCTCGCTCTACCACCTGCACCAGTGACCCTGTTCCTTCACATCTCCTTCAGTCCCTTTCTCCAGCTGTCACCACTCACCTAACTAAAATATTCAACCTCTACCTCTCATCTTGTATTTTTCCCTCCTTTTTTAAACACTCCAGCATACATCCATTACTTAAAAAAACATCCCTCGACCAGAACTGTGCTGCTAACTACAGACCTGTTTCCAATCTTCCCTTTATATCTAAACTCCTGGAACGACTGGTCCACTCTTGTATAATACGCTATCTCTCAGATAACTCCCTTCTTGACCCTTTACAATCTGGTTTCCGCTCTTTACATTCTACTGAAACTGAACTCACTAAAGTTTCTAATGATCTACTAACAGCCAAATCTAATGGTCACTACTCCCTGCTGATTCTCCTGGATCTCTGCAGCATTCGACACTGTGGATCTACCTCTCTGACCGCTCCTTCACTGTGTCTTTTGCTGGCTCCTCTTCTTCTCCCCTCCCCCTTATTGGCGGGGTTCCTCAAGGATCAGTCCTAGAAGCCCTTCTTTTCTACTTATATATCGCTCCTATTGGACAAACAATCAGCAGATTCGGTTTTTAGTACCATCTCTATGCTGATGACACCCAATTATACACCTCTTCTCCGGACATCACCCCTGCATTATTACAAAATACCAGTGATTGTCTTTCCGCTGTCTCTAACACTATGTCCTCCCTCTATCTAAAATTTAATCTGTCAAAAACTAAACTACTCCTATTTCCTCCCTCCACTAACCTATCTATGCCTGATATTGCCATTTCTGTTTGTGACTCCATCATTACTCGCCAGCAACATGCCGGCTGTCTTGGGGTCAAGCTTGATTCAGATCTTTCCTTCACTCCTCACATCAAATCACTCGCTCGCTCGTGTCATCTACACCTTAAAAACATCTCTAGAATCAGAAATTTTCTTACCTTTGACTCTGTAAAAACTCTTATGTAGCTCTTATTCATTCTCGTCTGGACTATTGCAACTCTTTACTTATCGATCTCCCCCTTTATAAACTTTCCCCTCTCCAATCCGTCCTGAACGCAGGAGTCAGGGTCATATTCCTCACCAACCGATACAACGATGTCTCTTCCCTGTGCCAGTCATTGCACTGATTGCCCATCCAATACAGAGTTCAATATAAACTTATCGCTCTTACCCACAAAACTCTTGATGATTCAGCACCGCCCTACATCACCTCCCTCGTCTCAGTCTACCACCCTACCAGTGCCCTCCGTTCTGCTAATGACTTAAAACTAAAATCCTCCATAATCCGATTCTCCCACTCCCGTCTCCAAGATTTCTCGCATGCTGCTCCAATTCTTTGGAATGCACTACCCAGGACAATTTGATTAATTCCCAATACCCACAGTTTAAAGCGTGCCCTAAAAAAACATTTCTTTATACTGGCCTATCACCTCAACACACTTATCTAACTGTCCCAGTTTGGCCCATATTAAAATTTTCTTCAAAATCATGCTCATACCATCCATGCACTGAATAGCCTCTGTCTGTACTGTACACATACTGGCTGGCGACCAGTTCATGTGGTGTTATATACTTACTCTATTTAGTATATTAAGGCTGTATTATACAATATACGTACATTTTACCTTTTGTGTCTCCCCTATTTCCTTATAGACTGTAAGCTTGCGAGCAGGGCCCTCACTCCTTTTAATATCTGAGTTATGCTTATTCTGTAAAGTCTGTATTGTCAATATAAGTCACCCTTAAAATTGTAAAGTGCTGTGGAATATGTTGTCGCTATAAAAATTATTATTATAATAAATTCAGATGTAAATCTAAGGCCCACTCTATTGATGTTGAGTTCCCCGACAAATTAAAAAGATTGTTCACTCGTCCCTGACCAGGTGATAAAAATGCAGTCAATATATTTGTACCATACCCCAATATATGGATGCCATCCCTGAATATTGAGGATTCCTCCCACCAGTCCAGGGATAAGTTAGCATATAAGGGGGCACAGAGGCTACCCATCGCAGTACCCCTGAGCTGGTGGAAATACTTCCTATCAAAAAGAAAGAAGTTATGAGTAAGAGTGAATTTTAGAAGATCCTCCATGAAGTCATTATGTCTGCTACACTCTATTGATCTCAATTCAAGAAACGTCTTACTCCTCTGATACCATCCTCATGCGGTATATTACTGTACAAAGCCTCGATATCTAGTAAGGCCTGCTCCCCTACATGCCTGTATACATGCTCGAGGGTATATATGGAGGGGAGCAGGGAAAGGAAAAAACATTCTCCAGAGGGATTATTCCAACTGCAGGACCTCAGGCGGTACTGGGGGAACATTATACTGTGGGGGGGGGGGGTCATACACACTGCATAAGGGGCATAATGGGGGCATTAAACTGTGTGGGGGCATCATACACACTGCATAAGGGGCATAATGGGGGCATTACACTGTGTGGGGGCATCATGCATCCTGCATAAAGGGCATAATGGGGGCATTACACTGCGTGGGGGCATCATACATCCTGCATAAGGTGGATAATGGGGACATTACACTGTGTGGGGGGGCATCATACATCCTGCATAAGGGGCATAATGGGGGCATTACACTGTGTGGGGGCATCATACATACTGCATAAGGGGCATAATGGGGGCATTACACTGTGTGGGGGGCATCATACATACTGCATAAGGGGCATAATGGGGGCATTACACTGTGTGGGGGGGGCATCATCACACTGCATAATGGGGGCGAAACCCTGTGTGGGGGGGCATCATACATCCTGCATAAGGGGCATAATGGGGGCATTACACTGTGTGGGGGCATAATACATACTGCATAAGAGGCATAATGGGGGCATTACACTGTGTGGGGGCATCATACATCATGCATAAGGGGCATTACACTGTGTGGGGGGCATCATACATACTGTATAAGGGGCATAATGGGGGCATTACACTGTGTGGGGGGCATCATACATCCTGCATAGGAGGCATAATGGAGGCATTACACTGTGTGGGGCATCATACATACTGCATAAGGGGTGTAATGGGGGCATTACACTGTGTGTGGGGCATCATACATCCTGCATAAGAGGCATCATGGGGGCATTACACTGTGTGGGGGCATCATACATACTGCATAAGGGGCATAATGGGGGCATTACACTGTGTGGGGGCATCATACATCATGCATAAGTGGCATAATGGGGGCATTACACTGTGTGGGGGGCATCATACATACTGCATAAGGGGCATAATGGGGGCATTACACTGTGTGGGGGCATCATACATACTGCATAAGGGGCATAATGGGGGCATTACACTGTGGGGGCATCATACATCCTGCATAAGAGGGATCATGGGGGCATTACACTGTGTGGGGTCATCATACATCATGCATAAGGGGCATTACACTGTGTGGGGGGCATCATACATACTGTATAAGGGGCATAATGGGGGCATTACACTGTGTGGGGGGCATCATACATCCTGCATAAGAGGCATCATGGGGGCATTACACTGTGTGGGGGCATCATACATCCTGCATAAGGGGCATAATGGGGGCATTACACTGTGTGGGGGGCATCATACATACTGTATAAGGGGCATAATGGGGGCATTACACTGTGTGGGGGGCATCATACATACTGCATAAGGGGCATAATGGGGGCATTACACTGTGTGGGGGGCATCATACATCCTGCATAAGGGGTATAATGGGGGCATTACACTGTGGGGGCATAATACATCCTGCATAAGGGGCATAATGGGGGCATTACACTGTGGGGGCATCATACATCCTGCATAAGGGGCATAATGGGGGCATTACACTGTGGGGGCATAATACATCCTGCATAAGGGGTATAATGGGGGCATTACACTGTGGGGGCATAATACATCCTGCATAAGGGGCATTACACTGTGGGGGCATCATACATCCTGCATAAGGGGCATAATGGGGGCATTACACTGTGGGGGCATCATACATCCTGCATAAGGGGTATAATGGGGGCATTACACTGTGTGGGTCAGTAAAGGGGTCCTGTACTATGAGAACAATACGTTTCCTCCCTTCCTGTCTCCATAGTTGGGTCGTATGTATCTATTACAGGAAACAGAACAAAAACCTTATGATTCTTATAAAGGGGCAACACAAGACCCCAAAAGAGTCTCCGTGCTGAAGGGGTTAATGCCCCCTGCGCCCAGTAATGGGGTCTCCACATACCTCCACCTGCAGAGCCGCCACCACATATATGGCTGCTCTGTGCGCACAGGAGCTGTGATGAGGTCACAGGAGGGGAGGAGTCAGGGGTCACATGATCAGGGGCCTCAGTGGATGCAGGACTCTGCTGTGCTGGTTGTCATGGTGCTGGATGAGCTGAAGTTTATGTGTGGGGTCAGGAGGGGTTTACAGTGTGGATGTAGCAGAGCCGCGTGTGTACGAGGTGTACGGAGCGGAGCCGCGAGTGTACGAGGTGTACGGAGCAGAGCCGCGTGTGTACGAGGTGTACGGAGCAGAGCCGTGTGTACGAGGTGTATGGAGCAGAGCCGCGTGTGTACGAGGTGTACGGAGCGGAGCCGCGTGTGTACGAGGTGTACGGGGCGGAGCCGCGTGTGTACGAGGTGTACGGAGCAGAGCCGTGTGTGTACGAGGTGTACGGAGCGGAGCCGCGTGTGTACGAGGTGTACGGTGCGGAGCCGCGTGTGTACGAGGTGTACGGAGCAGAGCCGTGTGTACGAGGTGTACGGAGCAGAGCCGCGCGTGTACGAGGTGTACGGAGCGGAGCCGCGCGTGTACGAGGTGTATGGAGCGGAGCCGCGCGTGTACGAGGTGTACGGAACGGAGCCGCGTGTGTACGAAGCAGAGCCGCGCGTGTACGAGGTGTACGAAGCGGAGCCGCGCGTGTACGAGGCGTACGGAGCGGAGCCGCGCGTGTGCGAGGCGTACGGAGCGGAGCCGCGCGTGTACGAGGCTTACGGAGCGGAGCCGCGCGTGTACGAGGCTTACGGAGCGGAGCCGCGCGTGTACGAGGCGTACGGAGCGGAGCCGCGCGTGTACGAGGCGTACGGAGCGGAGCCGCGCGTGTGCGAGGCGTACGGAGCGGAGCCGCGCGTGTGCGAGGTGTACGGAGCGGAGCCGCGCGTGTGCGAAGTGTACGGAGCGGAGCCGCGCGTGTGCGAAGTGTACGGAGCGGAGCCTTGTGTGTGAGAGGTGTACGGAGCGGAGCCGCCGCGCGTGTACTTATCTCTATAAATGTACATACAGTACAGAATATATACATACTGACCCTATATACATACAGTACAGAATATATACATACTGACCCTATACACATACAGTACAGAATATATACATACTAACCCTATACACATACAGTACAGAATATATACATACTGACCCTATACACATACAGTACAGAATATATACATACTAACCCTATACACATACAGTACAGAATATATACATACTGACCCTATACACATACAGTATAGTATACATACTGACCCTATATACATACAGTACAGAATATATACATACTGACCCTATATATATACAGTACAGAATATATACATACTGACCCTATACACATACAGTACAGAATATATACATACTGACCCTATACACATACAGTACATAATATATACATACTGACCCTATATACATACAGTACAGAATATATACATACTGACCCTATATACATACAGTACAGAATATATACATACTGATCCTATACAGTACAGAATATATACATACTGACCCTATATACATACAGTACAGAATGTATACATACTGACCCTATACACATACAGTACAGAATATATACATACTGACCCTATACAGTACAGAATATATACATACTGACCCTATATACATACAGTACAGAATATATGCATACTGACCCTATATACATACAGTACAGAATATATACATACTGACCCTATACACATACAGTACAGAATATATACATACTAACCCTATACACATACAGTACAGAATATATACATACTGACCCTATACACATACAGTACAGAATATATACATACTGACCCTATACACATACAGTACAGAATATATACATACTAACCCTATACACATACAGTACAGAATATATACATACTGACCCCATACACATACAGTATAGTATACATACTGACCCTATATACATACAGTACAGAATATATACATATTGACCCTATATACAGTACAGAATATATACATACTGACCCTATACACATACAGTACAGAATATATACATACTGACCCTATACACATACAGTACAGAATATATACATACTGACCCTATATATATATATATATATATATATATACAGTACAGAATATATACACACTGACCCTATATACATACAGTACAGAATATATACATACTGATCCTATACAGTACAGAATATATACATACTGACCCTATATACATACAGTACAGAATGTATACATACTGATACTGACCCTATACACATACAGTACAGAATATATACATACTGACACTATACACATACAGTACAGAATATATACATACTGATCCTATACAGTACAGAATATATACATACTGACCCTATATACATACAGTACAGAATGTATACATACTGACCCTATACACATACAGTACAGAATATATACATACTGACGCTATACACATACAGTACAGAATATATACATACTGATCCTATACACATACAGTACAGAATATATACATACTGACCCTATACACATACAGTACAGACTATATACAGTACATACTGATCCTATATACATACAGTACAGAATATATACATACTGACCCTATATACATACAGTACAGAATATATACATACTGACCCTATACACATACAGTACAGAATATATACATACTGACCCTATATACATACAGTACAAAATATATACATACTGACCCTATATACATACAGTACAGAATATATACATACTGACCCTATATACATTCTTTACCCTATTACCTTTTGTACATTGCTGATAAATCCGGACATAATGACGACACATGGACTGAAGAACAATAGGGATGAGAATCGTCCGTGGTTTCTAGATGGAGTCGGCTCGTCTCTGCTGTGAAGGGTTTGTCCGGTCAGTCGGTGCCGCTGCCAGGATTTCCCAGTGTTGATTAGCGCTGGGCTACAATGAAATGACAAGTTCATAAGTCTGGGACATAAAATATCACAAAGAAAAGCTCTAGGATTACAATGAAATTCTAATTTTATTAAATTACAATACAGGGAAAAATAAATATCTACTATATAATCGGCTTATCCCGTCTGTCTGTCCGTCCAGGAAATCCCGCGTCGCTGATTGGTCCGGCAGCGGCCAATCAGTGATGCGGGATTTCAGAACAAGATGGCGGCAGTTAGCGGCTCATCTGCCGCACGAAGGTCAGCGGCGATGCAGCCGGGAGATGACCGGCACTAGCGGGTCATCTCCCGGCTGCTCGCAGCAGAAGTACCCCGACTGGCGGCCTAGGCAGCGCCGCTCCCCGGTCCTCCCTTCACACTTGCCGTCAGAAGATCAGAGACCCTAGCCGCTGAGCTCCCGACGGTAGCCGCATGGAGGTCAGTGGCGATGCAGCCGGGAGATGACCGGCGCTAGCAGCGGAAGTACCCGCACAGGCAGCGCCTCTCCCCGGTCCACACTAACACGGTTCACTGATTGGTCGCGACCAATCAGCAATATTGCCGCCAAATTTAAACAGTGCTCTACTGATTGGCACGAAATTTAAAACACCGCTTCTCTGAATGGTCGCGGCCGCGACAAATCAGCGACTGGCGCAGCCCGGCCGCGAATTGGCGCCGGATTTGAAACACGCAGGCCACTGTCGGGAGATCAGCGGCGACGCAGCCGGGAGATGACCGGTGCTAGCCGGTCATCTCCCGGCTGCTCGCAACAGAAGTACACCGACCGGCGGCCTTGCTCCCCGGTCCTCCCTTCACACTTGCCGTCGGGAAATCAGCGGTCCTAGCCGCTGATCTCCCGACGGTAGCCGCATGGAGGTCAGCGGCGATGCAGCCGGGTGCTAGCCAGTCATCTCCCGGCTGCTCGCAGCGGAAGTACCCGAACAGGCAGCGCCGCTACCCGGTCCTCACTAACACGGTTCGCTGATTGGTCGCGACTATTTGCAGCTGCAGCCAAGGGGTCTCCTGTTTCGCTTTCCACGGTGAGTGATGGACTGTGGGCGGGGTTATCCCCCATCCCGTCACACCCGGCATCCACCGCACGCGCATTCATTGACAGAGCGCGCGGTGGATGCTGGGTGTGACACGATGGGGGATAACCCCGCCCACAGCCCGTCATTCACTGTGGTACGTGGAACAGGAGACCCCTGGCTGCAGCCGCAAATAGTCGTGATGTAAGCGAAAGCAAGAGCTGGCTGCAGCCGTGGGAATTACGTCCTGGCTGTGCGTGGTCAGCGATGTTGTCACAAGCAGTATTGACAACATGACGTAATTACAAAATTCATTAGGGGCCCCGGGGGGATACATTGGGGGGTTAATTTAAAGTAGTGCACAACCCATTTAAATACTGCTTCGCTGATTAGTCGCGCCCGGTAGGCCGCATACATATTCTAGAATACCCGATGAGTTAGAATCGGGCCACCATCTAGTATAAAATATATATTATATACTGTATATACAGTACAGACCAAAAGTTTAGACACACCTTCTCATTTAAAGATTTTTCTGTATTTTCATGACTTTGAAAATTGTACATTCACACTGAAGGCATCAAAACTATGAATTAACACATGTGGAATTATATACTTAACAAAAAAGTGTGAAACAATTGAAAATATGTCTTATATTCTAGGTTCTTCAAAGTAGACACCTTTTGCTTTGATGACTGCTTTGCACACTCTTGATGTGCTTCAAGAGGTAGTCACTGGAAATGGTCTTCCAACAATCTTGAAGGAGTTCCCAGAGATGCTTAGCACTTGTTGGCCCTTTTGCCTTCACTCTGCGGTCCAGCTCAACCCAAACCATCTCGATTGGGTTCAGGTCTGGTGACTGTGGAGGCCAGGTCATTTGGCGTAGCACCTCATCACTCTCCTTCTTGGTCAAATTGCTCTTACACAGCCTGGAGGTGTGTTTGGGGTCATTGTCCTGATGAAAAATAAATGATGGTCCAACTAAACGCAAACCGGATGGAATAGCATGCCGCTGCAAGATGCTGTGGTAGCCATGCTGGTTCATTATGCCTTCAATTTTGAATAAATCCCCAACAGTGTCACCAGCAAAGCACCCCCACACCATCACACCTCTTCCTCCACGCTTCACGGTGGGAACCAGGCATGTAGAGTCCATCCGCTCACCTTTTCTGCGTCGCACAAAGACACGGTGGTTGGAACCAAAGATCTCAAATTTGGACTCATCAGACCAAAGCACAGATTTCCACTGGTCTAATGTCCATTCCTTGTGTACTTTAGCCCAAACAAGTCTCTTCTGCTTGTTGCCTGTCCTTAGCAGTGGTTTCCTAGCAGCTATTTTACCATGAAGGCCTGCTGCATAAAGTCTCCTTTTAAGAGTTGTTGTAGAGATGTGTCTGCTGCTAGAACTCTGTGTGGCATTGACCTGGTCTCTAATCTGAGCTGCTGTTAACCTGCGATTTCTGAGGCTGGTGACTCGGATAAACTTATCCTCAGAAGCAGAGGTGACTCTTGGTCTTCCTTTCCTGGGGCGGTCCTCATGTGAGCCAGTTTCTTTGTAGCGCTTGATGGTTTTTGCAACTGCACTTGGGTACACATTCAAGGTTTGCCCAATTTTTCGGACTGACTGACCTTCATTTCTTAAAGTAATGATGGCCACTCGTTTTTCTTTACTTAGCTGCTTTTTTCTTGCCATAATACAAATTCTAACAGTCTATTCAGTAGGACTATCAGCTGTGTATCCACCTGATGTCTGCACAACACAACTGATGGTCCCAACTCCATTTATAAGGCAAGAAATCCCACTTATTAAACCTGACAGGGCACACCTGTGAAGTGAAGACCATTTCTGGTGACTACTTCTTGAATCTCATCAAGAGAATGCCAAGAGTGTGCAAAGCAGTCATCAAAGCAAAAGGTGGCTACTTTGAAGAACCTAGAATATAAGACATATTTTCAATTGTTTCACACTTTTTTGTTAAGTATATAATTCCACATGTGTTAACTCATAGTTTTGATGCCTTCAGTGTGAGTGTACAATTTTCATAGTCATGAAAATACAGAAAAATCTTTAAATGAGAAGGTGTGTCCAAACTTTTGGTCTGTACTGTATATATATATATATATATATATATATATATATATATATATATATATATATACAGTGCCTACAAGTAGTATTCAACCCCCTGCAGATTTAGCTGGTTTGATAAGATGCAAATAAGTTAGAGCCTTCAAACTGCAAACGAGAGTAGATTTTATGAACAGAAGCATAAATCTTACAAACCAAAACGTTATGTTGCTCAGTTGAATTTTATTAAATTTTAAACATAAAAGTGTGGGTCAATTATTATAAAACCCCTATGTTTAATATTTTGTGGAATAACCATTCATTGTTTGCAATTACAGCTAATAATCGTCTTTTATAAGACCTGATCAGGCCGGCACAGGTCTGTGGAGTTATCTTGGCCCACTCCTCCATGCAGATCTTCTCCAAGTTATCTAGGTTCTTTGGGTGTCTCATGTGGACTTTATTCTTGAGCTCCTTCCACAAGTTTTCAATTGGGTTAAGGTCAGGAGACTGACTAGGCCACTCTAACACCTTGACTTTTTCCCTATTGAACCAGGCCTTGGTTTTCTTGGCTGTGTGCTTTGGGTCGTTGTCTTGTTGGAAGATGAAATTACGACCCATCTTAAGATCCTTGATGGAGGAGCGGAGGTTCTTGGCCAAAATCTCCAGGTAGGCCGTGCTATCCATCTTCCCATGGATGCGGACCAGATGGCCAGGCCCCTTGGCTGAGAAACAGCCCCACAGCATGATGCTGCCACCACCATGCTTGACTGTAGGGATGGTATTCTTGAGGTCGTATGCAGTGCCATCCAGTCTCCAAACGTCACGTGTGTGGTTGGCACCAAAGATCTCGATCTTGGTCTCATCAGACCATAGAACCTTGAACCAGTCTGTCTCAGAGTCCTCCAAGTGATCATGAGCAAACTGTAGACGAGCCTTGACATGACGCTTTGAAAGTAAAGGTACCATACAGGCTCGTCTGGAACGGAGACCATTGCGGTGGAGTACGTTACTTATGGTGTTGACTGAAACCAATGTCCCCACTGCCATGAGATCTTCCCGGAGCTCCTTCCTTGTTGTCCTTGGGTTAGCCTTGACTCTTCGGACAAGCCTGGCCTCGGCACGGGAGGACACTTTCAAAGGCTGTCCTGGCCGTGGAAGGCTAACAGTAGTTCCATAAGCCTTCCACTTACGGATGATGCTCCCAACAGTGGAGACAGGTAGGCCCAACTCCTTGGAAAGGGTTTTGTACCCCTTGCCAGCCTTGTGACCCTCCACGATCTTGTCTCTGATGGCCTTGGAATGCTCCTTTGTCTTTCCCATGTTGACCATGTCTGAGTGCTGTTCACAAGTTTGGGGAGGGTCTTAAATAGTCAGAAAAGGCTGGCAAAAGAGATCTTTAATCCACACATGTGAAGCTCATTATTCTTGGTGCCTGAACTACTTCTTAATACTTTAATTCTTGTGGTTTGAGGGGTTGAATAATAAATGACACTCTGAATTAACTTTTTACGTTTTAAAAAAAAAATAAAAAAAAAATTTGCTGCAGTGCATTTCCCACTTCCAGGCTGATCTACAGTACAAATGTCACAATGCCAAGTTAATTCCGCATGTGTCAACCAGCTAAATCTGCAGGGGGTTGAATACTACTTGTAGGCACTGTATATATATTTATATACATACATACACACACACACTAGATGGTGGCCCGATATATATATATATATTTTTTTGTACTGTGTTAGCCAGCTTTCAACCTGTTACTATCTTTTCAGTTAGTCATTAAAAGGTATAAACCACTGAGGACTCTCAAATTTAAATATTTTTAAAAGATTACAAAAAATCATGTAAAAACAAGGAAACCTCAGGAAAGTGCAGAGCATTAGATTGTGACTATCAGATTAGTAATATACCGAAGTATATGTGTAATAGGAAAGAATTAATAACTGATTAAGTGCTAGTGTAATACAGTGCTGGCCAAAAGTATTGGCACCCCTGCAATTCTGTCAGATAATACTCAGTTTCTTCCTGAAAATGATTGCAATCACAAATTCTTTGGTATAATTCTCTTCATTTAATTTGCTTGCAAGGAAAAAACACAAAAGAGAATGAAGCAAAAATCAAATCATTGATCATGTCACACAAAACTCCAAAAAAGGGCCGGACAAAAGTATTGACACCCTCAGCCTAATACTTGGTTGCACAACCTTTAGCCAAAATAACTGCGAACAACCGCTTCCGGTAACCATCAATGAGTTTCTTACAATGCTCTGCTGGAATTGTAGACCATTCTTCTTTGGCAAACTGCTCCAGGTCCCTGATATTTGAAAAGGGTGCCTTCTCCAAACTGCCATTTTGAGATCTCTCCACAGGTGTTCTATGGGGTTTAGGTCTGGACTCACTGCTGGCCACCTTAGAAGTCTCCAGTGCTTTCTCTAAAACCATTTTATAGTGCTTTTGGAAGTGTGTTTTGGGTCATTGTCCTGCTGGAAGACCCATGACCTCTGAGGGAGACCCAGCTTTCTCACACTGGGCCCTACCTTATGCTGCAAAATTTGTTGGTAGTCTTCAGACTTCATAATGCCATGCACACGGTCAAGCAGTCCAGTGCCAGAGGCAGCAAAGCAACCCCAAAACATCAGGGAACCTCCGCCATGTTTGACTGTAGGGACCGTGTTCTTTTCTTTGAATGCCTCTTTTTTTTCCCTGTACACTCTATGTTGATGCTTTTTCCCAAAAAGCTCTACTTTTGTCTCATCTGACCAGAGAACATTCTTCCAAAATGTTTTAGGCTTTCTCAGGTAAGTTTTGGCAAACTCCAGCCTGGCTTTTTTATGTCTTGGGGTAAGAAGTGGGGTCTTCCTGGGTATCCTACCATACAGTCCCTTTTCATTCAGACGTCGACGGATAGTACGGGTTGACACTGTTGTACCCTCGGACTGCAGGGCAGCTTGAACTTGTTTGGATGTTAGTCGAGGTTCTTTATCCACCATCCGCACAATCTTGCGTTGAAATCTCTCATAAATTTTTCTTTTCCGTCCACATCTTGGGAGGTCAGCCACAGTGCCATGGGCTTTAAACTTCTTGATGACACTGCGCACGGAAGACACAGGAACATTCAGGTCTTTGGAGATGGACTTGTAGCCTTGAGATTGCTCATGCTTCCTCACAATTTGGTTTCTCAAGTCCTGAGACAGTTCTTTGGTCTTCTTTCTTTTCTCCATGCTCAATGTGGTACACACAAGGACACAGGACAGAGGTTGAGTCAACTTTAACCCATGTTAACTGGCTGCAAGTTTGATTTAGTTATTGCCAACACCTGTTAGGTGCCACAGGTAAGTTACAGGTGCTGTTAATTACACGAATTAGAGAAGCATCACATGATTTTTCAAAGGGTGCCAATACTTTTGTCCACACCCTTTTTTAGGTTTGGTGTGGAATTATATTCAATTTGGCTTTAGGACAATTCTTTTTGTGTTTTTTTCATTGAAGACAAATTAAATGAAGAGAATACCACCAAAGAATTTGTGATTGCAATCATTTTCAGGAAGAAACAGAGTATTATCTGACAGAATTGCAGGGGTGCCAATACTTTTGGCCAGCACTGTATATTCTCCCTGGATGTTAATAATTACCCGCAGTTTATAAATCATATAAAGTCTTTTCTCTATTGATCCACTATTCCCGTTTCATCACTTCTACATGTCTGTATATTTTTGCACTTTCCTTACAATTTCTCAGCATCACCTCTCCATATTTGCTGCTTAACACGTGACATTTCCATCATACATCCTTAGTCACAATTTCTTTTCACACATTTGGGCAAATTATTTTTCCTACACTAATTTCACTTATCCAAACAATAAGTATAATAATATTCTTCTCCCATGGGCTCTTTTTGTTGTACAGTTTTCCTAGTGATAGGTATAGGCTATAACAATGTATAAAATTTATAGTAATCTGAACACATATATAGTATTCAAAAAATACTAAATAGTCTGGATTATTTTGGTAATTCAAACATTTTCCTACATATAATTATTTTATTTCCCCCTACTACTCCCTTCAATATCCAAACATATATAAAAACAGCGCAGAGAACCATCTAAGTAATAATGGGCGGTAGTGCGCATGCGTCTCCTGAGGACCTCATAGACCAAACTCAGTGCGTATCATAGTAACCACTAGCATATCCTGCTTGTGGTTCACCTCGCACATGAAGGAGATCACTTCCTTATAGGGCGTCACAGGAGTGTTATGCGCCAACGACACCACCCACTTCATGACGTCAGATGCCATTTTCTATGGCTGATTGAGTAAAAACGTATCTGTAGCTGATTGGTCCAGTGACATATTTAACCAGGCCATGCCCCCCACTTAAGACACGCCCGCAAGGAAGAAGCCAGAGCGCTGAAACGCGCGTCGGGGGAAAAGGGGACTGACTTGTATACAAATTTACTATTCCCTATGTTCATTCAAGTGAAATAAGTTTACCTGATAAGGATCCTATGCGGTGCTTAACTGTGATGAAATAGGAATAGTGGTTAAATAATGATATATAAACTGCGGGTAATTATTAAGATATAGGGATAATATATTGCACTAGCATTTAAGAATTTATTAATTCTTTCTTATTTTACATATACTTCTGCATATTACTAATCTGATAAAGTCACAATCTAATGGTCTGCACTTTTATAATTTTTATTATGTAATTTAATAAAATTAAAATTTTATTATAATCATATAGCTTTTCTTTGTCTTTGACATTTTATGTCACAGACTGGTGAACTTTCAAGTGTTATTGAAGTGCTATGTATCATTTTGGAACATACAGTGATAATACAATTAAATGGTGCCTTACTCCCCTACTGCTATGGCAGCCACAGCATAGGAAATGAGATCGGATGCCTCCTGCAATCTCCTGTGGCCTGAGGCTGCCATATATGTGGTAAGCGTCGTTCTCAGACAAACACTAGCAAATAAAAAGATACTGACGAATAAGGGACTGTGTCGTCGAAACGTGTCCAGTTGTTCCCCTCCTAGTGACATGTTGTGATTTTTAATTTTGGAATAAAAGGATTTATCGCATGTGGCACCGGATTTTACCTTCCTTATATATCCTTGCAAGTGTAAGCTGGACACTAATCCGTGAGCCTGGGATTCCTGTGAGTATCAGGTGATATGAGCTAATTATCTTTTTTCAGTCTATGTAACAACATGAACAGTTTAATGGAAGCTCTGAAGATAAGTCATAATTCAGAGGAGTGGAGGCTCTTCATCGAACGTCCAAAACATGTGCTACCTTCAATTCCATTAGGTTATGCAGTCCACATGAAAGAAACCTATAACAACATGAAACAGCTGTTGAGGTGCCTGAACTATGACCAACATTTGCAGCCCCTCTGTGGTGACTTAAAGGTGGTTTCCCTCTAACTTTGTCTCCAGGTTGGATACACAAAGTACTGCTTCTTTCTGAGTGAAATAGTTGTGCAAGAGAATATCACTACAATAAAAGACTGGCCTTTCCAACAGTCACTTCAGCCAGGGAGTAAAAATGTCCTGCATCCAGCACTTCTTGACCTAGATAAGATTTTGTTGCCACCATTGCATATTACGTTGGGCCTAATGAAGAACTTTGTAAAGGCAATAGATAAAAATGCAAAAGCATAAAAGTATCTCATTGATACATTTCTAAGGTTGAGAGAAGCAAAGATAAAGGAAGGACTCTTTATTGGACCTCAGATTCTTAAGCTTCTTCAAGATGAGCAGTTTGTCCATTGCAGGACAATGAAAAGACTGCATGGGTAGCATTCACATTAGTGGTAACTAATTTTTTGGGAAACTTCAGAGTAGATAACTATGAAAAATTGGGAGAAATTCTCCTCAAAACATATAATGATCTTGGCTATAACATGCCCTTAAAGATTAATTTCTTACATTCGCATCTAGACTTTTTTCCACCAAACTGTGGAGCAGTAAATGAAGAGCACTGTGAGAGATTTCACCAAGATATTACGGCTATGGAGAAAAGATATCAAGAAAAATGGAAGCCATCAATGCTTGAACATTACCGTTATACAATTGTAAGAGATGATCCAGTGTAGGAGTACAAGAGACAAGCAAGAAAGAGTGGTCACTGAATGAGGAGCAAATGTTGTAGTGCAATTTCTGTATCTGTCAATAATTCGCAATAGTGTTTAGACAGGTTTTAGCTATTTGAATTGTTGCTAAGTTTCCTCTACATAAATATCAGAAGATTGGCATAGCAAAATATTCTGCATTTTTATATTTGCAAAAATAATAATGTTTCAAAGTACTGAAACTTTTATGCTTTCATTATATGTAGCCATAAAAGGAAAACTCTTTGATTTCAGAGAAACAAGAGACAACTAAAAATTCTCATTGTGAGAATTGAACTCAGGAGGTCAAAATCATTAACAAATGGCTCATTTCATAAATGAACCTGACAACTTTTGAAAATATGTAGAACAATGTATTCTGTTGTAATTCCCATTAGGATGAAGTAATCTGAATAAAAAAAAATATGCTACATGCCATGACGTATGTATAATTGATTGCGTCAGTTGCCATGCTGGAAGTGATACTCGTTTTTCGCCAGACACATTTCAAAGATGTGTTTCATGTTCCTGAAGGCATCGGCAAGAATATCGGTGGTATAGCAGTAAGTTATCGTTGGATATTTTCCTCCAAATCTTCCGAAGTGCAAGGCTTGTTCTGATAAACTTCCTTTGAGTATACCCCAAAAGGAAGAAGTCTGGTGGTGTTAGATCCAGAAACCGTGATTGCCAATTACACTGTTGCCGAAAAAGGACTCAATTTCTGCCGTGTCCCTTACCAATGGATGGAAGTCGCAAACGGAGGGTAAACGGTACAACAGCTTCTACCTCAATGCATCCTGGCTTGTTCGAAGCTCCATATACTGAGGTGCATATTGCATCTGTTTAGATCAGATTGCTTTGTCATAGTAAGAGTTGTTACAGAATATTCAGGGCCTCACTCGAGTGAATTTTACTTGTATTACACACTTTCCATGAAGCTGCTGATGCCAATAGCTTACCAAGCTCATTGCATGAAGCCATTATTGTAGCATTACTGAAGCAGAAAAAGGATCCACTTGTACCTGATTCTTATAGGCCAATATTTTTACTACCCACAGACATCAAAATATTGACCGAGGTGTTGGCTCTGAGGCTGAGTAAATTTACTCCGTACTGTATACAGGGCCCCACATAGTGCTCTGTACTGTATATATGGCTCTACATGGTGCTCTGTACTGTATATATGGCCCTGTTTAGTGCTCTGTATTGTATATATGGCCCTGCATAGTGCTTCATACTGTATATATGGCCCTGCATAGTGCTCCGTACTGTATATATGGCCCTGCATAGTGCTCCTTACTGTATACATGGCCCCGCATAGTGCTTCATACTGTATATATGGCCCTGCATTGTGCGGCATATTTTATATATGCCCCTGCATAGTGCTCTGTACTGTATATATGGCTCTACATGGTGCTCTGTACTGTATATATGGCCCTGTTTAGTGCTCCGTATTGTACATATGGCCCTGCATAGTGCTTCATACTGTATATATGGCTCTACATGGTGCTCTGTACTGTATATATGGCCCTGTTTAGTGCTCCGTATTGTATATATGGCCCTGCATAGTGCTTCATACTGTATACAGGGCCCCGCATAGTGCTCTGTACTGTATATATGGCCCTGCATAGTGCTCCGTATTGTATATATGGTCCTGCATAGTGCTCCATACTGTATATATGGCCCTGCATAGTGCTTCATACTGTATATATGGCCCTGCATAGTGCTCTGTACTGTATATATGGCTCTACATGGTGCTCTGTACTGTATATATGGCCCTGTTTAGTGCTCTGTATTGTATATATGGCCCTGCATAGTGCTTCATACTGTATATATGGCCCTGCATAGTGCTCCGTACTGTATATATGGCCCTGCATAGTGCTCCTTACTGTATACATGGCCCCGCATAGTGCTTCATACTGTATATATGGCCCTGCATTGTGCGGCATATTTTATATATGCCCCTGCATAGTGCTCTGTACTGTATATATGGCTCTACATGGTGCTCTGTACTGTATATATGGCCCTGTTTAGTGCTCCGTATTGTACATATGGCCCTGCATAGTGCTTCATACTGTATATAGGGCCCCGCATAGTGCTCCGTACTGTATATATGGCCCTGCATAGTGCTCCTTACTGTATACATGACCCCGCATAGTGCTTCATACTGTATATATGGCCCTGCATTGTGCGGCATATTTTATATATGCCCCTGCATAGTGCTCCGTACTGTATATATGGCCCTGCATAGTGCTTCATACTGTATATATGGCTCTACATGGTGCTCTGTACTGTATATATGGCCCTGTTTAGTGCTCCGTATTGTATATATGGCCCTGCATAGTGCTTCATACTGTATACAGGGCCCCGCATAGTGCTCTGTACTGTATATATGGCCCTGCATAGTGCTCCGTATTGTATATATGGCCCTGCATAGTGCTCCATACTGTATATATGGCCCTGCATAGTGCTTCATACTGTATATATGGCCCTGCATAGTGCTCTGTACTGTATATATGGCTCTACATGGTGCTCTGTACTGTATATATGGCCCTGTTTAGTGCTCTGTATTGTATATATGGCCCTGCATAGTGCTTCATACTGTATATATGGCCCTGCATAGTGCTCCGTACTGTATATATGGCCCTGCATAGTGCTCCTTACTGTATACATGGCCCCGCATAGTGCTTCATACTGTATATATGGCCCTGCATTGTGCGGCATATTTTATATATGCCCCTGCATAGTGCTCTGTACTGTATATATGGCTCTACATGGTGCTCTGTACTGTATATATGGCCCTGTTTAGTGCTCCGTATTGTACATATGGCCCTGCATAGTGCTTCATACTGTATATAGGGCCCCGCATAGTGCTCCGTACTGTATATATGGCCCTGCATAGTGCTCCTTACTGTATACATGGCCCCGCATAGTGCTTCATACTGTATATATGGCCCTGCATTGTGCGGCATATTTTATATATGCCCCTGCATAGTGCTCCGTACTGTATATATGGCCCTGCATAGTGCTTCATACTGTATATATGGCCCTGCATAGTGCTCTGTACTGTATATATGGCCCTACATAGTGCTCTGTATTGTATATATGGCCCCGCATAGTGCTCTGTACTGTATATATGGCCCTGCATAGTGCTCCGTACTATATATATGGCCCTGCATAGTGCTCCGTATTGTATATATGGCCCTGCATAGTGCTTCATACTGTATACAGGGCCCCGCATAGTGCTCTGTACTGTATATATGGCCCGGCATAGTGCTCCGTATTGTATATATGGTCCTGCATAGTGCTCCGTACTGTATATATGGTCTGGCATAGTGCTCCATACTGTATATATGCCGCTGCAGAGTGCTCGGTATTGTATATATGGCCCTGCATAGTGCTCCGTATTGTATATATGGCCCTGCATAGTGCTTCATACTGTATACAGGGCCCCGCATAGTGCTCTGTACTGTATATATGGCCCGGCATAGTGCTCCGTATTGTATATATGGTCCTGCATAGTGCTCCATACTGTACATATGCCGCTGCAAAGTGCTCGGTATTGTATATATGGCCCTGCATAGTGCTCTGTACTGTATATATGGCCCGGCATAGTGCTCCATACTGTATATATGCCGCTGCAGAGTGCTCGGTATTGTATATATGGCCCTGCATAGTGTATTTTTATATTGGCCCCAGATTAAAAAAAAAAAATAAATACTCACCTCTGCCATTCCAGCGCTGATCTCTACTTACCTGTGGGCCGACGAGCCATCCCCCTTTCACTAGCGCCGCGGCTCCTGTCAGGCCACGCGGGAGGGTGCGTGCAGAGGAGAGTTGCCGCAGCAGTATTGCAGTCAGGTGGCACAGGTTGGGTCGCCTGGCTGAGGTGATGGCTGACGGCCGGGCGGCCCAAAACCGCTGCTGGAGGACCGGTCACGGGGGCAATTGCCCCTCTGCCACCTGGCCCAGCCTGCCCCTGGGGATTCTAGTGAATTAAAGTGATGGTGAGATGGAAAAAAAAATTGGAACCATGTTGAATTTTCCTTGGAGGATCCAACCTACCAAAATTTCACAGAGAACTTATCCAGAATGTCACAAAACAACCAAGATGAGCATCTGAAGAACTAAAGGCCTCGTTTCTCTCCTCAGTTAATGTAAAATGTCCTTAATTTCACAATAAGAAAGATGATGGGCAGAAATTGCATGGGTGAGTTTCAAACCGTGGCTGACCAAAAAGAACATAAAGGTTTTGTGACGCTAGTCACTACTTACGGACAGACCGTGAGGTAGAGAAGTCAGACGTCGCGGTGTCAGTACCAAGAGAGCTCATAGAAAACCATAGGGAGTAGACAAAGACATAAGTCAGGTCATGGTCCGGGGTCAAAATACCAGGAGAGAGCGGATCAAGGCAAATGGACAAAACGAAGGGATAGTCATAACAAAGGGTCAGGCAGCGGAAGATCAGAACTCAGCACAACAGAACCAGGCAAACACTCACCAGGAAGCACAAACTACATCTGGCAGGGATCAATGGCAGACAGCTCAGTTAAGTAGCTGGGCAATCTCCAGAACAGAGAACACCTGGAGAAAATGAGACAAATGAGGTACTGTGATGGTGTGCAGCTGCTTCTACAAGAAGTTGCCGAGTTACCAGAATTGACGGAAATATGTATTCTGAACCCTATCACAAATTCACAGAAATTGGTCTCTCTCTGAATGACTAAAAAGAAACAAAACTAAGGTGTTGGAGTGGCTTAGTCAAAGTCCTAACTTGAACTTCATTGAGATGCTGTGGTAAGACTTTCAACGGGCAGTTTATGCTTGAGAACCTTCCAATGTATCCGAATAAAAACAATTCTGCAAAGACATGTGGCCGAAATTCCTCCACATTGATGTAAAAAAATTCATCACAGGTTATCGCAAGTTAATGGTTTGCATCTGTTACTGTAATGGATAGCACGATCAATTATTTGTTTAGAAAAGCAATTATTCTTTTTTTACAAGGTGGATTTTTAGGGTTTGTATAAATCTTTGAACTTCAGTAAATGGAATGATCTATTAGAAGCTGCATTTTGTAGTTACTTGTTTAAACTTTATTTTATGGTAAAAATAGTTGGATGATCACAAACATTTACATGCGACAAAAAAAGTAAAACTGAAAGAAACTACAAAAAGGCAAATACTTTTTTATATACATTTTTTTCAAATTCAAGTTTTTTTTATTTTTTGTGTTGAAAAAGTACAAGAAAATACAATATACATAGTAAAAGGGGTAACGTAACTATAAATCTATGCATAACTACAGTACATTGGGGGGGTACAGGGAGGGTTTTCCATCAATAACCAGATCAAGCATGTATTTTTCCATATGAAAGATAGAGAGAGAGGGAGCGGACCAGGGCAGACCACCAATCAATAGAGTGTGATTATGATCATTGTTGTGACGACATCCCGGATAACTTTAGTTGGGGGCTAGATGGTAGGCGTCAGAGTTTTGGAAATCCATCCAATCCCAGTCACACAGTGTCTATCAACATCAGCCGGTGAGATGGCAATCAGATGCTCCATCCTATTAAGGAGGGAGATCTCCGCAAACCATTCCTCCACAGTGGGTGGGTCTCTGCTTTTACAGTGTCGTGAAATTACATTCTTAGCCGCCTGTATTAGGTAGCCTATTGATGACCTTTTATAACTACGTTTACTTATTGGTAACATTGATAAAAGGAGGGCTTCTGGCGTATTAGGGATAGTCAAACCAGTTATTTTCTCAATCATGGGAACCACCTTTGCCCAAAATGCATTTATTATAGGGCATCCCCACCATATGTGTGACATTGTCCCTTCCCCCTCCCCACATCTCCAACATCTGTCTGAGACCACTGGGTACCATCTATGAAGGACTGCTGGTACCCGGTACCATCTAGAGATAATTTTGAAGGAGGTTTCCTGAGCTTTGGACCCTATTGAGGTTTTATGTGTTAGGAAGAAACATTTATCCCATTGTGAGTCAGAGAAGGACTTCCCCAGTTCCCTTTCCCATGCACCGCAGAATCCTGGCCTATTGTCAGCTACCTGGGCAATGAGGAGATTATACAGTAGGGAGATGGAGTGTGTAGGGGGTGACAATGATAGGCACAATTTTTCAAAGTTTGTGAGATCTCTATGAAGATGTGTGCGCTTCTTCACAGTTGAATAGAAGTGTTGCAATTGACTATATTCAAAATTAGCCTTCGGGGAAGTGGCTCTTCCCTGTAACAAGTCATTGAGGGGGAGCAGCGAAGTGTTGGAGATGACATGAGAAAAGAATATCGGATGGGATTTGTTTGAACCGAGAAATCTATTTGCAGATAGTCCTGGTGGGAAATCCGGATTATCTGAAATCGGGAGCAAGGGGCCCTGGGGGTCGATTAAGGATAAGCTTTTTTTATGGGATCTCAAAGCCAGAGCAGTGGCATAAGTACTATATGACATAAGGCCAAGAGAGGGGACAGTTAAATGGGCGCACCATGGGAGAGTGGTAAGAGCTTTAGGACAAATGGATTGAGCTATTTTGACCCATAACTTCCCCTCCGAATGATGGAAGAAGTCCTGGATTCTAGCGTGTACTGCTGCCATGTAATACCTTCTACAATCCGGAAGGCTAAGGCCCCCCTTTTGTTTGTGTCTGATCAGAACATCTCCCCGAATGCGTGGACGCCCACTTGCCCAGATAAATCTTCAAAAGCTACTGCGCAGTCTTTTCCAAAAATTTGAGGGAATTACCACGGGAATGGTTTGGAAGAGGTATAAGAGTTTAGGTAGGACGTTCATTTTTAGTATATTTATTCTGCCGAACCAGGAAAAATCCTTCACCGTCCAAGAAGTAAGATCTCTATGGAGTTGTTCAATAAAGGGCCCAAAATTAAGATAAAATAGACGGGAGAGGTCTCTATGAATACGAATTCCTAAGTATTTGATACCCTGTGAGGGCCAGGCAAAGGGAAAGTTGGACTGGATGGAATCCTATATGGATTTGGGGAGGGAGACACCGAGGGCCTCAGACTTCGCTGCATTGATTTTAAAATTTGACCATGTACCAAAGTGATCTATTTCAGCCATAACAGCAGGGATGGATATATGTGGTTGAGTGATATATAGCAGGACATCATCAGCAAATGCAGAGCACTTGTATTCGGTGCCTCCCACCCCAATCCCCCTAATATTGGGATTATCGCGGATTGATGAGAGCAGGTGCTCCATCACTAGGATGTATAACAGAGGGGACAGAGGACATCCCTGTCTTGTCCCATTGGTTATTATGAAAGGTGATGATAATGTTCCATTTATCTTCAGCCTAGCTGACGGATTGCGATACAGGGCCATGATTTTGGCTATAAAATGGTCCCCTACCCCAAGCTTTTTAAGAGAGTAATATATGGCGTGCCAGGAGACTCTATCGAATGCTTTCTCAGCATCCAAAGAGAGTATCAGTAGAGGGATACCTCTTGATTGGGCCTGATGAATAATGTCAATTGTCTTTAAAGTGTTGTCCCGAGCTTCCCGCCCAGGGAGGAATCCCACCTGATCCAAGTGTATGTGTGCGGTTAAGAAAGGTTGCAGCCTATTCGCCAATATTTTCGCGTAGATCTTCAGATCCACGTTCAGCAGAGAGATTGGTCTATAGCTAGAACATAAGTGTGGGTCCCCACCCTTTTTTGGGAGAACAGTGATATGTGCCTCTGTAGTTTGGGGAGGGAAGGGGTTTGTGCAGGATGCGTGATTAAATCCTCCCAGCAGGAGAGGTGAAAGGAGCGGAAGGAATGTTTTATAGAATTTGACTGTATATCCATCTGGGCCTGGACTTTTTCCACTCGCTAACGACTGGGTAGCTAACTGCAATTCGGACTCTGTTAAGGGTTCATCTAGAGATGTGGCGGGAGACATTTTTAAAGGGTTCTGTGCTTGTGTTTCAGGCGTGTCGGTCCCAATCAAGGAAGTATTAACAGGGGATGTGTTGTTTGGTATACCATCGAGATTGTATAGTTGAGTATAATATTTATGGAATTCAGTTGTAATATCTTCCGTTTTGTTTAGCATTTGACCCGAGTTGTCTTTTATTTTTGGGATGTGATTTTGGGCTTGTTGGGATTTTAGAGCTCTCGCTAGCATGCGTCCACATTTATTACTATATTCATAGAACTTACTGCTACAGACCTGGAGATAGCGTCTATGTTATGCACACGCCCGGGCTAAGCGGCGTGTGCGTGTGATTGGTAGTGATTCCACTGGACCGTGCCGGAGAGTGAATGCCTGGAGGGGCGTGACTAAGTATTCACCCGATCCGACCAGGGTCGCACGACGGCATACGACGCCAGTGCACCAAGGAGGAACCGAGCAGAGGGACCAGGTGCTACTCCAGGACAGACCCCGGACACGGCTGTTGACCCACACAGGGGAATACAGGAACAGGCTGGTAGGCTGGCACACAGACTGGTGGGTATAGGCAGGCACGACTGGTATGCAGGCAGGCGGGTATGCAGGCAGGGGGGTAAAGGCAAGCACAGCTAGAGTGCAGACAGGGAGGCACTAGCAGGTAGGAACACAGGCGGGATAGGACCCAGTACACACTGGGACTCAGGAACAGGCAGGTTAGGCTGGCACAGACTGGTGGATATAAGCAAACACGGCAGGTATGCAGATGGGTGGATACAGGCGAGTATGCAGGCAGGGAGGTACTGGCCGAAAGGACGGGCTGGAGCACAGAAAGGTTAAGACCCAGTACAGACTGGGTCACAGAACCGCAGATGCGGTAGACAACCACAGCAGAGAGGGAACGCCCGAAGCGGTGGGAAAGAACAGAGCAGGACGGGGCTGCAGGAGCAGCGAGCACAAGCAGGGCAGGACAGGACTGCCGGAGCAGCGAGCACAAGCAGGGCAGGACAGGACTGCCGGAGCAGCGGGCAGAAGCAGGGCAGGACAGGACTGCCGGAGCAGCGGGCAGAAGCAGGGCAGGACAGGACTGCCGGAGCAGCGGGCAGAAGCAGGGCAGGACAGGACTGCCGGAGCAGCGGGCAGAAGCAGGGCAGGACAGGACTGCCGGAGCAGCGGGCAGAAGCAGGGCAGGACAGAACTGCCGGAGCAGCGGGCAGAAGCAGGGCAGGACAGGACTGCCGGAGCAGCGGGCAGAAGCAGGGCAGGACAGGACTGCCGGAGCAGCGGGCAGAAGCAGGGCAGGACAGGACTGCCGGAGCAGCGGGCAGAAGCAGGGCAGGACAGGACTGCCGGAGCAGCGGGCAGAGGAGTCAGAGCAGGCTAGGCTGAGTAGGGGGGACAGGGCTCTGTTCACACGGAACAGACAGGAAGGGAAAGGCAGAGCCAGACACCCACAGGGTACTTGCAGTGAAGTAGCGAGTGGACCACAAACTCACAAACGGGAGTACAGAGACAACAAGCAGGAGTTAGGTACGAGTTCAGACTCTGCAGAAAAAGGAAGGGAACGGACATAGAGGAAAAACAGGTAAAGGATAGGAGAGAGTTCAGACTGGAACTGAGTGTACGGAGGAGACCGACACTGCAGCGGGATACAGGAGCGGGTCTGGGAATACGGCCCCCAGAGAGGCAGGATGAACAGGCAAGGAGCGTGTTCAGACAGGACAGACAAGATACAGGAGCGGGTCTAGGGAACCGGCCCCTAGAAGGCAGGAGGAACAGGCTAGGAGCGAGTTCAGACAGGTAAGACAAGATACAGGAACAGGTCTAGGTAATCGGCCCCTAGAAGGCAGGAGGAACAGGCTAGGAGCGTGTTCAGACAGGCCTGGAAATACAGCCTCCAGGATAGGCAGACAAGGAAACAAAGACGGGACCTGGCACCTTCAGAGTGCAAGCACACACTGAAGGAAAACACTATGCTCAGGCAGGGATAGAAGGGAGCTGCTGAGCTATATACCAAGTGTCAGACAGCAATAGGCTGAGGACGCACAAGGGGTGTGACCCACAGCAGGTACAAAAGGCAGGAAGTGATCGGGCGCCGCCCTTAAGCAGCAGAGACAGACACAAACAGACAGCATGGAGGGAAGCCAGAGAGACACTCTGGACAGGAGATCAAGTGCGCTCTCTTGCACAGTGGGAGATGGACCACCATGCAAGGACGCCGCCAGGTATGTTACAGTACCTCCCCCCTTACGCCCCCTCTTCTTCAGGCCTGCCAGAATCTTCCGCAGGGAATTCGAGGACCAGTCGTTCACTGGGTTGGAGGGGGACAGAGACTTGAGGGTAATCTCTGCTTCGAGGTACATCTTGTCAAGCTCACAGGAAAAAATAGACGGGTTATCAGGTACATAATGAGGAAAAGTCACTGTCTCTTTGTTATCTGGTGGTACCCCGGAGGATTCAGGAAACAACTGGAGGTCATCCGCCGGGTCAGAAGAGTGCAGAGGCTCAGAGAAAACAACTGCTTCAGAGTACACTAGGTCGGACTCACTGGAGGAAGCAGGCGAGGTATCGGGTACCGAGTATAGGAAAGTCTCTGTCCATTCACCACCAGGTGGCACCCCGAAGGGTTCTGAACACAACTGGAGGTCCTCCGCCTGGTCGGAGGGGTGTAGAGACTCGGGAGTAACCTCTGCTTCGGAGTACACTAGGTTGGACTCACTGGAGGAAGCAGGCGAGGTATCGGGTACCGAGTATAGGAAAGTCTCTGTCCATTCACCACCAGGTGGCACCCCGAAGGGTTCTGAACACAACTGGAGGTCCTCCGCCTGGTCGGAGGGGTGTAGAGACTCGGGAGTAACTTCTGCTTCGGAGTACACTAGGTTGGACTCACTGGACGAAGCGAGCGAGGTATCAGGTACAGAGTATAGGAGAGTCTCTGTCCTTTCGTTACCAGGTAGCACCCCGAAGGGTTCAGGAGACAACTGGAGATCCTCCGCCTGGTCGGAGGGGTGTAGAGACTCGGAGGTAACTACCACTTTGGGGTACCCATTGTCAGGCTCACAGGACGAAGCGGACAAAGTATTGAGTACCGGGTGTAGAGAAGTCTCTCTCCATTTGTCATCGAGTGGTATCCCGGAGGATTCAGGAGGCAACAGGGGATCCTCCGCCAGGTAGTAGAGGTGCACAGACTCAGAGGTAACCACAGCTTTGGAGCATCCTTGGACATGCACACCGGTTAAAGAGAGAGAAGCATCTGATGCCGGGTGCAGGAAGTTCTCCTGTGTGGAGTCTGGATGGGCAGAAGTCTCTTCGGGCAGGAGAACTGGTGCACTACCCACGCACATTACCCATTGGGGTTTCTCCGGGATACAGGGAGATGAAGCTTCAGTAGGGACTTCAAGGTTGGGGTCAGGAGGTCTCAGGGAGGACAGACCCTGGCGTGACGGCTTGCCTCTACGTCTAGCACGTCTGGACTGCCTCTTGAGGTTGAGAGAAGTATTCCGGAAAGCGTAGTCACCCTGTGAGGATTCTGGGTGGGCAGTAGTCTCATTGGGCTGGAGGACTATTGCGCTACCCACACACATTACCCATCGGGGCTGCTCCGGGATATTGGGAGGTGAAGCTTCAGCAGGAGCCTCCGGGTTAGGATCATCGAAGACCATTAGAAAGGCCACCAGGAAGGCCATTAGGTCCCGGAGGATCGGATCCTGTGTTTCATATAGGGGGTTGATCCATTCCAAGGCATCACCCGCCAGGTAAGACATCATAAAGGCCACTTTAGCCCAATCGGAAGGAAAGTAGAGAGGGTAGGCCTTAAAGTGTAGCATGCATTGCTCCACAAATGCACGACACTGTCTTGGATCCCCATAGTAACGTGGCGGATCCGCAGGAACGAGAGCTGATAGATCCATCTGGACGGTGCGTAATCTCGCCTGGAACTCAGCTAAGGGAAAAAAAAATTATTTATTTATTTTAATGCATATATTCGCTGGAAAACTTCTCAGAGGGCGAAGGCCGTGGGGCTCAACGGGAACCATGGCCTGAGCATGCTGTTATGCACACGCCCGGGCTAAGCGGCGTGTGCGTGTGATTGGTAGTGATTCCACTGGACCGTGCCGGAGAGTGAATGCCTGGAGGGGCGTGACTAAGTATTCACCCGATCCGACCAGGGTCGCACGACGGCATACGACGCCAGTGCACCAAGGAGGAACCGAGCAGAGGGACCAGGTGCTACTCCAGGACAGACCCCGGACACGGCTGTTGACCCACACAGGGGAATACAGGAACAGGCTGGTAGGCTGGCACACAGACTGGTGGGTATAGGCAGGCACGACTGGTATGCAGGCAGGCGGGTATGCAGGCAGGGGGGTAAAGGCAAGCACAGCTAGAGTGCAGACAGGGAGGCACTAGCAGGTAGGAACACAGGCGGGATAGGACCCAGTACACACTGGGACTCAGGAACAGGCAGGTTAGGCTGGCACAGACTGGTGGATATAAGCAAACACGGCAGGTATGCAGATGGGTGGATACAGGCGAGTATGTAGGCAGGGAGGTACTGGCCGAAAGGACGGGCTGGAGCACAGAAAGGTTAAGACCCAGTACAGACTGGGTCACAGAACCGCAGATGCGGTAGACAACCACAGCAGAGAGGGAACGCCCGAAGCGGTGGGCAAGAACAGAGCAGGACGGGGCTGCAGGAGCAGCGAGCACAAGCAGGGCAGGACAGGACTGCCGGAGCAGCGAGCACAAGCAGGGCAGGACAGGACTGCCGGAGCAGCGGGCAGAAGCAGGGCAGGACAGGACTGCCGGAGCAGCGGGCAGAAGCAGGGCAGGACAGGACTGCCGGAGCAGCGGGCAGAAGCAGGGCAGGACAGGACTGCCGGAGCAGCGGGCAGAAGCAGGGCAGGACAGGACTGCCGGAGCAGCGGGCAGAAGCAGGGCAGGACAGAACTGCCGGAGCAGCGGGCAGAAGCAGGGCAGGACAGGACTGCCGGAGCAGCGGGCAGAAGCAGGGCAGGACAGGACTGCCGGAGCAGCGGGCAGAAGCAGGGCAGGACAGGACTGCCGGAGCAGCGGGCAGAAGCAGGGCAGGACAGGACTGCCGGAGCAGCGGGCAGAGGAGTCAGAGCAGGCTAGGCTGAGTAGGGGGGACAGGGCTCTGTTCACACGGAACAGACAGGAAGGGAGAGGCAGAGCCAGACACCCACAGGGTACTTGCAGTGAAGTAGCGAGTGGACCACAAACTCACAAACGGGAGTACAGAGACAACAAGCAGGAGTTAGGTACGAGTTCAGACTCTGCAGAAAAAGGAAGGGAACGGACATAGAGGAAAAACAGGTAAAGGATAGGAGAGAGTTCAGACTGGAACTGAGTGTACGGAGGAGACCGACACTGCAGCGGGATACAGGAGCGGGTCTGGGAATACGGCCCCCAGAGAGGCAGGATGAACAGGCAAGGAGCGTGTTCAGACAGGACAGACAAGATACAGGAGCGGGTCTAGGGAACCGGCCCCTAGAAGGCAGGAGGAACAGGCTAGGAGCGAGTTCAGACAGGTAAGACAAGATACAGGAACAGGTCTAGGTAATCGGCCCCTAGAAGGCAGGAGGAACAGGCTAGGAGCGTGTTCAGACAGGCCTGGAAATACAGCCTCCAGGATAGGCAGACAAGGAAACAAAGACGGGACCTGGCACCTTCAGAGTGCAAGCACACACTGAAGGAAAACACTATGCTCAGGCAGGGATAGAAGGGAGCTGCTGAGCTATATACCAAGTGTCAGACAGCAATAGGCTGAGGACGCACAAGGGGTGTGACCCACAGCAGGTACAAAAGGCAGGAAGTGATCGGGCGCCGCCCTTAAGCAGCAGAGACAGACACAAACAGACAGCATGGAGGGAAGCCAGAGAGACACTCTGGACAGGAGATCAAGTGCGCTCTCTTGCACAGTGGGAGATGGACCACCATGCAAGGACGCCGCCAGGTATGTTACAGTCTATATCCCAAGTCTAATAGTTTTTTGGCTTCCTGTCTGGCTGCTAATAGGTCTCGGAGTGTTGCTGTGGAGAGGGCATGTTTGTGGGCTACCTCAAGGGTTTCTACTTTACGCAGAGCAAGATTGAGGTTATGTGCCTTCTCTCGCTTCAATTGGGAGCCATGTTTAATAAATAGACCCCTAAGAACGCATTTCAGTGCCTCCCATTTGATTGTGGGGGGAGATACGTCAAATTTGTGGTCTTCCTCAAAGTTTGATATTGTGTTGGTTACATCCTGGGTGCACACCGGGTCCAGTAACAAGGATTCGTTTAGTTTCCACGACCCTGAAAGCTTGGGTAGACTGGGAATAACGAGAGAACAAAATATGGGAGCATGGTCAGACCAAAGCATAGTCCCTATCTCCGTCTCCAGCTGCCAAGATAGGGCTCGGTGTTGCACCAGGATAAAGTCAATTCTGCTGTAAGAATCATGAGGGGAGGAATAAAAGGTATAATCTTTGACAGTCGGGTGTGTGAGGCGTCAAACGTCACAGAGCTGTAGTTGGAGAAATGCCCTCTTTACTTTTTTGATAGCTTTTTCCTGTTGAATTATATAATGTAGGATCTAGTGTTAAATTGAGGTCTCCACACAGAATGACGGTACCCTGGACAATGGGAATGGCTTTGTCTATTAGGTCGAGAATGAACTGAGTTTGACCCTGGTTAGGGGTATAAGCATTGATGATTGTGAAAAGTCTGCCTTCAATTTTTAAAATTAGGAGCATATACCTTGCATTTGGATCTTTAATGCATTCGACAAACTCGTGTGTCAGGCTTTTGTGAATGAGAATAGCAATTCCCTTACTCTTAGATTGGGTGTTATTACACAGGTGCCAGTGGGTATAATATTTGTTTTTAGGGGTAGGGGTATGATGTTCTTTAAAGTGTGTTTCCTGTAAGCACGCAATCTGTACCTTTTTTTTGTGAAGTAGTCTAAGAATTTGGGCCCTTTTTTCCGGGATGTTAAACCCCTTCACATTGAAGGAGGCATACTTAAGTGTCGCCATTGGGTTGAATCTCTTGGCGGTCCGCTCCCCTCAGAGTGAAATGATTGCAAGCATCGATGGACATTTGAAGCAACTGTGGGAAAAAGACAACAGGGTGAAACAAACATAACAAAAGAAACAGTAAGTAAAGAACTACTGTTCGGGGTATAAGTAACCATTTTAAGTAGAACCAAGCGTATGGGGGTACCCGATCGCCTGGCGGTGTCCCTTCAGGGGGAAAGTGACAGCTAAGCATCGTGAACACTAACACTCCTTTTGAGAATTGCGTTGCAGGAAAAAAGACTAACCAACCGACTATGAAAAACATTACTGAAACTTACTGAAAGGCAAAACCATTAAACTCCCACGGGGTTACAGTGGGGTCAACAAATCTAGGTGAATATTCTGTTGATAGGTGCTAGCAAAGTTAAGGCATTAAGACCTATACATTTAATCAGATATTTGTATGTGCTCCCCAGTGGAGCTACCCGTTTTTCCCTCCTGACTCCTTTCAGGAGAAGACGTTAGGCTATCTTAACACTAACAAGCAGTTCAAATGAAGTACACCACTAAACACGGGCCTCCAGGTTCAGGGTCCTTTTCTGGGCATCTGCGTCGGTCGCTGGGAGCGCTTGGTGACTCTCTGGGGGAGATTAATAGAAGATGAAGCCTCTCTGTCCCGCCCACGGCGAGTTCTGCCGTCCTCTAAAGCCGAAGACAGTGTGAAAAACTGGAACCATTGTGGGATCGATATTTGTGGGAGATTGAGTTGTTTTAAAAACTCCGGCAGGTCTCCCGGGGTGAGTAGTCTCTCCGAGCGTCCATTGTGTCTAACTTGAAGGGAGAACGGGAAACCCCAACGGTAGGGGATATCCCGTTCCCTGAGTGCGTCTGTGAGTGGTTTCAAAGCTGCTCTCATTGATAATGTCCACCTAGACAAGTCAGGGAGGATCATCAACTGCTTGCCTTTGTACATTGTTGCAGAACTGTCCCTGGATTTGAGCAGGATCTCCTCCTTAGCTTTGTAGTAGTGGACTTGACAGATGACATCTCTTGGTTTATTGGGGTCTAAGTCCATAGGGCGTAATGCCCTGTGAGCTCTGTCTAGCTCTATCACGGAGGAAGGAGGGGCCCCTAGTATTTTATTGAATATGTGATTAAGAGTGGAGGGTAAGTCCGCAGTAACCACCGATTCCGGCAAGCCCCTGATGCGTAGATTGTTTCGTCTTCCGCGGTTCTCCAAGTCGTCCAGGTGAGATTGGAGGTTGATGATATGGGCAGATTGGACGTGTATTGTATCTTGGAGCGCTGTGATAGTGGCAGAGGTAATAGTCATGTTCTGTTCTATGGTGTCCACTCTCGTTGTCAGGGTAACCACATCAGATTGCAGTTTTGCAAATTCCTGTTTGCACTCCTCAACAATGTATTTAGCAAATGAGGTCATATCCTCTTTAGTTGGGAAAGATTGCAAAAGTGTTTGAATGTCAGCCAAAGTCACTGGTCGTGAGCTCGCGGCCCACGATGGTGCTGGTTGTGGTGCAATTGAGGGTTCTATGGAAGTAGGATATTTAGTGGCATCAACCATGGATTGTTCGGTTTGTGTTCTTAGAAGTTGTGGAACCCCTGTTAGAGGCTCTGAAGAGAGATCCATGAGATTCTGAGCAGGCTCCAAAGGGGTTAATATATGATCCTGAGCACACACTGAGCTGTGATTAAATGCTTTTTCTAAGCCAGCTGTATTTCCCTGTGTGGATAGTTGACTCAAAAAGGCCCTCTGTGGAGGTATGTTATCAGGAGGGATAGGGTTAATTATTCTTCTATGAGGAGCTGCCAGATCCTGTTCTGTTTCAGATGCACAGACTCCACTTTCACTTTCCACTGTATCGCTGTGTAGGGGCTGGTCTGCATTCAGTCCCTCCTGTGCCCTGCCCCCTCTGTGCCTGTCTGTCTCTGACTCCACACAGGAGGCCAGCGCCATCTTGGACATAACGTGTACTTGTAGGAGATGTAACTGCAGTAGTGATTACCCTGCAGAAGCCACGATCTTCAGCAGAGTTCATACTGTGGCTGGAGTGAGTCTCCAAAGCAAGCATTTGGGAGGGTGAGGCAGGAACTGATTGCATATTACCTCCGTGTGTCCAGGTCTCTGTTGTTGTGGTAGCTGTTACAGGTGCTGATAAGCTGCTGCGCAGGAGATAAGCTTGGATATTTCCCTGCACAATGGCTGTTGGTGATGCAGAGACAGTACTCCTGCCTTTTTTGGCTTTTCCCATGCCTTGTAGAGCCGGTTAATCAGATCTTTTCACAACTGATGTGGAGGAGCTCTGATGTGTGTGTCCTCACAGATCCATAGCTGGCCACGCCCCCTTTATATACATTTTTATAGGGGTTATCCCCTTTTAGAAAATCTTCATCTACAACTGAGGTTTGTTAGAAAATAACCAACCACTCGTTACTCACCATCCCAGGATCCAGCGCTAAATCTTTACCCCTGCTCCTGGTGTCTGGTATTGGCTGTGGCACTGACTCAACGTCGACAGCGCGGCGGCCAATCAGAGAACTCAGCAACTCTGAATGGGACGGTTCAGTTTCCACAGGCAGAGTCGCTGAGCTCACTGATTGGGTGCCACACTTTTGCCATGAAGTCAACACAGCATCCAATACCGTTCACCGGGAGCAGAGCCAGAAACTCAGTGTTGGACCCAGAGAAGGTGAGTGAAGAGTGGATGGTTATTTTATAACAAACGGCAGCATAGGACGAGGATTTTCTGAAAGGAGACAACCCTTTACGTTCTTGACCAATGTTATATCTTTTCCTTTCTCATCAATGATTTATTTTGACTATAAATTGAATGTCTATTATCATTTTAATACATAAAACAGCTTGAAAAAATGCTGTCACTGAGTGAATCCATTTATTTTTAATGGAGATTTGATTTGTGAGTAAAACATTCAGGATTTGGAAATGTTTTCCGGTAAAAGATTTCTGATGCTTTGATTAAAACACTCTCCGAATAGGGTAGATGAAAGTTTTCTCTGATATATTTGAGTTTTTTAATAGTTATTAAGGCTATGTGCCCACGATGCAGAAATGCTGCATATTTTTTACGCTTCTCCCTGTCAGGAAAAACGCATGCGGATTTTACATGTGTTTTTCCCACCAGGTAGAAGCGTTTATGAGGCGTCTTTGCAGCGTCTTTGCATGCATTTCTGCATGCGGGTTATCAAGCGCTTTTCCAAGCATTTTAGCATCACTTGGAAAGTACTTGACAACTAGGTCACACTATATAAATCCATGCAAACGATTTATCACTATAGCATTTATCACATTCTGAACATGAATACGGCTTCTCCCCTGTGTGACTTCTCTTATGTTTTACAAGGCCTCATTTCTATTTAAAGCATTTTCCACATTGTGAGAATGAAAACGTTTTTGCTCCTGTGTTGCTTCTCTAAAAAGAAAAGATCTTTCGCTAAAGCATTTCCCACAATCTTCACAACAAATTGTCTTCTCCCCTGTGTGACTTCTCTTATGTTGAATAAATTTTGATTTCCAGTCAAAACATTTTCCCCATTCCAAACATGTATATGGCTCCCTCTCGCGATGCTCCCTCTCTCATCAGTCCCCTCTGCGTCTGACATCAGTGACTTCATCACTTGGCGTCCGGCCGCTGTTCTGAAGATGTGCGTGCCAGGAGCGGCACTCGGAGCAGTGAAGGAACGAGGAGGAGAGGTGAGTATTTGCTTAGTCATTTTTTGCCGGGGGGTGAGAGGGGGGCAACATTATTCTACAGACTCTGCCTATGGGGTGGGGGAAGAAACATTATACCACAGACTCTGCCTATGGGGGGGGGGACATTATACTACAGACTCTGCCTATGAGGGGGAACATTATACTACAGACTCTGCCTATGGGGGGGGGACATTATACTACAGACTCTGCCTATGAGGGGGAACATTATACTACAGACTCTGCCTATGGGGTGGGGGGAGAAACATTATTCCACAGACTCAGCTTATGAGGGGGGGGGAATTATACTACAGACTCTGCCTATGGGGGTGGGACATTATACTACAGACTCTGCCTATGGGGGGGGGAAACATTATACTACAGACTCTGCCTATGGGGGGGAAACATTATACTACAGACTCTGCCTATGGGGGGGGGGACATTATACTACAGACTCTGCCTATGTGGGGGAAACACTATACTACAGACTCTGCCTATGAGGGGGAACATTATACTACAGACTCTGCCTATGAGGGGGAACATTATACTACAGACTTTGCCTATGGGAGGGGCATTATACTATGTGAGGGCTATTTATACAGTGTGGGGATTACATTTGGGTCGTACATGTAGGGTATTTGCACAGTGTGGGGGCCATCATACAGTGTGGGAGATAATGTTGGGTCTTTGCACAGTGTGGGGGCCATCATACAGTGTTGGAGACATCAGTTTGGAGGCTACTAAGATGTCAGTATACTGTGGGGGGTACTATACAGTAAGGGGGAATTATACTGTGTATAAGAGAGCATCATACTGTGTAGAGGAGGCTGTATATGGGGGGAGACTCAGGACATTATTAAATCTTAAGTGGGCACTTATCGTTATAGGGGAACTCAGGTTATTATAACAGTGAGAGGGGCACTATAACATTCTAGGGGCAAAATGTTGGCAATGTTTTCTAGGGCACTTGCATACGGCATTACTATATTTTAGAGGTTTGTTTTACCATCTAGAGAGCACACAGCAGGTGCAGTTATAGGGACACATACAGCAGCAGCGGTTCAGTATTGGGGTATCAGCAGGAAGAGGTGTTTGTGCAGGTTCGGAATAGATGGGGGACGGTGCCTGAAATGTAAGGAGTCAAATGTATCTTTGTTGTGATCTCTGCAGACCTGAGACTCTGAGTCCTGGATGGAGAAGTTGTCGTGTCGGTCTGAACCAGATGGAAAAGACGAGAAAAGTGAACAATTTAATCAGAAAGAACGTCAGCTGTAAGTCACCATATATAACTGTACTGTGATCTCTTATATGTTCTGCAGGACTGGCATCTATCAATATATGTCACCATATGGTGGTAATATCAGTGCAGAGATTATTTTTAGTAACAGCGCTGTCATCTGCTGAGGTTCTCCTACATCCACTATTAGGGTGCGCCACCATAGTTATAATCAGGATTACCTGGTTAGGGGCCTACTCAGAAGTTTCGCCCCCCCTGAACCAAAACCCCTAGCTACGCCTCTGCTACTGATATTTTAGAACCTTAATATGTAAAAGTTTTCATCCAAACTACAAAGCATACAGAAAAATTAGCTTTTTAACAAAAACAGTGATGCAACGCTGACCACAATCTAACAGTAGGCTTTAAAACAAAAACAGAAGATGACACTTCGCCTCATGCTACTTTCCTGCAGTTTATTTTTCATGAATCAAAACTATTTTCGTAGGTTCATATATCAGTGCTGGCCGTCGTCAGTCTTTTCTAGTTAAATCCTCAGTGGAAAATTGTAAAAGGGAATGTAGAAAAAGTTAGGAGTGGATAAAAAGGGGACTTTTCATATATTTCCTTCCCTTATAATCGACTCCTGGCTTTTAACTAAAAAAATAATGGATAATTTGCAACATTCGGTGAGAGCTGAGGATTTTCTTTCCTAATGGAACTATTGAATAAACTGAACTGCCGCTCCTGTGTGCAGAGAGGTCACAATTGTCCTGCATTTGTTTGCTGGATAACACAAAGAGAGGAGACAAACTAATTATTTTCAGTCTAAATGATGGAACTCATTCTGAAAGTAGTGGTCTATACTCGGAGGTTTCCAGTAATTTCTCCTCATACAGCAAAAGGGATAAGGGTTATGAAGGCCCTGCCCCAAGGCTCTTGTCATATGGCTTAAATATTATAATGTACACAACATGAAAAGAGAGAATAATAAGAATTGGTCAGCGGTAATCGGTGCAAAACTGAGAGTATGGACTTACAACCTTACTACACAAGGCCTCCTTGTATTTCCCAGGTACACTTCACCTGTGAGAGACAGAATATAAAAAAAAATCCAGAAAATCACATTGTATGATTTTTACATAATTAATTAGCATTTTATTACATGAAATAAGTATTTGATACAATAGAAAAACAGAACTTAATATTTGGTACAGAAACCTTTGTTTGCAATTACAGAGGTCAGACGTTTCCTGTAATTATTGACCAAGTTTGCACACACTGCAGCGGGGATTGTGGCCTCCTCCTCCATACAGATTTTCTCCAGATCTTTCAGGTTTCGGGGCTGTCGCTGGGCAACATGAGTTTCAGCTCCCTCCAAAGATTTTCTATTGAGTTCAGGTCTGGAGACTGGCTAGGCCACTCCAGGACCTTGAAATGTTTCTTACGGAGCCACTTCTTAGTTGCCCTGGCTGTGTGTTTCAGATGAAGTCATGCTGGAAGACCAAACCACGACCCATCTTCAATGCTTTTACTGAGGAAAGGAGGTTGTCGGCTAAAATCTCACGATACATGACCCCATCCATCCTCCCTTCAATACAGTGCAGTTGTCCTGTCCCCTCTGCAGAAAAGCAACCCCAAAGAATGATGTTTCCCAGACATGTGCTGGCATGTGAAGGGGGATCTTGCGTGGCCTGCAGGATTTTAATCCATGATGGCATACTGTGTTGTTAATGTTTCAGACTGTGGTCCCAGCTCTCTTCAGGTCATTGACCACGTCCTCCCTTGTAGTTCTGAGCTAATTCCTGACCTTTTCAAAATCATTCTTACCCCATGAGGCGAGATCTTGTATGGAGGCCCAGATCAAGGAATATTGAAAGGCATCTTGTGTTTCTTCCATTTTCTAATAATTGTACCCACAGTTGTTGCCTTCTCACCAAGCTGCTTGCCTATTGTCCTGTAGCCCATCCCAGCCTTGTGCAGATCTACAATTTTGTCCCTGGTGTCCTTAGACAGCTCTTTATTCTTGGCCATGGTGGATAGGTTGGAGTGTGATTGGTTGAGTGTGTGGACAGGTGTCTTTTATACAGGTAATGAGTTCAAACAGCTGCAGTTAAAACAGGTAATGAGCGCAGTTTCATAAAGAAAAACTAACAGGTCTGTGAGAGCCAGAATTCTAGCTTATTGGTAGGTGATCAAATACTTGTTTTATGCAACAAAATGCAATTTAATTGTTTAAAAATCATACAATGTGATTTTCTGTTTTTTATTTTTAGATTCTGTCTCTCACAGTTGAAGTGTACCTACGATAAAATTACAGACCTCTCCATTCTTTGTAGGTGGGAAAACTTGCAAAATTAGTAGTGTATCAAATACTTATTCTCCCCACTGTACATCTGTTTAAAGGCCCCCTTTAAACAGACGTACAGAGAGAAGACGCCCCCTCCTCTTAACTCTATACACTGCCCCTATTGGACAAACTATCAGCAGATTTGGGTTTCATTATCATCTCTATGCTGATGACACCCAATTATACACTTCTCCCCCTGACATCACCTCTACCCTAATACAAAATATCAAGGATTGTCTGTCTGCTGTCTCTAACATCATGTCCTCTCTCTATTTTAAACTGAATCTCACCAAAACTGAACTTCTTGTGTTTCTCCCCTCTACTAACCCAACTCTACCTCACATCGAAATTACCTTGGAGGGTTCAACCATAACTCCCAAGCAGCACGCCCGATGCCTTGGGGTCATATTCGACACTAACCTTTCCTTTTCTCCCTATATCCGATCACTCACTCGCTCTTGTCAACTTCATCTTAAAAACATCTCCAGAATCCGACCCTTTCGGAAACTGCTAAAAGTCTTACAGTCGCTCTGATTCACTCTCGTCTGGACTACTGCAACTCTCTTCTGATCGGTCTCCCTCTTACCAAACTTTCTCCTCTCTAATCCGTCCTGAATGCGGCAGCCAGGGTCGTATTTCTGTCCAGCCGCTTCACCGATGCCTCCACCTTGTGCCAGTCATTACACTGGTTACCCATTCACTACAGGGTCCAAAATAAACTCATCGCTCTCACCCACAAAGCTCTCCACAGTTCTGCACCGTCTTATATCTCCTCTCTCGTCTCTATCGCCGTACACGTGCCCTCCGTTCTACAAATGACCTAAGACTAACATCCCCCATAATCAGAACCTCGCATCTCCGTCTCCAAGACTTCTACCATGCTGCGCTAGTTCTCTGGAATCTACCCCAGACGAACCGACTGATGCCTAGCCACCACATCTTCAAGCGCGCATTAAAAACCCATCTCTTTAAACAATCCTAACACCTTAACTACTCAGTAAATTAACTTTCCCCTGTTCCCTCCTTCTAAATATCATTCAGAATCTGTTCCCTTCTCTTCATCTGTCTCCACACTCTCCATGCACAAGATAACTGCACTCAATACTTGAGTATTGCACTTAAACATATGGGCTGATGACCGGATCATACAGCTTTACATGAATATCCCTATTTATTATAATTGCCTGACCTGAAATAACAAATCACTTTTCACCCAGTGTGTCCACCATTTCCTTGTAGAATGTAAGCTTGCGAGCAGGGACCTCACTCCTGATGTAACTGTTTAAACTGTCCTTAAATTGTATTGAATTTAGTATCTGTACATGTCCCCGCTTAATTGTACAGTGCTGCGGAATATGCTGGCGCTATATAAATAAAAATTATTATTATTATTAATTATTAAAGGCTTTCTGAGGCTGGATAAACCAGAAGATATTTCCAGCATTTAATCTCTTTCAGATGAATATTTTGAGCAGATTCAACAGAAGTAAATCTGCAGCAGAAGGAAGGTGAGCAGCGTTCTCAACACCCATAGCACTGACCTTCCATCCTCCTAGGAATCTTCTGTTGTTTGCCTATATATCTCCATGTTATCGCACAATAATAATATCTGACATATTTACATAGTTAATACGAATGAAAAAAGACGAATGTTCACAAGTTTTAATCGAATGGGAGAAAATAAACCTACAACCATAATGCATGTTCCGTTCTGACCAAAAGAGCTAAATATTTGCTTCTGATCTCAATTGTCAATCTACTGGAGATTCATGAAAGCGCCTTACATATTTACATCATTATTTATGTTATTTGTTTTTAAAAAGCATCAAAGTCTAAAAAAAACATCTATATGGTATAAAAATCCCTCCAGACCGATGGTTTTGTCCGGTTAAAGTAAAGGAGCTAAAAAGCCCTCACCCTCCAAGTAATTTTGTCTTATCCTTTATCGTTGTTGTTTTACAAAGAACTGTCACCCAGCTTATATTTTATTAGATACAAATTACCTTTGATGTGGCGCATCATATATATATTTCCAAGAGAAGAATCAGCGACTTCTTTGCATTTAGTGGTTACTACTCACCTGTGTAGTCATATGTAGGAATCTCCTCTTTACACCGCTCATCACCCCTCACATATGTCTCTGTTACAGTGTCCATTTTAGGACATGATCAGATATCAAAATCAAACATCAGAATGATGTCAGTTTGAGGCTAAATACCCTGTCTGACAAGTGATTCTGACAAGTGATTCTGACACGTAATTCTGACAAGTGATTCTGTAAAATGATTTTGACAAGTGATTCTAACGAGTGATTTTGACGAATGATTTTGACAAGTGACTCTGACAAGTGATTTTGACGAATGATTCTGACGAGTGACTCTGATGAGTGATTCTGATGAGTGACTCCGACGAGTGACTCTGACAAGTGATTTTGACGAATGATTCTGACGAGTGACTCTGGCGAGTGATTCTGACGAGTGACTTTTACAACTGTAATAATAATAATAAAAAAAACAGTACCTGTTCGCTAATAGGACTTGAACCCAAAAGTCTGTGTTCCAAAGCCAGCACACTAACCAATAAGCTATTAACTTAGCTGTAAAAACCTATGAGTTCTATTTGGTTATATGATTTTCAGTGCAAACTTGTCTAAAACTCATTAGGACTTATGCACAGACTGCAAGCCAGCCACATTCAAATGATGTTTGATTCTGATGTGTGAGTCTGATGTGTGACTTTCTTCAAACATCAGAATCATAATGACTTTTATTCACCCTGAGTATTTTCATGGTTAATCTTATAAGACAAGAAAAGCTGGCAGCTACTATCACTTGACTTGATAGTGCAATGGTAAGGCATCAGCCTCTGAAACTACTTTGTCAGAGTTGAAATCCTGACAGGAATAAGATTTTTATTTTTTTTTTAATTATGCCTATTTAGCACACAAACTACAGGGGTGTTTTACTTTTAATATCTGACGTTTTGATTGTCATCCTGATGTGTTAAGAGTTTCGGACACGCTGTCTATTTGCATGGTAAATTAGATAGCAAAAGTAAATTGGGAGTTTGCAGCCAGTACTTGGGTGGATGGAAATAAAAATTTACAATAAAAACATTTTATCATTAGACCCCTTTAAGAAGTTATGCAAATATAAAGTCACTTGGAAATAGATATGTAGTAAATTCTTGCCTCCCAATTTAGTTTGGCTATGTAATTTACCATACAAATAGACAGCGTGTCCGAAACTCTTAACACGTCAGGATGACAATCAGAACGTCAGATATTAAAAGTAAAACACCCCTGTAGTTTGTGTGCTTAATAGGAATAATTAAAATAAAAAAAATCTTATGCCTGTCAGGATTTGATCTCTGACAAAGTAGTTTCAGAGACTGTTGCCTTACCATTGAACTATCCAGTCAAGTGATTGTAGCTGGCAGCTTTTCTTGTCTTATGAGATTAACCATGAAAATACTCAGGGTGACTAAAAGTCATTATGATTCTGATGTTTGAAGAAAGTCACACATCAGACTCACACATCAGAATCAAACATGATTTGAATTTGGCTTGCTTGCAGTCTGTGCATAAGTCCCAATAAGTTTTAGACAAGTTTGCACTGAAAATCATATAACCAAATAGAACTCATAGGTTTTTACAGCTAAGTTAATAGCTTAGTGGTTAGTGCGCTGGCTTTGGGACATAGACTTTTGTGTTCAAGTCCCATCAGCGAACAGGTACTTTTTTTTTTTAATATTATTATTATTATTATTACAGTTGTAAAAGTCACTCGTCAAAATCACTCGTCAGAATCATTCGTCAAAATCACTTGTCAGAATCACTCCTCAGAATCAGTTGTCAGAATCACTCGTCAGAATCATTCGTCAGAATCACTCTTCAGAATCATTCGTCAGAATCACTCTTCAGAATCATTCGTCAGAATCACTCTTCAGAATCACTCTTCAGAATCATTCATCAGAATCATTCGTCAGAATCACTCGTCAGAATCATTCATCAAAATCACTTGTCAGAATCACTCGTCAAAATCACTTGTCAAAATCACTCGTCAGAATCACTTGTCAGAGTCACTCGTCAGTGCTTGCATAGTGCACCACCTCTCACCATACAAGACCGCAATCTTACAGATCAGTCCAGCCTGCAAACCTTGCTCCAGTACATGCTGTGTGCATGTGTCTTGTCTGATTGCTTAGGGCGGTGGCCCAGTTACTTTCTGATTCTTATAGCTGCTGTGGGCGCACTCCTAAAGCGTACCCAGCCTATTGCTGTGAGTCACTGGATATTTAAACCCCCCCCACCCAGAAGGAGGTGCCTGAGCAACACTAACAATCAGTGTGCTCCTTGCCTCTGAGTTGCCAGGTCCTGTTCTGCATCTTGTCTGATTCTGTTACCTGTATCTGTGACTGCTAGTCTGTTTCCGCCACCCTGGGGGCTGTATACCCAGGACTGTTACCTGTGACTTCTAGTTTGTTTCTGCCTTCCTGGGGGCTGAGTACCCAGGCTCGTTCCTGTATCTCGTTCCAGTGTCAGTTCTTGTCTGAACTGTCTCCTAACCTGTTACCTGTTTCTCTCTATGTCCGTACCTTCCCTTTTCCTGCAGTGTCTGAACCTGCACCTAACTCCAACTCGTTGTCTCTGTACTTCTGTTTGTGAGTTTAGATTCCACTAGCTACTTCATTGTAAGTACCTTGTGTGTATCTGGTTCTGCTTGTCCCTTTTCCCTTCCTCCGTATCTACCTCCTGTGTTCTAAGCATCTTCCTGTATTTTCCAGTCTGTTCCATGTGAACAGAGCCCTGTCCTCTCTGCCTGCACCTTCTGCCCTGTTCTGCTCTACCTTGTCCACCACTCCGGCGGTGTCGCTCTGCTCTACCTTGTCCACCGCACCTGCGGTTTCGCTATGCTCAGTTTGCTCACCGCACCTGCGGTTTCTCTCTGCTCTGCCTTGTCCATTGCTCCGGCGGTTTCGCTCTGCTCTACCTTGTCCACCGCTCCAGCGGTTTCACTCTGCTCTACCTTGTCCACTGCACCTGCGGTTTCGCTCTGCTCTACTTTCTCACCGCACCAGCGGTTTCGCTCTGCTCTGCCTTGTCCACCACTCCGGCGGTTTCGCTCTGCTCTGCCTTGTCCACTGCTCCGGCAGTTTCGCTTTACTCTGCTTCTCTACCGCATCTGCGGCTCTGTTCTTGTATCCCAATCTGTACTGGACCCTATCCAACCTACGCTCCAACCTGCTAGTGTCCACCTGTCTGCACACCAGCCGTGCCTGCCAGTACCTCCCTGCCTGCACTCCAGCCATGCTTGCCAGTACCTCCCTGTCTGCATTCCAGCCGAGCTTGCCAGTACCCACCTGTCTGCATACCAGCCGTGCTTGCCAGTAACCACCTGTCTGCATACCAGCCATGCTTGCCAGTAATCACCTGTCTGCATACCAGCCGTGCTTGCCAGTACCCACCTGTCTGCATACCAGCCGTGCTTGCCAGTACCCACCTGTCTGCATACCAGCCGTGTTTGCCAATACCCACCTGTCTGTATGCCAGCCTAACCTGCCTGTACTGCATTCCCCGGTGTGGGTCAACAGCCATGTCCGGGGTCTGAACTGGAGTAGCACCTGGTCCCTCTGCTCGGTTCCTCCCTGGTGCACGGAGTCGACTGAGCCGCCGTGCGACCTTGGTCAGATCGGGTTGATACTTAGTTACGCCCCTCCAGGCACTCATGGTACCCATGGTACAGTGGGATCACTAATCACGCACACGCCAGTCAGTCTGGGCGTGTGCATAACAGTTTTCTCATGCCATGGTTCCCGTTGAGCCCCACGGCCCTTCGCTCTCAGAGACATTTGAATCCTTGTCTGGCGAATACGTGCACCAAGAAAAAATTTTTCCACAAGCTGAGGTCCAGGCGATTTACGCACCAGCCCAAATGGAGCTATCAACACTCGTTCCTGCGGATCTGCCACGGTACTATGGGGATCCAAAACGAAGCCGTGTGTTTGTGGAGCAATGCATGCTGCATTTCAAGTTCTATTCTCACTATTTTCCTACCGATCGGGTTAAAGTAGCATTTATGATGTCCTACCTAGCGGGTGATGCCTTGAAATAGATCGCCCCCCTATGGGAAGCATGGGATCCTATCATCTCTGACCTGCAGGCCTTCCTGGTGGCCTTTCTAATGGTCTTCGATGACCCTAATCCTGAAGCCTCTGCTAAAGCTTCCCTTCCCAATATCCCGGAGCAGCCCCGATGAGTAATGTGTGTAGGTAGCCTACCAGTTCTCCAGCCCGAAGAGACAGCTGCCCACCCAGAATCCACACAGGATGACTATGCTCCACAGAATACTTCTCTTCCCAACCTCAAGAGGCAGTCCAGACGTGCAAGGCATAGAGGTAAACCATCACGCCAGGTTCTGTCCTCCCAAAGACCTCCTGTTCCCAAGCCCGTAGAGGCAGCTATCCGCACTGAATCCATGAAGGTTGACCATGTTCGTCAGGCTAAGCAGAGGCCGGAACTCAGTCACAAAATTGGATTGCGGTCCCTCTGCAGTTGTTTGGGACCCCCTGACGGTCTTTGTCCAGCGAAGGTTGGGGAATCCCAAGACATTAGGCCTGTAGGAGAGGCTGCCCTTGGCGTTAGTGTTTCCTCTCCACAGATGACCATGACTGTCTCCATGGCAAGTGAAAGCCTCGGATTAACCGGAAGTTTCGGGCTTAAAGCCTTGAAGAGTCAGTGTTTGATTCCAGTCCGAAAACTCCAGAAGTCAGTTTGGGCATTGTCAGCGGAAGGACGAGCCCTACGCAGAAACAGTCAAAATATGTCTGTACAAATTAAGCTCCAGATTGGAGCATTACACATGAAGAAGTTCACATTCCAGGTGCTGACTGGTTTACTCACAGGTCGTCCAGAGCCAAGAGATCTAGTGCCCGCTCAGGTCTGGAGATCCTGCATGGTGTATCCTAGGGGACTGCTAAGGTACAAGGGGTGTCCAGTCCCCATATTTTCAGGACAGTCAGCAGTTTCTTCTTCTTCTTCACCAGATCTGCTACCTTGTCCACCGCACCTGCGGTTTCGCTCTGCTCTGCCTTGTCCACCGCTCCGGCGGTTTCGCTTTACTCTGCTTGTCTACCGCATCTGCGGCTCTGTTCCTGTATCCCAGTCTGTACTGGACCCTATCCAGCCTGCGCTCCAACCTGCTAGTATCCACCTGTCTGCACGCCAGCCGAGCTTGCCAGTACCTCCCTGTCTGCACTCCAGCCGTGCTTGCCAGTACCTCCCTGTCTGCAGTCTAGCCGTGCTTGCCAGTAACCACCTGTCTGCATACCAGCCATGCTTGCCAGTAACCACCTGTCTGCATACCAGCCGTGCTTGCCAGTACCCACCTGTCTGGATACCAGCCGTGCTTGCCAGTACCCACCTGTCTGCATAGCAGCCGTGCTTGCCAGAACCCACCTGTCTGCATACCAGCCGTGCCTGCCAATACCCACCTATCTGCATGTCAGCCTAACCTGCCTGTTCCTGCATTCCCCAGTGTGGGTCAACAGCTGTGTCCGGGGTCTGACCTGGAGTAGCACCTGGTCCCTCTGCTCGGTTCCTCACTGGTGCACGGAGTCGACTGAGCCGCCGTGCGACCTTGGTCGGATCGGGTTGATACTTAGTTATGCCCCTCCAGGCACTCTTCGGTTCATGGTACAGTGGGATCACTAATCACGCACACGCCAGTCAGTCCGGGCGTGTGCATAACAGACTGAATTCATTTTTTACATACAGATAATTATAGGCCGTGTGTATTTAGTCCTGTCTATTACCTGGTGATGTGAGGGGCTGGGGAACCTCCATCATGACGTCCTTGTACAGATCTTTGTGTCCTTCTAAATACTCCCACTCCTCCATGGAGAAATAGACAGCGGCATCCTGACACCTTATAGGAACCTGACACATACAATGATACCGTCATCCCCCGATCCCTTCATAGCGTTACTGTATAATGTCCCAGCATTCCCAGCAATGTCACCTCTCCAGTCAGCAGCTCAATCATCTTGTAGGCGAGTTCTAGGATCTTCTGGTCATTGATGTCCTCTTGTATCAGGGGGTGAGGTGGAGGCGCTGTTATTGGGCTCAGGGGTCTTCCCCATCCCTCAGACACAGGGTCCTGACAGCGCCCACTAGAGGTCTTCTTCACTACTGTGTAATCCTGGTTATGGAGAGACACTTTATCTATCTAGTAGACAACTTCATCCAGCACCATGACAACCAGCACAGCAGAGTCCTGCAGCCACTGAGGCCCCTGATCATGTGACCCCTGACTCCTCCCCTCCTGTGACCTCATCACAGGTCCTGTGCGCACAGAACAGTCATATGTGTGGTGGCGGCTCTGCAGGTGGAGGTATGTGGAGATTCCCCATTACTGGGCATTAACCCCTTCAGCACGGAGACTCTTTTGGGGTCTCTGTGTGGTGTGAACAGTGAGGTAACAGCTGTGGACAGAATGCGGCTTAGCTGGTTCCCGTCCACATTAGATCCATTCAGACGACTGCAGGATGAAGGACAGAAGCCCAGAGAAGTCCTCACACAACGCCATTATTCCTCTCCTAGCTCCAGCACAGTAATGTAGATACTGGTGATTATCTCTCCATTACGAGTATCGGGGGAGTTCTAGACCGCGCCCCATATGTCTTGTGTCTGTTATACGGCCAATATACATTCGGGCATTGCCTGCCATACACTGTAGTGCTGTAGCCATGTTTTCTACTGGCATTACTGCGATTGTCCGGCCGCATCTTGTTATCGGTAGTGATGAGGGAACGTGCTCGGATAAGGGGTTAACAGAGCGCACTCTAGCATAACTGAGTATCATCGGAGTGCTCGTATATTGTGTTCGAGTCCCTGTGTCTGCATGATTTGCGGCTGTTAAACAGCTTCAACACGTGAGGATTCCCCAATAAACAGGGAATCCCTGCATGTGTTGAGGCTGTCTAACATCTGCAAATCATGCAGACACAGGGACTCGAACATGATATACGAGCACGCCAAAGATACTCAGTTATACTTGAGCGTGCTCGGTTAACCCCTTATCCAAAGATCATTTGCTGATCACTAGTTATTGGATAATTACTCAGTCAGTATAGTGCTATAATCAGACGTTCATGTATCTGCAACTATAATAACCTACATATGTGACACAGGAACTAGGGCAGTATAAAATATAACATTTATTGATAAAGACAATAAAATATATATATACTGTGGCAAGATGACTCGCTCGGCTCTCCAGGAGGCAGACTCAGGACACACGTTCTAAGGTTACCTTTCTGCTGGTTTATTGTCTGGCATAAACTCGTGCAGGGTTTCGCAGAAAAAATAAACAAGACCCCTCTGGGTTAAATGGAAAAACAAAACAAAGTATAGCTCCATCCATAGTTGAGCGGGTTCCGCCCGATCTCGGTAGCATAAACTGCACAGGTAACAAGCTCTGCAGCTTCCACAATACTGTCTGGAGACTTCCCTCTCCAGACCACACTTCACAGGGAAAAAAAACAGGACTGAGCTTTTACACATTGCTCAGCCACACCTTGAGGGGAGGTAGGGGGAATGGTGTCCCGCCCTCTTTGCCATTCCCATAAAACCGCACACCCTTTAACAGAGTAAATCTACCAGCATATAACATGCTGGCAGAAAAATAAAGTAGGTCTTAGTTCACACAGGAGAGCATCCTGAGTGATACATACCTCCCCTCACATATAAAACCAGTGACACTGTCACATATTCCCCCCCTCTGCCCAAAGCCGGGGGTTTGGGCACCTTCTGACACCAGGCAGGGAATCCTAGAGAGGGCATCTGCATTCCCATGTAACTTCCCGGGCCTATGCTCCACGTGAAAGTTAAACTCTTGAAGTCCTAGGAACCATCTAGTTACCCTGGCATTTTTACCCCTCTTCTCCCTCAACCATCTCAACGGGGCATGGTCTGATACTAATTTAAACTTCCGGCCTAGTAGGTAATATTTCAGTGTATCCACGGCCCATTTTATGGCTAAACACTCTTTCTCTACTATGGCGTAGTTCTTCTCGCAGGAGGACAGCTTTCGGCTTAGATAGAGAATGGGATGTTCTTCCCCATTTATCTCTTGGGAGAGTACAGCCCCTAGACCAACCTCTGAAGCGTCCCTCTGGACTACAAATTCTTTCTTGAAGACCAGGACCGGCTGCTTGCACAGTGTTAGCTTCAACTGTTGAAACGCGGTCTCCGTTTCTTCCGTCCATTTCACCATGATTGATTTGGTGCCTTTTAGAAGATTCGTTAGTGGCGCGGCAATCATAGTGAAATTCGGGATAAACCTCCGGTAGTATCCCACCATTCCCAGGAATGCTCTCACCTGCTTCTTCGAGAGTGGTTGCGGCCAGGTTTGAATTGCCTCCACTTTCTTGATTTGCGGCTTTATTTCGCCTCTCCCAACAACATAGCCCAGGTACTTGGCCTCCTCCTTTCCGATGGCACACTTTCTCGGATTTATGGTAAATCCTGCCTTCCTTAGCGCGTCCAGAACGGCCTGTAGTTTAGGTAGGTGACTAGCCCAGTCTGGGCTAAAGACCTCAATGTCATCGAGGTAGGCTGCGGCATACTTCTTATGTGGGGCTAGGATCCGATCCATAGCCCCCTGGAAAGTGGCTGGGGCCCCCTGTAGTCCGAATGGCATCTGCGTGTATTGAAAACACCCATCAGGTGTTGAGAAAGCCGTCTTCTCCTTAGCCATTTGGGACATGGGGATCTGCCAGTAGCCCTTCGTCAGGTCAAGAGTGGTGATGTACCTCGCCGGTCCAAGCCTCTCGATGAGTTTGTCGACACGGGGCATCGGGTACGCGTCACACTTGGATACCTCATTCAGTCTGCAGTAGTCATTACAAAACCTCCACTCTCCATTGGGTTTCGGCACGAGGACGATTGGGCTCAACCACCCACTCTTTAACTCCTCTATTACTCCGAGGTCTAACATCCTCTTCACCTCGGCCGAGATCACCTCCCGGCGTCCTTCTGGAATCTGATACGGCTTCAGATTCACTCGTACGTGCGGCTCTGTCAGCACATCATGCTCTACCACTTGAGTATGCCCCGGCAACTCTGAGAACAGCTCCCGATTCCGCTGTAGTAATTCTCGACACTGTTGCTTCTGGGCCGGTGATAGAGTCTCTGCAATAGTGACCTCCTCCACCTTGCCTTCTGGTGCGGCTCCCAGGCAAGGAGTTTCCACAGGTTCACGGTCCCGCCACGGCTTGAGCAAATTTACATGATATATTTGATGCGGCTTTCTTCGGCCAGGCTGGTGGACTTTATAATTAACCTCGCTGACTTTCTCCACCACCTCGTATGGACCTTGCCATTTGGCGAGGAACTTGCTCTCGACGGTAGGGATCAGCACCAAAACACGGTCCCCGGGCTGGAACTGTCTTAGTCTCGCCAACCGGTTATAGACCCTCGCCTGGGCTTCCTGCGCCTGGAGGAGATGTTCCATCACGATGGGCATCACCTTTGACATTCTCCCCTGTAACTGGGCGACATGTTCGATGATACTCCGGTGTGGTGTGACTTCAGCCTCCCAAGTTTCCTTGGCGATGTGTAGGAGACCTCTTGGATGCCGCCCATATAGGAGCTCAAATGGAGAGAAGCCAGTGGAGGCTTGAGGAACTTCTCTGACCGAGAAAAGCAGAAATGGGAGCAGGTAATCCCAGTCTCGCCCATCCATTTCAACAACCTTCTTGAGCATCGCCTTTAAGGTCTTGTTGAAGCGTTCTACTAGGCCGGCCATCTGTGGATGATAAACCGAGGTCCGAAGCTGAGTTATCTGAAGGACTCTGCAAAGCTCCTTCATCACCTTGCTCATGAAGGGGGTTCCTTGGTCTGTCAGAATCTCTTTTGGTAGACCTGTCCAAGCAAAAATATGGACCAGCTCTCGGGCTATACTTTTACTGGACATGTTCCTTAGGGGAACCGCTTCCGGATACCGAGTCGCATAGTCCATGATGACCAGGATATATTGGTGGCCCCGAGCTGATTTAACTAAGGGGCCCACGAGGTCCATGGCAATCCTCTCAAAGGGAACCTCTATCACAGGTAGTGGGACTAAGGGGCTACGGAAGTGGAAGGAGGGAGCGGTTATTTGGCAGGTGGGGCAGGACCTACAATAGTTTTGAACTTTTCGATAACACCCTGGCCAATAAAACCTTCTCAATATCCTCTCCTGAGTTTTCTCGACCCCTAGGTGTCCCCGCAGAACATGTGAATGGGCCATATGTAGCACCCGCCGTCTGTATGGCCCCGGCACTAACAGCTGTTCCACTATCTCACCGCCCCTCAGTTTGGCCACCCGATATAGCAACTCCCCCTGCACTGCAAAGTGGGGGAATCTGGTGTCGGCCCCTGGCTCTTGGGCAACCCCATTACATACAGTAACCTGGTAGGAATGCCCCTTTTAAGGTCAGGTCTCGAACTTGAGCAGTCCAAAAGTTCTCTCTGGACATATTTAACGCAGGGAGGTCGGCCTCCTCGGTCACCATCTCACCCTCATCACCGACAAGGACGCACAGTGGGAACTCCTCCATCTGAGACTTCGTCCGGGGTTCTTCTTCAAGGACCTGGATTTTCCCCATGCTACTTAGTCCAGTTCCCTTCCCCCACAAGTCCCAGAATAAGGAAAAATGTGCAAAGCAGTCATCAAAGCAAAAGGTGGCTACTTTGAAGAACCTAGAATATAAGACATATTTTCAGTTGTTTCACACTTTTTTGTTAAGTATATAATTCCACATGTGTTAATTCATAGTTGTGATGCCTTCAGTGTGAATGTACAATTTTCATAGTCATGAAAATACAGGAAAATCTTTAAATGAGGTGTGTCCAAACGTTTGGTCTGTTCTGTATATACACAAAAGCACATATTATGACAGAATTAGTTGTCTATGTGCATGAAAAATAAAGTGCAATGTGAAATATAATAACTGTACACATATATATAGAATATGTACCTAAAATTACACATGCAAACATATATTAAGTGTGTACCCATGAACAATTCTTATATGCATAAAAAAACAATAGAATAAGAGGGATACGTAGATTAATGTCTATACGGGTCCGCTTAAATGGTCTTAAATATCCAGGAAAATCACAAGACTGAAATATTATTATTTTATATAGCGCCATTGATTCCATGGTGCATGAGAAAGGGTTACACACGAAATACAGATATCACTTACAGTAAATGACCTAACAATGATAGACTGGTACAGAGGGAAGAGGACCCTGCCCTCGCGGGCTTACATTTATAGGATGGTGGGGAAGGAGACAGTAGGTTGGGGGGTTGCAGCAGCTCTGGTGGTGGTGAGGCGGCAGCGTGGTCATTGCAAGTTGTAAGCTTTCTTGAAGACATGGGTTTTCAGGTTCCGTCTGAAGGATCCGAATGTGGCAGATAATCGGACTTGTTGAGGCGCAGAATTCCAGAAGATGGGGGAAATTCGGGAGAAGTCTTGGAGGCGATTGGGTGAGGAATGAATAAGTGTGGAGGAGAAAAGGAGATCTTGGGAAGACCGGAGATTACATGAGGGAATATATTGGGAGATTAGTTCAGAGATGAACAGAGGAGAAAGATTATAGATGGCTTTGTAGGTCAGTGTTAGTAGATTGAACTGGATACGCTGGGCAATTGGGAGCCAGTGAAGGGATTTGCAAAGAGAGATGAACTATAAAGAATAGGTTTTGGCTTACAAATTTTATTGTAAAATACTGACCAAATACTGAACATGTGAATGTGGGCTTAATCTTTGTATAGGGATTTTCAGTAACAGCGCAGTCATCTGCGGAGGTTCCCCTATACCTATGATTAGGCTGTGCCACCGTAATTGTACACACGGTTACTTGGTGTAACGCTGGTGGATGTGGACCCACAGGGCCACGGGCCGAGCTTACCCTGGAGGGCATAACTAGGTGTCTACCAGGTCTTCACTAGAGCCTCTGGTGGAGAGGATAGGATGGGCTGCTGGTAGACATCGGGTACTACTCAATGGTAGTCCCCAGGACCGCAGCAGCTGGTGGAAGAGTCAGAGACACGAGTGCGAGGTATAACAGGAGCAACAAACTGGACACTAGCAGAGTGAACTGCCCAGGAACCAACATTCAGCAGAGAGCGGTGGGTGGAGTGGCCTAATATAGGACCTGCCGGCTAATATAGGACCTGCCGGCATGGTGGGTGAACAAATGTAATATTATTGTCACACCGCCAAATGGTAAAGATATGAGGGAAAAACCTCGTGCACACACGGCTCCACTCCGTACACCTCGTACACACGCGGCTCCGCTCCATATATACACGGCTCTGCTCCATACACCTCGTACACACGCGGCTCCGCTCCGTACACCTCATAGACGTGCGGCTCCGCTCCATACACCTTGTACACACGCGGCTCCGCTCCGTACACCTCGTACACAGACGTCTCCGCTCCGTACACCTCGTACACAGACATCTCTGCTCCGTACACCTCGTACACAGGCGGCTCCGCTCCATACGCCTCGTACATGCGCGGCTCTGCTCCGTACACCTCGTACACACACGGCTCCGCTCCATACACACACAGCTCCGCTCCGTACACCTCGTACACACACGGCTCCGCACACCTCGTACACACGAGGCTCCGCTCCGTACATCTCGTACACACGCGGCTCCGCTCCGTACACCTCATAGACACACGCGGTTCCGCTCCGTACACCTCGTACACACGCGGCTCTGCTCCGCACACCTCATACACGCGCGGCTCTGCTCCGCACACCTCATACACGCGCGGCTCCACTCCGTACATCTCGTACACACGCTGCTCCGCCCTGTACACCTCGTACACACACGGCTCTGCTCCGTACACCTCGTACACATGCAGCTCTGCTCCGTACACTTCGTACACACGCAGCTCCGCTCTGTATATTTCGTACACACGCGGCTCCGCTCCGTACATCTTATACACACACTGCTCCACCCCGTACACATGCGGCTCCGCTCCGTACACCTCGTACATGCGCGGCTCCGCTCCGTACACCTCGTACACGCGCGGCTCCGCTCCGTACACACGCGGCTCCGCTCCGTACACCTCGTACACACACGGCTCTGCTCCGTACACCTTGTACACACACGGCTCTGCTCCGTACACCTCGTACACATGCGGCTCCGCTCCGTACACCTCGTACACGCGCGGCTCCGCTCCGTACACCTCGTACACGCGCGGCTCCGCTCCGTACACCTCGTACACACACGGCTCCGTTCCGTACACCTCGGACACACGCGACTCCGCTCCGTACACCTCGTACATGCCCGGCTCCGCTCCGTACACGCGCGGCTCCGCTCCGTATATTTCGTACACGCACGGCTCCGCTCCGTACATCTCGTACACACACTGCTCCACCCCGTACACCTCGCATACGCGGCTCTGCTCCGTACACCTCGTACAGACGCGGCTCTGCTCCGTACACCTCGTACACACGCGGCTCTGCTCCGTACACACTCGGCTCTGCTCCGTACACGTCATAGACACACGCGGTTCCGCTCCGTACACCTCGTACACACGCGGCTCCGCTCCGTACACCTCGTACACACGCAGCTATGCTCCGTACACTTCGTACACACGCGGCTCCGCTCCGTACACCTCGTACACACACGGCTCTGCTCCGTACACCTCGTACACACGCGGCTCCTCTCCGTACACACGCGTGGCTCCGTACACCTTGTACACACACGGCTCCGATCCGTACACCTCGTACACATGCAGCTCCGCTCCGTACACCTCGTACACATGCAGCTCCGCTCCGTACACCTCGTACACGCGCGGCTCCGCTCCGTACACCTCGTACACGCGTGGCTCTGCTCCGTACACCTCGTACACATGGGGCTCCGTTCCGTACACCTCGGACACACGCGGCTCCGCTCCGTACACCTCGTACATGCCCGGCTCCGCTCCGTACACGCGTGGCTCCGCTCCGTATATTTCGTACACACACGGCTCTGCTCCGTACATCTCGTACACACACTGCTCCGCCCCGTACACCTCGTACACACGCGGCTCCGCTCCGTACACCTCGTACATATGCGGCTCCGCTCCGTACACCTCGTACACACGCGGCTCTGCTCCGTACACCTCGTACACACGCGGCTCTGCTCCGTACACCTCACAGACACACGCGGCTCCGCTCCGCACACCTCGTACACGCGCGGCTCCGCTCCGTACATCTCGTACACGTGCGGCTCCGCTCCGTACATCTCGTACACGCGCGGCTCCGCTCCGTACATCTCGTACACACGCTGCTCCGCCCTCTACATCTCGTACACACGCTGCTCCGCCCTCTACATCTCGTACACACGCTGCTCCGCCCTCTACATCTCGTACACACGCTGCTCCGCCCTCTACATCCCGTACACACGCTGCTCCGCCCCGTACTCCTCGTACACACGCGGCTCCGCTCCGTACACCTCATACACACGCAGCTCTGCTCTGTACACCTCGTACACCCGCGGCTCCGCGCCGTACATCTCGTACACACACGGCTCCGCTCCGTACATCTCGTACACACACTGCTCCACCCCGTACACCTCGTATACATGCGGATCTGCTCCGTACACCTCGGACACACGCGGCTCCGCTCCGTACACCTCGTACATGCCCGGCTCCGCTCTGTACACGTGCGGCTCCGCTCCGTATATTTCGTACACACGCGGCTCCGCTCCATACATCTTGTACACACACTGCTCCGCCCCGTACACCTCGCACACGCGGCTCCGCTCCGTACACCTCGTACACATGCGGCTCCGATCCGTACACCTCGTACACATGCGGCTCCGCTCCGTACACCTCGTACACGTGCGGCTCCTCTCCGTACACCTCGTACACATGCGGCTCCGCTCCGTACACCTCGTACACGCGCGGCTCCGCTCCGTACACCTCGTACACACGCGGCTCCACTCCGTACACCTCATACACACACGGCTCTGCTCCGTACACCTCGTACACACGCGGCTCCACTCCGTAGACCTCATACACACACGGCTCTGCTCCGTACACCTCGTACACATGCGGCTCCTCTCCGTACACCTCGTACACACGCGTGGCTCCGTACACCTTGTACACACACGGCTCCGCTCCGTACACCTCGTACACATGCGGCTCCGCTCCGTACACCTCGTACACGCTCCGCTCCGTACACCTCGTACACACACGGCTCTGCTCCGTACACCTCGTACACATGCGGCTCCGTTCCATACACCTCGGACACACGCGGCTCCGCTCCGTACACCTCGTACATGCCCGGCTCCGCTCGGTACACGTGCGGCTCCGCTTCGTATATTTCGTACACACGCGGCTCCGCTCCATACATCTTGTACACACACTGCTCCGCCCCGTACACCTCGCACACGCGGCTCCGCTCCGTACACCTCGTACACATGCGGATCCGCTCCGTACACCTCGTACACACGCGGCTCTGCTCCGTACACCTCGTACACACGCGGCTCTGCTCCGTACACCTCGTACACACTCGGCTCTGCTCCGTACACGTCATAGACACACGCGGCTCCGCTCCGCACACCTCGAACACGCGCGGCTCCGCTCCGTACATCTCGTACACACGCTGCTCCGCCCCGTACACCTCGTACACACGCGGCTCCGCTCCGTACACCTCGTACACACGCAGCTATGCTCCGTACACCTCGTACACGCGCGGCTCCGCTCCATACACACGCGGCTCCACTCCGTACACCTCATACACACGGCTCTGCTCCGTACACCTCGTACACACGCGGCTCCACTCTGTAGACCTCATACACACATGGCTCAGCTCCGTACACCTCGTACACACGCGGCTCCTCTCCGTACACCTCGTACACACGCGTGGCTCCGTACACCTTGTACACACGCGTGGCTCCGTACACCTTGTACACACACGGCTCCGCTCCGTACACCTCGTACACATGCGGCTCCGCTCCGTACACCTCGTACACGCGCGGCTCCACTCCGTACACCTCGTACACACACGGCTCTGCTCCGTACACCTCGTACACATGCGGCTCCGTTCCATACACCTCGGACACACGCGGCTCCGCTCCGTACACCTCGTACATGCCCGGCTCCGCACTGTACACGTGCGGCTCCGCTCAGTATATTTCGTACACACGCGGCTCCGCTCCGTACATCTTGTACACACACTGCTCTGCCCCGTACACCTCGCACACGCGGCTCCGCTCCGTACACCTCGTACACATGCGGATCCGCTCCGTACACCTCATACACACGCGGCTCTGCTCCGTACACCTCGTACACACGCGGCTCTGCTCCGTACACCTCGTACACACTCGGCTCTGCTCCGTACACGTCATAGACACACGCGGTTCCGCTCCGTAAACCTCGTACACACGCGGCTCCGCTCCGCACACCTCGTACACGCGCGGCTCCGCTCCGTACACCTCGTACACACGCTGCTCCGCCCCGTACACCTCGTACACACTCGGCTCCGCTCCGTACACCTCGTACACATGCAGCTATGCTCCGTACACCTCGTACATGCGCGGCTCCGCTCCGTACACACGCGGCTCCACTCCGTACACCTCATACACACACGGCTCTGCTCCGTACACCTCGTACACACGCGGCTCCACTCTGTAGACCTCATACACACATGGCTCTGCTCCGTACACCTCGTACACACGCAGCTCCTCTCCGTACACCTCGTACACACGCGTGGCTCCGTACACCTTGTACACACACGGCTCCGCTCCGTACACCTCGTACACATGCGGCTCCGCTCCGTACACCTCGTAGATGCGCGGCTCCGCTCCGTACACCTCGTACACACACGGCTCTGCTCCGTACACCTCGTACACATGCGGCTCCGTTCCATACACCTCGGACACACGCGGCTCCGCTCCGTACACCTCGTACATGCCCGGCTCCGCTCTGTACAGGTGCGGCTCCGCTCCGTATATTTCGTACACACGCGGCTCCGCTCCGTATATCTTGTACACACACTGCTCCGCCCCGTACACCTCGTAAACACACTGCTCCGCCCCGTACGCCTCGTACACACGGCTCCGCTCCGTACACCTCGTACACATGCGGCTCTGCTCCGTACACCTCGTACACATGCGGCTCCGCTCCGTACACCTCGTACACGCGCGGCTCCGCTCCGTACACCTCGTACACGCGCGGCTCCGCTCCGTACACCTCGTACACGCGCGGCTCCGCTCCGTACACCTCGTACACGCGCGGCTCCGCTCCGTACACCTCGTACATGCGCGGCTCCGCTCCGTACACCTCGTACACGCGCGGCTCCGCTCCGTACTACTCGTACACGCGCGGCTCCGCTCCGTACTACTCGTACACGCGCGGCTCCGCTCCGTACACCTCGTACACGCGCGGCTCCGCTCCGTACACCTCGTACACGCGCGGCTCTGCTCCGTACACCTCGTACACGCGCGGCTCTGCTCCGTACACCTCGTACACGCGCGGCTCTGCTCCGTACACCTCGTACACACGCGGCTCTGCTCCGTACACCTTGTACACACGCGGCTCTGCTCCGTACACCTCGTACACACGCGGCTCTGCTCCGTACACCTCGTACACACGCGGCTCTGCTCCGTACACCTCGTACACACGCGGCTCCGTTCCGTACACCTCGGACACACGCGGCTCCGCTCCATACACCTCGTACATGCCCGGCTCCACTCCGTACACGCGCGGCTCCGCTCCGTATATTTCGTACACACGCGGCTCCGCTCTGTACATCTCGTACACACACTGCTCCGCCCCGTACACCTCGTACACACGCGGCTCCGCTCCGTACACCTCGTACGCATGCGGCTCCGCTCCGTACACCTCATACAGACGCGGCTCTGCTCCGTACACCTCGTACACACGCGTCTCTGCTCCGTACACCTCGTACACACGCGTCTCTGCTCCGTACACCTCGTACACACGCGTCTCTGCTCCGTACACCTCGTACACACGCGTCTCTGCTCCGTACACCTCGTACACACGCGTCTCTGCTCCGTACACCTCGTACACACGCGTCTCTGCTCCGTACACCTCGTACACACGCGTCTCTGCTCCGTACACCTCGTACACACGCGTCTCTGCTCCGTACACCTCGTACACACGCGGCTCTGCTCCGTACACCTCGTACACACGCGGCCCCGCTCCGTACACGCGCGGCTCCACTCAATACACCTCGTACACATGCGGCTCCGCTCCGTACACCTCGTACACATGCGGCTCCGCTCCGTACACCTCGTACACACGACACCGCTCCGTACACCTCGTATACACACGGCTCCGCTCCATACACCTCGTACACATGCGGCTCCGTTCCGTACACCTCGGACACACGCGGCTCTGCTCCATACACCTCGTACATGCCCAGCTCCGCTCCGTACACGCGTGGCTCCGCTCCGTACATCTCGTACACACACTGCTCTGCCTCGTACACCTCGTACACACGCGGCTCTGCTCCGTACACCTCGTACACATGCGGCTCCGCTCCGTACACCTCGTACACACGCGGCTCTGCTCCGTACACCTCGTACACACGCGGCTCTGCTCCGTACACCTCGTACACACGCGGCTCTGCTCCGTACACCTCGTACACACGCGGCTCTGCTCCGTACACCTCGTACACACGCGGCTCTGCTCCGTACACCTCGTACACACGCGGCTCTGCTCCGTACACCTCGTACACACGCGGCTCTGCTCCGTACACCTCGTACACACGCGGCTCTGCTCCGTACACCTCGTACACACGCGGCTCTGCTCCGTACACCTCGTACACACGCGGCTCTGCTCCGTACACCTCGTACACACGCGGCTCTGCTCCGTACACCTCGTACACACGCGGCTCTGCTCCGTACACCTCGTACACACGCGGCTCTGCTCCGTACACCTCGTACACACGCGGCTCTGCTCCGTACACCTCGTACACACGCGGCTCCGCTCCGTACACCTCGTACACACGCGGCTCCGCTCCGTACATCTCGTACACACGCTGCTCCGCCCCGTACACCTCGTACACACGCGGCTCCGCTCCGTACACCTCGTACACACGCAGCTATGCTCCGTACACCTCGTACACGCGCGGCTCCGCTCCGTACACACGCGGCTCCACTCCGTACACCTCATACACACTGCTCTGCTCCGTACACCTCGTACACACGCGGCTCCACTCTGTAGACCTCATACACACATGGCTCAGCTCCGTACACCTCGTACACACGCGGCTCCTCTCCGTACACCTCGTACACACGCGTGGCTCCGTACACCTCGTACACACACGGCTCCGCTCCGTACACCTCGTACACGCGCGGCTCTGCTCCGTACACCTCGTACACATGCGGCTCCGTTCCATACACCTCGGACACACGCGGCTCCGCTCCGTACACCTCGTACATGCCCGGCTCCGCACTGTACACGTGCGGCTCCGCTCAGTATATTTCGTACACACGCGGCTCCGCTCCGTACATCTTGTACACACACTGCTCTGCCCCGTACACCTCGCACACGCGGCTCCGCTCCGTACACCTCGTACACATGCGGATCCGCTCCGTACACCTCATACAGACGCGGCTCTGCTCCGTACACCTCGTACACACACGGCTCTGCTCCGTACACCTCTTACACACTCGGCTCTGCTCCGTACACGTCATAGACACACGCGGTTCCGCTCCGTACACCTCGTACACACGCGGCTCCGCTCCGCACACCTCGTACACGCGCGGCTCCGCTCCGTACACCTCGTACACGCGCGGCTCCGCTCCGTACACCTCGTACACACGCTGCTCCGCCCCGTACACCTCGTACACACGCGGCTCCGCTCCGTACACCTCGTACACATGCAGCTATGCTCCGTACACCTCGTACATGCGCGGCTCCGCTCCGTACACACGCGGCTCCACTCCGTACACCTCATACACACACGGCTCTGCTCCGTACACCTCGTACACACGCGGCTCCACTCTGTAGACCTCATACACACATGGCTCTGCTCCGTACACCTCGTACACACGCAGCTCCTCTCCGTACACCTCGTACACACGCGTGGCTCCGTACACCTCGTACACATGCGGCTCCGCTCCGTACACCTCGTACACATGCGGCTCCGCTCCGTACACCTCGTAGATGCGCGGCTCCGCTCCGTACACCTCGTACACACACGGCTCTGCTCCGTACACCTCGTACATGCCCGGCTCCGCTCTGTACAGGTGCGGCTCCGCTCCGTATATTTCGTACACACGCGGCTCCGCTCCGTACATCTTGTACACACACTGCTCCGCCCCGTACACCTCGTAAACACACTGCTCCGCCCCGTACGCCTCGTACACACGGCTCCGCTCCGTACACCTCGTACACATGCGGCTCCGCTCCGTACACCTCGTACACATGCGGCTCTGCTCCGTACACCTCGTACACGCGCGGCTCCGCTCCGTACACCTCGTACACGCGCGGCTCCGCTCCGTACACCTCGTACACACGCGGCTCCGCTCCGTACACCTCGTACACGCGCGGCTCCGCTCCGTACACCTCGTACACGCGCGGCTCCGCTCCGTACACCTCGTACACGCGCGGCTCCGCTCCGTACACCTCGTACACGCGCGGCTCCGCTCCGTACACCTCGTACACGCGCGGCTCCGCTCCGTACACCTCGTACACGCGCGGCTCCGCTCCGTACACCTCGTACACGCGCGGCTCCGCTCCGTACACCTCGTACACGCTCGGCTCCGCTCCGTACACCTCGTACACGCGCGGCTCTGCTCCGTACACCTCGTACACGCGCGGCTCTGCTCCGTACACCTCGTACACGCGCGGCTCTGCTCCGTACACCTTGTACACACGCGGCTCTGCTCCGTACACCTTGTACACACCCGGCTCTGCTCCGTACACCTCGTACACACGCGGCTCTGCTCCGTACACCTCGTACACATGCGGCTCCGTTCCATACACCTCGGACACACGCGGCTCCGCTCCATACACCTCGTACATGCCCGGCTCCACTCCGTACACGCGCGGCTCCGCTCCGTATATTTCGTACACACGCGGCTCCGCTCTGTACATCTCGTACACACACGGCTCCGCCCCGTACACCTCGTACACACGCGGCTCCGCTCCGTGCACCTCGTACACATGCGGCTCCGCTCCGTACACCTCATACAGACGCGGCTCTGCTCCGTACACCTCGTACACACGCGTCTCTGCTCCGTACACCTCGTACACACGCGTCTCTGCTCCGTACACCTCGTACACACGCGTCTCTGCTCCGTACACCTCGTACACACGCGTCTCTGCAACGTACACCTCGTACACACGCGGCTTTGCTCCGTACACCTCGTACACACGCGGCTCTGCTCCGTACACCTCGTACACACGCGGCTCTGCTCCGTACACCTCGTACACACGCGGCTCTGCTCCGTACACCTCGTACACACGCGGCCCCGCTCCGTACACGCGCGGCTCCACTCAATACACCTCGTACACACGCGGCTCCGCTCCGTACACCTCGTACACATGCGGCTCCGCTCCGTACACCTCGTACACACGACTCCGCTCCGTACACCTCGTATACACACGGCTCCGCTCCATACACCTCGTACACATGCGGCTCCGTTCCGTACACCTCGGACACACGCGGCTCTGCTCCATACACCTCGTACATGCCCAGCTCCGCTCCGTACACGCGTGGCTCCGCTCCGTACATCTCGTACACACACTGCTCTGCCTCGTACACCTCGTACACACGCGGCTCTGCTCCGTACACCTCGTACACATGCGGCTCCGCTCCGTACACCTCATACAGACGCGGCTCTGCTCCGTACACCTCGTACACACGCGGCTCTGCTTCGTACACCTCGTACACACGCGGCTCTGCTCCGTACACCTCGTACACACGCGGCTCTGCTCCGTACACCTCGTACACACGCGGCTCTGCTCCGTACACCTCGTACACACGCGGCTCTGCTCCGTACACCTCGTACACACGCGGCTCTGCTCCGTACACCTCGTACACACGCGGCTCTGCTCCGTACACCTCGTACACACGCGGCTCTGCTCCGTACACCTCGTACACACGCGGCTCTGCTCCGTACACCTCGTACACACGCGGCTCTGCTCCGTACACCTCGTACACACGCGGCTCTGCTCCGTACACCTCGTACACACGCGGCTCTGCTCCGTACACCTCGTACACACACGGCTCTGCTCCGTACACCTCGTACACATGCGGCTCCTTTCCGTACACCTCGTACACACGCGGCTCTGCTCCGTACACCTCATACATGCGCGGCTCCGCTAAGTACACACGCGGCTCCACTCAGTACACCTCGTACACATGCGGCTCCGCTCCGTACACCTCGTACACATGCGGCTCCGCTCCGTACACCTCGTACACACGGCTCCGCTCCGTACACCTCGTACACATACGGCTCTACTCCGTACACCTCGTACACACGCGGCTCCGCTCCGTACACCTCGTACATGCCCGGCTCCGCTCTGTACACGTGCGGCTCCGCTCCGTATATTTCGTACACACGCGGCTCCGCTCCGTACATCTTGTACACACACTGCTCCGCCCCGTACACCTCGCACACGCGGCTCCGCTCCGTACACCTCGTACACATGCGGATCCGCTCCGTACACCTCATACAGACGCGGCTCTGCTCCGTACACCTCGTACACACGCGGCTCTGCTCCGTACACCTCGTACACACTCGGCTCTGCTCCGTACACGTCATAGACACACGCGGTTCCGCTCCGCACACCTCGTACACACGCGGCTCCGCTCCGCACACCTCGTACACGCGCGGCTCCGCTCCGTACATCTCGTACACACGCTGCTCCGCCCCGTACACCTCGTACACACGCGGCTCCGCTCCGTACACCTCGTACACACGCAGCTATGCTCCGTACACCTCGTACACGCGCGGCTCCGCTCCGTACACACGCGGCTCCACTCCGTACACCTCATACACACACGGCTCTGCTCCGTACACCTCGTACACACGCGGCTCCACTCTGTAGACCTCATACACACACGGCTCTGCTCCGTACACCTCGTACACACGCGGCTCCACTCCGTAGACCTCATACACACGCGGCTCCTCTCCGTACACCTTGTACACACACTGCTCCGCTCCGTACACCTCGTACACATGCGGCTCCGCTCCGTACACCTCGTACACATGCGGCTCCTCTCCGTACACCTCGTACACACGCGTGGCTCCGTACACCTCGTACACACGGCTCCGCTCCGTACACCTCGTACACATGCGGCTCTGCTCCGTACACCTCGTACACATGCGGCTCCGCTCCGTACACCTCGTACACGCGCGGCTCCGCTCCGTACACCTCGTACACGCGCGGCTCCGCTCCGTACACCTTGTACACGCGCGGCTCTGCTCCGTACACCTTGTACACACGCGGCTCTGCTCCGTACACCTCGTACACACGCGGCTCTGCTCCGTACACCTCGTACACACGCGGCTCTGCTCTGTACACCTCGTACACATGCGGCTCCGTTCCGTACACCTCGGACACACGCGGCTCCGCTCCATACACCTCGTACATGCCCGGCTCCGCTCCGTACACACGCGGCTCCGCTCCGTATATTTCGTACACACGCGGCTCCGCTCCGTACACCTCGTACACACGCGGCTCCGCTCCGTACACCTCGTACACACGCGGCTCCGCTCCGTACACCTCGTACACACGCGGCTCCGCTCCGTACACTTCATACAGACGCGGCTCTGCTCCGTACACCTCGTACACACGCGGCTCTGCTCCGTACACCTCGTACACACGCGGCTCTGCTCCGTACACCTCGTACACACGCGGCTCTGCTCCGTACACCTCGTACACACGCGGCTCTGCTCCGTACACCTCGTACACACGCGTCTCTGCTCCGTACACCTCGTACACACGCGTCTCTGCTCCGTACACCTCGTACACACGCGTCTCTGCTCCATACACCTCGTACACACGCGTCTCTGCTCCGTACACCTCGTACACACGCGGCTCTGCTCCGTACACCTCGTACACACGCGGCTCCGCTCCGTACACGCGCGGCTCCACTCAATACACCTCGTACACACGCGGCTCCGCTCCATACACCTCGTACACATGCGGCTCCGCTCCGTACACCTCGTACACACGCGGCTCCGCTCCGTACACGCGCGGCTCCACTCAATACACCTCGTACACACGCGGCTCCGCTCCATACACCTCGTACACATGCGGCTCCGCTCCGTACACCTCGTACACACGACTCCGCTCCGTACACCTTGTATACACACGGCTCCGCTCCATACACCTTGTACACATGCGGCTCCGTTCCGTACACCTCGGACACACGCGGCTCTGCTCCATACACCTCGTACATGCCCAGCTCCGCTCCGTACACGCGTGGCTCCGCTCCGTACATCTCGTACACACACTGCTCTGCCTCGTACACCTCGTACACACGCGGCTCTGCTCCGTACACCTCGTACACATGCGGCTCTGCTCCGTACACCTCATACAGACGCGGCTCTGCTCCGAACACCTCGTACACACGCGGCTCTGCTCCGTACACCTCGTACACACGCGGCTCTGCTCCGTACACCTCGTACACACGCGGCTCTGCTCCGTACACCTCGTACACACACGGCTCTGCTCCGTACACCTCATACACACGCGGCTCCATTCCGTACACCTCATACACACGCGGCTCTGCTCCGTACACCTCGTACACACGCGGCTCTGCTCCGTACACCTCATACACGCGCGGCTCCGCTAAGTACACACGCGGCTCCACTCAGTACACCTCGTACACATGCGGCTCCGCTCCGTACAACTCGTACACACGGCTCTACTCCGTACACCTCGTACACATACGGCTCTACTCCGTACACCTCGTACACACACTGCTCCGCCCCGTACACCTCGCACACGCGGCTCCGCCCCGTACACCTCGCACACGCGGCTCCGCTCCGTACACCTCGTACACATGCGGATCCGCTCCGTACACCTCGTACACACGCGGCTCTGCTCCGTACACCTCGTACACACGCGGCTCTGCTCCGTACACCTCGTACACACTCGGCTCTGCTCCGTACACGTCATAGACACACGCGGTTCCGCTCCGTACACCTCGTACACACGCGGCTCCGCTCCGCACACCTCGTACACGCGCGGTTCCGCTCCGTACATCTCGTACACACGCTGCTCCGCCCCGTACACCTCGTACACACGCGGCTCAGCTCCGTACACCTCGTACACACGCGGCTCAGCTCCGTACACCTCGTACACACGCGGCTCAGCTCCGTACACCTCGTACACACGCGGCTCAGCTCCGTACACCTCGTACACACGCGGCTCAGCTCCGTACACCTCGTACACACGCGGCTCAGCTCCGTACACCTCGTACACACGCAGCTATGCTCCGTACACCTCGTACACGCGCGGCTCCACTCCGTACACACGCGGCTCCACTCCGTACACCTCATACACACACGGCTCTGCTCCGTACACCTCGTACACACGCGGCTCCACTCTGTAGACCTCATACACACATGGCTCTGCTCCGTACACCTTGTACACACGCGGCTCTTCTCCGTACACCTTGTACACACACGGCTCCGCTCCGTACACCTCGTACACATGCGGCTCCGCTCCGTACACATCGTAGATGCGCGGCTCCGCTCCGTACACCTCGTACACACACGGCTCTGCTCCGTACACCTCTTACACATGCGGCTCCGTTCCATACACCTCGGACACACGCGGCTCCGCTCCGTACACCTCGTACATGCCCGGCTCCGCTCTGTACAGGTGCGGCTCTGCTCCGTATATTTCGTACACACGCGGTTCCGCTCCGTACATCTTGTACACACACTGCTCCGCCCCGTACATCTTGTACACACACTGCTCCGCCCCGTACACCTCGTACACACGGCTCCGCTCCGTACACCTCGTACACATGAGGCTCTGCTCCGTACACCTCGTACACATGCGGCTCCGCTCCGTACACCTCGTACACGCGCGGCTCCGCTCCGTACACCTCGTACACGCGCGGCTCCGCTCCGTACACCTTGTACACGCGCGGCTCTGCTCCGTACACCTTGTACACGCGCGGCTCTGCTCCGTACACCTTGTACACATGCGGCTCTGCTCCGTACACCTCGTACACACGCGGCTCTGCTCTGTACACCTCGTACACATGCGGCTCCGTTCCGTACACCTCGGACACACGCGGCTCCACTCCATACACCTCGTACATGCCCGGCTCCGCTCCGTACACGCGCGGCTCCGCTCCGTATATTTCGTACACACGCGGCTCCGCTCCGTACATCTCGTACACACACTGCTCCGCACCGTACACCTCGTACACACGCGGCTCCGCTCCGTACACCTCGTACACATGCGGCTCCGCTCCGTACACTTCATACAGACGCGGCTCTGCTCCGTACACCTCGCACACACGCGGCTCTGCTCCGTACACCTCGCACACACGCGTCTCTGCTCCGTACACCTCGTACACACGCGTCTCTGCTCCGTACACCTCGTACACACGCGTCTCTGCTCCGTACACCTCGTACACACGCGTCTCTGCTCCGTACACCTCGTACACACGCGTCTCTGCTCCGTACACCTCGTACACACGCGTCTCTGCTCCGTACACCTCGTACACACGCGTCTCTGCTCCGTACACCTCGTACACACGCGTCTCTGCTCCGTACACCTCGTACACACGCGTCTCTGCTCCGTACACCTCGTACACACGCGTCTCTGCTCCGTACACCTCGTACACACGCGTCTCTGCTCCGTACACCTCGTACACACGCGTCTCTGCTCCGTACACCTCGTACACACGCGTCTCTGCTCCGTACACCTCGTACACACGCGTCTCTGCTCCGTACACCTCGTACACACGCGTCTCTGCTCCGTACACCTCGTACACACGCGTCTCTGCTCCGTACACCTCGTACACACGCGGCTCCGCTCCGTACATGCGCGGCTCCACTCAATACACCTCGTACACATGCGGCTCCGCTCCGTACACCTCGTACACATGCGGCTCCGCTCCGTACACCTCGTACACACGACTCCGCTCCATACACCTTGTACACATGCGGCTCCGTTCCGTACACCTCGTACACACACGGCTCTGCTCCGTACACCTCATACACATGCGGCTCCATTCCGTACACCTCATACACACGCGGCTCTGCTCCGTACACCTCGTACACACGCGGCTCTGCTCCGTACACCTCATACACGCGCGGCTCCGCTAAGTACACACGCGGCTCCACTCAGTACACCTCGTACACATGCGGCTCCGCTCCGTACACCTCGTACACACGGCTCCGCTCCGTACACCTCGTACACATACGGCTCTACTCCGTACACCTCGTACACACGCTGCTCCGCTCCGTACACCTCGTACACGCGCGGCTCCGCTCCGTACACCTCGTACACGCGCGGCTCCGCTCCGTACACCTCGTACACGCGCGGCTCCGCTCCGTACACCTCGTACACGCGCGGCTCCATTCCGTACACCTCATACACACGCGGCTCTGCTCCGTACACCTCGTACACACGCGGCTCTGCTCCGTACACCTCATACACGCGCGGCTCCGCTAAGTACACACGCGGCTCCACTCAGTACACCTCGTACACATGCGGCTCCGCTCCGTACACCTCGTACACACGGCTCCGCTCCGTACACCTCGTACACATACGGCTCTACTCCGTACACCTCGTACACACGCTGCTCCGCTCCGTACACCTCGTACACGCGCGGCTCCGCTCCGTACACCTCGTACACGCGCGGCTCCGCTCCGTACACCTCGTACACGCGCGGCTCCGCTCCGTACACCTCGTACACGCGCGGCTCCGCTCCGTACACCTCCTACACACGGCTCCGCTCCGCACACCTCGTACACGCGCAGCTCCGCTCCGTACATCTCGTACACACGCTGCTCCGCCCCGTACACCTCGTACACACGAGGCTCCGCTCCGTACACCTCGTACACACGCAGCTATGCTCCGTACACCTCGTACACACGCGGCTCCACTCCGTACACCTCATACACACACGACTCTGCTCCGTACACCTCGTACACACGCGGCTCCACTCTGTAGACCTCATACACACATGGCTCTGCTCCGTACACCTCGTACACACGCGGCTCCTCTCCGTACACCTCGTACACACGCGTGGCTCCGTACACTTTGTACACACACGACTCCGCTCCGTACACCTTGTACACATGCGGCTCTGCTCCGTACACCTCGTACACATGCGGCTCCGTTCCATACACCTCGGACACACGCGGCTCCGCTCCGTACACCTCGTACATGCCCGGCTCCGCTCTGTACAGGTGCGGTTCCGCTCCGTATATTTCGTACACACACTGCTCCGCCCCGTACACCTCGTAAACACACTGCTCCGCCCCGTACACCTCGTAAACACACTGCTCCGCCCCGTACACCTCGTACACATGCGGCTCCGCTCCGTACACCTCGTACACGCGCGGCTCCGCTCCGTACACCTCGTACACGCGCGGCTCCGCTCCGTACACCTCGTACACGCGCGGCTCCGCTCCGTACACCTCGTACACGCGCGGCTCCGCTCCGTACACCTCGTACACGCGCGGCTCCGCTCCGTACACCTCGTACACGCGCGGCTCCGCTCCGTACACCTCGTACACGCGCGGCTTCGCTCCGTACACCTCGTACACACGCTGTTCCGCCCCGTACACCTCGTACACATGCGGCTCCGCTCCGTACACCTCGTACACATGCAGCTATGCTCCGTACACCTCGTACATGCGCGGCTCCGCTCCGTACACACGCGGCTCCACTCCGTACACCTCATACACACACGGCTCTGCTCCGTACACCTCGTACACACGCGGCTCCACTCTGTAGACCTCATACACACATGGCTCTGCTCCGTACACCTCGTACACACGCAGCTCCTCTCCGTACACCTCGTACACACGCGTGGCTCCGTACACCTTGTACACACGCGGCTCCGCTCCGTACACCTCGTACACATGCGGCTCCGCTCCGTACACCTCGTACACACACGGCTCTGCTCCGTACACCTCGTACACACACGGCTCTGCTCCGTACACCTCGTACACATGCGGCTCCGTTCCATACACCTCGGACACACGCGGCTCCGCTCCGTACACCTCGTACATGCCCGGCTCCGCTCTGTACAGGTGCGGCTCCGCTCCGTATATTTCGTACCCACGCGGCTCCGCTCCGTACATCTTGTACACACACTGCTCCGCCCCGTACACCTCGTAAACACACTGCTCCGCCCCGTACACCTCGTACACACGCGGCTCCGCTCCGTACACCTCGTACACACGCGGCTCCGCTCCGTACACCTCGTACACATGCGGCTCCGCTCCGTACACTTCATACAGACGCGGCTCTGCTCCGTACACCTCGCACACACGCGGCTCTGCTCCGTACACCTCGTACACACGCGTCTCTGCTCCGTACACCTCGTACACACGCGTCTCTGCTCCGTACACCTCGTACACACGCGTCTCTGCTCCGTACACCTCGTACACACGCGTCTCTGCTCCGTACACCTCGTACACACGCGTCTCTGCTCCGTACACCTCGTACACACGCGGCTCTGCTCCGTACACCTCGTACACACGCGGCTCTGCTCCGTACACCTCGTACACACGCGGCTCTGCTCCGTACACCTCGTACACACGCGGCTCTGCTCCGTACACCTCGTACACACGCGGCTCCGCTCCGTACACGCGCGGCTCCACTCAATACACCTCGTACACACGCGGCTCCGCTCCGTACACCTCGTACACATGCGGCTCCGCTCCGTACACCTCGTACACCCGACTCCGCTCCGTACACCTTGTATACACACGGCTCCGCTCCATACACCTTGTACACATGCGGCTCCGTTCCGTACACCTCGGACACACGCGGCTCTGCTCCATACACCTCGTACATGCCCAGCTCCGCTCCGTACACGCGTGGCTCCGCTCCGTACATCTCGTACACACACTGCTCTGCCTCGTACACCTCGTACACACGCGGCTCTGCTCCGTACACCTCGTACACACGCGGCTCTGCTCCGTACACCTCGTACACACGCGGCTCTGCTCCGTACACCTCGTACACACGCGGCTCTGCTCCGTACACCTCGTACACACGCGGCTCTGCTCCGTACACCTCGTATACACGCGGCTCTGCTCCGTACACCTCGTACACACGCGGCTCTGCTCCGTACACCTCGTACACACGCGGCTCTGCTCCGTACACCTCGTACACACACGGCTCTGCTCCGTACACCTCATACACATGCGGCTCCATTCCGTACACCTCATACACACGCGGCTCTGCTCCGTACACCTGGTACACACGCGGCTCTGCTCCGTACACCTCATACACGCGCGGCTCCGCTAAGTACACACGCGGCTCCACTCAGTACACCTCGTACACATGCGGCTCCGCTCCGTACACCTCGTACACACGGCTCCGCTCCGTACACCTCGTACACATACGGCTCTACTCCGTACACCTCGTACACACGCTGCTCCGCTCCGTACACCTCGTACACGCGCGGCTCCGCTCCGTACACCTCGTACACGCGCGGCTCCGCTCCGTACACCTAGTACACACGCGGATCCACTCCGTACACCTCGTACATGCGCGGCTCCGCTCCGTACACCTCGTACACGTGCGGCTCCGCTCCGTACACCTCCTACACACGGCTCCGCTCCGCACACCTCGTACACGTGCGGCTCCGCTCCGTACATCTCGTACACACGCTGCTCCGCCCCGTACAGCTCGTACACACGCTGCTCCGCCCCGTACAGCTCGTACACACGAGGCTCCGCTCCGTACACCTCGTACACACGCAGCTATGCTCCGTACACCTCGTACACACGCGGCTCCACTCAGTACACCTCATACACACACGACTCTGCTCCGTACACCTCGTACACACGCGGCTCCACTCTGTAGACCTCATACACACATGGCTCTGCTCCGTACACCTCGTACACACGCGGCTCCTCTCCGTACACCTCGTACACACGCGTGGCTCCGTACACTTTGTACACACACGGCTCCGCTCCGTACACCTTGTACACATGCGGCTCTGCTCCGTACACCTCGTACACATACGGCTCCGTTCCATACACCTCGGACACACGCGGCTCCGCTCCGTACACCTCGTACATACCCGGCTCCGCTCTGTACAGGTGCGGTTCCGCTCCGTATATTTCGTACACACGCGGCTCCGCTCCGTACATCTTGTACACACACTGCTCCGCCCCGTACACCTCGTAAACACACTGCTCCGCCCCGTACACCTCGTAAACACACTGCTCCGCCCCGTACACCTCGTAAACACACTGCTCCGCTCCGTACACCTCGTACACATGCGGCTCCGCTCCGTACACCTCGTACACGCGCGGCTCCGCTCCGTACACCTCGTACACGCGCGGCTCCGCTCCGTACACCTCGTACACGCGCGGCTCCGCTCCGTACACCTCGTACACGCGCGGCTCCGCTCCGTACACCTCGTACACGCGCGGCTCCGCTCCGTACACCTCGTACACGCGCGGCTCCGCTCCGTACACCTCGTACACACGCGGCTCTGCTCCGTACACCTTGTACACACGCGGCTCTGCTCCGTACACCTCGTACACATGCGGCTCTGCTCCGTACACCTCGTACACATGCGGCTCCGTTCCGTACACCTCGGACACAGGCGGCTCCGCTCCATACACCTCGTACATGCCCGGCTCCGCTCCGTACACGCGCGGCTCCGCTCCGTATATTTCGTACACACGCGGCTCCGCTCCGTACATCTCGTACACAAACTGCTCCGCCCCGTACACCTCGTACACACACTGCTCCGCTCCGTACACCTCGCACACGCGGCTCCGCCCCGTACACCTCGTACACATGCGGATCCGCTCCGTACACCTCATACACACGCGGCTCTGCTCCGTACACCTCGTACACACGCGGCTCTGCTCCGTACACCTCGTACACACGCGGCTCTGCTCCGTACACCTCGTACACACGCGGCTCTGCTCCGTACACCTCGTACACACGCGGCTCTGCTCCGTACAACTCGTACACACGCGGCTCTGCTCCGTACAACTCGTACACACGCGGCTCTGCTCCGTACACCTCGTACACACGCGGCTCCGCTCCGTACACGCGCGGCTCCACTCAATACACCTCGTACACACGCGGCTCCGCTCCGTACACCTCGTACACACGCGGCTCCGCTCCGTACACCTCGTACACACGACTCCGCTCCGTACACCTCGTATACACACTGCTCCGCTCCATACACCTCGTACACATGCGGCTCCGTTCCGTACACCTCGGACACACGCGGCTCTGCTCCATACACCTCGTACATGCCCAGCCCCGCTCCGTACACGCGTGGCTCCGCTCCGTACATCTCGTACACACACTGCTCTGCCTCGTACACCTCGTACACAGGCTGCTCTGCTCCGTACACCTCGTACACACGCGGCTCTGCTCCGTACACCTCGTACACACGCGGCTCTGCTCCGTACACCTCGTACACACGCGGCTCTGCTCCGTACACCTCGTACACACGCGGCTCTGCTCCGTACACCTCGTACACACGCGGCTCTGCTCCGTACACCTCGTACACACGCGGCTCTGCTCCGTACACACGCGGCTCTGCTCCGTACACCTCGTACACACACGGCTCTGCTCCGTACACCTCGTACATATGCGGCTCCATTCCGTACACCTCATACACACTCGGCTCTGCTCCGTACACCTCGTACACACGCGGCTCTGCTCCGTACACCTCATACACGCGCGGCTCCGCTAAGTACACACGGGGCTCCACTCAGTACACCTCGTACACACGCGGCTCCGCTCCGTACACCTCGTACACATGCGGCTCCGCTCCGTACACCTCGTACACACGGCTCCGCTCCGTACACCTCGTACACATACGGCTCCGTTCCGTACACCTCGGACACACGCGGCTCTGCTCCATACACCTCGTACATGCCCAGCTCCGCTCCGTACACGCGTGGCTCCGCTCCGTACATCTCGTACACACACTGCTCTGCCTCGTACACCTCGTACACAGGCGGCTCTGCTCCGTACACCTCGTACACATGCGGCTCTGCTCCGTACACCTTGTACACACGCGGCTCTGCTCCGTACACCTCGTACACACGCGGCTCTGCTCCGTACACCTCGTACACACGCTGCTCTGCTCCGTACACCTCGTACACACGCGGCTCTGCTCCGTACACCTCGTACACACGCGGCTCTGCTCCGTACACCTCGTACACACACTGCTCTGCTCCGTACACCTCGTACACATGCGGCTCCATTCCGTACACCTCATACACACGCGGCTCTGCTCCGTACACCTCGTGCACACGCGGCTCTGCTCCGTACACCTCATACACGCGCGGCTCCGCTAAGTACACACGGGGCTCCACTCAGTACACCTCGTACACACGCGGCTCCGCTCCGTACACCTCGTACACATGCGGCTCCGCTCCGTACACCTCGTACACACGGCTCCGCTCCGTACACCTCGTACACATACGGCTCTACTCCGTACACCTCGTACACACGCGGCTCCGCTCCGTACACCTCGTACATGCCCGGCTCCGCTCTGTACACGTGCGACTCCGCTCCGTATATTTCGTACACACGCGGCTCCGCTCCGTACATCTTGTACACACACTGCTCCGCTCCGTACACCTCGCACACGCGGCTCCGCCCCGTACACCTCGTACACATGCGGATCCGCTCCGTACACCTCATACACACGCGGCTCTGCTCCGTACACCTCGTACACACGCGGCTCTGCTCCGTACACCTCGTACACACTCGGCTCTGCTCCGTACACGTCATAGACACACGCGGTTCCGCTCCGTACACCTCGTACACACGCGGCTCCGCTCCGCACACCTCGTACACGCGCGGTTCCGCTCCGTACATCTCGTACGCACGCTGCTCCGCCCCGTACACCTCGTACACACGCGGCTCAGCTCCGTACACCTCGTACACACGCGGCTCAGCTCCGTACACCTCGTACACACGCGGCTCAGCTCCGTACACCTCGTATACACGCAGCTATGCTCCGTACACCTCGTACACGCGCCGCTCCGCTCCGTACACACGCGGCTCCACTCCGTACACCTCATACACACACGGCTCTGCTCCGTACACCTCGTACACATGCGGCTCCACTCTGTAGACCTCATACACACATGGCTCTGCTCCGTACACCTCGTACACACGCGGCTCCTCTCCGTACACTTTGTACACACACGGCTCCGCTCCGTACACCTCGTACACATGCGGCTCCGCTCCGTACACCTCGTACACACACGGCTCTGCTCCGTACACCTCTTACACATGCGGCTCCGTTCCATACACCTCGGACACACGCGGCTCCGCTCCGTACACCTCGTACATGCCCGGCTCCGCTCTGTACAGGTGCGGCTCTGCTCCGTATATTTCGTACACACGCGGTTCCGCTCCGTACATCTTGTACACACACTGCTCCGCCCCGTACACCTCGTAAACACACTGCTCCGCCCCGTACACCTCGTACACACGGCTCCGCTCCGTACACCTCGTACACATGCGGCTCTGCTCCGTACACCTCGTACACATGCGGCTCCGCTCCGTACACCTCGTACACGCGCGGCTCCGCTCCGTACACCTCGTACACGCGCGGCTCCGCTCCGTACACCTTGTACACGCGCGGCTCTGCTCCGTACACCTTGTACACACGCGGCTCTGCTCCGTACACCTCGTACACACGCGGCTCTGCTCTGTACACCTCGTACACATGCGGCTCCGTTCCGTACACCTCGGACACACGCGGCTCCGCTCCATACACCTCGTACATGCCCGGCTCCGCTCCGTACACGCGCGGCTCCGCTCCGTATATTTCGTACACACGCGGCTCCGCTCCGTACATCTCGTACAAACACTGCTCCGCACCGTACACCTCGTACACACGCGGCTCCGCTCCGTACACCTCGTACACATGCGGCTCCGCTCCGTACACTTCATACAGACGCGGCTCTGCTCCGTACACCTCGCACACACGCGTCTCTGTTCCGTACACCTCGTACACACGCGTCTCTGCTCCGTACACCTCGTACACACGCGTCTCTGCTCCGTACACCTCGTACACACGCGTCTCTGCTCCGTACACCTCGTACACACGCGTCTCTGCTCCGTACACCTCGTACACACGCGTCTCTGCTCCGTACACCTCGTACACACGCGTCTCTGCTCCGTACACCTCGTACACACGCGTCTCTGCTCCGTACACCTCGTACACACGCGTCTCTGCTCCGTACACCTCGTACACACGCGGCTCTGCTCCGTACACCTCGTACACACGCGGCTCTGCTCCGTACACCTCGTACACACGCGGCTCTGCTCCGTACACCTCGTACACACGCGGCTCCGCTCCGTACACGCGCGGCTCCACTCAATACACCTCGTAAACACGCGGCTCCGCTCCGTACACCTCGTACACATGCGGCTCCGCTCCGTACACCTCGTACACACGACTCCGCTCCGTACACCTTGTATACACACGGCTCCGCTCCATACACCTTGTACACACGCGGCTCCGTTCCGTACACCTCGGACACACGCGGCTCTGCTCCATACACCTCGTACATGCCCAGCTCCGCTCCGTACACGCGTGGCTCCGCTCCGTACATCTCGTACACATACTGCTCTGCCTCGTACACCTCGTACACACGTGGCTCTGCTCCGTACACCTCGTACACATGCGGCTCTGCTCCGTACACCTCATACAGACGCGGCTCTGCTCCGAACACCTCGTACACACGCGGCTCTGCTCCGTACACCTCGTACACACGCGGCTCTGCTCCGTACACCTCGTACACACGCGGCTCTGCTCCGTACACCTCGTACACACGCGGCTCTGCTCCGTACACCTCGTACACACACGGCTCTGCTCCGTACACCTCATACACACGCGGCTCCATTCCGTACACCTCGTACACACGCTGCTCCGCTCCGTACACCTCGTACACGCGCGGCTCCGCTCCGTACACCTCGTACACGCGCGGCTCCGCTCCGTACACCTAGTACACACGCGGATCCACTCCGTACACCTCGTACACGCGCGGCTCCGCTCCGTACACCTCGTACACGTGCGGCTCCGCTCCGTACACCTCCTACACACGGCTCCGCTACGCACACCTCGTACACGCGCGGCTCCGCTCCTTACATCTCGTACACACGCTGCTCCGCCCCGTACAGCTCGTACACACGAGGCTCCGCTCCGTACACCTCGTACACACGCAGCTATGCTCCGTACACCTCGTACACACGCGGCTCCACTCCGTACACCTCATACACACACGACTCTGCTCCGTACACCTCGTACACACGCGGCTCCACTCTGTAGACCTCATACACACATGGCTCTGCTCCGTACACCTCGTACACACGCGGCTCCTCTCCGTACACCTCGTACACACGCGTGGCTCCGTACACTTTGTACACACACGGCTCCGCTCCGTACACCTTGTACACATGCGGCTCTGCTCCGTACACCTCGTACACATGCGGCTCCGTTCCATACACCTCGGACACACGCGGCTCCGCTCCGTACACCTCGTACATGCCCGGCTCCGCTCTGTACAGGTGCGGTTCCGCTCCGTATATTTCGTACACACGCGGCTCCGCTCCGTACATCTTGTACACACACTGCTCCGCCCCGTACACCTCGTAAACACACTGCTCCGCCCCGTACACCTCGTAAACACACTGCTCCGCCCCGTACACCTCGTAAACACACTGCTCCGCTCCGTACACCTCGTACACATGCGGCTCCGCTCCGTACACCTCGTACACATGCGGCTCCGCTCCGTACACCTCGTACACGCGCGGCTCCGCTCCGTACACCTCGTACACGTGCGGTTCCGCTCCGTACACCTCGTACACGTGCGGTTCCGCTCCGTACACCTCGTACACGCGCGGCTCCGCTCCGTACACCTCGTACACGCGCGTCTCTCCTCCGTACACCTCGGACACACGCGGCACCGCTCCATACACCTCGTACATGCCCGGCTCCGCTCCGTACACGCGCGGCTCCGCTCCGTATATTTCGTACACACGCGGCTCCGCTCAGTACATCTCGTACACACACTGCTCCGCCCCGTACACCTCGTACACACGCAGCTCCGCTCCGTACACCTCGTACACATGCGGCTCCGCTCCGTACACCTCATACAGACGCGGCTCTGCTCCGTACACCTCGCACACACGCGGCTCTGCTCCGTACACCTCGTACACACGCGGCTCTGCTCCGTACACCTCGTACACACGCGTCTCTGCTCCGTACACCTCGTACACACGCGTCTCTGCTCCGTACACCTCGTACACACGCGTCTCTGCTCCGTACACCTCGTACACACACGGCTCTGCTCCGTACACCTCGTACACACGCGGCTCCGCTCCGTACACGCGCGGCTCCACTCAATACACCTCGTACACACGCGGCTCCGCTCCGTACACCTCGTACACATGCGGCTCCGCTCCGTACACCTCGTATACACACGGCTCCGCTCCATACACCTCGTACACATGCGGCTCCGTTCCGTACACCTCGGACACACGCGGCTCTGCTCCATACACCTCGTACATGCCCAGCTCCGCTCCGTACACGCGCGGCTCCGCTCCGTACATCTCGTACACACACTGCTCTGCCTCGTACACCTCGTACACACGCGGCTCCGCACACCCCGTACACCTCGTACACATGCGGCTCTGCTCCGTACACGTCGTACACACGCGGCTCTGCTCCGTACACGTCGTACACACGCGGCTCTGCTCCGTACACCTCGTACACACGCGGCTCTGCTCCGTACACCTCGTACACACGCGGCTCTGCTCCGTACACCTCGTACACACGCGGCTCTGCTCCGTACACCTCGTACACACGCGGCTCTGCTCCGTACACCTCGTACACATGCGGCTCTGCTCCGTACACCTCGTACACACACGGCTCTGCTCCGTACACCTCGTACACATGCGGCTCCGTTCCGTACACCTCATACACACACGGCTCTGCTCCGTACACCTCGTACACACGCGGCTCTGCTCCGTACACCTCATACACGCGCGGCTCCGCTAAGTACACACGCGGCTCCGCTCCGTACACCTCGTACACATACGGCTCCGCTCCGTACACCTCGTACACATACGGCTCTACTCCGTACACCTCGTACACACGCGGCTCCGCTCCGTACACCTCGTACACACGCGGCTCCACTCCGTACACCTCGTACACGCGCGGCTCCGCACACCTCGTACACGCGCGGCTCCGCTCCATACACCTCGTACATGCCCGGCTCCGCTCCGTACACGCGCGGCTCCGCTCCGTATATTTCGTACACACGCGGCTCCGCTCAGTACATCTCGTACACACACTGCTCCGCTCCGTACACCTCGTACACACGCAGCTCCGCTCCGTACACCTCGTACACATGCGGCTCCGCTCCGTACACCTCATACAGACGCGGCTCTGCTCCGTACACCTCGCACACACGCGGCTCTGCTCCGTACACCTCGCACACACGCGGCTCTGCTCCGTACACCTCGCACACACGCGGCTCTGCTCCGTACACCTCGCACACACGCGGCTCTGCTCCGTACACCTCGCACACACGCGGCTCTGCTCCGTACACCTCGCACACACGCGGCTCTGCTCCGTACACCTCGCACACACGCGGCTCTGCTCCGTACACCTCGCACACACGCGGCTCTGCTCCGTACACCTCGCACACACGCGGCTCTGCTCCGTACACCTCGCACACACGCGGCTCTGCTCCGTACACCTCGCACACACGCGGCTCTGCTCCGTACACCTCGCACACACGCGGCTCTGCTCCGTACACCTCGTACACACGCGTCTCTGCTCCGTACACCTTGTACACACGCGTCTCTGCTCCGTACACCTCGTACACACGCGTCTCTGCTCCGTACACCTCGTACACACGCGTCTCTGCTCCGTACACCTCGTACACACACGGCTCTGCTCCGTACACCTCGTACACACGCGGCTCCGCTCCGTACACGCGCGGCTCCACTCAATACACCTCGTACACATGCGGCTCCGCTCCGTACACCTCGTACACATGCGGCTCCGCTCCGTACACCTCGTATACACATGGCTCCGCTCCATACACCTCGTACACATGCGGCTCCGTTCCGTACACCTCGGACACACGCGGCTCTGCTCCATACACCTCGTACATGCCCAGCTCCGCTCCGTACACGCGCGGCTCCGCTCCGTACATCTCGTACACACACTGCTCTGCCTCGTACACCTCGTACACACGGGGCTCCGCTCCGTACACCCCGTACACCTCGTACACATGCGGCTCCGCTCCGTACACCTCATACACACGCGGCTCTGCTCCGTACACCTCGTACACACGCGGCTCTGCTCCGTACACCTCGTACACACGCGGCTCTGCTCCGTACACCTCGTACACATGCGGCTCTGCTCCGTACACCTCGTACACACACGGCTCTGCTCCGTACACCTCGTACACATGCGGCTCCGTTCCGTACACCTCATACACACGCGGCTCTGCTCCGTACACCTCGTACATGCCCGGCTCCGCTCTGTACAGGTGCGGTTCCGCTCCGTATATTTCGTACACACGCGGCTCCGCTCCGTACATCTTGTACACACACTGCTCCGCCCCGTACACCTCGTAAACACACTGCTCCGCCCCGTACACCTCGTAAACACACTGCTCCGCTCCGTACACCTCGTACACATGCGGCTCCGCTCCGTACACCTCGTACACATGCGGCTCCGCTCCGTACACCTCGTACACATGCGGCTCCCCTCCGTACACCTCGTACACGCGCGGCTCCGCTCCGTACACCTCGTACACGCGCGGCTCCGCTCCGTACACCTCGTACACGCGCGGCTCCGCTCCGTACACCTCGTACACGCGCGGCTCCGCTCCGTACACCTCGTACACGCGCGGCTCCGCTCCGTACACCTCGCACACGCGCGGCTCCGCTCCGTACACCTCGTACACGCGCGGCTCCGCTCCGTACACCTCGTACACGCGCGGCTCCGCTCCGTACACCTCGTACACGCGCGATTCCGCTCCGTACACCTCGTACACGCGCGGCTCCGCTCCGTACACCTCGTACACACGCGGCTCTCCTCCGTACACCTCGGACATACGCGGCACCGCTCCATACACCTCGTACATGCCCGGCTCCGCTCCGTACACGCGCGGCTCCGCTCCGTATATTTCGTACACACGCGGCTCCGCTCAGTACATCTCGAACACACACTGCTCCGCCCCGTACACCTCGTACACACGCAGCTCCGCTCCGTACACCTCGTACACATGCGGCTCCGCTCCGTACACCTCATACAGACGCGGCTCTGCTCCGTACACCTCGCACACACGCGGCTCTGCTCCGTACACCTCGTACACACGCGGCTCTGCTCCGTACACCTCGTACACACGCGGCTCTGCTCCGTACACCTTGTACACACGCGTCTCTGCTCCGTACACCTCGTACACACGCGTCTCTGCTCCGTACACCTCGCACACACGCGGCTCTGCTCCGTACACCTCGCACACACGCGGCTCTGCTCCGTACACCTCGTACACACGCGGCTCTGCTCCGTACACCTTGTACACACGCGTCTCTGCTCCGTACACCTCGTACACACGCGTCTCTGCTCCGTACACCTCGTACACACACGGCTCTGCTCCGTACACCTCGTACACACGCGGCTCTGCTCCGTACACCTCGTACACACACGGCTCTGCTCCGTACACCTCGTACACATGCGGCTCCGTTCCGTACACCTCATACACACACGGCTCTGCTCCGTACACCTCGTACACACGCGGCTCTGCTCCGTACACCTCATACACGCGCGGCTCCGCTAAGTACACACGCGGCTCCGCTCCGTACACCTCGTACACACGCGGCTCCGCTCCGTACACCTCGTACACACGCGGCTCCGCTCCGTACACCTCGTACACACGGCTCCGCTCCGTACACCTCGTACACACACGGCTCTACTCCGTACACCTCGTACACACGCGGCTCCGCTCCGTACACCTCGTACACGCGCGGCTCCGCTCCGTACACCTCGTACACGCGCGGCTCCGCTCCGTACACCTCGTACACGCGCGGCTCCGCTCCGTACACCTCGTACACGCGCGGCTCCGCTCCGTACACCTCGTACACGCGCGGCTCCGCTCCATACACCTCGTACATGCCCGGCTCCGCTCCGTACATGCGCGGCTCCGCTCCGTATATTTCATACACACGCGGCTCCGCTCAGTACATCTCGTACACACACTGCTCCGCTCCGTACACCTCGTACACACGCAGCTCCGCCCCGTACACCTCGTACACATGCGGCTCCGCTCCGTACACCTCATACAGACGCGGCTCTGCTCCGTACACCTCGCACACACGCGGCTCTGCTCCGTACACCTCGCACACACGCGGCTCTGCTCCGTACACTTCGCACACACGCGGCTCTGCTCCGTACACCTCGTACACACGCGGCTCTGCTCCGTACACCTTGTACACACGCGTCTCTGCTCCGTACACCTCGTACACACGCGTCTCTGCTCCGTACACCTCGTACACACGCGTCTCTGCTCCGTACACCTCGTACACACACGGCTCTGCTCCGTACACCTCGTACACACGCGGCTCCGCTCCGTACACGCGCGGCTCCACTCAATACACCTCGTACACACGCGGCTCCGCTCCGTACACCTCGTACACACGCGGCTCCGCTCCGTACACCTCGTATACACATGGCTCCGCTCCATACACCTCGTACACATGCGGCTCCGTTCCGTACACCTCGGACACACACGGCTCTGCTCCGTACACCTCGTACACATGCGGCTCCGTTCCGTACACCTCATACACACGCGGCTCTGCTCCGTACACCTCGTACATGCCCGGCTCCGCTCTGTACAGGTGCGGTTCCGCTCCGTATATTTCGTACACACGCGGCTCCGCTCCGTACATCTTGTACACACACTGCTCCGCCCCGTACACCTCGTAAACACACTGCTCCGCCCCGTACACCTCGTAAACACACTGCTCCGCTCCGTACACCTCGTACACATGCGGCTCCGCTCCGTACACCTCGTACACATGCGGCTCCGCTCCGTACACCTCGTACACGCGCGGCTCCGCTCCGTACACCTCGTACACGCGCGGCTCCGCTCCGTACACCTCGTACACGCGCGGCTCCGCTCCGTACACCTCGTACACGCGCGGCTCCGCTCCGTACACCTCGTACACGCGCGGCTCCGCTCCGTACACCTCGTACACGCGCGGCTCCGCTCCGTACACCTCGTACACGCGCGGCTCCGCTCCGTACACCTCGTACACGCGCGGTTCCGCTCCGTACACCTCGTACACGCGCGGCTCCGCTCCGTACACCTCGTACACACGCGGCTCTCCTCCGTACACCTCGGACACACGCGGCACCGCTCCATACACCTCGTACATGCCCGGCTCCGCTCCGTACACGCGCGGCTCCGCTCCGTATATTTCGTACACACGCGGCTCCGCTCAGTACATCTCGTACACACACTGCTCCGCCCCGTACACCTCGTACACACGCAGCTCCGCTCCGTACACCTCGTACACATGCGGCTCCGCTCCGTACACCTCATACAGACGCGGCTCTGCTCCGTACACCTTGCACACACGCGGCTCTGCTCCGTACACCTCGCACACACGCGGCTCTGCTCCGTACACCTCGTACACACGCGTCTCTGCTCCGTACACCTCGTACACACGCGTCTCTGCTCCGTACACCTCGTACACACGCGTCTCTGCTCCGTACACCTCGCACACACGCGGCTCTGCTCCGTACACCTCGTACACACGCGGCTCTGCTCCGTACACCTCGTACACACGCGTCTCTGCTCCGTACACCTTGTACACACGCGTCTCTGCTCCGTACACCTCGTACACACACGGCTCTGCTCCGTACACCTCGTACACACGCGGCTCCGCTCCGTACACGCGCTGCTCCACTCAATACACCTCGTACACACGCGGCTCCGCTCCGTACACCTCGTACACACGCGGCTCCGCTCCGTACACCTCGTACACACGCGGCTCCGCTCCATACACCTCGTACACATGCGGCTCCGTTCCGTACACCTCGGACACACGCGGCTCTGCTCCATACACCTCGTACATGCCCAGCTCCGCACCTCGTACACATACGGCTCTACTCCGTACACCTCGTACACACGCGGCTCCGCTCCGTACACCTCGTACACGCGCGGCTCCGCTCCGTACACCTCGTACACGCGCGGCTCCGCTCCGTACACCTCGTACATGCCCGGCTCCGCTCCGTACACGCGCGGCTCCGCTCCGTATATTTCGTACACACGCGGCTCCGCTCAGTACATCTCGTACACACACTGCTCCGCCCCGTACACCTCGTACACACGCAGCTCCGCTCCGTACACCTCGTACACACGCGGCTCTGCTCCGTACACCTCGTACACACACGGCTCTGCTCCGTACACCTCGTACACACGCGGCTCCGCTCCGTACACGCGCGGCTCCACTCAATACACCTCGTACACACGCGGCTCCGCTCCGTACACCTCGTACACATGCGGCTCCGCTCCGTACACCTCGTATACACACGGCTCCGCTCCATACACCTCGTACACATGCGGCTCCGTTCCATACACCTCGGACACACGCGGCTCTGCTCCATACACCTCGTACATGCCCAGCTCCGCTCCGTACACCTCGTACACATGCGGCTCCGCTCCGTACACCTCGTATACACACGGCTCCGCTCCATACACCTCGTACACATGCGGCTCCGTTCCATACACCTCGTACACATGCGGCTCCGCTCCGTACACCTCATACAGACGCGGCTCTGCTCCGTACACCTCGTACACACGCGGCTCTGCTCCGTACACCTCGTACACACGCGGCTCTGCTCCGTACACCTCGTACACACGCGGCTCTGCTCCGTACACCTCGTACACACGCGGCTCTGCTCCGTACACCTCGTACACACGCGGCTCTGCTCCGTACACCTCGTACACACGCGGCTCTGCTCCGTACACCTCGTACACACGCGGCTCTGCTCCGTACACCTCGTACACATGCGGCTCCGTTCCGTACACCTCATACACACGCGGCTCTGCTCCGTACACCTCGTACACGCGCGGCTCCGCTCCGTACATCTCGTACACACACTGCTCTGCCTCGTACACCTCGTACACACGCGGCTCCGCACACCCCGTACACCTCGTACACATGCGGCTCCGCTCCGTACACCTCATACAGACGCGGCTCTGCTCCGTACACCTCGTACACACGCGGCTCTGCTCCGTACACCTCGTACACACGCGGCTCTGCTCCGTACACCTCGCACACACGCGGCTCTGCTCCGTACACCTCGTACACACGCGGCTCTGCTCCGTACACCTCGTACACACGCGGCTCTGCTCCGTACACCTCGTACACACGCGGCTCTGCTCCGTACACCTCGTACACACGCGGCTCTGCTCCGTACACCTCGTACACACGCGGCTCTGCTCCGTACACCTCGTACACACGCGGCTCTGCTCCGTACACCTCGTACACACGCGGCTCTGCTCCGTACACCTCGTACACACGCGGCTCTGCTCCGTACACCTCGTACACACGCGGCTCTGCTCCGTACACCTCGTACACACGCGGCTCTGCTCCGTACACCTCGTACACACGCGGCTCTGCTCCGTACACCTCGTACACACGCGGCTCTGCTCCGTACACCTCATACACGCGTGGCTCCGCTAAGTACACACGCGGCTCCACTCAGTACACCTCGTACACACGCGGCTCTACTCCGTACACCTCGTACACACGCGGCTCTACTCCGTACACCTCGTACACGCGCGGCTCCGCTCCGTACACCTCGTACACGCGCGGCTCCGCTCCGTACACCTCGTACACGCGCGGCTCCGCTCCGTACACCTCGTACATGCCCGGCTCCGCTCTGTACAGGTGCGGTTCCGCTCCGTATATTTCGTACACACGCGGCTCCGCTCCGTACATCTTGTACACACACTGCTCCGCCCCGTACACCTCGTAAACACACTGCTCCGCCCCGTACACCTCGTAAACACACTGCTCCGCTCCGTACACCTCGTACACATGCGGCTCCGCTCCGTACACCTCGTACACATGCGGCTCCGCTCCGTACACCTCGTACACGCGCGGCTCCGCTCCGTACACCTCGTACGAGCGCGGCTCCGCTCCGTACACCTCGTACACGCGCGGCTCCGCTCCGTACACCTCGTACACGCGCGGCTCCGCTCCGTACACCTCGTACACGCGCGGCTCCGCTCCGTACACCTCGTACACGCGCGGCTCCGCTCCGTACACCTCGTACACGCGCGGCTCCGCTCCGTACACCTCATACAGGCGCGGCTCTGCTCCGTACACCTCGCACACACGCGGCTCTGCTCCGTACACCTCGTACACACGCGGCTCTGCTCCGTACACCTCGTACACACGCGGCTCTGCTCCGTACACCTCGTACACACGCGGCTCTGCTCCGTACACCTCGTACACACGCGGCTCTGCTCCGTACACCTCGTACACACGCGTCTCTGCTCCGTACACCTCGTACACACGCGTCTCTGCTCCGTACACCTCGTACACACGCGTCTCTGCTCCGTACACCTCGCACACACGCGGCTCCGCTCCGTACACATCGTACACATGCGGCTCCGCTCCGTACACCTCGTATACACACGGCTCCGCTCCATACACCTCGTACACATGCGGCTCCGTTCCGTACACCTCGGACACACGCGGCTCTGCTCCATACACCTCGTACATGCCCAGCTCCGCTCCGTACACGCGCGGCTCCGCTCCGTACATCTCGTACACACACTGCTCTGCCTCGTACACCTCGTACACACGCGGCTCCGCACACCCCGTACACCTCGTACACATGCGGCTCCGCTCCGTACACCTCATACAGACGCGGCTCTGCTCCGTACACCTCGTACACACGCGGCTCTGCTCCGTACACCTCGTACACACGCGGCTCTGCTCCGTACACCTCGTACACACGCGGCTCTGCTCCGTACACCTCGTACACACGCGGCTCTGCTCCGTACACCTCGTACACACGCGGCTCTGCTCCGTACACCTCGTACACACGCGGCTCTGCTCCGTACACCTCGTACACACGCGGCTCTGCTCCGTACACCTCGTACACACACGGCTCTGCTCCGTACACCTCGTACACACGCGGCTCCGTTCCGTACACCTCGTACACACGCGGCTCTGCTCCGTACACCTCGTACACACGCGGCTCTGCTCCGTACACCTCATACACGCGCGGCTCCGCTCCGTACACCTCGTACACACGCTTCTCCGCTCCGTACACCTCGTATACACTCGGCTCCGCTCCGTACACCTCGTACACACACGGCTCCGCTCCGTGCACCTCGTACACGCGCGGCTCCGCTCCGTACACACGCGGCTCCACTCAGTACACCTCGTACACACGCAGCTCCGCTCAGTACACCTCGTACACACGCAGCTCTGCTCCGTACACCTCGTACACACGCGGCTCTGCTCCGTACACCTCGTACACACGCGGCTCTGCTCCGTACACCTCGTACACACGCGGCTCTGCTCCGTACACCTCGTACACACGCGGCTCCGCTACGTACACCTCGTACACGCGGCTCCGCTCCGTACACCTCGTACAAACACGGCTCCGCTCCGTACACCTCGTACACGCTGCTCCGATCTGTACACCTCGTACACACGCGGCTCTGCTCCGTACACCTCGTACACGCGATTCTGCTCCGTACACCTCGTACACACACGGCTCCGCTCCGTACACCTCGTACACACGCGGCTCTGCTCCGTACACCCCGTACACACGCGGCTCTGCTCCGTACACCTCGTACACACGCGGCTCTGCTCCGTACACCTCGTACACACGCGGTTCCGCTCCGTATACACGCGGCTCCACTCAGTACACCTCGTACACACGCGGCTCCGCTCCGTACACCTCGTACACATGCGGCTCCGCTCCGTAGACCCGGATCTGCTCCGTACACCTCGTACACACACGGCTCCGCTCCGTACACCTCGTACACGCGCGACTCCGCTCCGTACACCTCGTACACGCCCGGCTCCGCGCCATACACCTCGTACACGCCCGGCTCCGCTCCGTACACCTCGTACACATGGCTCTGCTCCGTACACCCCGTACACACGCGGCTCCACTCAGTACACCTCGTACACACGCGGCTCCGCTCCGTACACCTCGTACACATGCGGCTCCGCTCCGTACACCTCGTACACATGCGGCTCCGCTCCGTACACCTCGTACACACGCGGCTCTGCTCCGTACACCTCGTACACACGCGTCTCTGCTCCGTACACCTCGTACACACGCGTCTCTGCTCCGTACACCTCGTACACACGCGTCTCTGCTCCGTACACCTCGTACACACGCGTCTCTGCTCCGTACACCTCGTACACACGCGTCTCTGCTCCGTACACCTCGTACACACGCGTCTCTGCTCCGTACACCTCGTACACACGCGTCTCTGCTCCGTACACCTCGTACACACGCGTCTCTGCTCCGTACACCTCGTACACACGCGTCTCTGCTCCGTACACCTCGTACACACGCGTCTCTGCTCCGTACACCTCGTACACACGCGGCTCCGCTCCGTACACGCGCGGCTCCACTCAATACACCTCGTACACATGCGGCTCCGCTCCGTACACCTCGTACACATGCGGCTCCGCTCCGTACACCTCGTACACACGACTCCGCTCCATACACCTTGTACACATGCGGCTCCGTTCCGTACACCTCATACACGCGCGGCTCCGCTAAGTACACACGCGGCTCCACTCAGTACACCTCGTACACATGCGGCTCCGCTCCGTACACCTCGTACACACGGCTCCGCTCCGTACACCTCGTACACATACGGCTCTACTCCGTACACCTCGTACACACGCTGCTCCGCTCCGTACACCTCGTACACGCGCGGCTCCGCTCCGTACACCTCGTACACGCGCGGCTCCGCTCCGTACACCTCGTACACGCGCGGCTCCGCTCCGTACACCTCGTACACGCGCGGCTCCGCTCCGTACACCTCCTACACACGGCTCCGCTCCGCACACCTCGTACACGCGCAGCTCCGCTCCGTACATCTCGTACACACGCTGCTCCGCCCCGTACACCTCGTACACACGAGGCTCCGCTCCGTACACCTCGTACACACGCAGCTATGCTCCGTACACCTCGTACACACGCGGCTCCACTCCGTACACCTCATACACACACGACTCTGCTCCGTACACCTCGTACACACGCGGCTCCACTCTGTAGACCTCATACACACATGGCTCTGCTCCGTACACCTCGTACACACGCGGCTCCTCTCCGTACACCTCGTACACACGCGTGGCTCCGTACACTTTGTACACACACGGCTCCGCTCCGTACACCTTGTACACATGCGGCTCTGCTCCGTACACCTCGTACACATGCGGCTCCGTTCCATACACCTCGGACACACGCGGCTCCGCTCCGTACACCTCGTACATGCCCGGCTCCGCTCTGTACAGGTGCGGTTCCGCTCCGTATATTTCGTACACACGCGGCTCCGCTCCGTACATCTTGTACACACACTGCTCCGCCCCGTACACCTCGTAAACACACTGCTCCGCCCCGTACACCTCGTAAACACACTGCTCCGCCCTGTACACCTCGTACACATGCGGCTCCGCTCCGTACACCTCGTACACGTGCGGCTCCGCTCCGTACACCTCGTACACGCGCGGCTCCGCTCCGTACACCTCGTACACGCGCGGCTCCGCTCCGTACACCTCGTACACGCGCGGCTCCGCTCCGTACACCTCGTACACGCGCGGCTCCGCTCCGTACACCTCGTACACGCGCGGCTCCGCTCCGTACACCTCGTACACGCGCGGCTCCGCTCCGTACACCTCGTACACGCGCGGCTTCGCTCCGTACACCTCGTACACACGCTGTTCCGCCCCGTACACCTCGTACACATGCGGCTCCGCTCCGTACACCTCGTACACATGCAGCTATGCTCCGTACACCTCGTACATGCGCGGCTCCGCTCCGTACACACGCGGCTCCACTCCGTACACCTCATACACACACGGCTCTGCTCCGTACACCTCGTACACACGCGGCTCCACTCTGTAGACCTCATACACACATGGCTCTGCTCCGTACACCTCGTACACACGCAGCTCCTCTCCGTACACCTCGTACACACGCGTGGCTCCGTACACCTTGTACACACGCGGCTCCGCTCCGTACACCTCGTACACATGCGGCTCCGCTCCGTACACCTCGTACACACACGGCTCTGCTCCGTACACCTCGTACACACACGGCTCTGCTCCGTACACCTCGTACACATGCGGCTCCGTTCCATACACCTCGGACACACGCGGCTCCGCTCCGTACACCTCGTACATGCCCGGCTCCGCTCTGTACAGGTGCGGCTCCGCTCCGTATATTTCGTACCCACGCGGCTCCGCTCCGTACATCTTGTACACACACTGCTCCGCCCCGTACACCTCGTAAACACACTGCTCCGCCCCGTACACCTCGTACACACGGCTCCGCTCCGTACACCTCGTACACACGCGGCTCCGCTCCGTACACCTCGTACACATGCGGCTCCGCTCCGTACACTTCATACAGACGCGGCTCTGCTCCGTACACCTCGCACACACGCGGCTCTGCTCCGTACACCTCGTACACACGCGTCTCTGCTCCGTACACCTCGTACACACGCGTCTCTGCTCCGTACACCTCGTACACACGCGTCTCTGCTCCGTACACCTCGTACACACGCGTCTCTGCTCCGTACACCTCGTACACACGCGTCTCTGCTCCGTACACCTCGTACACACGCGGCTCTGCTCCGTACACCTCGTACACACGCGGCTCTGCTCCGTACACCTCGTACACACGCGGCTCTGCTCCGTACACCTCGTACACACGCGGCTCTGCTCCGTACACCTCGTACACACGCGGCTCTGCTCCGTACACCTCGTACACACGCGGCTCTCCTCCGTACACCTCGTACACACGCGGCTCTGCTCCGTACACCTCGTACACACGCGGCTCCGCTCCGTACACGCGCGGCTCCACTCAATACACCTCGTACACACGCGGCTCCGCTCCGTACACCTCGTACACATGCGGCTCCGCTCCGTACACCTCGTACACACGACTCCGCTCCGTACACCTTGTATACACACGGCTCCGCTCCATACACCTTGTACACATGCGGCTCCGTTCCGTACACCTCGGACACACGCGGCTCTGCTCCATACACCTCGTACATGCCCAGCTCCGCTCCGTACACGCGTGGCTCCGCTCCGTACATCTCGTACACACACTGCTCTGCCTCGTACACCTCGTACACACGCGGCTCTGCTCCGTACACCTCGTACACATGCGGCTCTGCTCCGTACACCTCATACACACGCGGCTCTGCTCCGTACACCTCGTACACACGCGGCTCTGCTCCGTACACCTCGTACACACGCGGCTCTGCTCCGTACACCTCGTACACACGCGGCTCTGCTCCGTACACCTCGTACACACACGGCTCTGCTCCGTACACCTCATACACATGCGGCTCCATTCCGTACACCTCATACACACGCGGCTCTGCTCCGTACACCTGGTACACACGCGGCTCTGCTCCGTACACTTCATACACGCGCGGCTCCGCTAAGTACACACGCGGCTCCACTCAGTACACCTCGTACACATGCGGCTCCGCTCCGTACACCTCGTACACACGGCTCCGCTCCGTACACCTCGTACACATACGGCTCTACTCCGTACACCTCGTACACACGCTGCTCCGCTCCGTACACCTCGTACACGCGCGGCTCCGCTCCGTACACCTCGTACACGCGCGGCTCCGCTCCGTACACCTAGTACACACGCGGATCCACTCCGTACACCTCGTACACGCGCGGCTCCGCTCCGTACACCTCGTACACACGCGGCTCTGCTCCGTACACCTCGTACACACGCGGCTCTGCTCCGTACACCTCATACACGCGTGGCTCCGCTAAGTACACACGCGGCTCCACTCAGTACACCTCGTACACACGCGGCTCTACTCCGTACACCTCGTACACACGCGGCTCCGCTCCGTACACCTCGTACACGCGCGGCTCCGCTCCGTACACCTCGTACACGCGCGGCTCCGCTCCGTACACCTCGTACACGCGCGGCTCCGCTCCGTACACCTCGTACATGCCCGGCTCCGCTCTGTACAGGTGCGGTTCCGCTCCGTATATTTCGTACACACGCGGCTCCGCTCCGTACATCTTGTACACACACTGCTCCGCCCCGTACACCTCGTAAACACACTGCTCCGCCCCGTACACCTCGTAAACACACTGCTCCGCTCCGTACACCTCGTACACATGCGGCTCCGCTCCGTACACCTCGTACACATGCGGCTCCGCTCCGTACACCTCGTACACATGCGGCTCCGCTCCGTACACCTCGTACACGCGCGGCTCCGCTCCGTACACCTCGTACGCGCGCGGCTCCGCTCCGTACACCTCGTACGCGCGCGGCTCCGCTCCGTACACCTCGTACACGCGCGGCTCCGCTCCGTACACCTCGTACACGCGCGGCTCCGCTCCGTACACCTCGTACACGCGCGGCTCCGCTCCGTACACCTCGTACACGCGCGGCTCCGCTCCGTACACCTCATACAGGCGCGGCTCTGCTCCGTACACCTCGCACACACGCGGCTCTGCTCCGTACACCTCGCACACACGCGGCTCTGCTCCGTACACCTCGTACACACGCGGCTCTGCTCCGTACACCTCGTACACACGCGGCTCTGCTCCGTACACCTCGTACACATGCGGCTCCGCTCCGTACACCTCGTATACACACAGCTCCGCTCCATACACCTCGTATACACACAGCTCCGCTCCGTACACCTCGTACACACGCGGCTCTGCTCCGTACACCTCGTACACACGCGGCTCTGCTCCGTACACCTCGTACACACGCGGCTCTGCTCCGTACACCTCGTACACACGCGGCTCTGCTCCGTACACCTCGTACACACGCGGCTCTGCTCCGTACACCTCGTACACACGCGGCTCTGCTCCGTACACCTCGTACACACACGGCTCTGCTCCGTACACCTCGTACACACGCGGCTCCGTTCCGTACACCTCGTACACACACGGCTCTGCTCCGTACACCTCGTACACACGCGGCTCTGCTCCGTACACCTCATACACGCGCGGCTCCGCTCCGTACACCTCGTACACACGCTTCTCCGCTCCGTACACCTCGTATACACTCGGCTCCGCTCCGTACACCTCGTACACACACGGCTCCGCTCCGTGCACCTCGTACACGCGCGGCTCCGCTCCGTACACACGCGGCTCCACTCAGTACACCTCGTACACACGCAGCTCCGCTCAGTACACCTCGTACACACGCAGCTCTGCTCCGTACACCTCGTACACACGCGGCTCTGCTCCGTACACCTCGTACACACGCGGCTCTGCTCCGTACACCTCGTACACACGCGGCTCCGCTACGTACACCTCGTACACGCGGCTCCGCTCCGTACACCTCGTACAAACACGGCTCCGCTCCGTACACCTCGTACACGCTGCTCCGATCTGTACACCTCGTACACACGCGGCTCTGCTCCGTACACCTCGTACACGCGATTCTGCTCCGTACACCTCGTACACACACGGCTCCGCTCCGTACACCTCGTACACACGCGGCTCTGCTCCGTACACCCCGTACACACGCGGCTCTGCTCCGTACACCTCGTACACGCGGCTCTGCTCCGTACACCTCGTACACACGCGGTTCCGCTCCGTATACACGCGGCTCCACTCAGTACACCTCGTACACACGCGGCTCCGCTCCGTACACCTCGTACACATGCGGCTCCGCTCCGTAGACCCGGATCTGCTCCGTACACCTCGTACACACACGGCTCCGCTCCGTACACCTCGTACACGCGCGACTCCGCTCCGTACACCTCGTACACGCCCGGCTCCGCGCCATACACCTCGTACACGCCCGGCTCCGCTCCGTACACCTCGTACACATGGCTCTGCTCCGTACACCCCGTACACACGCGGCTCCACTCAGTACACCTCGTACACACGCGGCTCCGCTCCGTACACCTCGTACACATGCGGCTCCGCTCCGTACACCTCGTACACATGCGGCTCCGCTCCGTACACCTCGTACACACGCGGCTCTGCTCCGTACACCTCGTACACACGCGGCTCTGCTCCGTACACCTCGTACACACGCGTCTCTGCTCCGTACACACGCGTCTCTGCTCCGTACACCTCGTACACACGCGTCTCTGCTCCGTACACCTCGTACACACGCGTCTCTGCTCCGTACACCTCGTACACACGCGTCTCTGCTCCGTACACCTCGTACACACGCGTCTCTGCTCCGTACACCTCGTACACACGCGTCTCTGCTCCGTACACCTCGTACACACGCGTCTCTGCTCCGTACACCTCGTACACACGCGTCTCTGCTCCGTACACCTCGTACACACGCGTCTCTGCTCCGTACACCTCGTACACACGCGGCTCCGCTCCGTACACGCGCGGCTCCACTCAGTACACCTCGTACACACGCGGCTCTACTCCGTACACCTCGTACACACGCGGCTCTACTCCGTACACCTCGTACACGCGCGACTCCGCTCCGTACACCTCGTACACGCGCGGCTCCGCTCCGTACACCTCGTACACGCGCGGCTCCGCTCCGTACACCTCGTACATGCCCGGCTCCGCTCTGTACAGGTGCGGTTCCGCTCCGTATATTTCGTACACACGCGGCTCCGCTCCGTACATCTTGTACACACACTGCTCCGCCCCGTACACCTCGTAAACACACTGCTCCGCCCCGTACACCTCGTAAACACACTGCTCCGCTCCGTACACCTCGTACACATGCGGCTCCGCTCCGTACACCTCGTACACATGCGGCTCCGCTCCGTACACCTCGTACACGCGCGGCTCCGCTCCGTACACCTCGTGAGCGCGCGGCTCCGCTCCGTACACCTCGTACACGCGCGGCTCCGCTCCGTACACCTCGTACACGCGCGGCTCCGCTCCGTACACCTCGTACACGCGCGGCTCCGCTCCGTACACCTCGTACACGCGCGGCTCCGCTCCGTACACCTCGTACACGCGCGGCTCCGCTCCGTACACCTCATACAGGCGCGGCTCTGCTCCGTACACCTCGCACACACGCGGCTCTGCTCCGTACACCTCGTACACACGCGGCTCTGCTCCGTACACCTCGTACACACGCGGCTCTGCTCCGTACACCTCGTACACACGCGGCTCTGCTCCGTACACCTCGTACACACGCGTCTCTGCTCCGTACACCTCGTACACACGCGTCTCTGCTCCGTACACCTCGCACACACGCGGCTCCGCTCCGTACACCTCGTACACATGCGGTTCCGCTCCGTACACCTCGTATACACACGGCTCCGCTCCATACACCTCGTACACATGCGGCTCCGTTCCGTACACCTCGGACACACGCGGCTCTGCTCCATACACCTCGTACATGCCCAGCTCCGCTCCGTACACGCGCGGCTCCGCTCCGTACATCTCGTACACACACTGCTCTGCCTCGTACACCTCGTACACACGCGGCTCCGCACACCCCGTACACCTCGTACACATGCGGCTCCGCTCCGTACACCTCATACAGACGCGGCTCTGCTCCGTACACCTCGTACACACGCGGCTCTGCTCCGTACACCTCGTACACACGCGGCTCTGCTCCGTACACCTCGTACACACGCGGCTCTGCTCCGTACACCTCGTACACACGCGGCTCTGCTCCGTACACCTCGTACACACGCGGCTCTGCTCCGTACACCTCGTACACACGCGGCTCTGCTCCGTACACCTCGTACACACACGGCTCTGCTCCGTACACCTCGTACACACGCGGCTCCGTTCCGTACACCTCGTACACACACGGCTCTGCTCCGTACACCTCGTACACACGCGGCTCTGGTCCGTACACCTCATACACGCGCGGCTCCGCTCCGTACACCTCGTACACACGCTTCTCCGCTCCGTACACCTCGTATACACTCGGCTCCGCTCCGTACACCTCGTACACACACGGCTCCGCTCCGTGCACCTCGTACACGCGCGGCTCCGCTCCGTACACACGCGGCTCCACTCAGTACACCTCGTACACACGCAGCTCCGCTCAGTACACCTCGTACACACGCAGCTCTGCTCCGTACACCTCGTACACACGCGGCTCTGCTCCGTACACCTCGTACACACGCGGCTCTGCTCCGTACACCTCGTACACACGCGGCTCCGCTACGTACACCTCGTACACGCGGCTCCGCTCCGTACACCTCGTACAAACACGGCTCCGCTCCGTACACCTCGTACACGCTGCTCCGATCTGTACACCTCGTACACACGCGGCTCTGCTCCGTACACCTCGTACACGCGATTCTGTTCCGTACACCTCGTACACACACGGCTCCGCTCCGTACACCTCGTACACACGCGGCTCTGCTCCGTACACCCCGTACACACGCGGCTCTGCTCCGTACACCTCGTACACACGCGGCTCTGCTCCGTACACCTCGTACACACGCGGTTCCGCTCCGTATACACGCGGCTCCACTCAGTACACCTCGTACACACGCGGCTCCGCTCCGTACACCTCGTACACATGCGGCTCCGCTCCGTAGACCCGGATCTGCTCCGTACACCTCGTACACACACGGCTCCGCTCCGTACACCTCGTACACGCGCGACTCCGCTCCGTACACCTCGTACACGCCCGGCTCCGCGCCATACACCTCGTACACGCCCGGCTCCGCTCCGTACACCTCGTACACATGGCTCTGCTCCGTACACCCCGTACACACGCGGCTCCACTCAGTACACCTCGTACACACGCGGCTCCGCTCCGTACACCTCGTACACATGCGGCTCCGCTCCGTACACCTCGTACACATGCGGCTCCGCTCCGTACACCTCGTACACACGCGGCTCTGCTCCGTACACCTCGTACACACGCGTCTCTGCTCCGTACACCTCGTACACACGCGTCTCTGCTCCGTACACCTCGTACACACGCGTCTCTGCTCCGTACACCTCGTACACACGCGTCTCTGCTCCGTACACCTCGTACACACGCGTCTCTGCTCCGTACACCTCGTACACACGCGTCTCTGCTCCGTACACCTCGTACACACGCGGCTCCGCTCCGTACACCTCGTGAGCGCGCGGTTCCGCTCCGTACACCTCGTACACGCGCGGCTCCGCTCCGTACACCTCGTACACGCGCGGCTCCGCTCCGTACACCTCGTACACGCGCGGCTCCGCTCCGTACACCTCGTACACGCGCGGCTCCGCTCCGTACACCTCGTACACGCGCGGCTCCGCTCCGTACACCTCATACAGGCGCGGCTCTGCTCCGTACACCTCGCACACACGCGGCTCTGCTCCGTACACCTCGTACACACGCGGCTCTGCTCCGTACACCTCGTACACACGCGGCTCTGCTCCGTACACCTCGTACACACGCGGCTCTGCTCCGTACACCTCGTACACACGCGTCTCTGCTCCGTACACCTCGTACACACGCGTCTCTGCTCCGTACACCTCGCACACACGCGGCTCCGCTCCGTACACCTCGTACACATGCGGCTCCGCTCCGTACACCTCGTATACACACGGCTCCGCTCCATACACCTCGTACACATGCGGCTCCGTTCCGTACACCTCGGACACACGCGGCTCTGCTCCATACACCTCGTACATGCCCAGCTCCGCTCCGTACACGCGCGGCTCCGCTCCGTACATCTCGTACACACACTGCTCTGCCTCGTACACCTCGTACACACGCTGCTCTGCCTCGTACACCTCGTACACACGCGGCTCCGCACACCCCGTACACCTCGTACACATGCGGCTCCGCTCCGTACACCTCATACAGACGCGGCTCTGCTCCGTACACCTCGTACACACGCGGCTCTGCTCCGTACACCTCGTACACACGCGGCTCTGCTCCGTACACCTCGTACACACGCGGCTCTGCTCCGTACACCTCGTACACACGCGGCTCTGCTCCGTACACCTCGTACACACGCGGCTCTGCTCCGTACACCTCGTACACACGCGGCTCTGCTCCGTACACCTCGTACACACACGGCTCTGCTCCGTACACCTCGTACACACGCGGCTCCGTTCCGTACACCTCGTACACACACGGCTCTGCTCCGTACACCTCGTACACACGCGGCTCTGGTCCGTACACCTCATACACGCGCGGCTCCGCTCCGTACACCTCGTACACACGCTTCTCCGCTCCGTACACCTCGTATACACTCGGCTCCGCTCCGTACACCTCGTACACACACGGCTCCGCTCCGTGCACCTCGTACACGCGCGGCTCCGCTCCGTACACACGCGGCTCCACTCAGTACACCTCGTACACACGCAGCTCCGCTCAGTACACCTCGTACACACGCAGCTCTGCTCCGTACACCTCGTACACACGCGGCTCTGCTCCGTACACCTCGTACACACGCGGCTCTGCTCCGTACACCTCGTACACACGCGGCTCTGCTCCGTACACCTCGTACACACGCGGCTCCGCTACGTACACCTCGTACACGCGGCTCCGCTCCGTACACCTCGTACAAACACGGCTCCGCTCCGTACACCTCGTACACGCTGCTCCGATCTGTACACCTCGTACACACGCGGCTCTGCTCCGTACACCTCGTACACGCGATTCTGTTCCGTACACCTCGTACACACACGGCTCCGCTCCGTACACCTCGTACACACGCGGCTCTGCTCCGTACACCCCGTACACACGCGGCTCTGCTCCGTACACCTCGTACACACGCGGCTCTGCTCCGTACACCTCGTACACACGCGGTTCCGCTCCGTATACACGCGGCTCCACTCAGTACACCTCGTACACACGCGGCTCCGCTCCGTACACCTCGTACACATGCGGCTCCGCTCCGTAGACCCGGATCTGCTCCGTACACCTCGTACACACACGGCTCCGCTCCGTACACCTCGTACACGCGCGACTCCGCTCCGTACACCTCGTACACGCCCGGCTCCGCGCCATACACCTCGTACACGCCCGGCTCCGCTCCGTACACCTCGTACACATGGCTCTGCTCCGTACACCCCGTACACACGCGGCTCCACTCAGTACACCTCGTACACACGCGGCTCCGCTCCGTACACCTCGTACACATGCGGCTCCGCTCCGTACACCTCGTACACATGCGGCTCCGCTCCGTACACCTCGTACACACGCGGCTCTGCTCCGTACACCTCGTACACACGCGTCTCTGCTCCGTACACCTCGTACACACGCGTCTCTGCTCCGTACACCTCGTACACACGCGTCTCTGCTCCGTACACCTCGTACACACGCGTCTCTGCTCCGTACACCTCGTACACACGCGTCTCTGCTCCGTACACCTCGTACACACGCGTCTCTGCTCCGTACACCTCGTACACACGCGGCTCCGCTCCGTACACGCGCGGCTCCACTCAATACACCTCGTACACATGCGGCTCCGCTCCGTACACCTCGTACACATGCGGCTCCGCTCCGTACACCTCGTACACACGACTCCGCTCCATACACCTTGTACACATGCGGCTCCGTTCCGTACACCTCGTACACACACGGCTCTGCTCCGTACACCTCATACACATGCGGCTCCATTCCGTACACCTCATACACACGCGGCTCTGCTCCGTACACCTCGTACACACGCGGCTCTGCTCCGTACACCTCATACAAGCGCGGCTCCGCTAAGTACACACGCGGCTCCACTCAGTACACCTCGTACACATGCGGCTCCGCTCCGTACACCTCGTACACACGGCTCCGCTCCGTACACCTCGTACACATACGGCTCTACTCCGTACACCTCGTACACACGCTGCTCCGCTCCGTACACCTCGTACACGCGCGGCTCCGCTCCGTACACCTCGTACACGCGCGGCTCCGCTCCGTACACCTCGTACACGCGCGGCTCCGCTCCGTACACCTCGTACACGCGCGGCTCCGCTCCGTACACCTCCTACACACGGCTCCGCTCCGCACACCTCGTACACGCGCAGCTCCGCTCCGTACATCTCGTACACACGCTGCTCCGCCCCGTACACCTCGTACACACGAGGCTCCGCTCCGTACACCTCGTACACACGCAGCTATGCTCCGTACACCTCGTACACACGCGGCTCCACTCCGTACACCTCATACACACACGACTCTGCTCCGTACACCTCGTACACACGCGGCTCCACTCTGTAGACCTCATACACACATGGCTCTGCTCCGTACACCTCGTACACACGCGGCTCCTCTCCGTACACCTCGTACATGCCCGGCTCCGCTCTGTACAGGTGCGGTTCCGCTCCGTATATTTCGTACACACGCGGCTCCGCTCCGTACATCTTGTACACACACTGCTCCGCCCCGTACACCTCGTAAACACACTGCTCCGCCCCGTACACCTCGTAAACACACTGCTCCGCCCCTTACACCTCGTACACATGCGGTTCCGCTCCGTACACCTCGTACACGTGCGGCTCCGCTCCGTACACCTCGTACACGCGCGGCTCCGCTCCGTACACCTCGTACACGCGCGGCTCCGCTCCGTACACCTCGTACACGCGCGGCTCCGCTCCGTACACCTCGTACACGCGCGGCTCCGCTCCGTACACCTCGTACACGCGCGGCTCCGCTCCGTACACCTCGTACACGCGCGGCTTCGCTCCGTACACCTCGTACACACGCTGTTCCGCCCCGTACACCTCGTACACATGCGGCTCCGCTCCGTACACCTCGTACACATGCGGCTATGCTCCGTACACCTCGTACATGCGCGGCTCCGCTCCGTACACACGCGGCTCCACTCCGTACACCTCATACACACACGGCTCTGCTCCGTACACCTCATACACACACGGCTCTGCTCCGTACACCTCGTACACACGCGGCTCCACTCTGTAGACCTCATACACACATGGCTCTGCTCCGTACACCTCGTACACACGCAGCTCCTCTCCGTACACCTCGTACACACGCGTGGCTCCGTACACCTTGTACACACGCGGCTCCGCTCCGTACACCTCGTACACATGCGGCTCCGCTCCGTACACCTCGTACACACACGGCTCTGCTCCGTACACCTCTTACACACACGGCTCTGCTCCGTACACCTCGTACACATGCGGCTCCGTTCCATACACCTCGGACACACGCGGCTCCGCTCCGTACACCTCGTACATGCCCGGCTCCGCTCTGTACAGGTGCGGCTCCGCTCCGTATATTTCGTACCCACGCGGCTCCGCTCCGTACATCTTGTACACACACTGCTCCGCCCCGTACACCTCGTAAACACACTGCTCCGCCCCGTACACCTCGTACACACGGCTCCGCTCCGTACACCTCGTACACACGCGGCTCCGCTCCGTACACCTCGTACACATGCGGCTCCGCTCCGTACACTTCATACAGACGCGGCTCTGCTCCGTACACCTCGCACACACGCGGCTCTGCTCCGTACACCTCGTACACACGCGTCTCTGCTCCGTACACCTCGTACACACGCGTCTCTGCTCCGTACACCTCGTACACACGCGTCTCTGCTCCGTACACCTCGTACACACGCGTCTCTGCTCCGTACACCTCGTACACACGCGTCTCTGCTCCGTACACCTCGTACACACGCGTCTCTGCTCCGTACACCTCGTACACACGCGTCTCTGCTCCGTACACCTCGTACACACGCGTCTCTGCTCCGTACACCTCGTACACACGCGGCTCTGCTCCGTACACCTCGTACACACGCGGCTCTGCTCCGTACACCTCGTACACACGCGGCTCCGCTCCGTACACGCGCGGCTCCACTCAATACACCTCGTACACACGCGGCTCCGCTCCGTACACCTCGTACACATGCGGCTCCGCTCCGTACACCTCGTACACACGACTCCGCTCCGTACACCTTGTATACACACGGCTCCGCTCCATACACCTTGTACACATGCGGCTCCGTTCCGTACACCTCGGACACACGCGGCTCTGCTCCATACACCTCGTACATGCCCAGCTCCGCTCCGTACACGCGTGGCTCCGCTCCGTACATCTCGTACACACACTGCTCTGCCTCGTACACCTCGTACACACGCGGCTCTGCTCCGTACACCTCGTACACATGCGGCTCTGCTCCGTACACCTCATACACATGCGGCTCTGCTCCGTACACCTCGTACACACGCGGCTCTGCTCCGTACACCTCGTACACACGCGGCTCTGCTCCGTACACCTCGTACACACGCGGCTCTGCTCCGTACACCTCGTACACACACGGCTCTGCTCCGTACACCTCATACACATGCGGCTCCATTCCGTACACCTCATACACACGCGGCTCTGCTCCGTACACCTGGTACACACGCGGCTCTGCTCCGTACACCTCATACACGCGCGGCTCCGCTAAGTACACACGCGGCTCCACTCAGTACACCTCGTACACATGCGGCTCCGCTCCGTACACCTCGTACACACGGCTCCGCTCCGTACACCTCGTACACATACGGCTCTACTCCGTACACCTCGTACACACGCTGCTCCGCTCCGTACACCTCGTACACGCGCGGCTCCGCTCCGTACACCTCGTACACGCGCGGCTCCGCTCCGTACACCTAGTACACACGCGGATCCACTCCGTACACCTCGTACACGCGCGGCTCCGCTCCGTACACCTCGTACACGTGCGGCTCCGCTCCGTACACCTCCTACACACGGCTCCGCTCCGCACACCTCGTACACGTGCGGCTCCGCTCCGTACATCTCGTACACACGCTGCTCCGCCCCGTACAGCTCGTACACACGAGGCTCCGCTCCGTACACCTCGTACACACGCAGCTATGCTCCGTACACCTCGTACACACGCGGCTCCACTCCGTACACCTCATACACACACGACTCTGCTCCGTACACCTCGTACACACGCGGCTCCACTCTGTAGACCTCATACACACATGGCTCTGCTCCGTACACCTCGTACACACGCGGCTCCTCTCCGTACACCTCGTACACACGCGTGGCTCCGTACACTTTGTACACACACGGCTCCGCTCCGTACACCTTGTACACATGCGGCTCTGCTCCGTACACCTCGTACACATGCGGCTCCGTTCCATACACCTCGGACACACGCGGCTCCGCTCCGTACACCTCGTACATGCCCGGCTCCGCTCTGTACAGGTGCGGTTCCGCTCCGTATATTTCGTACACACGCGGCTCCGCTCCGTACATCTTGTACACACACTGCTCCGCCCCGTACACCTCGTAAACACACTGCTCCGCCCCGTACACCTCGTAAACACACTGCTCCGCCCCGTACACCTCGTAAACACACTGCTCCGCTCCGTACACCTCGTACACATGCGGCTCCGCTCCGTACACCTCGTACACATGCGGCTCCGCTCCGTACACCTCGTACACGCGCGGCTCCGCTCCGTACACCTCGTACACGCGCGGCTCCGCTCCGTACACCTCGTACACGCGCGGCTCCGCTCCGTACACCTCGTACACGCGCGGCTCCGCTCCGTACACCTCGTACACACGCGGCTCTGCTCCGTACACCTTGTACACACGCGGCTCTGCTCCGTACACCTTGTACACATGCGGCTCTGCTCCGTACACCTCGTACACATGCGGCTCCGTTCCGTACACCTCGGACACAGGCGGCTCCGCTCCATACACCTCGTACATGCCCGGCTCCGCTCCGTACACGCGCGGCTCCGCTCCGTATATTTCGTACACACGCGGCTCCGCTCCGTACATCTCGTACACAAACTGCTCCGCCCCGTACACCTCGTACACACGCGGCTCCGCTCCGTACACCTCGCACACACGCGGCTCTGCTCCGTACACCTCGCACACACGCGGCTCTGCTCCGTACACCTCGCACACACGCGTCTCTGCTCCGTACACCTCGTACACACGCGTCTCTGCTCCGTACACCTCGTACACACGCGTCTCTGCTCCGTACACCTCGTACACACGCGTCTCTGCTCCGTACACCTCGTACACACGCGTCTCTGCTCCGTACACCTCGTACACACGCGTCTCTGCTCCGTACACCTCGTACACACGCGTCTCTGCTCCGTACACCTCGTACACACGCGTCTCTGCTCCGTACACCTCGTACACACGCGTCTCTGCTCCGTACACCTCGTACACACGCGTCTCTGCTCCGTACACCTCGTACACACGCGTCTCTGCTCCGTACACCTCGTACACACGCGTCTCTGCTCCGTACACCTCGTACACACGCGGCTCTGCTCCGTACACCTCGTACACACGCGGCTCTGCTCCGTACACCTCGTACACACGCGGCTCTGCTCCGTACACCTCGTACACACGCGGCTCTGCTCCGTACACCTCGTACACACGCGGCTCTGCTCCGTACACCTCGTACACACGCGGCTCTGCTCCGTACACCTCGTACACACGCGGCTCTGCTCCGTACACCTCGTACACACGCGGCTCTGCTCCGTACACCTCGTACACACGCGGCTCTGCTCCGTACACCTCGTACACACGCGGCTCTGCTCCGTACAACTCGTACACACGCGGCTCTGCTCCGTACACCTCGTACACACGCGGCTCTGCTCCGTACACCTCGTACACACGCGGCTCCGCTCCGTACACGCGCGGCTCCACTCAATACACCTCGTACACACGCGGCTCCGCTCCGTACACCTCGTACACACGCGGCTCCGCTCCGTACACCTCGTACACACGACTCCGCTCCGTACACCTCGTATACACACTGCTCCGCTCCATACACCTCGTACACATGCGGCTCCGTTCCGTACACCTCGGACACACGCGGCTCTGCTCCATACACCTCGTACATGCCCAGCCCCGCTCCGTACACGCGTGGCTCCGCTCCGTACATCTCGTACACACACTGCTCTGCCTCGTACACCTCGTACACAGGCTGCTCTGCTCCGTACACCTCGTACACAGGCGGCTCTGCTCCGTACACCTCGTACACATGCGGCTCTGCTCCGTACACCTCGTACACACGCGGCTCTGCTCCGTACACCTCGTACACACGCGGCTCTGCTCCGTACACCTCGTACACACGCGGCTCTGCTCCGTACACACGCGGCTCTGCTCCGTACACCTCGTACACACACGGCTCTGCTCCGTACACCTCGTACATATGCGGCTCCATTCCGTACACCTCATACACACTCGGCTCTGCTCCGTACACCTCGTACACACGCGGCTCTGCTCCGTACACCTCATACACGCGCGGCTCCGCTAAGTACACACGGGGCTCCACTCAGTACACCTCGTACACACGCGGCTCCGCTCCGTACACCTCGTACACATGCGGCTCCGCTCCGTACACCTCGTACACACGGCTCCGCTCCGTACACCTCGTACACATACGGCTCCGTTCCGTACACCTCGGACACACGCGGCTCTGCTCCATACACCTCGTACATGCCCAGCTCCGCTCCGTACACGCGTGGCTCCGCTCCGTACATCTCGTACACACACTGCTCTGCCTCGTACACCTCGTACACAGGCGGCTCTGCTCCGTACACCTCGTACACATGCGGCTCTGCTCCGTACACCTCGTACACACGCGGCTCTGCTCCGTACACCTCGTACACACGCGGCTCTGCTCCGTACACCTCGTACACACGCGGCTCTGCTCCGTACACCTCGTACACACGCGGCTCTGCTCCGTACACCTCGTACACACGCGGCTCTGCTCCGTACACCTCGTACACACGCGGCTCTGCTCCGTACACCTCGTACACACACTGCTCTGCTCCGTACACCTCGTACACATGCGGCTCCATTCCGTACACCTCATACACACGCGGCTCTGCTCCGTACACCTCGTGCACACGCGGCTCTGCTCCGTACACCTCATACACGCGCGGCTCCGCTAAGTACACACGGGGCTCCACTCAGTACACCTCGTACACACGCGGCTCCGCTCCGTACACCTCGTACACATGCGGCTCCGCTCCGTACACCTCGTACACACGGCTCCGCTCCGTACACCTCGTACACATACGGCTCTACTCCGTACACCTCGTACACACGCGGCTCCGCTCCGTACACCTCGTACATGCCCGGCTCCGCTCTGTACACGTGCGACTCCGCTCCGTATATTTCGTACACACGCGGCTCCGCTCCGTACATCTTGTACACACACTGCTCCGCTCCATACACCTCGCACACGCGGCTCCGCCCCGTACACCTCGTACACATGCGGATCCGCTCCGTACACCTCATACACACGCGGCTCTGCTCCGTACACCTCGTACACACGCGGCTCTGCTCCGTACACCTCGTACACACTCGGCTCTGCTCCGTACACGTCATAGACACACGCGGTTCCGCTCCGTACACCTCGTACACACGCGGCTCCGCTCCGCACACCTCGTACACGCGCGGTTCCGCTCCGTACATCTCGTACACACGCTGCTCCGCCCCGTACACCTCGTACACACGCGGCTCAGCTCCGTACACCTCGTACACACGCGGCTCAGCTCCGTACACCTCGTACACACGCAGCTATGCTCCGTACACCTCGTACACGCGCCGCTCCGCTCCGTACACACGCGGCTCCACTCCGTACACCTCATACACACACGGCTCTGCTCCGTACACCTCGTACACATGCGGCTCCACTCTGTAGACCTCATACACACATGGCTCTGCTCCGTACACCTCGTACACACGCGGCTCCTCTCCGTACACTTTGTACACACACGGCTCCGCTCCGTACACCTCGTACACATGCGGCTCCGCTCCGTACACCTCGTACACACACGGCTCTGCTCCGTACACCTCTTACACATGCGGCTCCGTTCCGTACACCTCGGACACACGCGGCTCCGCTCCGTACACCTCGTACATGCCCGGCTCCGCTCTGTACAGGTGCGGCTCTGCTCCGTATATTTCGTACACACGCGGTTCCGCTCCGTACATCTTGTACACACACTGCTCCGCCCCGTACACCTCGTAAACACACTGCTCCGCCCCGTACACCTCGTACACACGGCTCCGCTCCGTACACCTCGTACACATGCGGCTCTGCTCCGTACACCTCGTACACATGCGGCTCCGCTCCGTACACCTCGTACACGCGCGGCTCCGCTCCGTACACCTCGTACACGCGCGGCTCCGCTCCGTACACCTTGTACACGCGCGGCTCTGCTCCGTACACCTTGTACACACGCGGCTCTGCTCCGTACACCTCGTACACACGCGGCTCTGCTCTGTACACCTCGTACACATGCGGCTCCGTTCCGTACACCTCGGACACACGCGGCTCCGCTCCATACACCTCGTACATGCCCGGCTCCGCTCCGTACACGCGCGGCTCCGCTCAGTATATTTCGTACACACGCGGCTCCGCTCCGTACATCTCGTACAAACACTGCTCCGCACCGTACACCTCGTACACACGCGGCTCCGCTCCGTACACCTCGTACACATGCGGCTCCGCTCCGTACACTTCATACAGACGCGGCTCTGCTCCGTACACCTCGCACACACGCGTCTCTGCTCCGTACACCTCGTACACACGCGTCTCTGCTCCGTACACCTCGTACACACGCGTCTCTGCTCCGTACACCTCGTACACACGCGTCTCTGCTCCGTACACCTCGTACACACGCGTCTCTGCTCCGTACACCTCGTACACACGCGTCTCTGCTCCGTACACCTCGTACACACGCGTCTCTGCTCCGTACACCTCGTACACACGCGTCTCTGCTCCGTACACCTCGTACACACGCGTCTCTGCTCCGTACACCTCGTACACACGCGGCTCCGCTCCGTACACGCGCGGCTCCACTCAATACACCTCGTAAACACGCGGCTCCGCTCCGTACACCTCGTACACATGCGGCTCCGCTCCGTACACCTCGTACACACGACTCCGCTCCGTACACCTTGTATACACACGGCTCCGCTCCATACACCTTGTACACATGCGGCTCCGTTCCGTACACCTCGGACACACGCGGCTCTGCTCCATACACCTCGTACATGCCCAGCTCCGCTCCGTACACGCGTGGCTCCGCTCCGTACATCTCGTACACACACTGCTCTGCCTCGTACACCTCGTACACACGTGGCTCTGCTCCGTACACCTCGTACACATGCGGCTCTGCTCCGTACACCTCATACAGACGCGGCTCTGCTCCGAACACCTCGTACACACGCGGCTCTGCTCCGAACACCTCGTACACACGCGGCTCTGCTCCGTACACCTCGTACACACGCGGCTCTGCTCCGTACACCTCGTACACATGCGGCTCCGCTCCGTACACCTCGTACACGCGCGGCTCCGCTCCGTACACCTCGTACACGCGCGGCTCCGCTCCGTACACCTTGTACACGCGCGGCTCTGCTCCGTACACCTTGTACACACGCGGCTCTGCTCCGTACACCTCGTACACACGCGGCTCTGCTCTGTACACCTCGTACACATGCGGCTCCGTTCCGTACACCTCGGACACACGCGGCTCCGCTCCATACACCTCGTACATGCCCGGCTCCGCTCCGTACACGCGCGGCTCCGCTCCGTATATTTCGTACACACGCGGCTCCGCTCCGTACATCTCGTACAAACACTGCTCCGCACCGTACACCTCGTACACACGCGGCTCCGCTCCGTACACCTCGTACACATGCGGCTCCGCTCCGTACACTTCATACAGACGCGGCTCTGCTCCGTACACCTCGCACACACGCGTCTCTGCTCCGTACACCTCGTACACACGCGTCTCTGCTCCGTACACCTCGTACACACGCGTCTCTGCTCCGTACACCTCGTACACACGCGTCTCTGCTCCGTACACCTCGTACACACGCGTCTCTGCTCCGTACACCTCGTACACACGCGTCTCTGCTCCGTACACCTCGTACACACGCGTCTCTGCTCCGTACACCTCGTACACACGCGTCTCTGCTCCGTACACCTCGTACACACGCGTCTCTGCTCCGTACACCTCGTACACACGCGTCTCTGCTCCGTACACCTCGTACACACGCGGCTCTGCTCCGTACACCTCGTACACACGCGGCTCTGCTCCGTACACCTCGTACACACGCGGCTCTGCTCCGTACACCTCGTACACACGCGGCTCTGCTCCGTACACCTCGTACACACGCGGCTCTGCTCCGTACACCTCGTACACACGCGGCTCTGCTCCGTACACCTCGTACACACGCGGCTCCGCTCCGTACACGCGCGGCTCCACTCAATACACCTCGTAAACACGCGGCTCCGCTCCGTACACCTCGTACACATGCGGCTCCGCTCCGTACACCTCGTACACACGACTCCGCTCCGTACACCTTGTATACACACGGCTCCGCTCCATACACCTTGTACACATGCGGCTCCGTTCCGTACACCTCGGACACACGCGGCTCTGCTCCATACACCTCGTACATGCCCAGCTCCGCTCCGTACACGCGTGGCTCCGCTCCGCACATCTCGTACACACACTGCTCTGCCTCGTACACCTCGTACACACGTGGCTCTGCTCCGTACACCTCGTACACATGCGGCTCTGCTCCGTACACCTCATACAGACGCGGCTCTGCTCCGAACACCTCGTACACACGCGGCTCTGCTCCGTACACCTCGTACACACGCGGCTCTGCTCCGTACACCTCGTACACACGCGGCTCTGCTCCGTACACCTCGTACACACGCGGCTCTGCTCCGTACACCTCGTACACACGCGGCTCTGCTCCGTACACCTCGTACACACACGGCTCTGCTCCGTACACCTCATACACACGCGGCTCCATTCCGTACACCTCGTACACACGCTGCTCCGCTCCGTACATCTCGTACACGCGCGGCTCCGCTCCGTACACCTCGTACACGCGCGGCTCCGCTCCGTACACCTAGTACACACGCGGATCCGCTCCGTACACCTCGTACACACGCGTCTCTGCTCCGTACACCTCGTACACACGCGTCTCTGCTCCGTACACCTCGTACACACACGGCTCCGCTACGCACACCTCGTACACGCGCGGCTCCGCTCCGTACATATCGTACACACGCTGCTCCGCCCCGTACACCTCGTACACACGCGTCTCTGCTCCGTACACCTCGTACACACGCAGCTATGCTCCGTACACCTCGTACACACGCGGCTCCACTCCGTACACCTCATACACACACGACTCTGCTCCGTACACCTCGTACACACGCGGCTCCACTCTGTAGACCTCATACACACATGGCTCTGCTCCGTACACCTCGTACACACGCGGCTCCTCTCCGTACACCTCGTACACACGCGTGGCTCCGTACACTTTGTACACACACGGCTCCGCTCCGTACACCTTGTACACATGCGGCTCTGCTCCGTACACCTCGTACACATGCGGCTCCGTTCCATACACCTCGGACACACGCGGCTCCGCTCCGTACACCTCGTACATGCCCGGCTCCGCTCTGTACAGGTGCGGTTCCGCTCCGTATATTTCGTACACACGCGGCTCCGCTCCGTACATCTTGTACACACACTGCTCCGCCCCGTACACCTCGTAAACACACTGCTCCGCCCCGTACACCTCGTAAACACACTGCTCCGCCCCGTACACCTCGTAAACACACTGCTCCGCTCCGTACACCTCGTACACATGCGGCTCCGCTCCGTACACCTCGTACACATGCGGCTCCGCTCCGTACACCTCGTACACGCGCGGCTCCGCTCCGTACACCTCGTACACGCGCGGCTCCGCTCCGTACACCTCGTACACGCGCGGCTCCGCTCCGTACACCTCGTCCACGCGCGGCTCCGCTCCGTACACCTCGTCCACGCGCGGCTCCGCTCCGTACACCTCGTCCACGCGCGGCTCCGCTCCGTACACCTCGTACACGCGCGGCTCCGCTCCGTACACCTCGTACACGTGCGGTTCCGCTCCGTACACCTCGTACACGCGCGGCTCCGCTCCGTACACCTCGTACACGCGCGTCTCTCCTCCGTACACCTCGGACACACGCGGCACCGCTCCATACACCTCGTACATGCCCGGCTCCGCTCCGTACACGCGCGGCTCCGCTCCGTATATTTCGTACACACGCGGCTCCGCTCAGTACATCTCGTACACACACTGCTCCGCCCCGTACACCTCGTACACACGCAGCTCCGCTCCGTACACCTCGTACACATGCGGCTCCGCTCCGTACACCTCATACAGACGCGGCTCTGCTCCGTACACCTCGCACACACGCGGCTCTGCTCCGTACACCTCGCACACACGCGGCTCTGCTCCGTACACCTCGTACACACGCGGCTCTGCTCCGTACACCTCGTACACACGCGTCTCTGCTCCGTACACCTCGTACACACGCGTCTCTGCTCCGTACACCTCGTACACACACGGCTCTGCTCCGTACACCTCGTACACACGCGGCTCCGCTCCGTACACGCGCGGCTCCACTCAATACACCTCGTACACACGCGGCTCCGCTCCGTACACCTCGTACACATGCGGCTCCGCTCCGTACACCTCGTATACACACGGCTCCGCTCCATACACCTCGTACACATGCGGCTCCGTTCCGTACACCTCGGACACACGCGGCTCTGCTCCATACACCTCGTACATGCCCAGCTCCGCTCCGTACACGCGCGGCTCCGCTCCGTACATCTCGTACACACACTGCTCTGCCTCGTACACCTCGTACACACGCGGCTCCGCACACCCCGTACACCTCGTACACATGCGGCTCTGCTCCGTACACGTCGTACACACGCGGCTCTGCTCCGTACACGTCGTACACACGCGGCTCTGCTCCGTACACCTCGTACACACGCGGCTCTGCTCCGTACACCTCGTACACACGCGGCTCTGCTCCGTACACGTCGTACACACGCGGCTCTGCTCCGTACACCTCGTACACACGCGGCTCTGCTCCGTACACCTCGTACACACGCGGCTCTGCTCCGTACACCTCGTACACATGCGGCTCTGCTCCGTACACCTCGTACACACACGGCTCTGCTCCGTACACCTCGTACACATGCGGCTCCGTTCCGTACACCTCATACACACACGGCTCTGCTCCGTACACCTCGTACACACGCGGCTCTGCTCCGTACACCTCATACACGCGCGGCTCCGCTAAGTACACACGCGGCTCCGCTCCGTACACCTCGTACACATACGGCTCCGCTCCGTACACCTCGTACACATACGGCTCTACTCCGTACACCTCGTACACACGCGGCTCCGCTCCGTACACCTCGTACACGCGCGGCTCCACTCCGTACACCTCGTACACGCGCGGCTCCGCACACCTCGTACACGCGCGGCTCCGCTCCATACACCTCGTACATGCCCGGCTCCGCTCCGTACACGCGCGGCTCCGCTCCGTATATTTCGTACACACGCGGCTCCGCTCAGTACATCTCGTACACACACTGCTCCGCTCCGTACACCTCGTACACACGCAGCTCCGCTCCGTACACCTCGTACACATGCGGCTCCGCTCCGTACACCTCATACAGACGCGGCTCTGCTCCGTACACCTCGCACACACGCGGCTCTGCTCCGTACACCTCGCACACACGCGGCTCTGCTCCGTACACCTCGCACACACGCGGCTCTGCTCCGTACACCTCGCACACACGCGGCTCTGCTCCGTACACCTCGTACACACGCGGCTCTGCTCCGTACACCTCGTACACACGCGTCTCTGCTCCGTACACCTTGTACACACGCGTCTCTGCTCCGTACACCTCGTACACACGCGTCTCTGCTCCGTACACCTCGTACACACACGGCTCTGCTCCGTACACCTCGTACACACGCGGCTCCGCTCCGTACACGCGCGGCTCCACTCAATACACCTCGTACACACGCGGCTCCGCTCCGTACACCTCGTACACATGCGGCTCCGCTCCGTACACCTCGTATACACATGGCTCCGCTCCATACACCTCGTACACATGCGGCTCCGTTCCGTACACCTTGGACACACGCGGCTCTGCTCCATACACCTCGTACATGCCCAGCTCCGCTCCGTACACGCGCGGCTCCGCTCCGTACATCTCGTACACACACTGCTCTGCCTCGTACACCTCGTACACACGGGGCTCCGCTCCGTACACCCCGTACACCTCGTACACATGCGGCTCCGCTCCGTACACCTCATACACACGCGGCTCTGCTCCGTACACCTCGTACACACGCGGCTCTGCTCCGTACACCTCGTACACACGCGGCTCTGCTCCGTACACCTCGTACACATGCGGCTCTGCTCCGTACACCTCGTACACACACGGCTCTGCTCCGTACACCTCGTACACATGCGGCTCCGTTCCGTAAACCTCATACACACGCGGCTCTGCTCCGTACACCTCGTACATGCCCGGCTCCGCTCTGTACAGGTGCGGTTCTGCTCCGTATATTTCGTACACGCGGCTCCGCTCCTTACATCTTGTACACACACTGCTCCGCCCCGTACACCTCGTAAACACACTGCTCCGCCCCGTACACCTCGTAAACACACTGCTCCGCCCCGTACACCTCGTAAACACACTGCTCCGCTCCGTACACCTCGTACACATGCGGCTCCGCTCCGTACACCTCGTACACATGCGGCTCCGCTCCGTACACCTCGTACACATGCGGCTCCCCTCCGTACACCTCGTACACGCGCGGCTCCGCTCCGTACACCTCGTACACGCGCGGCTCCGCTCCGTACACCTCGTACACGCGCGGCTCCGCTCCGTACACCTCGTACACGCGCGGCTCCGCTCCGTACACCTCGTACACGCGCGGCTCCGCTCCGTACACCTCGTACACGCGCGGCTCCGCTCCGTACACCTCGTACACGCGCGGCTCCGCTCCGTACACCTCGTACACGCGCGGCTCCGCTCCGTACACCTCGTACACGCGCGGCTCCGCTCCGTACACCTCGTACACGCGCGGCTCCGCTCCGTACACCTCGTACACGCGCGGCTCCGCTCCGTACACCTTGTACACGCGCGGCTCCGCTCCGTACACCTCGTACACGCGCGGCTCCGCTCCGTACACCTCGTACACGCGCGGCTCCGCTCCGTACACCTCGTACACACGCGGCTCTGCTCCGTACACGTCGTACACACGCGGCTCTGCTCCGTACACGTCGTACACACGCGGCTCTGCTCCGTACACCTCGTACACACGCGGCTCTGCTCCGTACACCTCGTACACACGCGGCTCTGCTCCGTACACCTCGTACACATGCGGCTCTGCTCCGTACACCTCGTACACACACGGCTCTGCTCCGTACACCTCGTACACATGCGGCTCCGTTCCGTACACCTCATACACACACGGCTCTGCTCCGTACACCTCGTACACACGCGGCTCTGCTCCGTACACCTCATACACGCGCGGCTCCGCTAAGTACACACGCGGCTCCGCTCCGTACACCTCGTACACATACGGCTCCGCTCCGTACACCTCGTACACATACGGCTCTACTCCGTACACCTCGTACACACGCGGCTCCGCTCCGTACACCTCGTACACGCGCGGCTCCACTCCGTACACCTCGTACACGCGCGGCTCCGCACACCTCGTACACGCGCGGCTCCGCTCCATACACCTCGTACATGCCCGGCTCCGCTCCGTACACGCGCGGCTCCGCTCCGTATATTTCGTACACACGCGGCTCCGCTCAGTACATCTCGTACACACACTGCTCCGCTCCGTACACCTCGTACACACGCAGCTCCGCTCCGTACACCTCGTACACATGCGGCTCCGCTCCGTACACCTCATACAGACGCGGCTCTGCTCCGTACACCTCGCACACACGCGGCTCTGCTCCGTACACCTCGCACACACGCGGCTCTGCTCCGTACACCTCGCACACACGCGGCTCTGCTCCGTACACCTCGCACACACGCGGCTCTGCTCCGTACACCTCGTACACACGCGGCTCTGCTCCGTACACCTCGTACACACGCGTCTCTGCTCCGTACACCTTGTACACACGCGTCTCTGCTCCGTACACCTCGTACACACGCGTCTCTGCTCCGTACACCTCGTACACACACGGCTCTGCTCCGTACACCTCGTACACACGCGGCTCCGCTCCGTACACGCGCGGCTCCACTCAATACACCTCGTACACACGCGGCTCCGCTCCGTACACCTCGTACACATGCGGCTCCGCTCCGTACACCTCGTATACACATGGCTCCGCTCCATACACCTCGTACACATGCGGCTCCGTTCCGTACACCTCGGACACACGCGGCTCTGCTCCATACACCTCGTACATGCCCAGCTCCGCTCCGTACACGCGCGGCTCCGCTCCGTACATCTCGTACACACACTGCTCTGCCTCGTACACCTCGTACACACGGGGCTCCGCTCCGTACACCCCGTACACCTCGTACACATGCGGCTCCGCTCCGTACACCTCATACACACGCGGCTCTGCTCCGTACACCTCGTACACACGCGGCTCTGCTCCGTACACCTCGTACACACGCGGCTCTGCTCCGTACACCTCGTACACATGCGGCTCTGCTCCGTACACCTCGTACACACACGGCTCTGCTCCGTACACCTCGTACACATGCGGCTCCGTTCCGTAAACCTCATACACACGCGGCTCTGCTCCGTACACCTCGTACATGCCCGGCTCCGCTCTGTACAGGTGCGGTTCCGCTCCGTATATTTCGTACACGCGGCTCCGCTCCTTACATCTTGTACACACACTGCTCCGCCCCGTACACCTCGTAAACACACTGCTCCGCCCCGTACACCTCGTAAACACACTGCTCCGCCCCGTACACCTCGTAAACACACTGCTCCGCTCCGTACACCTCGTACACATGCGGCTCCGCTCCGTACACCTCGTACACATGCGGCTCCGCTCCGTACACCTCGTACACATGCGGCTCCCCTCCGTACACCTCGTACACGCGCGGCTCCGCTCCGTACACCTCGTACACGCGCGGCTCCGCTCCGTACACCTCGTACACGCGCGGCTCCGCTCCGTACACCTCGTACACGCGCGGCTCCGCTCCGTACACCTCGTACACGCGCGGCTCCGCACACCTCGTACACGCGCGGCTCCGCTCCGTACACCTCGTACACGCGCGGCTCCGCTCCGTACACCTCGTACACGCGCGGCTCCGCTCCGTACACCTCGTACACGCGCGGCTCCGCTCCGTACACCTCGTACACGCGCGGCTCCGCTCCGTACACCTCGTACACACGCGGCTCTCCTCCGTACACCTCGGACACACGCGGCACCGCTCCATACACCTCGTACATGCCCGGCTCCGCTCCGTACACGCGCGGCTCCGCTCCGTATATTTCGTACACACGCGGCTCCGCTCAGTACATCTCGTACACACACTGCTCCGCCCCGTACACCTCGTACACACGCAGCTCCGCTCCGTACACCTCGTACACATGCGGCTCCGCTCCGTACACCTCGTACACATGCGGCTCCGCTCCGTACACCTCATACAGACGCGGCTCTGCTCCGTACACCTCGCACACACGCGGCTCTGCTCCGTACACCTCGCACACACGCGGCTCTGCTCCGTACACCTCGCACACACGCGGCTCTGCTCCGTACACCTCGCACACACGCGGCTCTGCTCCGTACACCTCGTACACACGCGGCTCTGCTCCGTACACCTCGTACACACGCGGCTCTGCTCCGTACACCTCGTACACACGCGTCTCTGCTCCGTACACCTTGTACACACGCGTCTCTGCTCCGTACACCTCGTACACACGCGTCTCTGCTCCGTACACCTCGTACACACACGGCTCTGCTCCGTACACCTCGTACACACGCGGCTCCACTCAATACACCTCGTACACACGCGGCTCCGCTCCGTACACCTCGTACACATGCGGCTCCGCTCCGTACACCTCGTATACACATGGCTCCGCTCCATACACCTCGTACACATGCGGCTCCGTTCCGTACACCTCGGACACACGCGGCTCTGCTCCATACACCTCGTACATGCCCAGCTCCGCTCCGTACACGCGCGGCTCCGCTCCGTACATCTCGTACACACACTGCTCTGCCTCGTACACCTCGTACACACGGGGCTCCGCTCCGTACACCCCGTACACCTCGTACACATGCGGCTCCGCTCCGTACACCTCATACACACGCGGCTCTGCTCCGTACACCTCGTACACACGCGGCTCTGCTCCGTACACCTCGTACACACGCGGCTCTGCTCCGTACACCTCGTACACATGCGGCTCTGCTCCGTACACCTCGTACACACACGGCTCTGCTCCGTACACCTCGTACACATGCGGCTCCGTTCCGTAAACCTCATACACACGCGGCTCTGCTCCGTACACCTCGTACATGCCCGGCTCCGCTCTGTACAGGTGCGGTTCCGCTCCGTATATTTCGTACACACGCGGCTCCGCTCCTTACATCTTGTACACACACTGCTCCGCCCCGTACACCTCGTAAACACACTGCTCCGCCCCGTACACCTCGTAAACACACTGCTCCGCTCCGTACACCTCGTACACATGCGGCTCCGCTCCGTACACCTCGTACACATGCGGCTCCGCTCCGTACACCTCGTACACATGCGGCTCCCCTCCGTACACCTCGTACACGCGCGGCTCCGCTCCGTACACCTCGTACACGCGCGGCTCCGCTCCGTACACCTCGTACACGCGCGGCTCCGCTCCGTACACCTCGTACACGCGCGGCTCCGCTCCGTACACCTCGTACACGCGCGGCTCCGCTCCGTACACCTCGTACACGCGCGGCTCCGCTCCGTACACCTCGTACACGCGCGGCTCCGCTCCGTACACCTCGTACACGCGCGGCTCCGCTCCGTACACCTCGTACACGCGCGGCTCCGCTCCGTACACCTCGTACACGCGCGGCTCCGCTCCGTACACCTCGTACACGCGCGGCTCCGCTCCGTACACCTCGTACACGCGCGGCTCCGCTCCGTACACCTCGTACACACGCGGCTCTCCTCCGTACACCTCGGACACACGCGGCACCGCTCCATACACCTCGTACATGCCCGGCTCCGCTCCGTACACGCGCGGCTCCGCTCCGTATATTTCGTACACACGCGGCTCCGCTCAGTACATCTCGTACACACACTGCTCCGCCCCGTACACCTCGTACACACGCAGCTCCGCTCCGTACACCTCGTACACATGCGGCTCCGCTCCGTACACCTCATACAGACGCGGCTCTGCTCCGTACACCTCGCACACACGCGGCTCTGCTCCGTACACCTCGCACACACGCGGCTCTGCTCCGTACACCTCGTACACACGCGGCTCTGCTCCGTACACCTTGTACACACGCGGCTCTGCTCCGTACACCTCGTACACACGCGTCTCTGCTCCGTACACCTCGCACACACGCGGCTCTGCTCCGTACACCTCGCACACACGCGGCTCTGCTCCGTACACCTCGTACACACGCGGCTCTGCTCCGTACACCTTGTACACACGCGTCTCTGCTCCGTACACCTCGTACACACGCGTCTCTGCTCCGTACACCTCGTACACACACGGCTCTGCTCCGTACACCTCGTACACACGCGGCTCTGCTCCGTACACCTCGTACACACACGGCTCTGCTCCGTACACCTCGTACACACGCGGCTCCGTTCCGTACACCTCATACACACACGGCTCTGCTCCGTACACCTCGTACACACGCGGCTCTGCTCCGTACACCTCATACACGCGCGGCTCCGCTAAGTACACACGCGGCTCCGCTCCGTACACCTCGTACACACGCGGCTCCGCTCCGTACACCTCGTACACACGCGGCTCCGCTCCGTACACCTCGTACACACGGCTCCGCTCCGTACACCTCGTACACACACGGCTCTGCTCCGTACACCTCGTACACACGCGGCTCCGCTCCGTACACCTCGTACACGCGCGGCTCCGCTCCGTACACCTCGTACACGCGCGGCTCCGCTCCGTACACCTCGTACACGCGCGGCTCCGCTCCGTACACCTCGTACACGCGCGGCTCCGCTCCGTACACCTCGTACACGCGCGGCTCCGCTCCGTACACCTCGTACACGCGCGGCTCCGCTCCGTACACCTCGTACACGCGCGGCTCCGCTCCGTACACCTCGTACACGCGCGGCTCCGCTCCATACACCTCGTACATGCCCGGCTCCGCTCCGTACATGCGCGGCTCCGCTCCGTATATTTCGTACACACGCGGCTCCGCTCAGTACACCTCGTACACACACTGCTCCGCTCCGTACACCTCGTACACACGCAGCTCCGCTCCGTACACCTCGTACACATGCGGCTCCGCTCCGTACACCTCATACAGACGCGGCTCTGCTCCGTACACCTCGCACACACGCGGCTCTGCTCCGTACACCTCGCACACACGCGGCTCTGCTCCGTACACTTCGCACACACGCGGCTCTGCTCCGTACACCTCGTACACACGCGGCTCTGCTCCGTACACCTTGTACACACGCGTCTCTGCTCCGTACACCTCGTACACACGCGTCTCTGCTCCGTACACCTCGTACACACGCGTCTCTGCTCCGTACACCTCGTACACACACGGCTCTGCTCCGTACACCTCGTACACACGCGGCTCCGCTCCGTACACGCGCGGCTCCACTCAATACACCTCGTACACACGCGGCTCCGCTCCGTACACCTCGTACACACGCGGCTCCGCTCCGTACACCTCGTATACACATGGCTCCGCTCCATACACCTCGTACACATGCGGCTCCGTTCCGTACACCTCGGACACACACGGCTCTGCTCCGTACACCTCGTACACATGCGGCTCCGTTCCGTACACCTCATACACACGCGGCTCTGCTCCGTACACCTCGTACATGCCCGGCTCCGCTCTGTACAGGTGCGGTTCCGCTCCGTATATTTCGTACACACGCGGCTCCGCTCCGTACATCTTGTACACACACTGCTCCGCCCCGTACACCTCGTAAACACACTGCTCCGCCCCGTACACCTCGTAAACACACTGCTCCGCTCCGTACACCTCGTACACATGCGGCTCCGCTCCGTACACCTCGTACACATGCGGCTCCGCTCCGTACACCTCGTACACGCGCGGCTCCGCTCCGTACACCTCGTACACGCGCGGCTCCGCTCCGTACACCTCGTACACGCGCGGCTCCGCTCCGTACACCTCGTACACGCGCGGCTCCGCTCCGTACACCTCGTACACGCGCGGCTCCGCTCCGTACACCTCGTACACGCGCGGCTCCGCTCCGTACACTTCGTACACGCGCGGCTCCGCTCCGTACACCTCGTACACGCGCGGCTCCGCTCCGTACACCTCGTACACGCGCGGTTCCGCTCCGTACACCTCGTACACGCGCGGCTCCGCTCCGTACACCTCGTACACACGCGGCTCTCCTCCGTACACCTCGGACACACGCGGCACCGCTCCATACACCTCGTACATGCCCGGCTCCGCTCCGTACACGCGCGGCTCCGCTCCGTATATTTCGTACACACGCGGCTCCGCTCAGTACATCTCGTACACACACTGCTCCGCCCCGTACACCTCGTACACACGCAGCTCCGCTCCGTACACCTCGTACACATGCGGCTCCGCTCCGTACACCTCATACAGACGCGGCTCTGCTCCGTACACCTCGCACACACGCGGCTCTGCTCCGTACACCTCGCACACACGCGGCTCTGCTCCGTACACCTCGTACACACGCGTCTCTGCTCCGTACACCTCGTACACACGCGTCTCTGCTCCGTACACCTCGTACACACGCGGCTCTGCTCCGTACACCTCGCACACACGCGGCTCTGCTCCGTACACCTCGTACACACGCGGCTCTGCTCCGTACACCTCGTACACACGCGTCTCTGCTCCGTACACCTTGTACACACGCGTCTCTGCTCCGTACACCTCGTACACACACGGCTCTGCTCCGTACACCTCGTACACACGCGGCTCCGCTCCGTACACGCGCTGCTCCACTCAATACACCTCGTACACACGCGGCTCCGCTCCGTACACCTCGTACACACGCGGCTCCGCTCCGTACACCTCGTACACACGCGGCTCCGCTCCGTACACCTCGTACACGCGCGGTTCCGCTCCGTACACCTCGTACACGCGCGGCTCCGCTCCGTACACCTCGTACACACGGCTCCGCTCCATACACCTCGTACACATGCGGCTCCGTTCCGTACACCTCGGACACAGGCGGCTCTGCTCCATACACCTCGTACATGCCCAGCTCCGCACCTCGTACACATACGGCTCTACTCCGTACACCTCGTACACACGCGGCTCCGCTCCGTACACCTCGTACACGCGCGGCTCCGCTCCGTACACCTCGTACACGCGCGGCTCCGCTCCGTACACCTCGTACATGCCCGGCTCCGCTCCGTACACGCGCGGCTCCGCTCCGTATATTTCGTACACACGCGGCTCCGCTCAGTACATCTCGTACACACACTGCTCCGCCCCGTACACCTCGTACACACGCAGCTCCGCTCCGTACACCTCGTACACACGCGGCTCTGCTCCGTACACCTCGTACACACACGGCTCTGCTCCGTACACCTCGTACACACGCGGCTCCGCTCCGTACACGCGCGGCTCCACTCAATACACCTCGTACACACGCGGCTCCGCTCCGTACACCTCGTACACATGCGGCTCCGTTCCATACACCTCGGACACACGCGGCTCTGCTCCATACACCTCGTACATGCCCAGCTCCGCTCCGTACACCTCGTACACATGCGGCTCCGCTCCGTACACCTCGTATACACACGGCTCCGCTCCATACACCTCGTACACATGCGGCTCCGTTCCATACACCTCGTACACATGCGGCTCTGCTCCGTACACCTCGTACACACGCGGCTCTGCTCCGTACACCTCGTACACACGCGGCTCTGCTCCGTACACCTCGTACACACGCGGCTCTGCTCCGTACACCTCGTACACACGCGGCTCTGCTCCGTACACCTCGTACACACGCGGCTCTGCTCCGTACACCTCGTACACACGCGGCTCTGCTCCGTACACCTCGTACACACGCGGCTCTGCTCCGTACACCTCGTACACACGCGGCTCCGTTCCGTACACCTCATACACACGCGGCTCTGCTCCGTACACCTCGTACACGCGCGGCTCCGCTCCGTACATCTCGTACACACACTGCTCTGCCTCGTACACCTCGTACACACGCGGCTCCGCACACCCCGTACACCTCGTACACATGCGGCTCCGCTCCGTACACCTCATACAGACGCGGCTCTGCTCCGTACACCTCGTACACACGCGGCTCTGCTCCGTACACCTCGTACACACGCGGCTCTGCTCCGTACACCTCGCACACACGCGGCTCTGCTCCGTACACCTCGCACACACGCGGCTCTGCTCCGTACACCTCGTACACACGCGGCTCTGCTCCGTACACCTCGTACACACGCGGCTCTGCTCCGTACACCTCGTACACACGCGGCTCTGCTCCGTACACCTCGTACACACGCGGCTCTGCTCCGTACACCTCGTACACACGCGGCTCTGCTCCGTACACCTCGTACACACGCGGCTCTGCTCCGTACACCTCGTACACACGCGGCTCTGCTCCGTACACCTCGTACACACGCGGCTCTGCTCCGTACACCTCATACACGCGCGGCTCCGCTAAGTACACACGCGGCTCCACTCAGTACACCTCGTACACACGCGGCTCTACTCCGTACACCTCGTACACACGCGGCTCTACTCCGTACACCTCGTACACGCGCGGCTCCGCTCCGTACACCTCGTACACGCGCGGCTCCGCTCCGTACACCTCGTACACGCGCGGCTCCGCTCCGTACACCTCGTACATGCCCGGCTCCGCTCTGTACAGGTGCGGTTCCGCTCCGTATATTTCGTACACACGCGGCTCCGCTCCGTACATCTTGTACACACACTGCTCCGCCCCGTACACCTCGTAAACACACTGCTCCGCCCCGTACACCTCGTAAACACACTGCTCCGCCCCGTACACCTCGTAAACACACTGCTCCGCTCCGTACACCTCGTACACATGCGGCTCCGCTCCGTACACCTCGTACACGCGCGGCTCCGCTCCGTACACCTCGTACGCGCGCGGCTCCGCTCCGTACACCTCGTACACGCGCGGCTCCGCTCCGTAAACCTCGTACACGCGCGGCTCCGCTCCGTACACCTCGTACACGCGCGGCTCCGCTCCGTACACCTCGTACACGCGCGGCTCCGCTCCGTACACCTCGTACACGCGCGGCTCCGCTCCGTACACCTCATACAGGCGCGGCTCTGCTCCGTACACCTCGCACACACGCGGCTCTGCTCCGTACACCTCGCACACACGCGGCTCTGCTCCGTACACCTCGTACACACGCGGCTCTGCTCCGTACACCTCGTACACACGCGTCTCTGCTCCGTACACCTCGTACACACGCGTCTCTGCTCCGTACACCTCGTACACACGCGTCTCTGCTCCGTACACCTCGCACACACGCGGCTCCGCTCCGTACACGTCGTACACATGCGGCTCCGCTCCGTACACCTCGTATACACACGGCTCCGCTCCATACACCTCGTACACATGCGGCTCCGTTCCGTACACCTCGGACACACGCGGCTCTGCTCCATACACCTCGTACATGCCCAGCTCCGCTCCGTACACGCGCGGCTCCGCTCCGTACATCTCGTACACACACTGCTCTGCCTCGTACACACGCGGCTCCGCACACCCCGTACACCTCGTACACATGCGGCTCCACTCCGTACACCTCATACAGACGCGGCTCTGCTCCGTACACCTCGTACACACGCGGCTCTGCTCCGTACACCTCGTACACACGCGGCTCTGCTCCGTACACCTCGTACACACGCGGCTCTGCTCCGTACACCTCGTACACACGCGGCTCTGCTCCGTACACCTCGTACACACGCGGCTCTGCTCCGTACACCTCGTACACACGCGGCTCTGCTCCGTACACCTCGTACACACACGGCTCTGCTCCGTACACCTCGTACACACGCGGCTCCGTTCCGTACACCTCATACACACACGGCTCTGCTCCGTACACCTCGTACATGCGCGGCTCTGCTCCGTACACCTCATACACGCGCGGCTCCGCTCCGTACACCTCGTACACACGCTTCTCCGCTCCGTACACCTCGTATACACTCGGCTCCGCTCCGTACACCTCGTACACACACGGCTCCGCTCCGTGCACCTCGTACACGCGCGGCTCCGCTCCGTACACACGCGGCTCCACTCAGTACACCTCGTACACACGCAGCTCCGCTCAGTACACCTCGTACACACGCAGCTCTGCTCCGTACACCTCGTACACACGCGGCTCTGCTCCGTACACCTCGTACACACGCGGCTCTGCTCCGTACACCTCGTACACACGCGGCTCCGCTACGTACACCTCGTACACGCGGCTCCGCTCCGTACACCTCGTACAAACACGGCTCCGCTCCGTACACCTCGTACACGCTACTCCGATCTGTACACCTCGTACACACGCGGCTCTGCTCCGTACACCTCGTACACGCGATTCTGCTCCGTACACCTCGTACACACACGGCTCCGCTCCGTACACCTCGTACACACGCGGCTCTGCTCCGTACACCCCGTACACACGCGGCTCTGCTCCGTACACCTCGTACACACGCGGCTCTGCTCCGTACACCTCGTACACACGCGGTTCCGCTCCGTATACACGCGGCTCCACTCAGTACACCTCGTACACACGCGGCTCCGCTCCGTACACCTCGTACACATGCGGCTCCGCTCCGTAGACCCGGATCTGCTCCGTACACCTCGTACACACACGGTTCCGCTCCGTACACCTCGTACACGCGCGACTCCGCTCCGTACACCTCGTACACGCCCGGCTCCGCGCCATACACCTCGTACACGCCCGGCTCCGCTCCGTACACCTCGTACACATGGCTCTGCTCCGTACACCCCGTACACACGCGGCTCCACTCAGTACACCTCGTACACACGCGGCTCCGCTCCGTACACCTCGTACACATGCGGCTCCGCTCTGTACACCTCGTACACATGCGGCTCCGCTCCGTACACCTCGTACACACGCGGCTCTGCTCCGTACACCTCGTACACACGCGGCTCTGCTCCGTACACCTCGTACACACACAGCTCTGCTCCGTACACCTCGTACACATGCGGCTCCGTTCCGTACACCTCGGACACACGCGGCTCCGCTCCATACACCCCGTACATGCCCGGCTCCGCTCCGTACACGCGCGGCTCCGCTCCGTATATTTCGTACACACGCGGCTCCGCTCCGTACATCTCGTACACACACTGCTCCGCCCCGTACACCTCGTACACACGCGGCTCCGCTCCGTACACCTCGTACACATGCGGCTCCGCTCCGTACACCTCATACAGACGCGGCTCTGCTCCGTACACCTCGCACACACGCGGCTCTGCTCCGTACACACGCGGCTCTGCTCCGTACACCTCGTACACGCGGCTCTGCTCCGTACGCCTCGTACACACGCGGCTCCACTCCGTACGCCTCGTACACGCGCGGCTCCGCTCCGCGTACACCTCGTACACACACGGCTCCGCACGCCTCGTACACGCGCGGCTCCGCTCCGTACGCATCGTACACGCGCGGCTGCGCTCCGTATACCTCGTACACGCGCGGCTGCGCTCCGTATACCTCGTACACGCGCGGCTCTGCTCCGTACACCTCGCACACACGCGGCTCTGCTCCGTACACCTCGTACACACGCGGCTCTGCTCCGTACACCTCGTACACACGGCTCCGCTCCGTACACCTCGTACACGCGCGGCTCCGCTCCGTACACACGCGGCTCCACTCAGTACACCTCGTACACACGCGGCTCCGCTCAGTACACCTCGTACACACGCGGCTTCGCTCAGTACACCTCGTACAAACAAGGCTCCGCTCAGTACACCTCGTACACGCAGCTCCGATCCGTACACCTCGTACATATGCGGCTCTGCTCCGTACACCTCGTACATATGCGGCTCTGCTCCGTACACCTCGTACACACACGGCTCCGCTCTGTACACCTCGTACACATGCGGCTCCGCTCCATACACCTCGTACACACGGCTCCGCTCCGTACACCTCGTACACATGCGGCTCTGCTCCATACACCTCGTACACATGCGGCTCTGCTCCGTACACCTCGTACACACGCGGCTCTGCTCCGTACACCTCGTACACACGCGGCTCTGCTCCGTACATCTCGTACACGCGGCTCTGCTCCGTACACCTCGTACACGCGCGGCTCTGCTCCGTACACCTCGTACACATGCGGCTCCGCTCCGTACACCTCGTACATATGCGGCTCTGCTCCGTACACCTCGTACATATGCGGCTCTGCTCCGTACACCTCGTACACACACGGCTCCGCACGCCTCGTACACGCGCGGCTCCGCTCCGTACGCATCGTACACGCGCGGCTGCGCTCCGTATACCTCGTACACGCGCGGCTCTGCTCCGTACACCTCGTACACACGCGGCTCTGCTCCGTACACCTCGTACACACGCAGCTCTGCTCCGTACACCTCGTACACACGCGGCTCTGCTCAGTACACCTCGTACACACGGCTCCGCTCCGTACACCTCGTACACGCGCGGCTCCGCTCCGTACACACGCGGCTCCACTCAGTACACCTCGTACACACGCGGCTCCGCTCAGTACACCTCGTACACACGCGGCTCCGCTCAGTACACCTCGTACACACGCGGCTCCGCTCAGTACACCTCGTACACACGCGGCTCCGCTCAGTACACCTCGTACAAACAAGGCTCCGCTCAGTACACCTCGTACATATGCGGCTCCGCTCTGTACACCTCGTACACATGCGGCTCCGCTCCATACACCTCGTACACACGGCTCCGCTCCGTCCACCTCGTACACATGCGGCTCCGCTCCGTACACCTCGTACACATGCGGCTCTGCTCCGTACACCTCGTACACACGCGGCTCTGCTCCGTACACCTCGTACACACGCGGCTCTGCTCCGTACACCTCGTACACGCGCGGCTCCGCTCCGTACACCTCGTACACATGCGGCTCCGCTCCGTACACCTCATACAGACGCGGCTCTGCTCCGTACACCTGGTACACACGCGGCTCTGCTCCGTACACCTGGTACACACGCGGCTCTGCTCCGTACACCTGGTACACACGCGGCTCTGCTCCGTACACCTGGTACACACGCGGCTCTGCTCCGTACACCTGGTACACACGCGGCTCTGCTCCGTACACCTGGTACACACGTGGCTCTGCTCCGTACACCTCGTACACACGCGGCTCTGCTCCGTACACCTCGTACACACGCGGCTCTGCTCCGTACACCTCGTACACACGCGGCTCTGCTCCGTACACACGCGGCTCCGCTCAGTACACCTTGTACACACGCGGCTCCACTTAGTACACCTCGTACACACGCGGCTCCGCTCCGTACACCTCGTACACACGCGGCTCCGCTCCGTACACCTCGTACACACGCGGCTCCGCTCCGTACACCTCGTACACACCCGGCTCCGCTCCGTACACCTCGTACACACGCGGCTCCGCTCCGTACACCTCGTACACACGCGGCTCCGCTCCGTACACCTCGTACACATGCGGCTCCGCTCCGTACACCTCGTACACATGCGGCTCCGCTTCGTACACCTCGTACACGCGCGGCTCCGCTCCGTACACCTCGTACACGCGCGGCTCCGCTCCGTACACCTAGTACACGCGCGGCTCTGCTCCGTACACCTCGTACACAAACGGCTCTGCTCCGTACACCTCGTACACACACGGCTCCGCTCCGTACACCTCGTACACACGCGGCTCCGCTCCGTACACCTCGTACACACGCGGCTCCGCTTCGTACACCTCGTACACACACGGCTCCGCTCCGTACACCTCGTACACACGTGGCTCCGCTCCGTACACCTCGTACACACGTGGCTCCGCTCCGTACACCTCGTACACACGTGGCTCCGCTCCGTACACCTCGTACACACGCGGCTCTGCTCCGTACACCTCGTACACATGCGGCTCCGTTCCGTACACCTCGGACACACGCGGCTCCGCTCCATACACCCCGTACATGCCCGGCTCCGCTCCGTACACGCGCGGCTCCACTCCGTATATTTCGTACACACGCGGCTCCGCTCCGTACATCTCGTACACACACTGCTCCGCCCCGTACACCTCGTACACACGCGGCTCCGCTCCGTACACCTCGTACACATGCGGCTCCGCTCCGTACACCTCATACAGACGCGGCTCTGCTCCGTACACCTCGCACACACGCGGCTCTGCTCCGTACACACGCGGCTCTGCTCCGTACACCTCGTACACGCGGCTCTGCTCCGTACGCCTCGTACACACGCGGCTCCACTCCGTACGCCTCGTACACGCGCGGCTCCGCTCCGCGTACACCTCGTACACACACGGCTCCGCACGCCTCGTACACGCGCGGCTCCGCTCCGTACGCATCGTACACGCGCGGCTGCGCTCCGTATACCTCGTACACGCGCGGCTCTGCTCCGTACACCTCGCACACACGCGGCTCTGCTCCGTACACCTCGTACACACGCGGCTCTGCTCCGTACACTTCGTACACACGGCTCCGCTCCGTACACCTCGTACACGCGCGGCTCCGCTCCGTACACACGCGGCTCCACTCAGTACACCTCGTACACACGCGGCTCCGCTCAGTACACCTCGTACACACGCGGCTTCGCTCAGTACACCTCGTACAAACAAGGCTCCGCTCAGTACACCTCGTACACGCAGCTCCGATCCGTACACCTCGTACATATGCGGTTCTGCTCCGTACACCTCGTACATATGCGGCTCTGCTCCGTACACCTCGTACACACACGGCTCCGCTCTGTACACCTCGTACACATGCGGCTCCGCTCCATACACCTCGTACACACGGCTCCGCTCCGTACACCTCGTACACATGCGGCTCTGCTCCATACACCTCGTACACATGCGGCTCTGCTCCGTACACCTCGTACACACGCGGCTCTGCTCCGTACACCTCGTACACACGCGGCTCTGCTCCGTACATCTCGTACACGCGGCTCTGCTCCGTACACCTCGTACACGCGCGGCTCTGCTCCGTACACCTCGTACACATGCGGCTCCGCTCCGTACACCTCGTACATATGCGGCTCTGCTCCGTACACCTCGTACATATGCGGCTCTGCTCCGTACACCTCGTACACACACGGCTCCGCACGCCTCGTACACGCGCGGCTCCGCTCCGTACGCATCGTACACGCGCGGCTGCGCTCCGTATACCTCGTACACGCGCGGCTCTGCTCCGTACACCTCGTACACACGCGGCTCTGCTCCGTACACCTCGTACACACGCAGCTCTGCTCCGTACACCTCGTACACACGCGGCTCTGCTCAGTACACCTCGTACACACGGCTCCGCTCCGTACACCTCGTACACGCGCGGCTCCGCTCCGTACACACGCGGCTCCACTCAGTACACCTCGTACACACGCGGCTCCGCTCAGTACACCTCGTACACACGCGGCTCCGCTCCGTACACCTCGTACACACGCGGCTCTGCTCCGTACACCTCGTACACACGCGGCTCTGCTCCGTACATCTCGTACACGCGGCTCTGCTCCGTACACCTCGTACACGCGCGGCTCCGCTCCGTACACCTCGTACACATGCGGCTCCGCTCCGTACACCTCGTACACACGCGGCTCTGCTCCGTACACCTGGTACACACGCGGCTCTGCTCCGTACACCTGGTACACACGCGGCTCTGCTCCGTACACCTGGTACACACGCGGCTCTGCTCCGTACACCTGGTACACACGCGGCTCTGCTCCGTACACCTCGTACACGCGCGGCTCCGCTCCGTACACCTCGTACACGCGCGGCTCGGCTCCGTACACCTCGTACACGCGCGGCTCTGCTCCGTACACCTCGTACACGCGCGGCTCTGCTCCGTACACCTGGTACACACGCGGCTCTGCTCCGTACACCTGGTACACACGCGGCTCTGCTCCGTACACCTCGTACACGCGCGGCTCCGCTCCGTACACCTCGTACACGCGCGGCTCGGCTCCGTACACCTCGTACACGCGCGGCTCGGCTCCGTACACCTCGTACACACGCGGCTCTGCTCCGTACACCTCGTACACACGCGGCTCTGCTCCGTAAACCTCGTAAACACTCGGCTCCGCTCCGTACGCCTCGTACACACGCGGCTCCGCTCCGTACGCCTCGCACACACGCGGCTCTGCTCCGTACGCCTCGTACACACGCGGCTCTGCTCCGTACGCCTCGTACACACGCGGCTCTGCTCCGTACACCTCGTACACACGCGGCTCTGCTCCGTACACCTCGTACACACGCGGCTCTGCTCCGTACACCTCGTACACACGCGGCTCTGCTCCGTACACCTCGTACACAAGCGGCTCCGCTCCGTACACCTCGTACACATGCGGCTCCGCTCCGTACACCTCGTACACACGCGGCTCCGCTCCGTACACCTCGTACACACGCGGCTCCGCTCCGTACACCTCGTACACACGCGGCTCCGCTCCGTACACCTCGTACACACGCGGCTCCGCACACCTCGTACACACGCGGCTCCGCTCCGTACACCTCGTACACACGCGGCTCCGCTCCGTACACACGCGGCTCTGCTCCGTACACCTCGTACACACGCGGCTCTGCTCCGTACACCTCGTACACACGCGGCTCTGCTCCGTACACCTCGTACACAAACGGCTCCGCTCCGTACACCTCGTACACATGCGGCTCCGCTCCGTACACCTCGTACACACGCGGCTCCGCTCCGTACACCTCGTACACACGCGGCTCCGCTCCGTACACCTCGTACACACGCGGCTCCGCACACCTCGTACACACGCGGCTCCGCTCCGTACACCTCGTACACACGCGGCTCCGCTCCGTACACCTCGTACACACGCGGCTCCGCTCCGTACACCTCGTACACACGCGGCTCCGCTCCGTACACCTCGTACACACGCGGCTCAGCTCCGTACACCTCGTACACACGCGGCTCTGCTCCGTACACCTCGTACACACGCGGCTCTGCTCCGTACACCTCGTACACACGCGGCTCCGCTCCGTACACCTCGTACATACGCGGCTCTGCTCCGTACACCTCGTACACACGCGGCTCCGCTCCGTACACCTCGTACACACGCGGCTCCGCTCCGTACACCTCGTACACACGCGGCTCTGCTCCGTACACCTCGTACACACGGCTCTGCTCCGTACACCTCGTACACACGCGGCTCTGCTCCGTACACCTCGTACACACGCGGCTCTGCTCCGTACACCTCGTACACGCGCGGCTCTGCTACATCCACACTGTAAACCCCTCCTGACCCCACACATAAACTTCAGCTCATCCAGCACCATGACAACCAGCACAGCAGAGTCCTGCATCCACTGAGGCCCCTGATCATGTGACCCCTGACTCCTCCCCTCCTGTGACCTCATCACAGCTCCTGTGCGCACAGAGCAGCCATATATGTGGTGGCGGCTCTGCAGGTGGAGGTATGTGGAGTTCCCCCATTACTGGAGGCAGGGGGCATTAACCCCTTCAGCACGGAGACTCTTTTGGGGTCTTGTGTTGCCCCTTTATAAGAATCAAGGTTTTTGTTCTGTTTCCTATAATAGATACATACGACCCAACTATGGAGACAGGAAGGGAGGAAACGTATTGTTCTCGTAGTACAGGACCCCTTTACTGGCCCCACAGTGTAATGCCCCCATTATGCCCCTTATGCAGGATGTATGATACCCCCACACAGTGTAATGCCCCCATTATGCCCCTTATGCAGTATGTATGATGCCCCCACACAGTGTAATGCCCCCATTATGCCCCTTATGCAGGATGTATGATACCCCCACACAGTGTAATGCCCCCATTATGCCCCTTATGCAGTATGTATGATGCCCCCACACAGTGTAATGCCCCCATTATGCCCCTTATGCAGGATGTATGATACCCCCACACAGTGTAATGCCCCCATTATGCCCCTTATGCAGTATGTATGATGCCCCCACACAGTGTAATGCCCCCATAATGCCCCTTATGTAGTATGTACGATGCCCCCACAGTGTAATGCCCCCATTATGCCCCTTATGCAGTATGTAAGATGCCCCCACAGTGTAATGCCCCCATTATGCCCCTTATGCAGGATGTATGATGCCCCCACACAGTGTAATGACCCCATTATGCCCCTTATGCAGTATGTATGATGCCCCCCACAGTGTAATGCCCCCATTATGCCCCTTATGCAGTATGTAAGATGCCCCCACAGTGTAATGCCCCCATTATGCCCCTTATGCGGTATGTAAGATGCCCCCACAGTGTAATGCCCCCATTATGCCCCTTATGCAGTATGTATGATGCCCCCACACAGTGTAATGCCCCCATTATGCCCCTTATGCAGGATGTATGATGCCCCAGTGTAATGCCCCCATTATGCCCCTTATGCAGGATGTATGATGCCCCAGTGTAATGCCCCCATTATGCCCCTTATACAGGATGTATGATGCCCCACACAGTGTAATGCCCCCATTATGCCCCTTATGCAGGATGTATGATGCCCCCACACAGTGTAATGTCCCCATTATGCCCCTTATGCAGTATGTACGATGCCCCCCACAGTGTAATGCCCCCATTATGCCCCTTATGCAGGATGTATGATGCCCCCACACAGTGTAATGCCCCCATTATGCTCCTTATGCAGGATGTATGATGCCCCCACACAGTGTAATGCCCCCATTATCCCCCTTATGCAGGATGTATGATGCCCCTACACAGTGTAATGTTCCCATAGTATCGCCTGAGGTCCTGAAGTTGGAATAATCCCTCTAGAGTTGGTTTTCCCTTTGCCTGCTCCCCTACATGTAGACCCTCGAGCATGTATACATGCATGTAGGGGAGCAGGCCTTACTAGATATCGAGGCTTTGTACAGTAATATACCGCATGAGGATGGTATCAGAGGAGTAAGATATTTCCTGAAATCCAGGTCAATAGAGTGTAGCAGACATAATGACTTCATGGAGGATCTTCTAAAATTCACTCTTACTCATAACTTCTTTCTTTTTGACGGGAAGTACTTCCACCAGCTCAGGGGTACTGCGATGGGGAGCCTCTGTGCCCCCTCATATGCTAACTTATCCCTGGACTGGTGGGAGGAATCCACAATATTCAGGGATGGTCATAAGTGATGGCAGCCATATATTGGGGTATGGTACAAATATATTGACATTTTTATCATCTGGTCGGGGACGAGTGAACAATCTTTTGAATTTGTCAGGGAACTCAACATCAATAGAGTGGGCCTGAGATTTACATCTGAATTTAATTATAATAATTTTTATAGCGCCAACATATTCCACAGCACTTTACAATTTTAGGGGGGACTTACACAGACAATACAGACTTTACAGAATAAGCATAACTCAGATATTAAAAGGAGTGAGGGCCCTGCTCACAAGCTTACAGTCTATAAGGAAATAGGGGAGACACAAAAGGTAAAATGTACATATATTGTATAATACAGCCTTAATATACTAAATAGGGTAAGTACATAACACTACATGAACTGATCGCCAGCCAGTATGTGTACAGTACAGACAGAGGCTATGCAGTGCATGGATGGTATGAGCATGATTTTGAAGAAAATTTTAATATGGGCCAAAACTGGGACAGTTAGATAAGTATGTTGAGGTGATAGGCCAGTCTAAATAAATGGGTTTTTACGGCACGCTTAAAACTGTGGGTATTGGGAATTAATCAAATTGTCCTGGGTAGTGCATTCCAAAGAATTGGTGCAGCATGCGAGAAATCTTGGAGACGGGAGTGGGAGGTGCGGCTTACTGAGGATTTCAGCTTTAAGTCATTACCACCCTACCAGTGCCCTTCGTTCTGCTAGACTGAGACGAGGGAGGAGATGTAGAGTGGTGCTGAATCGTGGATAGCTCTGTGGGTAAGAGCACTAAGTTTATATTGAACTCTGTATTGGATGAGCAATCAGTGCAATGACTGGCACAGGGAAGAGACATCGTTGTATCGGTAGGTGAGACCGATAAGTAAAGAGTTGCAATAGTCCAGACGAGAATGAGTAAGAGCTACAGTAAGAGTCAAAGGAAAGAAAATTTCTAATTCTAGAGATGTTTTTGAGGTATAGAAGACACGAGCGAGCAAGTGATTTGATGTGAGGAGTGAAGGAAAGATCTGAATCAAGTATGACCCCAAGACAGCGGGCATGTTGCTGGCGAGTAATGATGGAGCCACAAACAGAAATGGCAATATCGGGCACAGGTAGGTTAGTGGAGGGAGGAAATAAGAGGAGTCCAGTTTTTGACAGATTCAATTTTAGATAGAGGGAGGGCATAGTGTTAGAGACAGCGGAAAGACAATCACTGGTATTTTGTAATAATGCAGGAGTGATGTCCAGAGAAGAGGTGTCTAATTAGGTGTCATCAGCATAGAGATGGTACTGAAAACCGAATTTGCTAATTGTTTGTCCAATAGAAGCGGTGTATAAGTAGAAAAGAAGGGCGTCTAGGACTGATCCTTGAGGAACCCCGAGAATAAGGGGAAGGGGAGAAGAAGAGAAGCCAACAAAAGACACAGTGAAGGAGCGGTCAGAGAGGTAGATCCACAGTGTCGAATGCTGCAGAGAGATCCAGGAGAATCAGCAGGGAGTAGTGACCATTAGATTTTACTGTTAGTTGATCATTAGAAACTTTAGTGAGTGCAGTTTCAGTAGAATGTTAGTTATCTGAGAGATAGCGGATTAGACAGGAGTGGACCACTTGTTCGAGTAGTTTAGAGATAAAGGGAAGATTGGAAACAGGTCTGTAGTTAGCAGCACAGTTCTCGTCGAGGGATGTTTTTTTAAGTAATGGATGTATGCTGGCGTGTTTAAAAAAGGAGGGAAAAATAATAGATGAAAGGTAGAGGTTTAATATTTTAGTTAGGTGAGTAGTGACAGCTGGAGAAAGGGACTGAAGGAGATGTGAGGGAATAGGGTCACTGGTGCAGGTGGTAGAGCGAGAGGAAGAAAGGAGCCTTTTCACTTCTTCTTTCGTGACTGGTTTGAAGTCAGAAAATTAGCAAGATGCAGTGTGGGAGGGAGGAGTATGCATAACATTTGGGGATTGAGAGAAAATTTCCTATCGGATATGGTCATTTTTTTCTTTTAAATAATTGGCCTGATCGTCAGTGCTGAGGTTGATGTTTGAGGCCTGTGCTGTTTGATTAAGGAGAGAGTGAAAAGTGTCAAACAGGTGTTTAGGATTATTGGACCATGAGATGACGAGGTTGTTAAAGTAGGTTTGTTTGGAGAGGTGAAGGGCGGAGTTATAGGTTTTAAGCATAAATTTATAATGGAGGAAATCTTCGGCCAGATTAGATTTTGTCCACAGCCGTTCGGCACACCTGGAGCACCACTGGAGAAAGTGTATTTGCAGTGTGTTCCAGGGTTGTCGCCGTCTGTGCCGAGTTGTTCTCTGTGTAGGAGGTGCGGCTTCATCCAGGGCGCATTGCAATGTTTCGTTATAATGCTTCAGTGCAAAGTCAGGGCATGAGAGGGAGGAGATTGGGGCCAATGATGATTGCAACATTTTCATAAATTTCTGGGTGTTAATGGCATGTATATTTGTATAAGTGTGGAAAGTGGGGGTGTCTTGAGCAGGGTGACAGTTCTTGACAGAGAATGAAAGAAGGTTGTGATCAGAGAGTGGAAGAGGAGAGTTAGTAAAATCATGTATTGAACAGAGCCGGGCGAAGATCAGGTCAAAGAATATTTCCATCTTTATGTGTAGGAGAATTAGTAAGCTGTGAAAAATGGTCTTATCCATCAGCTTATCTTTTTCTCATTCAGATCTCTAAAATACCGGATCCTCTCAGTGAAGATCATCTATATAAGAAAATTTTCCTGATTTATCCAGGAAAATGATGGACAAGATGGCGGAGAGGATATTACACCTCGCCCTAGAGATCCTCTTCCGTCTTACTGGAGAGGTGAGAGATTCTGATGACGTCCCATTACATCATTCTTATCTATGGGAATAACAGATGAACAGAACTGGAGAGGTGAGGACTCTGGAAATGTCTGGAGGGAGATTTATTAATGTGTCTCTCCATAACCAGGATTACACAGTAGTGAAGAAGACCTCTAGTGAGCGCTGTCAGGACCCTGTGTCTGAGGAATGGGGAAGACCCCTGAGCCCAATCACAGGGCCTCCACCTCACCCTCTGATACATGAGGACATCAATGACCAGAAGATCCTAGAACTCACCTACAAGATGATTGAGCTGCTGACTGGAGAGGTGACACTGCTGGGAATGCTGGGATATTATACAGTAATGCTATGAAGGGATCTGGGGGATGACGGTATCATTGTATGTGTCAGGTTCCTATAAGATGTCAGGATGTCGCTGTCTATTTCTCCATGGAGGAGTGGGAGTATTTAGAAGGACACAAAGATCTGTACAAGGACGTCATGATGGAGGTTCCCCAGCCCTTCACATCACCAGGTAATAGACAGGACTAAATACACACGGCCTATAATTATCTGTATGTAAAAAATGAATTCAGTCCTTGTATGTGTTTCCTCCAGATCTATCCAGTAAGAGGACAACACCAGAGAGATGTCCCCATCCTCTTCTTCCACAGGACTGTAAACAAGAAGATACCAATGTTCTTCAGGTAGATGGAGAGAAGATGTCATGAGATTTCCCCTATGATGTGTAGACGGCTGTAAAGGTCCTGTCTTCAGTCTTGTTTTATCCACCATTATTATGTTTTAAATTTGTGTTATGAGAACGGTGGAGATAACAGGATTAGAGCTGATCATAGATGTGACTTCTTCATCTGTCTTTGACTTTTATAATATTTGTTTCAGGGTGAAGATCTGACCCATATTAATACTACAGAGACATATGTAAGGGGTGATGAGCGGTGTAAAGAGGAGATTCCTACATATGACTACCCAGGTGAGTAGTAACCACTAAATGCAGAGAAGTCACAGATTCTTCTCAGTCACTGGCTGTGGCTGCTTTATCGGTGATGTAGTCCAGCCATATCACAATCGTGTGATCACCATTTTGCCGCTAGACCACAACATTCTCCTCCGTCCGAAAATATTCAGATTACTTTGTGTAATTGTGAAAGCCCTTTTCTGTAGCACTTACAACCTGGAGGATCCACCTACCCCCTGGGATTAGGAGACGCTGACCGTTACCTGCCCAGGTCTGTAAACTACAAAGCCAAATGACAGCGTACGTAGAATGTGCTGACTAGTGAGAAAATCCCTTGAAGAAAAATATAATGATGGGCCTGTAAGAGAAAGCGGAGGGTAATGATGGTGTTGGCTTCCTAGATCCCTGATATCTTATTGGATGAATCTACCTTCTGTGCTGCTGAATGTGCTCATATGGTCCCTACAAGACCAGGTCCAGTCTTTTTGGCCAAACTTCACTTTTATGATCGACAACATTAAATGTGCAGTGAGGCCAAGTGTGAATTTCTGTACAATAACAGTAGAGTTTCCCTTTATCCTGACTGTTCAATTTATTTTAAAACCAACTAACTGCAAACTGGATTGTGATAAACTATACAGAAAACATTACACCTGTGCCATGATATATCTCTAAGCTGTGCGTGGCTGATGGCTGTAATATACATTTTTTCACGCCTGCAGGAGATGTGTTGGCTTGAGCCCTGGTTTCATGGATTCACTCCACATCATAAATAGTATTGAGCGAATTTGTTCGGCATTTCAAATTCAGGTTCGTGTTCGGGGTTCCGGCTTGTTCGAGCCAAATGGTCCACCATAAATGAGTGCAACTCCAGTTTAGTGTTGGATTTCTCCCTTCATACATACGTTGTTGTTGGGGATGTTACATGTTTTTATATTCTTTCTTTTTTGATAGTTTCATTGTGGTGGGATCGGCCGGCCTCACTTATGTGACTCTATAACTCCCTGGTAGTTTTTCAAAAAGATCTCCATTACCTCTTCCAAATGCAGTATTATAAAAAAGTTCACTTTAAATGTCTAATATTTCTTCTTGACACTCATCTGACAGAAAATATTGGTTCTTATGATAGTTTAGATTGCCAAGAGCCACCGAGCCCCATACTCCAATTACCCCAGAGAGGTTTCACCACTAGTTACTCATTTTTCTCTGATGAAGACTGTTCAGTTTGATCATTTCAGTCGATGTTTTATTGTCTATAGTCACAGTTTTTAACTTCTGTAATCCTCTGATTTAACCCCTTCCCGCAGTTTTATGTTTCTAATCAGGCCCCATTTTTCAAATCTGACGTGTGTCACTTTATGTGGTGATAACTTTGGAATTCTTCACAAAGGATAATAGGAAACAAATGGACCTTACAAATTATTTTCCAACTTCTTTTGAATCTGACAATCCCCTATATACGGTTGTACACTACTGTCTGGGCACATGGCAGGTTAAGAAGGGAAGGAGCGCCATTTAGATATTAGGAATGCTCAAAAGATGGCTACCACGAACAGGCTTGTCACTATCTACCCTGTTTACAGATTTCACAAATTACTTTGATCATCACCCTTTAACCCCTCTACATGGATCTGAACCTACACAGAGACCCCTAGGCTTGGGCCACGGTGTTACCTGCTATTCTTTGGAGTGAGATGGAAAGAAGAATAGTCAGGTAGCCGGGTCAGAACCAGGAGGGCAGAGAAAATACAAAATCAGAAGACACGAGTAGTCAGTAAACGGGCCGAGGTCACAACAGGAAACAAATCCACAAGCCGGGAGCTGAGCACAGAGGACTGAACCAGAGGAGAACAAGGCTGTATCTGGCAGCTTCCAGCAATATGCTTCCACCTTTAGTAGGGTGCGGTGCTCTCCAAATGGCTGAAGCAGGGAGCAGATTATTCCAGCTGGACAGCACACACACCCATACTGCCAGACTGGATGGTACTACAGGTCCCAGGCACCCTAATCTTAGTGGCTGGACAGAGCCTGCGCCTTTTACTCCATATTTGGGAGCCAGAATGAACAAACAGTTGAACACCACGCTCCACTGCTTCATCCTATGAGGTTTTCTATTAGATGGTCATTGTCTTGGTGAATAAGTGAATTTTTTTATATAACTTGCCTTTTTTAATGGACCGTTTAAGTAGAAATGTTCAAAAATATAAAATTCAAGGATTCTTTATTAAAAAATGATGATTGTTTTTATTCTTGGCAGATGACTGTACCAGGAGATCAGAGGGACAGCTGACATCTTCAATTTTCAAATCAGATAATTTTCAGATTCCACAGGATGCAATTGAAGTGAATGCCATTACTCCAGATTTACCATCATCCCTTCACAGCAAAGATCTGCCATCTGATCCTTTGAAACAGGTCTCGTCTTCTGATTCATTACCGACTACTAAGGAAAATCAAAGTCACAAAATAAGCATTAAAAAACAAACTGCTCCTAATGCAAAGAAGCCATTTTCACATTCAGAATATAGAAATAGTTTTCTTCTCAAAAAGTCTTTTTTTAAACATCAAAAAATTCACACAGCGAAGAATAGATTTTCTTGCTCCAAGTGTGGGAGATATTTTAATCAGATATCAAGTCTTGTTAGGCACCAGATAACTCACACAGTTGAGAAGCCTTTTTCATGTTCAGAATGTGGGAAATGTTTTACAGAGAAATCTACTCTTATCAAACATCAGAGAACTCACACAGGGGAGAAGCCTTTTCCATGTTCAGAATGTGGAAAATGTTTTAACCATAAATCTAGTTTTCTTAAACACCAGAGAACCCACACAGAGGAGAAGCGTTTTTCATGTTCAGATTGTGGGAAAAGTTTTGTACAGAAATCAAATCTTATTATACATCAGAGAACTCACACAGGGGAGAAGCCATTTTCATGTTCAGAATGTGGGAAATATTTTGCAAAGAAATCTACTCTTATCAAACATGTGAGAACTCACACAGGGGAGAAGCCTTTTCCATGTTCAGAATGTGGAAAATGTTTTAACCAGAAATCATATCTTAATATGCATCAGAGAACTCACACAGGGGAGAAGCCATTTTCATGTTCAGAATGTGGGAAATGTTTTGCAAAGAAATCAAATCTTTTCAAACATCAGAGAACTCACACAGGGGAGAAGCCTTTTCCATGTTCAGAATGTGGAAAATGTTTTTCTGAGAAATCAACTCTTATCAACCATCAGAGAACTCACACAGGAGAGAAGCCATTTTCATGTTCAGAATGTGGGAAATATTTTACAGAGAAATCAAATCTTATCAACCATCAGAGAACCCACACAGGGGCAAAGCCTTTTTCATGTTCAGATTGTGGGAAATGTTTTGGACAGAATTCACATCTTAATAAACATCAGAGAACTCACACAGGGAAGAAGCCTTTTTCATGTTCAAAATGTGGGAAATGTTTTGGACAGAATTCACATCTTAATAAACATCAGAGAACTCACACAGGGAAGAAGCCATTTTCATGTTCAGAATGTGGGAAATATTTTGCAAAGAAATCTACTCTTATCAAACATGTGAGAACTCACACAGGGGAGAAGCCTTTTCCATGTTCAGAATGTGGAAAATGTTTTAACCAGAAATCATATCTTAATATGCATCAGAGAACTCACACAGGGGAGAAGCCATTTTCATGTTCAGAATGTGGGAAATGTTTTGCAAAGAAATCAAATCTTTTCAAACATCAGAGAACTCACACAGGGGAGAAGCCTTTTCCATGTTCAGAATGTGGAAAATGTTTTTCTGAGAAATCAACTCTTATCAACCATCAGAGAACTCACACAGGAGAGAAGCCATTTTCATGTTCAGAATGTGGGAAATATTTTACAGAGAAATCAAATCTTATCAACCATCAGAGAACCCACACAGGGGCAAAGCCTTTTTCATGTTCAGATTGTGGGAAATGTTTTGGACAGAATTCACATCTTAATAAACATCAGAGAACTCACACAGGGAAGAAGCCTTTTTCATGTTCAAAATGTGGGAAATGTTTTAAACAGAAAGCGCATCTTGATAACCATCGGAGAACCCACACGGGAGAATGCCGCAACTACACCCAACTAGTCTCTGTACAGACAAGAAATGCCCTAGCTGTACAACTAAAAACGTCACCACAGACCTAACTCCCTAATAAGTCGTTGATGAGTTTCTCATACCTCCTGAGGAACCAGAGGGGAGGCCACAACATACTGTCAACAAGGGGAAAGGAAAGTATGAAGTAAAATATGAAAACCCTGAATGAGAAAGAAAAACACATTCATATAGGGCAAAGAAGGCAAGCTAAGGAGAACCAAAAATAAAAGGAACAAGTATAATCTCCCAGAAACCTAACATTGTTAGAATTAAAAGGTACTGGGAGGGAAAGCAAACTGACCGGGAGGATAGTTTCACCTTTGTGGTGAAACTTACAGGATTCATCCTCACCAACTGTAAATGTAAAACCCGTCCATTTATAAAGACCACGGACAAGATAAAGATTCCCAACTCACATCAGGACCACAAGATCCCAGGTACTTTCAGCTGCATCACAATGAACTTAATTATATGTTCCAAATGTCCAACTGGGGGTCTGTATGTAGGGAAGACAGGGCAAAAATTTAAAACAAGGATGAATTCTCATCACCACACAAAAAAACGAAAAAAAGAATAAATCTACTTGTGTCCACACATTTTTACGGCCACAACTGCTTATCCCTCTCCCATACTGATAGTTCTGCTTCACTTCACTTGTCTTATCTATTGCATTATTCCTGTGCCCTGTTGTGTATAAATATGTGACTCTTCAGATTTTGTGTTATACTATGTCTGCTGAAGAGATCTGAGTAGTCTCGAAAGCTTACTGACTAATGGCTAACTGAAAAAATGGTATCAACCACTGAGGACTCTCAAATTTTAATATTTTTCTCCATACAGCAATTTTAAGATCTCTCCACAGGTGTTCAATGGGATTTAGATCAAGACTCATTGCTTGTTTGAACTCTCCAGCACTTTGTTTCCATCCATTTTCTGGGTGCTTCTTGAAGTATATTTGGGCTCATTGTCATGCAGTAAGATCCATGACCTAGGACTAGTGTTGAGCGAGTATGTTCTGTTCCGAGTATGCTCGGGTGAGCTCCGAGTATTTACAGCTGCTCAGTGTTATGTTTGAATCGCTCCAGTGTCCATGATTTGCGACTGGCAGCTTTATTACATGTGAGGAATGTGTAAGAAATGGACATTCCTCACATGTAATAAAGCTGTCAAACAGTTGCAAATCATGCACATGGGAGTGATTCAAACATATCACTGAGCAGCTGTAAATACTCGGAGCTCACCCGAGCATACTCGGCGAAAGGGTTAATAGAACATGCTCGCTCAACACTACCTAGGACGCAAACCCAGCTTTCTGACACTAGGCACTATATTGTGACCCAAAATCCTTTGCTAATCTTCAGATTTCATGATGCCTTGCACACAGTCGGAGGCAGCAAAGCAACCCCAAAACACCTTTGAACCTCCCCCATATTTGACTGTATGGGTTGTAAATTTATTGATTATGCTGTACACCTTGGACAAAGGAACATGCCGATCTCTAAAGATGGACTTATAACCTTGAAATTGTTGATATTTTTCAACAATTTTGGTTCTCAAGTCCTCAGACAGTTCTCTTCTCCGTTTTCTGTTTTCTCCATGCTTAGTGTGCCACTCATATGCACACAATGCAAAGATTGAATCAACTTCTTCCTTTATCTGGTTTTAGTTGTGATTTTCATATTGCCCACACCTGTTACTTGCCAAAATTGCGTTTGAACAAGCTTCACATGCTTGAAACAAAGTTGTTTACCCACAATTTTGGCAAGGTGTCACCTATTTTGTCCTACCTATTTTGTGTGAAATTATGTTCAATTTGCCTTTTTTTCTGTTTTCTTGTGTTGTTCCAATACATACAAAGGAAATAAACGTGTATAACAAAAAGTGTAATTTCAATAATTTTCTGGGAGAATTACTTCATTTTCTGGAACAATTTCAAGGGAGCCAACACTTTTGACGATGACATGTTTTTGTTGCCTTTTTAATTTGTTGCAGCATATCATCCTCTACGTGTTCAGCTATATTAGGAGGATTGTAGCAAAGTCCAATTAGCAGCTTTGCATTATTGCCATTTCCATGTACATTTACCCAGACTGACTACATCAGGGATGTAAAGCTCAAAACATGCAGAGGGCCAAAATGAAAAACTTTGACAAAGTCGTGGGCCAACCAGTGTACAGTATAATGGGCCCCACATAGTCCTCCATACAGAATAATGGGCCCCACATAGTCCTCCATACAGAATAATGGGCCCCACATAGTTCTCCATACATAATAAACAAGAGGAAAAAACTTCAAGTCAGAGTCCCATATAATAGTGAAAAAATTACAAAATTGTATTAATTATAATTTATACAGGAAAAAAATATGAATCAGAGACAGTTAATAGTAAAACAATGGAGGAGCACTAATGAGGAGCATGAGACAAATTAACATGATTATTTTCTGATGTAAATACATAATTGGGCTGCCAAAAAAATAAGAATATATTGTTAAAATGCAGTGAAGCATTCCATAAAAGTGCAGGTGCTTATGAGGTAGGTCAGAAGTAGTTGCTATATAAGAGGTTAGTCATACCACTGTCTATATATAGGTACTAATCTAGATAGCTCATACTGGGGACAGCAGATCTTTATAAGTGACCTCTTAGGCTACAGGGTAAAAGTATATCCTAATACATATTAAAGCCTAGAAAATGCACCTAAGTAGGAAAAAAGATTAAAGAACGGCAGCAAAAAGAGTGTAGCATAAATCCTATAGAATACTTACAGCCACAGTGGATGTGAACACGCTCCTCAATGGCGCTCACCCTGATGCGCGTTTCAGCACGGCTGCCTTCGTCAGGGGGTGGCGTCAATGAAGGTGGGTAGGGTTTAGAAACCCTTGAGCCAATGGAAAAGGGGGGGTGTAGTCCGCCAATGGGTGTAGGGAGGGCGTGGCATGACACATGGCAATCACCGCGGCATCCACGGCTACCGCATCATATGATCCATGATGCCGCAAGCACATGGGGAACCACGTGACCGCTCGTCATGGAGCAAATATTGATACGACCAGCGAGGACACCACAGAGAACAGTGAAGACATGCGTACCGCCCAGTCCACAGACATATATAGTCAAATACAACCAGAGAGAAAAAGAAACTAGCATAATGGGGTAAACTGTCAATAATAGCATAGCCCAAATGTATATATATATCTAAGGGGTATAGGCGATAGCCAATTATATATAAGTCAGAGAAGTTAATTGGACATGACGAAACAAATAAAGTATATCTTTAAGAAACGCATGAAGTATAACATGATTATATGAGATCATAGTATACTGTAAATGCATAATAAGATATAAGAAAATATCTCTCAAAATATCGATCTATAAATGCGAAAGATATCCAATAATAACTGTATGGACAAAAAATGCGCACACAGAAAAAAAGTTACAGATCTTGAGAGACAATACAGTGCCAGCAATTATGTCCATGTTATCCAATAGCAGAATGGAAGTCATGAACGTCATTGACATAGAAATGGAGAGATCATGTATACAAACATGCCAATCACCATGTAATGCCTTTATGAATATTTGGTAGAAAAAGACGACAAACTCATGGAGGAACACTAAAGAAATAGGAAAAAGTTAAAACAATGTGGATATAGGTGATCAGAGAAATGGGGCATAACTAATATTTTCGTTCTAGCCCAATGGATGGAGTGTTTTTAAAGTCCAAATCCATCTGCTCTCTTTCTGGGCTAATAGTTGGCTCACTCTACCGTCCCTAATATTAGTGGTGATCATGTCAATACCCCGAACTTTAAGTTTAGATGCGTCACACTTATGGTGTATTCTAAAATGCTTGGGAATAGTTTTTAACGTAGAAATATCAGTTTCCTTTACCGCCGCTTCAATACCTAGGAAGTGTTCACGTATTGTTGTCCTAAGTTGTCTAGTTGTGAACCTTACATAGATTTTAGGACACAGGCATATCGCATAATAGTCCACCGCTTTAGAGGTACAAGTTATCGGTTTGGTGATGTAATAGGTCCTAGAGCCCTGGGAATCTGTGAAAGAGTTAGCATGTTCGACATTAGGACACGCCACACATCTACCACATGGTACACATACATTTAGTGGAGGTGGTCTTTTCAAAAAATTAGGGGGAGTGGTAGGATAATAGTGGCTTCTCATAAGGTGATCACAGAGATTTTTTGCCTTTCTGAAGGTGATTTGTTGTCTCTCTGGTAGATATTTTGCCAATATAGGGTCAGCCATTAAGATGGGCCATGATTTGATAAGACAGTCACGTAATTCTGTCGCTTTAGCGTGGAATGTTGTAATGAACCGTAACTAGTGATGAGCGAGCATGCTCGCTACTGCTCGGTGCATGCCTGAGCATCTCACTGCTCTTGTGACACTTTCCAGGGTTGCTCGGCGGGAGCTCGGGTCCCCACCCTGCATGTGTGGCGCACTTTAGATCGCCAATCAACATGCAGGGATTTTCTGCCACACACTGTAATGCCGCAGCCATGTTGGTTGTTGCATTACAGGGATTGGCTGGCCGCACAGCGTCATCAGGTCTATATCAGACCTGGCGCCGCCATGCTAAGCAGGCAGGCCGGGTATATAGCAGACTGCAGTGCACATAGCAAGAGGGTCCATTCCAGTTCTGTCTGCTTGTCCTTTTACAGATATTTGTAGAAATAGGCCCAGGTATCAGGGGCCAGGAATAATTTATTTTTTATCTTAATCCTGATTATTTGCTTAAAAAGCAATCCAGAGAACACCGTTTATCTGCCCCATTTGCTTGTTGGCACTGCAGAATACAGCCAGGTCCTTTCCATATTAAAGCGCTAAAAATACAGCTATTTAAAACTGTGGTTTGTCCGTCACACGGATCACATATAATTGCGCTGAAAATACTGCCATTTCTGGCCTCCATTGAAATTTTGTTGCAGTGTGTCAGTGAACTTATTGACACGAGGTCAACGTTGTTTAAAAATAGTTACCTACAGGCCGGCTATTTAAAACTGTGGTTTGTCCGTCACACGGATCACATATAAGTTGGCTCCAAATTCAGCTATTTGTAGTGAGCGTGGAAGATATTGTCCTCCATTTAAAATGGGCAAGGCACGTGACAAGGGACAGGGAACTGGACGTGATGGTGCATGCCGAGGCTGAGGGCAAGCTGAAATTGTGCCACAACAAATGCCCACATCTTCTTGCTCGACCTTCCTGTCCCAATTAATAGGGGACCGCAATACACCACTATTGAACACAGATCAGTGTGAAAAGGCTCTTGGTTGGATAGCAGATAATGCTTCCGTCACTTAGCCACCACCACCACCCTGTCTTCCACACGGTGAAGTCTCAGTAGCTGTGAGTCTGGACCGCATATTCCTCACCCTGAACCTCCTTTCCACCCACCATACCGAGTGCCCAGAGACAACTGATCCCACACTTGGACACGCCGAAGAGCTGTTCACTTTTCCATTTATAGATTCGGGCGTCTCGCCTGGTCCACTTGAAACGGGGCAAGAGGAGATCACATGTTGCGATGCCCAAATATTTGAGCAGCCACGGTCGTATGAAGGTGACGGTGGGAAAGTGTCACAAGAGGTGGACGATGATGAGACACAATTGCCAGAAAGTCAGAAGGAAGACCGGGGTGAGGAAGTGGAAGACAAGGTGGTGAATGATATAGTAACTGACCTAACCTGGCAGGAGGACATGCAGAGCAAGGACAGCAGAACACAGGAGGCGGGAGGCCGAGCACCCCAACAGGCAGGAAGAAGCAGTGTGGTGACCACAAACAGAAGGCGGGCAACCATTCCCCGTAACAACAACACGACTGAAGTTGCCAGTACAACTGTTAAGTCTTCCCGAGTCTGGTTGTTTTTTAAATACTCTGCCGATAACCCCAAAAAGGCCATTTGCACCACCTGCCTGGCCAGCATCAGCAGGGGTAGCAAAACTACCAGCCTGACCACCACCAGCATGATCAGGCACATGGCAGCAAAGCACCCGACTTTGTGGACCGAATCCCAGGGTCCAGGAACAGTGTCTGCGGGTGACACCACTGCTTCTTCTGCTGTTGTGCGTGCAAGCCAATCCCCTGCCCATGGCACATGCCATGCGAAGATGCCTCCTGCCCTGCACCTGTCGTTGCACACTCTCAACTAGCACTATCAGCAAGCATGTCCTTGTCACAGCGCAGCGTTCAGTTGTCCAAATACGCAAATACGCAGCCGACGCCCCACAGGCCACACTACTAAATTCCCACATTTCACGACTGCTTGCGCTCAAAATGTTGCCTTTTAGGCTCATGGAGAAGGAAGCTTTACGCAACCTGATTGCAGTGGCCGTCCCTCGGTACTCGGTCCCCAGCCGCCACTATTTTTCGCGGTGTGCCGTCCCCACAAGCACGTGTCCCACAACATTAGCAGTGCCCTCAACAATGCAGATACAGGGAAAGTTCACCTAACCACAGACGCGTGGAAAAGTGCTTGTGGGCAGGGACAGTACATGTCGCTGATGGCACACTGGGTTAACATAGTGGAAGCCGGGACCCAGCCAGACCTTGGGACGGAACACATCCTCCCGACGCCGAGGATTGTGGGCCCTAGGTCAATCAGGGTTGCCCCCACAGTCTACAGCTCCTGCACCTCAGCCACCTCCTACTCTTCAGCCTCCATCTCCGAAATGATCACATCAGTCACAAGCTGGAAGCACTGCCTCGGCCAAGCGGCAACAGGCTGTTCTGAAGCTAATATGCTTAGGTGACAAACCGCACAATGCTGAAGAGTTGTGGAGCGCTCTGAAAGAGCAGGCAGATCTGTGGCTGACACTGCTGAACCTACAGCCAGGCATGGTCGTGTGTGACAATGGCCGGAACCTGGTGGCGGCTCTGAGGCGAGCTCACACATGTACCATTCCTGGTCCATGTGCTTAACCTCGTGTTTCAGCGGTTTCTCAAAAGCTACCCGGAACTGCCGGATCTGCTTGTCAAAGTACGCCGCCTGTTTGCCCATTTTAGAAAGTCAGCTACAGCTTCCGCCGCCCTTACCGTGCTTCAGCAGCGTTTGCAGCTTCCGGCTCACTGATTGGTGTGTGATGTCCCAACGCGTTGGAACTCTATACTGCAGATGTTGGGAAGGATTTGTGAGGAGAAGAGGGCAGTTGTTGACTACCTGCATCAACAAGGCCGTTGGTATTCAGTTCAGACTCCACGCATAAGACCTCAGGAGTGGACATGGATGTCAGACATCTGTACCATCCTCCAAAACTTTGAGGACTCCACCAAGATGGTGAGCGCAATGACACCATAATTAGCTTCACCATCCCGCTTCTCTGTCTTCTGAAACACTCTCTGCTCACAATCAAAGAGGATGCATTGAAGGCGGAGCACGATAAGATGGAGCAAGGAACCATACAGCGTGATTACACAGAGCCCAGCCTCATCTCCTCCCAACGTGGATTGGGTGACAATGAGGAAGAGGAGGAGGAAGAACAGGAGCTAGTTTCATGCGCTATAGACGGTACTACCTGTACAACTGTCATACTGTCAGTTCAGCGTGGATGGCCTGAGGACAGGGAGGAGGAGAGCATGGTCAGTCGTCCTCTTGGTGAGGACATGGAAGTCTTGCCTGTTAGCAATCTGGCACGCATGGCTGAGTTTATGTTATGCTGCCTTTCCCGTGACCCTCGCGTTCTCAAAATTTTTGGTTACAGTCATTACTGGTTGGTGACACTTCTAGACCCACGCTACAAGGAGAACTTTCTATCTCTTATTCCTGAGGCGGACAGGTCTACAAAAATGGGGCAGTACCAGAAGGCCCTTGTTGCGTAACTATTAAAAAAATTCCCATCTGAAAACGCTGGCAGCAGAGGTCACAGTTCGTTGGACAACCAAGGAGTACAGTCGAGAGAGACACAACTCCAACAGAGGCAGGGGAACACTGTCAAAGTTCTGGGAGAGTTTTCTCAGCCCCTCCCATCGCACAGTTACTCTCAGAAGGAGTGCAAAGTTTGGGAAAATGCTGAGGAAGTACCTTGCCAACCGTACCAACCTCCTCCGTGATTCCTCTGTGCCTTATATTTATTGGGTATCCAAGCTGGACACGTGGAATGAACTGGCTCTCTTCGCCTTGGAGGTCCTGGCCTGCCTGCCGCTAACGTTTTATCAGAGTGGGTTTTTAGTGCCTCTGGTGGAATTATAACTGATAAGCGCATCCGCCAACTGAAAATGCTGACAGGCTAATTCTTATAAAAATGAACAAGGGCTGGATTGGGCCAGACTTCTCAACACCACCGAATGATAGCAGCGTAACATAAACTCAAATCCAGTGTCTTTTTTTGGGAGGTGTATTCCCATGCACCTTTTCACACCCACACATGGGTATACGCTTCCTGATTTTGGCTATTTGCTCTTGTCCTCCTCCTCCACCACATATCACCTGTGTGACCGTGGTCCATGATGCAACACCCACCCAATTTTTTTAAAGGGTGTTTATGATGCTCGTAAAAAAAAATTTTTATACAGTATGTTCATGTATAGCCCCCAGGGGTAAATGTTTGTCAGCCCATACACTCATACACTTAGTGCATGGGCATTACAAGTATAGAAGACCCGCTCCATTCTAAAGGGAACATTTTTTTATGAGGCCCTCCTCCACGTCTCTTCCAAGAGGCATTGGAGTGCCTCCCAATTTTTGGCAGCCCTTGCATTCACTGCATAGACAAACACAATGGGAAACCCACTTTTTAATAATGGTAACATTGTTTTGAGGAGGCCTTCTGACCTCCGCGTCTCTTCCAAGGGGCATTGGAGTGCCTCCAAATTTTTGACAACCCTTGCATTCACTGCATAGGTAAACAGTATGGGAGACACACTTCCTAATAATGGGAACATTGTTTTCAGGAGGCCCTCCTCTAAGTCGCTTCAAAGGGGTATTGGGGTGCGTCCAAATTTTCAAAGGGGTATTGGGGTGCGTCCAAATTTTGGGCAGCCCTGCCACTCACTGCATACGTAATAACAGTATAGGAGACCCACTCTTTAGTAATGGGAACAACAAAGCATAGCCGGCTGATGGCTCTCTAAGAATAGGCTTTGTGACTTTCAGAGTCCCTCCTTTATAAATGAAGCAGGATGTGTCTGATCATGTCTCACACACCACATGGCCAGAAAAGGTTGTAAAATGTTAAAATGACATTTACTGGTGAATGCATATGTCAAGGTTGAAAGCAATACAAAAGTGCAAAAACGCATCAAAAACGCTATGTGTGAACATAGCCTATGGTGTGGAGGAGTATTTTTGTTTATGGTTATCTATTTTGCCTTATATACAAGTCATTACCCTGGAAAGGATGTTCCTTAACATATTTCCCAGGAAAATCCATTTTGGCTTCCTTTTTTTGTATGTTTTATTGTGAGTCCGTAAAAGTGGCGTAATAACTCTGACAACATTGTTGACAGCAGTGACCTGGGAGTCAGAAATGCCTCAAGGGGTCTTCTCCATGCTGTTCCCATGTTATTTGAGCACTGCTCCCATCGATTTGGGCAATTTTTAGGCCCTCTGCAGACCGCTGGGGGTGAGCCACCTAAAAACGCTCAAGTTACCCATAGACTTACATTGGGCTCGTTGCTCAGGTCGAGCACCCGAGTATTCCAATGTGCTTGACCCGAGCAACGAGCACCCGAGCATTTTAGTGCTCGCCCATCACTAATATTCATGTCTATTAATTTCCAAGAAATTTTTACTTTAAAGGGAATCGGTCAGGATCTCCAATCTGTAACCACGTATTTATTGATCCCTTTATACCCTTCTTACAAGGCTTTTTTTGGGCTTATTAATTGCTGCCTATGCATAAAATCAGTTTTATAACAGGGCTTGCAATTTGCTAAGTACTGGGGGACTAGCTGTGGGGGTGTTGTTTTCCCAGACTAATTGTCCCACTAATCACGTTATACCCCTGTGAGCATGAGTCACATTAGTTACAAGAGCGTTGTTACCACTGGCTCTTTGACATTGCGCAGTCAGCCAGGCGTATGCACCCCAACTTTATCGGGGCACAGTGTATTAACTGCAGGCAATGATGACAGGACACAGCCAGCCTTCACAGACGGTTCTCTGCAAATTCCGCAGCTGGCTGTGTCCTGCGTCCGTGCTGCATACCCGGCATGCTCAGTGTTCCCATGAAGCACACCTGGCTTATTGTGCATTATCAGCGATGCTGAAATTTACAGAGAGCTGTTGATGGCACCGCTCTTGCAAATAATGTCACTCAAACCCACAGGGCATGATAACATGATTAGTGGGACTGTGGAACAATTAGACTAAGGAAAACAACGCCCACCAGACCACTCACCCATTAGTTATCATATTTCAAGTCCAGTTACAAAACTGATTTCTTTGGTATGCAGCAGCAGATAAAAGATATAAAGGTGTCATTGGATTTAGGTTTCAAGGATCTGCATGTCTATATATGTGGTTTGGGCCAGGTTCATATTATTAAACAATGGAGGAACTAGTTACTTTACATTCAAGTGGCTGAAGATATGAATAAAACATGGTTTCTTTTATTTCTCATCTCCATTGCAGAGATATTAACTTGTAAACTTTACACCAATTTCCCCTTCAACTAAGGGGGCATTTACTTTTCCCCTGTATGACATTGTCCATTAATATGCAAGAGGTGTCAGGCAGAGGATAAAGAGCACACCCCCAGAGAATATCAGAACTGGCTTTCTCTGTATCTGATATAATACACGTCTAACTAGTTAAAAAAAAAATCTCACTTCCAGCGATTACTATGCAGAGATGTGAGATTCCATATACTGCTCCGCATCCATCCCAGGCTTTGGGGAATAACTTCCCGGTACCTGGGATAAATGCTGATCGCACACTACAGCTCTAGTCTCACAGCAGCAGGACAGGACTGAGATGAGAGCTGCAGTGTCCGATCAGCACGTGTCACATACAGCGCTCAGCGTTTACCCCAGGTCCCAGGACATTACTCCACACAGCCTGGGATAGATACAGAGCAGTACATGGAATCACACACCTCCGCTCTCCTCCCCTGCACAGTAATCACCGCTAGTGAGAGTTTTGTGACCTGGTTAAAGCTACGGTCTAGTGTTTTGTTTTTATTTCAGTGCTGGAATGGTGCAACTAAACGAAGTTCCTGGAGTAGTGCTTCAAACACGAGTCTTCTATTACACAGAAAAGGTCAGGTCTTACCTAATCTGGGGGTGTTTTCTTTTTTTCCCTCCATGTTGCCTCCAGTTTATGATTGGTCGACATCATACAGGGGAAAAGGGTAACGCTTCCAGAGACAAATCTCTACTAAGTCCCCTTGGTTGAAGGTCAAATTAACCTATAAAATGTAACAAGTAACAAACCCCAAACTATCGGGTGTGCTTGAGCTTAGGCTTAGTGAGAGGACACTTTCTACAGTTTATGGTCCTGGCAGCTTTATGAAATATATATATATTTATTTTACATTATACATTTGACACTTTATTATTGATATAATGACTGATGTTTCTATTGTGATGGAAATGTGATGCTGTAAATGTTTTCTACAGTATTCTGTGTTTGTGCTGCACTATCGATATGAAAAGCTTGTGACAACTGGAAAGAGACTTGTTACATATTACAATTGGTCTGTTCAATACTATGGCTTAAACACTTTTAACTGTAGGTAAATTGTGTATTAATTGATGGGTTTTTTTTTGGTTATAGTTTCACTCAGCAGCTATTTTTTTTCAGAAATAATCTGTTTCAGGTATATGATGACCCGTCACGTGACCCGTCGGGGGTCCACACAGTCTGAACTGCCCGGGGCCTGGCTATCCTTAACCCACCCCTGGATATATACATTTGAAACCAAAAGTTTACATACACTATATAAAAAGACACATCTGCATGTTTTACTCAATATCTGACATGAAATCAGAATAAACCTTTCCCGTTTTAGGTAAATTAGAATTAACATCATTTTTAATATTTGCCAAATGCCCAAATAATGAGAGAGAGAGAGAGAATGTTTTAAGGCATTTTTATTACTTACTGCAAAGTCAAAAGTTTATATACACTAAGATCCTTATGCCTTTAAACAATTCTGGACTGCCCATATGATGATGTCAAGCGTTTGGAAGCTTCTTTTTTTTTTTGGGCAACATCTGAGTTAATTAGAGACACACCTATTGATGTTTTTAAAAGCACACCTGAAACACACTGCTTCTTTGTGTAACATCATGGGAAAGTCTAAAGAAATCAGCCAAGATATCAGGAAGAGAATTGTGGACTTGCACAAGTCTGGCACATCCTTGGGTACAATTTCAAGATACCTGAAGGTGCCTCGTTCATCTGTACAAACAATTATACGCAAGTACAAAAAAGATGGGAATGTCCAGCCATTATACCGCTGAGGAAGAAGATGGGTTCTATGTCCCAGATATGAACATGCTTTTTTCCGATATTTGCATATCAACATAAGGACAAAAGCAAAAGACATTGTGAAAATGATGGCGGAATCTGTTAAGATTGTGTCAATATCCACAGTGAAATGAGTAGTGTATCAACATGGGCTGAAAGGCCACTCTGCCAGGAAGAAGTCATTACTCTAAAAGAAACATAAAAAAGCCAGATTAATGTTTGCAAATGCACACAGGAACATAGACCTTAATTTTTGGAGACATGTCCTGTTGTCTGCTGAAACTAAAATTTAACTTTTTGGGCATAATGACTATAGGTACGTTTGAAGGAGAAAGGGAGAAGCTTGTAAGCCTAAAACACCATCCTAACTGTGAAACACGGGGGTGGAAGCATCATGTTGTGGGGTTGTTTTGCTGCAGGAGGGACTGGTGTACTTCACAAAATAGATGGTCGTGAAGACCCGGGGTCTTCTGTGGGCGTAACTGTTATGATCTGCTACAGAGACTAAGGAAAGGTAGGAGATCTGTCCCTACAATAGAACTAAACTTGATCCCTACGATGTAGCGGGGAACCTGATCCTGCGATCAGACCCGCTAAAGTCCTCGGCTAGTCTGAACGCAGACCTATAGATGTGGGGGAGGGATCCCTACAAGATCTAAGGACTGGGATTTAGTTGGACACCTCCTAGCAGAGATAGTAGCAGTCAAAGACAAACACACAACAAAAAGCAAAGAGGTCATAAGACCTAGCAAAACTAACAGAGTACGGCAATAGAGCAACAAGCTAGCTCAACAGTAGTAAATACAAATGAAGTCCAGCAAAGCCAGGAGGGCGGAGCCTGATTAAATAGGCAAAATGGTCATGTGACCAGCAAACTAAAAAAAAACTAACAGGAGAGTTGTAACAGTACCCCCTCTTCTAAGAGGATCCTCCGGATCCCCTAGGCCCAGGCTTACCAGGAAACCTCCTGTGAAACGCTCGGACAACTCTGGGGGCAGAAACATCATCCGCCCTCACCCATGAGTTATCCTCAGGTCCGAAACCCTTCCAAGCGACGAGATACTGCAAACTCCCTCTATACCGTCTAGAATTTAGGATGCGGGAAATTTCATATTCCCCGTCCTCCACCACCGGAGGAACAGTGGCAGAGGCGTCACCATCCGACACATCAGCTTTTTTCAACAGAGAAACATGAAACACCGGATTAATCCTCCAGGACGTAGGAACCTCCAGCCTAACAGCAGATTGGTTAACTATCTGAAGTACCTTAAAAGGCCCTACGAACTTGGGACCCAATTTTTTAGAAGGAATCCTCAATCGCAGATTCTTAGAGGACAACCAAACCATGTCACCAACAGCAAACAAAACCTCTTGCCGTTTCCTATCAAAGTACCTCTTAGATTTTTTGTTAGCCTCCTGAAGATAACCACGCACATCCGTCCAAACTCTCTCCAAATCACCTTAAAAACTCTCCTCCTCAGGCACAGCCGAAACCAGTTTGGAAAATGACCCAAAAGACGGATGTCTCCCAGAACAACAAAAAAAAGGCGAACACCCAGCAGAAGAGGATGTATGGTTGTTAAGAGCAAATTCAGCAAGTGGCAGAAACTCAGACCACCCCTCTTGATTGTCTGCCACAAAACAACGCAAGAACTGCTCAACATCCTGGTTCTTCCTTTCTGTCTGGCCATTAGACTCAGGATGGTATCCGGATGAAAACGACAAATGAACTCCCAACCTGTCACAAAAGGCACGCCAAAAACGAGCCACGAACTGAGGTCCCCTATCAGAAACAATGTCAGTAGGAACACCATGTAGTCTGACAATCTCCTTGACAAAGGCCTTATCGAGTGTCTTAGCGCAAGGCAGTTTGATGAAGGGAACCAAGTGACACATCTTGCTAAAACGGTCCACGACCACCCAGATGACCGTGAAACCTTCAGAGGGAGGAAGGTCAGTAATAAAGTCCATAGCCAGATGTGTCCAAGGTGCACTAGGAACCTCCAGAGGGCAAAGCAACCCCGCAGCAGGAGCATGTGAAGACTTGGATCTTGCACACACAGTACATTGGCGCACCCACTTAATGACTTCCTTCTGCCATCCAGGCCACCAAAAACTGCGACACACAAGTCTCTTGGTCTCAGAAATTCCTGGATGACCTGCCAACCGAGACTCATGACACTCAACAAACAAATCTCTCCTAAAAGTCTTAGGCACAAACAACCTCCCATGGGGAGTGTTAGATGGGGCATTCTCCTGTGCTTTAAGAATCTCATCCTCCAAAACGGAGTCCAAAGCAGCAATCACAACACCTTCTTGTAAAATGGTCTCCTCCTCCTCCTCAACACCGACCATGGGAGAAAAGCTGCGAGACAAAGCATCCGCTTTAACATTCTTGGTACCCGGGATGTAAGTAACAGAAAAATTAAACCGCGAGAAAAAAAGTGCCCACCTAGCGTGACGGGCATTCAAGCGCTTGGCAGCATCAAGAGAGATCAGATTTTTATGATCAGTGAAAACCTGAACGGGAAATTCAGCACCTTGCAAGAGGTGGCGCCAGTGTTCAAATGCGAGTTTAATCGCCAGCAATTCCCGATTACCAATATCGTAATTAAGTTCAGTCTCGGAAAATTTTTTTGAAAAAAAAGGCACAGGGATGTACTCCATCCTTGTTTTCCTGAGACAACACCGCACCAACCCCCACCGAAGAAGCATCAACCTCAACCAAAAACGGCTTAGTCACATCAGGCTGCATAAGGATGGGAGCAGAGGTGAACCTCTCCTTTAAAAACACAAAAGCTTCAATGGCCTCAGAAGTCCACTGAACTGCATTAGCGCCTTTCCTGGTGAGATCGGTCAGCGGTTTGACAATAATAGAAAAATTTTTTATGAATTTTCTGTAATAATTGGCGAAACCCAAAAACCTCTGTATCGATTTCAAACCATTAGGCCTAGGCCATTCCTGCACAGCTTGAACTTTCACCGGGTCCATCTCAAAACCCTCACTGGAGACAATGTAGCCCAAAAAACTAATTCTCTGTACAGCGAACTCACATTTCTCCAGCTTAGCAAAAAGTGAATTGTCCATTAATAACTGTAATACCTCACGTACGCTCCGCCAATGAGACTCCAGATCCGGCGAATAAATCAAAATGTCATCCAAATACACAACCACATTTTTGCCGATTAAAGGTCTAAGGATATCATTAATAAGATTCTGAAAAAATGCTGGAGCATTGGTAAGACCAAAAGGCATAACCAAATTCTCAAAATGACCCACAGGAGTGTTAAAAGCAGTCTTCCATTCATCACTCTCCTTCATGCGCAACAAATTGTATGCCCCCCGGAGATCAATTTTAGAGAACCACTTGGCCCTCACTAACTGGTTAAATAAATCGGGAATCAATGGCAGTGGGTAAGGATTGCGTACAGTAATTTTATTAATCTCACGAAAGTCCAGACAAGGACGTAAACCGCCATCTTTTTTTTTTACAAATAAAAAACCAACAGCCACAGGAGACTTGGAAGGCCTAATGTGACCGGCGGCCAAGCTTGTCTGTATGTATTCCTCCAAAGCCTTTCTCTCAGGAATAGTAAGATTAAATAAACGACTCTTAGGAAGAGTCGCTCCAGGGACAAATTCAATGGTACAATCATAGTCTCTATGGGGAGGCAAAACCTGCGACTCCTCCTCAGAAAAGACTCTCCAAAAATCCTGAATAGGTACAGGCAATTCCCCTCTATCCACAGCAGCAATGCGCCCGTTACAACACTTGTCATAACATTTATGGCTCCAGGACTTAATTTCATTGGTAGACCAATCCAGCACAGGATTGTGCAATTTCAACCAGGGTAACCCCAATATTATTGGAGAAGGCAAATTATCCAATACCACCAAATCCAAATTCTCTTGATGAATACCATTAATAGTGAGGGGAAATTCACAGACCTTGTGAGTAACACTCTTCAAGGGAGAGCCATCAACAGAAACCACAGCAATAGGGGATGACAAAGTTTTAGGTTCTAATTTAAGTTTTTCCAAGAATCCCCCATCAATCACATTCAGAGTAGATCCACAATCCACAAATACCCGAAATTCAATTAATTCATCCTGAGCAGCAGTAGTGGCAGATAGGAATACTCCCTTAGAATTTAAACAGGCAATACGGGCATGACTGACCATTTTTTTTTCTTTCTTCATACGAAGCACACAGCTTTTAATAAAATGACCAGAGCTTCCGCAATAGAAACACAAGCCTTCAGAAAATCGGCGGTCTTTTTCCTGAGAGCGGGGTGCCATCGCCCCAATTTCCATCGGCTCTCCATTGTCAGCACCGAATCTCTCAGAACTCAAAGCTGACATAGCAGAGGATTTGCTCACATTAACCCTTTCACGCAGTCTCCTGTCCACCCGTATAGCTAATTGCATTGCCTCCTGCAAGTTTCCAGGTGTGGGATAAGCAATCAGTAAATCCTTTACCCTTTCACATAGCCCTGCAAGAAACAAGCTTTTCAAAGCAGAATCGTTCCACCCCACCTGGGCAGACCACCGACGGAAGTGAGAACAATATTTTTGCACATTACCTGTTCCCTGCCTCAAACGTCTTAATTCAGACTCAGCAGATGAGACACGATCAGGATCATCGTACAACAAACCCAAAGCAGAAAAAAAACTATCCACTGAACTAAAGCACGGATCACTAGGTTGGAGAGAAAAGGCCCATCCCTGAGGATCTTTGCGCAAAAGTGACATTATGAACCCTATGCGCTGTGATTCATCACCAGAGGATCCGGGTCTCAAACGAAAATATAATAGACAAGCATTTTTAAAAGAAAAAAAATCTTGTTGTTCGCCAAAAAATAGATCAGGCAGACGTACCTTAGGTTCAACAAAATGCGCTCCAGAACAGCTACTCACGTGTTGTTGGAGCTTGGTCACCTCCAGAGAGAGTCCCTGCAAGCGTTGAGCCAAATCTTGCACCGAGACCATGATGGAAAACTGGAGGTCTTTCCTTAGAGAAATTTTTTTTTTTTTTTTCTTTACAGGCTGGACTTACTGTTATGATCTGCTACAGAGACTAAGGAAAGAGAAGAGATCTGTCCCTACAATAGAACTAAACTAGATCCCTACGATGTAACGGGGAACCTGATCCTGCGATCAGACCCGCTAAAGTCCTCGGCTAGTCTGAACGCAGACCTATAGATGTGGGGGAGGGATCCCTACAAGATCTAAGGACTGGGATTTAGTTGGACACCTCCTAGCAGAGATAGTAGCAGTCAAAGACAAACACACAACAAAAAGCATAGAGGTCAGAAGACCTAGCAAAACTAACAGAGAACGGCAATAGAGCAACAAGCTAGCTCAACAGTAGTAAATACAATGAAGTCCAGCAAAGCCAGGAGGGTGGAGCCGGATTAAATAGGCAAAATGGTCATGTGACCAGCAAACTAAAAAAAACCTAACAGGAGAGTTGTAACAGTAACACTACTCAGACAACACAGGGTGAGGGTTAAACAGTGTGGCAATACTTTAATGAACCACAAAATAGGGCAATAAACACATAGAACAGTCTCAGCAAGTACCCAAGATGGTAAAAATTACAGAGTCCTCACCCTTCCACTGGCCCATCTGGGATAGAACAGTCGCGATTTTGGGGCCTCCAGGGCTGACAACCCCCACCAGTGGCACACCGCTTTTTGCGGGCCCCCAAAGAGAGGAGGTAATGACAAGCTTAGGAAACTAGCCGAGGGCAGTGAGGTCTGGGGCCAGGTGACCTGTTTGTCCTAATCTGGATTCCTTAAGACATCTCTGAGGGTTCAGCAATGGTCAATGGAGCCGATCTGTATTCCTCCAGCTGGGGCCGAAGTCCCCTAAGCTGACATGCTCACCGAATAGAGATAGAGACCCCCTTTTTATAGATCACAATTGTCCTTGCAGCCATCATTCACAAGTCAAAGGTCAGGGATGAAGGTGGAAAGAGCTCATGTTTGAGCATTTAATCAACTTGAATAGTTTGTCCTCTATTGCTCGGCAAATCAACAACTCCCTTTAGCTGGTATAATATGTAATCAGCATATTATCAAACAGTATTGCTCACCCTATCTTGCAAAATTTGCAGACAATAAGTTGTAGTACATCTTAACTCAAGTGTCAACGATCAGGATTATTCAAACAATAGTCTTTGTTCATCAACCACAGAAGATTACAGGTTAAAAAGTCAGCATAAAAATAAAGGTATATTGCTCTTGCCATCAGAAAGTATGTCTGGCATAATTAAGAAGAAAAGTTGTGTTGTCACAATGACATCATGAGAAAAAAAGATTATGTGGCAATACTGAAACAATATCTCAAGACATCAGCAAGGAAGTTAAAGTTTGGGCGGAGATGGGTCTTTCACATGGACAATGACCCGAACCATACTGCCAAAATGGTAACAAAGTGGCTTATTGGTAACAAAGTCAATGTTTTGGAGCGGCCATCACAAAAGTCCTGATCTCAATCCTATTGAAAATTTATGGGCAAAGCTGAAAAGGCTGCGAGCAAGACGACCTACAGACCTGGATCAGCTACACCAGTTTTGTCTGGAGGAATGGGCCCAAATTCCAACCAACTATTGTGAGAAGCTTGTGGAAGGATATCCCAAACGTTTGACCCAAGTCATTCAGTTTAAGGGTAGTGGTACCAAATACTAATGAAATGTATGTAAACTTTTGACTTTGCAGTAAGTAAAAAAATTCCTTAAACATTCTCTCTCTCTCATTATTCTGGCATTTGGCAAATATTGAAAATTATTGTAATCCTAATTGACCTAAAACGGGAAAGGTTTATTCTGATTTAATTTCAGATAGTGAGAAAAACATACATATGAGTTTTTTTATATAGCGTATGTAAACTTCTGGTTTCAACTGTATATACAGTACAGACCAAAAGTTTGGACACACCTAATTTAAAGATTTTTCTGTATTTTCATGACTTTTAAAATTGTACATTCACACTGAAGGCATCAAAACTATGAATTAACACATGTGGAATTATATACTTAACAAAAAAGTGTGAAACAACTGAAAATATGTCTTATACTCTAGGTTCTTCAAAGTAGCCACCTTTTGCTTTGATGACTGCTTTGCACACACTTGGCATTCTCTTGATGAGCTTCAAGAGGTAGTCACCGGAAATGGTTTAAATGAGAAGGTGTGTCCAAACTTTTGGTCTGTACTGTATATGTTATATTAAATTAACTCACAGCTGACGTTTTCTTTCTGATTGGGTCATTCACTTTTCCCGTCTTTTCCATTTGGTCCGGGCCGATATCACGACTTCTCTAGCAACGACTGCAGAGATTACAACAAAGAAACATTTGACTTCTCACACCTCCAGCACCGTCCCCATCTGTTCCCAACCTGCACAAACTCCTCATCCCGCTGTCACCCCAATCCTGAACCACTGCTGTGTCCCTATTCCTGATCCTCTTAGTGCCCACATAATAATGCCCACCAATGTGCCTTTTACAAAGTAAAACGCCTTCTTTGTGCCCTTAGATGGTAAAACTGTGCCCCCGAAAACAGTGGCCACATTTTTCCCATAGAAAATAATAATGCCTCCAGTGGGCACATTTGACAGTCACAATAGCCAGCGTGCCCCTATAACAATTATGCATCTTAAGTGCACACTTAAAATGTAATAATGTTCCAAGTCCCCCATTATATTTCCCCTCTATACAGCATCATGGCCCCCACAGCTCCCACATACACAACATTTTGGGCCCACAGCTCCCTATACACAGTATGATGGGCCCCACAGTAGTTCTCCCACACTGTATGATGGCCCCCAGTAGTCCCTACACACTGTAAATGGCCCCCAGTAGTCCCCTACACTATATGATGATCCCCAATAGTCCCCCACACTGTATGATGGCCCCCAGTAGTTCCGCCACACTGTAAGTGGTCCCCAGTATTCCCTCCACACTGTATGGACGGCCCCCAGTTTCCCCCTACACTGTGTGGATGGTCCCAAGTAGTCCCCCTCACTGTATGGATAGCTCCCTGTAGATCATTAGTCCCCCTACACTATGGATGGCCCCCAGTCTTTCCACACACTGCATGGATGGCCCCCAGTAGTCCAGTAGCCCCTTACACTGTATGGCTGGAGCTCAGTCTTCCCCCCACAATGTATGATGGCTCCAGTAGTCACCTCACACTGTGTGGATGGCCCCTAGTAGTCCACCCTTGAGCTCTATTAAAATAAAAACAAACATCTTATATTCAACCATGGTTCCCAAAAGTCTGCCGGCAGACCGGACCAAGGCATGAGAGGACCAATAGGGTGATATCATCATGCTGGGGCATGTAGAATCCACTTTGTCTGTGTATCTCCCTACTTTTCTGTAGACCACAGGATTAATCGTTAAATCGACCTGCAGTCTATAGAATGTGAAGCGGAAGTACAGAGAGATCATGTGTCCCTGCTCCACTCCAGAGTTTAACCAGATTGGCGCACTGCACACAGCGATAGTTTAGAGTAGCAGTTTCTCCGGGTGGGCCTGTCTGAGCATGGAACCAGGAGCGATGCATCCTCTCCCACCCCAGTAGCTTTTAAACTGCATTTGTTACAATTTTGTAGATATCCTAGAGATGAAAAAGTTCAAGGGCGATTCGAGAGGTTTTCCAACTCTAACTATTATGCATAAAATTTGGTGGCCCTGCAAGAAATGGTTGAGAATGGATGTGTACTCGAAATATACTTCTATGTGGACCAACCCCTATTTGAAAGAATTACAAAAGGTCGGAGGGCTTTGGGACATGGAAAAGTAAGGGAATGAAATATCTACACCAATTATACGTGGAAGGGCACTTTTGCTCATCCGAATATTTAAAGCAAACTTTTAATTGGGATAACTCTGAATTTTTCAGATATTTACAATTGCGGCACGCCGTCAGAGCTCAGGAGTCTATCTCAGATTTGACCATTTCTCTTAATGGGATAATGGACTCAGTAATAAATGCAAAGAACATGAGAGGTCTTATCTCTCTGATGTATAATTCTCTGCTATTAAAGATTGTGGGAGATCTTCTGGCTACAATTAAACCTAAATGGGAGAGGGATGTAGGATTAGTCACTCAGGAGGAGTGGGAGGAAAGCCTGGAGTCACCAGGAAAATTATCTATAAATTGGACCCAAAGAAGATCTCAATTATTTCTTATACACAGAGCCTATAGAACTCCTAGAACACTAGAATGGGCATTAGGGCAGATGATCAGTGTCCATGGAGGCGAGGAAGCGGCAGATTTCGTCCATATGTTCTGATCCTGTATCATGTAGCTGGGCTGTGGGGAGATATTGGTAAACTGATCTCAGAGGTTTTTAATACTCCTATTCCTCTAGCTCCCAAGGTATGAGTGCTGGGTATGTGGCAGGGGTTAGGGATTCGCCTCCAATACAATTGCCAATAGCCAAGATTCTATATCATACTGGAAAGACTGTATGTAGGCATTGGTTGGCAAGCAATGCTCCCTTAATAGAAGAAGTAGTGGGAGCTTTCAACAGTACTATTCTAATGGAAAAACGGGTCTATATGAAAAGGGGCCACAGCTAAATTTGGGAAACAGTGGGGGGATTGGGTTAAATGCTCAAGTGTGGTGTTGGATGAGTTGGTCAGAGACATAATATTTGATATGCTAGTTCTTTAATAACAACATAATAGGATGGATAGAAAGTTGTGCAATTCATGATACATTTGGTATTTCTACCTCAAGAAGGGACAATAGTCTTATGCAAAATCAGATGGGTAAGGGATGAAAGGGGGGGGGATCTGGAGGGGAGGGTTGGGGGTGTTTCTTTTTAATCCTGTAAATGTGATGTTTTATTATATGTTATATTTTCTTTATCAAACAGTCTGTAAGATTTGTATCAAACCTCCGATGCCGGCGCCATTCTAGCAGTGTCGGCACGTGCGTTCCCGGGGCTCATGTGAGGCTGTTACGTCGTGTGAGCCCAGTAACTGCTGGAATCACTGTCTCCACCTTCAGAAAAATCGAACATCATGAGGAAATCTGAGAGCAGCTGCAGCCCTGGCTTCCTATTGATGTTCAATATGTCCGAAGGTGGGGACAGTGAAGTCAGCACTAACTGGGTGTAGGGCTCATGTGATGTAACAACCCCGGGAATGTGAGTCCCAGCACCGCTGGAACGGCGCTGGCATGGGAGCTGAGTATGAGTGTTTTTATTTTCTCTAGGCTAAACATGAGGAATGACACGGGTTGTCCTAGTAGTGAACAACCCCTTTAAGATTGTACAATTTTCAGTTAAAACATTTCCAACATTCTGGACATGTAGAAGGCTTCTCCCCTGTGTGACTTCTCTAAAGTTTATTAAGAGTTTATTTTCAAGGAAAACATTTCCCACATTAAGAAAAAGGCTTCTACCCTGTGTGACTGCTCTGGTGACTAAGAAGAGATGATTTCTTCACAAAACATTTCCCACATTCTGAAAATGAAAAAGGCTACTCCCCTGTGTGAATTCTCTGATGTCTGATAAAACTAGTCATGTGTGTAAAACATTTTCCACATTCTGAGCATGAGAAAGGCTTCTCCCCTGTGTGCATAGGCGGGTTATAATGAGGGCAATCCGGGCGACCGCCCGGGGCCCCGAGCCCGCAGGGGGCCCGCGGCTCCAGGCGGGGTGTCTAATGCCGGATTGCCCTCATTATATGTGCGGCCCGCCGCGGCACATACCGGTAGCAGTGGCGGGAGGGGGGGGCCCGGACCACTCCCCCAGCAGCGGCCGCCGCTACTTCTTCATCGGCCGGGCCAGCACTGCAGCAGTTAACTTCCCTGTGCTGGCCCGGCCGCGTCACTGCTAGGAGACATGGCCCTGTGCGCGGCCGTGTCTCCTAGCTCTGACGTCACGCAGTGCGCGCCCAGCCTGCAGTGCTGCACCGGAGAAGAGAGAGAGCAGGCAGGAGGAATGGAGCCGGGGGATGGTGAGTGTGTGTGTGTGTGTGGGCAGATGTGTGTGTGGACAGATGTGTGGGTGGGTGTTTGTGCGTGGGCAGGTGTGTGTGTGTGTGTGTGTGGGCAGGTGTGTGTGTGGGCAGGTGTGTGTGTGGGCAGGTGTGTGTGTGGGCAGGTGTGTGTGTGGGCAGGTGTGTGTGTGTGTGTGGGCAGGTGTGTGTGTGTGTGTGTGGGCAGGTGTGTGTGTGTGGGCAGGTGTGTGTGTGTGTGTGGGCAGGTGTGTGTGTGTGTGTGGGCAGGTGTGTGTGTGTGGGCAGGTGTGTGTGTGTGTGTGTGGGCAGGTGTGTGTGTGTGGGCAGGTGTGTGTGAGGGCAGATGTGTGTGACTCGCCCCCTGGGCCGTGGGGCATGCGGATCCGGGCGATAGGGGAGCGATGGGGGTAGTGGTGGCGGCCCGGTCCCGTGGCTCAGGGTGGTCAGACCAATGGTAGCCTGCTACGTACTGATGATAAAGTCCGACTACGCCACCCGTGGATTGCGGCTATTAGGAACCGCCGCTGCAAGGCAGTCCGCTGGGGCTGATGATGTATGCAGCTGGGATGATGTGACTCCCCACGGGAAGAGTGCGGCCCCAGGGCAGTGTAGTGAATGGTGGGAGTGATGGTGGTGAGAGTCCCAGTACCGGTAGTGCTGGAGGAGCGAAAGAGCACACAGACAACGTACTGCAGTCCAATGTCTTTTACTCACAGTTCAGGAACTCCAGGTCAATTCTGTACAGGTGGTGACCGCCCGAGCCATGCTGCGTCCACCAGGTGAGGGGCTCGGTCAACTCCCAGGCAGTTCAGAAGTATGGCTCAGGACCCCCTTTAATCCTTTCTCTGGCCTGCCTCACCAGTGACCCACTTTTGTCCAGCTGCCGCAGGCTTGTGCGGTTAAACGTGGGCCCCGTCCTCCGCTGTCCTATATGGTGCCTTCCTAGCAGGTTTGATGAGGTGTCGCACCAATAAATGATCACGACGACCGGTCTTTGGCTGAGGGTAGTTTCTCCTCCACCAACTTGGGATCCGGTACCCTTAATCTGCCTGACCCTTCACCCTGGATTCTCGTGGGTTCTTAGGGTCCCTTCCACCTTCTTGTTCCTGAGCCCTTCTGTTTCTCTGTCTCTTCTTCTCCTTTTCTGTTCCTTCCTGTTCCTTTCTCTTGGAGCTGGGATGAGCCACAATCTCAGCTCCCCTTCACCTCCTCCTCGGCCTCTCACTAGGCCCTTCTGGATTAGAGCTCCTACAGAGCCTCTACTCCCTGTCTTCTCCTCTCTGGACAGAACCTAGATCTAAGATGGTGCCCACCTTTTATACCTCCCTCTGACCATGAGCCTAGGTGACCAGTAACCAATGAGCTCCCTCCTACGCTCAGGAACCAACCCCTATCTGCCCCTACAGCACTGGGTGTTCCACCCCCCTCCCCACTCCAGGCAGACACATAGTCGGTCGTGCCTGCACTTCTGTCTAGTGGGAGCACCGTTGAGCTGTCCCTCGGAAATGGGGTGTGTGTGCTGCATGCAGCTAACTGAGCCCTGGTCCATACTCCATCCTTACCTGGGAGTGGAATATCACACCTCTGGTCTGAGGTGCAATACCCCTGTAGCGGCCGAACCCTCGAGGCGCTACATGTGTGTGTGTGTGTGTGTGTGTGTGGGCAGATGTGTGTGTGTGTCTGTGTGGGCAGGTGTGTGTGTGTGTGGGCAGGTGTGTGTGTGTGTATATGTGTGTGTGTGTGTGTGGGCAGGTTAGAAAGTCTTGCCCTGTTGAACACTACACCTGACTTGAGGCCACCACCTCTTGGTTGTCCAATGTTCTTGCTTCTCTAGGGCTCTTCTCAGATATTCATTATACCAGCTCCCCAGAATACCAAAGCTAGGGTGGGTGACCGCGAGCCCTGGTGGTGGTCATAACTGCGGCCACCCAGGGGCAATACTGCATAACAACAATCCCCTGAGGTGGTGTAGGATGTAAGGACCTATTCACACTACATTCAGCGCTGCATTCAGGTCTTTACACAAGGCTTACAACTGAATCCCTGAAATTCAGGATTGTGCTGTCTGAAATGAGACATCTGAAAGCAGAGCAAATGGAGCCTAAAGATTCAGACTTTAGCCTCGGTTTGCCTTTGTTCAAATCAATGGCTATGTCAAGGCACATCTGAATGCCATTTTTCAGGGATTTAGATAGAAGCCTGGAAAGAGGAGATGAATGCATTGCAAAATTCAGTGTGAATAGGCCCTTATATCTGGAGTTTTGATATTGATGCCACATGCATTTTACTTGTTTTTAACTTAAAAAAAAAATACACACACACAAATTATACACACACACACACACTATACATACACACACACAGATGTGTGTGTGGGCAGGTGTGTGTGTGTGTGGGCAGGTGTGTGTGTGTGTGTGCGCATGTGTGTGTGTGGGCAGGTGTGTGTGTGTGTGTGTGTGTGATGTCTGTCTGTTTGTGTGTGTGTGTGTGTGGGTGGGTGGGCAGATGTCATTGTGTGATGTCTGTATGTATTTTTGTGTTTCAAATGTGTTTATGCGTGTCTGTATATGTTTGTGTGTGTGCATGACTGCATGCGGCCTCCTGCTGAGTATAGTTGGTGCCGTGCGGCCTCCTGATGTCTCTGGGGGGGCGCCGTGCGGCCTCCCGCTGTGTATAGATGGCTACGTGCGCCCCCCGCTGTGTATAGATGGCTACGTGCGGCCCCCCACTGAGTATAGATGTCGCCGTGCGGCCCCCTGCTGTGTATAGATGGCTACGTGCGGCCTCCCGCTGAGTATAGATGGCGCTGTGCGGCCTCCTGCTGTCTCTGGGGGGAGCGCCGTGCGGCATCTATACTCAGCAGGAGGCCGCACGTAGCCATCTATACACGTATACTCAGCAGGAGGCCGCACGTAGCCATCTATACGGTGCCATCTATACACAGTGGGAGGCCGCACGGCGCCATCTATACACAGCGGGAGGCCGCACGGCGCCATCTATACACAGCGGCAGTCTCAGTGCTTTGCAAGAGCAGTCAATAAATTCTGCTTGACTAATTCTGAGCACCATAAAGTCTGGTTCGCTTCTAACCTGCTGTCTTCATTTTCAGCTTGCTGAATTCTAACTCATTTACTGTCATTCGAGACGATGCCTTTGCTGGTCTCTTTCACCTTGAATACCTGTAAGTGCTCCACTTAATGTCATATTTTTGATTCTGTTCTTCTTCATCTTTTGGCATGTGCAATTGTATGAGCAAGTATTCATATGAATTTATGACCTACTTAAACCTTTTAGGACCTTAAATTTTATTCAATCAAATTTTTTTCCAGTTTAAAACTATGGGACATATATGTGCCTTGGTCCTCAAAGGGTTTTTAAAGGGGCTGCAAACATAAATATGAAAAAAATAATTCAATTAGTGCTTTTTGTGTTCATTTAATTTTTATTTGAAGTCCATTTTTTGTATATACCTTGAAATTAAGCCCTACCCCATGGAATGAAGCCCTACCTACATGACATCTGAGAGCTACATGGATCCCGCTTGTGAGGTGCCTGTCCGTCACTACTATTCAGTTTTAGTGTCCACTCACTAAGCCATATATTCTCTCATGCAAGAGAATAGGGCCAATTATGCTAATGACACTGGGCTCAAACTCTGTCACAGCTTCAACTGAGTGTGATCCGATTCTCTCGCAGCACAGATATGGAGAAGATGGAGAACTTAATTTCTCCATCTTCTCCATAGTCTCTGTGAGTGTTCATCGGACTGCACTTGGATGACATCCGAGTGCAGTCCAATGTTTTACGTGCACCCATAGACTTGTATGGGTGCACATGGTCCGAATATCGAATGAGATTATTTTCTCATGCCAATAATCGCACTGTCCCATAGTATAACATAGGGCCGAGTCCTATCCGATAAAACCTAACATAGCATTCGGCCGTGTTATACGACAGTGTGAGCGAGCCCTTAGAGTCAAGGAATATTTACATGCAGATGATGATATTACTCTCCAAGTGTATATTTTTTTAGGCGAGTTCATAGTAAATGCTTTGCATTTTTGACATGTGATCAACTAAAGAACAAGAAAGATTTAGGACCTCGCCTATAGAGAAACGGAAAATAGTTTGGAGGACTTGCATGTCCTTTTTTATTTATTATGAGAAAATCATAAAAGATCCCGTTTTTTAACCATGCTGTGACTTTCTGCTGAGGGAGAGGGAGAGAGCTGCCCTATTCAGAGTCTGTAATAAGACCTGCTGACAAAAGTGTTGAAGATACAGTCTAATGTGAATTAACAATTAAAAAAAGTTAATTTAACAAATGGCTTGTATTTTTTTTAATACAAACTTTTTTGTCTTTACAGCTCCTTTAAAGGGAATCTGTCATCAGGTTTTTGCCACCTAAGCTGAGAGCAGCATAATGTAGGGTTAGAGGCACTGATTCCAGTAATGTGTCACTTACTGGGCTGCTTAGTGTTGTTTTGATAAAATCATTGATTTGTCAGAAGGTAATTATCACTAGATGACTAGTAAGTTCTGTAGGACCCCACCCCCATCACTGATCAGTAGATTTCTGTGTACACTGAGCATGGGCAGAAAGCTGCCAATCAGTGGTGTGGGTGGGGCTATACAGAGCGCAGCATTCAGAGAGCTGCTAGATCTGCAGCAGATAAAACGGTGATTTTCTCAAAATGACAACAAGCAGCTGAAAAAGTGACACATCGCTGGAATCAGGGTATCTGCCCCAATATTGTGCTGCTCTCAGATGAGGCAGCACAATTAATATTATGCCAAATTAATTTCCCGTGAACTATCACATGATCTATCACAGGGGATCATGTGACATGTCACGTGATAAATCAGGTGTGTGGAGGGGGCCCGCGCCTTCTAAACTGCCCGGGGCCCTTGCTACTCTTAATCCACCCCTGCCTATATCCCCGGAGCGGCCTGGCTGCCCCAGTATGCCGGCGAGTCGCATACCTTGGGCGACTTTAAAGAAAGGCTGTATAGACTGTTCAAAGTTTATCCCCTGACAGAAGAACAGAAAGTAAGCATACTGATAGGGCAGCTAACTGGTGCGGCCCAGCGGGAGGTAAAGTCTTGGACAGCTGAGGAGAAAAGGACTGTAAGGGGGGTTCTGACCCGTCTACGGGACACCTTTGATACCCGTACCTCAGCAGAAATCAAAATGCGGTTCTATGGATGTAAGCAGTGAGCTCAAGATAGCATCCGAGATTATGCCCTAAATTTACAGGAAGCCTTGGGGGCAATTAAGCAAGCTGACCCTGGCAGCGTGCAGGATACAGATAAACTATTGACTGACCAGTTCATAGAAGGTCTGCTGTCCAGCACCCACAGAACCCAGCTGCGCCTCATGGCCCTACAGAACCCCGATTTGACTTTTGCACAGTTCAAAGATAGGGCCATCGGGGAGCTCCGAGAACCTGCACCGGGTGGCGCTGTAGCTTCCCGGCGCCCTGCCATCCCTTACCACCAGGGGGCGGCGCCCTATCCCGCAGACCTTGTGGGGGCTGATGCGCAGGCCCTAAATCCATCCCCTCCTGCAAACCTGCACCATCAGGTCCAAGAACTAACAAAGAGTGTTGCTGCATTGACCAGGACCGTACAGTCATTACAGATGGACCCGTCAGGACCAATCAAGCTGGCTTCCAGTCCGGAGGATGTCCCGTGGCGTCGACGCAGGAGGATCCCGTGGTTCAGAGGGAGGCCCGCCGATCATTACACTGAGGATGGACAGCCGATTTGCCGCCGTTGCAGCCAGCCGGGACACGTAACCAGGTACTGTACTTTAAATGGGTCCGACCTGGGGCAAAGGGCCAACCCCCAGGCATAAGGTCATCAGGCCCATCTAATTTGCGTGATAAGTACGTAGGGGGACGCCCGATTTTACCCGTAGTGCAGGACGGTATCCCCATGAGTGCACTGCTGGACACCAGGTCCCAAGTGACTACCATCCCCTATGTACTTTTCACGCAGTACTGGAGTGACACTGATATAACTCGTTATCCAGACGATGACTTGAGCATCATCGCCAGCAATGGTCAACCCGTGCCGCAGGTGGGGTTCAGAGAGATGACCATTAAGATTGGTAAACTTGAACTGCCGGCACAGGGAGTGATCATTGTGGACATTGACCGTCGAGAAAGTCACCCTAAAATAACCTTGGGTACTAATGTGATTGAAAATTGTCTTTCAGAAGCAATTGTAATTTTGCAGCAGGTGGCGATGAACGCGAGCTCCAGCCAACAGAGGGTCCTCCAGAAGGAGATAAGAGCCCTGATGAGATGGCAACAGGTAGAACTGTCTGGTGGTGAGATCGGTAGCGTGAGGATGAGCGACCCGTTCCCCATTGCCATGCCCCCCAAAAGTGAAATGATCTGGTGTCGGACTGCAATCGGGTTAAGAGGGAGAGACTACCAAGCCATGGTAGAACCCGTGTACTCAGACAGCAGGCCCACCATTTTGACAGCCCGGGGGGTGGTCGATGTCCGCCATGGAAGGGTGCCCGTCCGGATCTTAAACATTGGGGAAAGGGAAGTACACAAGCTGCCAGACCTGATAGACTTATACAACCATATCCCGGTGAATGCTACAAATTGCACCCCGGCTTACCTGATGAGGGCAAGACCAGGTAAGCTGCCGATAGACCTGGAGATGGGAGTCCTCCCCACCTCCCCAGACGCGGACTGGGATACGGAACGGCGGCTACAGTACAAGAAGGTACAGGAGAGTGTGGAGAGGAGTCTGGCTCAAGCGAGAGAAAAGCAAGAGAGGCTCTTCAACCAACACGCCCCTGCTGGTCCTGGAACCTGGGGAGCAGGTCCTGAAGCGGAAGAGAAGGCTTCACAAGCTAGATGACCAGTGGGAGAGCGACCCGTACACAGTACTGCAGTCCAACCACAACAACCCGAAGGTATGTGTAATTACCAAGGATGGAGGAGAAACCACTAGCACCGTCTCCAGAGACCACCTAAAAAGGTGCCCCAAGCAACTACAGAGTGCAGGAGAAGATCAAGATGACCTTGAACCCGCAGAAGACAAGAAAGAAATGATCAGCACAGTTCTTGGAGAGTTCCCCCGGTCCTGGACTCGGATAAATGATGCAATAGTGGTACCCGTCCTACACTTCCTTCAACCAACCCAGCAGGAACCTACAGGAGAGCAGGAGGAATCAGAAGACGAAGCAGCCCTAGAGGCAGAAGAACCCATGCCAGCAACCCAGGAGAGTCAACCCTCTGCTGACAGTGAGCCTGCCATACCTGCGGTAAGCCAAAGGACCCGCAGATAGCTGCCTGCACTGCCTGTAAACCCAGCTAGTAGCTGTACCCTGAATGCTAGTGGGGAAAGTCAGGTTAGACCACCACCAGACAGTGGGTTACGCAGGTCAACCCGGAGCACTAGGGGGCAAATACCAGCTCGCTGGAAGATCTAAATGCTGTATATTGTAAATGTTTTATGTTTGTTGCCTGGTTGCTAATTATGTTTTTCCAGTCTTTCTAGTTCATGGACTAACAGGTTATGGACGCTGAATAACCGGAACTGTCTTGTAGATAGTTGCACTTGGTGCCCTCTTTCGAAGATGGCCAAGGAAGAAAAATCTATCCGGTGTGGCCTCCTTGTGGCCTCCTTGTGGCCCAAAGTAGAGAGCTCAGCCTTGTCGCCACGCCCAAGGCGAGGAACTTGGGGTTTATGGAAACAGGTCCCCACACCGTGGAAAACTTCACACCTTGTTGGGTGACATGGACACCCGGTCACGGAAGCGCCGTGACCTCAAGGACAAAATATACTTGTATATATGTTATGTTGTCATTTATACCATGTATTTGTGTTTCCTGTTTAGTCCGGAGTACTAAATTTTACTAGGGGAGAATGTGTCACCCCAGGCCTGGATGCCACAAACAATAATCTGTGTCTGAGAGCAGGAGGGAGGTCCCCTGGTTAGGGACAATTAGCATACAGCACCTCCTGTCCCAGGCCAGCAGGGGGAGCTGGCTGCCCCTATAAAAGCTGGAACTGGGGGCAGGGTTAGAGAGAACTGGAAGACCTAGCTCAGGAGTGAGACTAGTCCCAGAGAACGAGGGACAGTTCAGCTGTAGCTGAGGAGTCCGTGAGGCAGAGGAGAAACTGCAAGCCAGGGACAGAGGTGACGAGAGCCAGTCCTGGAAGAGAACCAATCTACCGGGCATTGGGGTCCGGGGCTGTCAGGGTTACAAGCCCAGCAGCAGAGAACCAACCTGCGAGGGATTTCAGGTCCCTTGGCCTAAGAAGCCTGGAGGCTCCGCCACACAGAGGGACCAGTACAGCGAGGAGCAAGCAACAGGTACCCAAGTCCCTAGTCGCATGCCATACAGGCGAGAAGTACACGGCCAGCTCAGGGACGTGGGCTATTACACCACGAAAAGGGGGATAGTCAGAAAGAGCATAGAGAGAACGGTAGGCCTACACACTCACCCTGACCAGTGGGGCTCGCCCGAATGCTCTCAGACACCCAGGCCCATTCCTAACCGGTACTGTTGGGTCATTAATAATATCTACAATAAAGACCCTGAACTGTTTGAAGCGGACTCTGAACTCTTACTATTGCGGCCTGCACTATCACCCCCAACATCCACCTACACTGCCCTGAGGCTACACTCTTCCCGTGGGGAGTTATCCTACACCTGTGCTGCACACCAACACCAGCCTCAGCAGTCTGCCTCGCAGCGGCGGTTATCCCTGACCGCAATCCACGGGTGGCGTAGTCGGACATTCAAAACACTGATAAATAGACTGCCACCATTTGGTCTGACCACCCTGAGCCACGGGATCGGGTTGCCACTACTACCCCCATCAGCACCGTACACTAGAAGGCCCGGTTCCGTGTACCCCACGGCCCAGGGGGCGAGTCATGTGCATCAAATTATACATACACATATGGGGCAGTGGGGCTTCATACTATATACAGCTGCTTCTCACAAAATTAGAATATCATCAAAAGTTAGTTTATTTCAGTTCTTCAATGCAAAAAGTGAAACTCCTATATTATATAGAGTCATTACACACAGAGGGATCTATTATATAGAGTCATTACACCGAGGGATCTATTATATAGAGTCATTACACACAGAGGGATCTATTCTATAGAGTCATTACACACAGAGGGATCTATTATATAGAGTCATTACACACAGAGGGATCTATTATATAGAGTCATTACACACAGAGGGATCTATTATATAGAGTCATTACACACAGAGGGATCTATTATATAGAGTCATTACACACAGAGGGATCTATTATATAGAGTCATTACACACAGAGGGATCTATTATATAGAGTCATTACACACAGAGGGATCTATTATATAGAGTCATTACACACAGAGGGATCTATTATATAGAGTCTTTACACACAGAGGGATCTATTATATAGAGTCATTACACACAGAGGGATCTATTTTAAGTGTTTATTTCTGTTAATGTTGATGATTATGGCTTACAGCCAATGAAAACACAAACGTCATTATCTCAGTAAATTAGAATACTTCATAACAACAGCTTGAAAAATGTTTTTAAAATCCGAAAAGTTGGCCTACTGAAATGTATGTTTAGTAAATGCCCTCAATACTTGTTCGGGCTCCTCGTGCATCAATTACTGCATCAATGCGGCAATGTGGCATGGAGGGATCAGCCTGTGGCACTGCTGAGGTGTTATGGAAGCCCAGGTGGCTTTGATAGCAGCCTTCAGCTCATCTGTATTGTGGGGTCTGGGGTCTCATCTTCCTCTTGACAATACCCCATAGATTCTCTATAATAGATTCTCTATGGGGTAAAGGTCAGGCGAGTTTGCTGCCAATCAAGCACAGTGATACTGTTGTGTGTAAACCGGGTATTGGTACTTTTGGCAGTGTGGACAGGGGCCAAGTCCTGCTGGAGAATGACATTTCCATCTCCATAAAGCTTGTGGGCAGAGGGAAGCATGAAGTGCTGTAAAATGTCCTGGTAGACGGCTGCGCTGACTTTGGTCTTGATAAAACACAGTGGACCTACACCAGCAGATGACATGGCCCCCCCAAACCATCACTGATTGTGGATACTTCACACTAGACCTCCAGCAGCTTGGATTGTGGCCTCTCCACTCTTCCTCCAGACTCTGGGACCTTGATTTCCAAATGAAATGCAAAATTTACTTTTCATCTGAAAACAACACCTTGGGCCACTGAGCATCAGTCCAGGTCTTTTTCTCTTTGGCCCAGGTAAGACGCTTCTGGCGTTGTCTATTGGTCATGAGGGGCTTGACACAAGCAATGCGACACTTGTAGCCCATGTCCTGGATACGTCTGTGTGTGGTGGCTCTTGAAACAATGACTCCAGCAGCAGTCCACTCCTTGTGAATCTCCCCCAAATTTTTGAATGGCCTTTTCTTAGCAATCCTTTCAAGGCTGCGGTTATCCCAGTTGCTTGTGCACCTTTTTCTACCACACTTTTTCCTTCCACGTCCATTAATATGCTCAGATACAGCACTCTGTGAACAGCTGCTTCTTTAGCAATGACCTTTTGTGGCTTACCCTCCTTGAGGAGTGTGTCAATGACTGCCTTCTGGACATCTGTCAAGTCAGCAGTCTTGCCCATGATTGTGGAGCCTACTGAAACTGACTAAGGGACCTTTTTAAATGCTTAGGAAGCCTTTGCAGGTGTTTCTTGTTAATTCTAATTTACTGAGATAATGACTTTTGTGTTTTCATTGGCTGTAAGCCATAATCATCAACATTAGCAGAAATAAACACTTAAAACAGATCACTCTGTTTGTAATGACTCTGTATAATATATGAGTTTCACTTTTTGGATTTAAGAACTGAAATAAATTCACTTTTTGATGATATTCTAATTTTCTGAGAAGCACCTGTATGTAGCAGTGCGGCAATTATACTATATACAGTCAGGAGTATAAGTACTTGATACACTGACAATTTCGAAAGTTTTTCCACCTACAAAGAATGAAGAGGTCTGTTTTGTTCTACTTAACTGCTGCAACTTGGACCTTTAACAGGATTTATATTTCACCTATGAGAAAGCATACTATGTGTATTTGGCAGATTAACTCAGGCATGTTTATGATAAACTGAATACCTGGATTGGAGTCCTATTTGTATACAGAATATTGACTATTAATGCTGGCATAGTAAGTCTTGGGCTATATTCACACTAGGTGTTTTTTTCTGCAGCAAAACATAATCTCTTGGCAGGAAAGAAGTAGCGTCAAAAACGCAGGTTTTGGTGTGTTTTTTTGCAGTGGTTCTTGGTGCATTTTTGGTGCGTTTTTCAGGATCCCAAAGTTCAGCTTTGCTTCCACCATAGACACATGAAAACAGGTCACCATTGCAAGACATATGTTCATGAAAAAGTACACATTACAAATGTAACAGGGGGGGTGGGGGTGAATTGGTCTGGAATGATTTATCTAAGACCCTGGCAGTTCATTGAATTTGTAGGACACTATTTACTTTCACATTATGGTTTGCCATTGAGTTGCTCAGGCATTGTTCATTTTCACACCTCCCTGGGCCACACGTGTTGTTCAATCTCACACCTAGCTCAACCAATGTTTACTTTGTAGGCATCACTAATTTAATTAAACTGTAATAATCCAAGCTGCTATCTCAGGTGACCAAGACAAGATGGTTTAAACTTGGGAAAATCACAAGAATAAATGTGTGTCGCATACTTGCTTTTTTCATTAAAAACGCAGCAAAATGTTCACATTAGGCTTTTTTTCAGCATTTTTTTCCACCACCCTTTTTTTTAATGGGTGAAAAACGCTGAAACAAGTGACATACTCTATTGCAAAAAGCCATAGAAAGCACAAAATACTGAGGACAAATAAGCAAGCTTTGTGCATGAGATTTCGGAAATCTCATAGACTTTGTTGGTACTGTAAAACGCAGCTGAAAATTTGCATAAAAAGCCCGCTAAAAAAAGTCTAGTGTGAATATAGCCTTGTATAACAGTTCGCCAATGAGTTAGGATATATGACCACGATGCAGAAATGCTGCGGATTTTTCCTAAGCGTTTCTGCATCTCCCTGGGTTGTCAAGCGCTTTGCCAAGTGATTTTAGCATCACTTGGAAAAGTGCTTGACAACTTGGTCACACTATATAATTCCATGCAACCGACTAAATGGCGTCATGGAAGGTCCTTTTACCAACGCGAGCAGCAGAAGAGCCAGCAGCACCGCCGGGAGCAGACAGGGGCCATCAGAAGGTAAGTATATGTTTATTTTTTATTTTAATTCTATTTTAACTACAGGTACTATGGTACCCGGGTCTGGAGGAGAGTCTCTTCATCTCCAGACCCGGGTACCATCCACACATTGAGTCGCATAATATCCACATGTGTATTTGTAGTCATGCGGATGTTATGCGTTCCAATGCAAGTCAATGGCGGCTAAATCGCAGCGACTCTGCAAAATTAAAGGACGTGCTGCGGATTTTTCCGCAATGATAATCCGCAGCGGAAATCTCCGCGGCATGTGCACAGCACATGCGGATTATCATTGGGGACCATTGCAGACCTATCACCAAGCGTTTTTTAAGTGTTTCCGCGGCTGAAGTTACGCTGCAGAAACGCCTAAAAAACGCATAGTGGGCACACAGCCTTAAAAGTTCTATGGTGAAGAAAAACACGTGAGATAATAAATGCGAAATATACAATATTTCCCATAATATGACTGAGGATATCTTTAGGGTGTATTCACTGTTCTTTCTTCTGCAGCAAAAATGCTGTGTTTTACAGTACCATCTTAGTGAATGACATTTCTGAAATCTCATTCACATGCTGTTTTTTTTGCATTTTTTTTAAATCTGCAGCTTGTCAAGTCTTTCAGAGGTTTTGCAGCATTTTTCACCCATGCAAATGAATGGAAAAAAAACCACAAGTAAAAACACCTGAATTTTAAGCAGCGTTTTTCCTGCCACCTTTGATTTTTGAGGTAGAAAAAAAATACTGCCAAAATCCAACTTGTGAACACACCTTTATCCTGGTTGTGTTCTAATTGGATATAAAATAGAACGGTCATGATAACATGGGTATTTAATTGTATGGTGTTTTCACTTTATATAATACCAGGCCGCATTCTATTTGCGCAGAGCTGCTCCGTGAAGATTCTATCACAAGATTCCGTGATGACATCACAGGTGATGGTGACATCACTGCTCACAGTCGCTATATATACAATGCACATAGGCTCACCCGTGCCTTTCTTGGCTCTATAGTGACTGATAGCACTTGCAGTTTTTCACTATGGCTGGAATTGTTTTGGACATTCCTCAGGTAAAAGCACTATTGTTGATCCTTATGATCAATCGTCCTAACAGTGTGCTTCTACCACCCGATGGCGTCCTCAGCTTCACTCACCGGCTGGTGATGGAGCTAGTAAAGGATTGCCTGACCAAACACCGACAACGTCGTCTAACGTCAGACTATCTGACGGATTTACTTCAGAACATCAGGACATTACTACACCAGGTAAGTGGCGGACACTCTGCACAGAACATCTCAATATTAATAGATAATAATGGAGGGATAGAAGCTTTTTCTTCTAATATATCGTATTTTGCAGACCATAAGATGCACCAAAAATTTTTGGGAGGTAAATAGGAAAAACATTTATTATAATAAAATGGGGGTCTGTCTTATAGTCCTGTCTTATAGTCCGAATTTTCGGTTGCTTACTGAGGGGGGTGGTGGCAGTGGAGCGAGGTCACAGGAGGCAGAGTCGCTGCTGCAGGAAGTTGGCAGTAGGAGTGGGGCACTGCTGCGGGCCCCAAGCTGGGAGGAGCGGGGTGCCCAGAAGGTGCGAGGCTGCGGGCCCTGGGCTTCAAGGAAATGTTAGCGGTAATTCAGGAGGGGAGGCCCTGCTCTGCTTATTGATTTCTCTGCAGTGGGCTTCAAGAAGTAGGCTGCTGGAGATGGCCAATACGCAGATTGAGATCTCAGCTCCTCATTGAGCCGAGATCTAAATCTGCACATGCACTGCCTCCAGCGGCCATTTGCCTGAAGCCCACCGCCAGAAATTCAATGGGCAGAGCGGAGACTCCCCTCCTAAATCACCGCTAACATTTCCTTGAAGCCCAGGGCCTGCAGCCTCGCACCTCCTGGATACCCCGCTCCTCCCAGCTCGGGGCCCGCAGCAGCGCCCCACTTCTACTGCCGGCTTCCTACAGCAGTGACCCTACCTCCTGTGACCTCACTCCACCACAGCCACCCCCCTGGTAAGCTACATTCAGACAATTATTTTTATTAATAATCTGTCTGATATGCTGGGGTGGAGAGTTCCAGAGTAGGGGGGATGCACGGGAGAAATCTTGTATGCGATTGTGGGAAGAGGAGATAAGAGGGGAGTAGAGAAGAAGATCTTGTGAGGATCGGAGGTTGCGTGCAGGTAAGTACCGGGAGACTAGGTCACAGATATATGGAGGAGACAGGTTGTGGGTGGCTTTGCATGCCAAGGTTAGGGTCTTGAACTGGAGTCTCTGGGTAATGTGGAGCCAGTGAAGGGATTGGCGGAGCGAGGGGAAAAGCCAGGGAAAAGCGGGGGGACAGGTGGATTAGTCAGACAGCAGAGTTTAGGATAGATTGGAGGGGTGCGAGAGTGTTAGAAGGGAGGTCAAACATTTTTTAAAAAAAGGCATCTTATATTCCAAAAAATACGGTAAAACACAACGAGTCCCCAAATACAGTATGTAGTCATTGTATCTGCAGACAGAGAACCGATGTCACATACAATTTCCGCCTCCATTCTGATCGCTCTCATCTCAAAATTCTCCTTTCCATTTTTCCTTCTTTATAGGCTGAAGAAAGATCTCAGACTGAAGATTTGGCTGTCTTTAAAGAACTGGCCGAAAAAGTCCTGTCTATACTAGAACGCTCATTGGAACGCCCGGTAAGGATCAATATTAATAGACGTATCTTAATCCACCGTATCTGAGGAGACTTTCTGAGAAAAGGTCTGAAGATGGCGCGGGATTTGTATCGTTACAATTGGTGCATCTGTAAATGTTGGTTTAGTCCTTCATGATTTTTGTATTTGGTGATTTAGTGAAATCTTCCACATATTAATTATATATATTATATCTATCAGGAAACAACAGGAGGCGACGCCAAATATGGGCAAAATGTGACCCCGAAAATCCCTGACCCTAATAGGAGTCAGCCGGAGCTGAACAGCGATCTGATTACAGGTGAGCGATCACCCGACCTTCTACAAGGAATATCCAGATATTACAGAGGACGGAGGATAATGTTAGATTTACTCTCTACTCTGTGTAATGGGAACCTGGCAGCACATTGTTACATATAGAAGTAGTGGTGTGACGGTATAGGCCATTGTCCCCTAATAATAATTGTTTGTAGAAATCCAATGTGCCAGTCAGGAGAAATGTAAAGTAGACACCATATACAAATCAGAATGGAAGTGCGCTGGGGGCGTGAAAGAAGAAATCCAAGTGCAGTGACACGCCCCCAGTGCACTTCCAGGCTAATTTGCAAATATCTCCTATGTTTCAGCTCTCTTACTATCACTCGTATGTGCAGCGTGGGTGGGGGCTTCATGTGATGGAGGGTCCATTCTGCAGTGCTATAGCAAGTAACATGAAATAAATTAAATTTAAATTGCATTACTGCTCTAGAAAATGGGAAAAAACTAAGATACTGAGCACATAATTTGGCCAATGCATGAATGCCCAGCAGCCAATGACAAGGCGATCTTTGTGTTGGAATCCTCTCCTAATGTGAATCCTCTCCTAGGCTGAAGCCTACATTTATATGGGTAGGTAGGATCCTGTTGTAATTAAAACCACCCGGGGCTGATGGGTGGAGATAGGTTCCCAGCAAAAAAGGTCGCCTTGCCGTGACTGCTGGGCATGCACCCAGCAAAAGAAGGTCGCCTTGCCGTCGCTGCTAGGCATGCACCCAGCAAAAGAAGGTCGCCTTGTCGTGACTGCTGGGCATGCACCCAGCAAAAGAAGGTCGCCTTGTCGTGACTGCTGGGCATGAACCCAGCAAAAGAAGGTCGTCTTGCCGTGACTGCTGGGCATGCACCCAGCAAAAAAAAAGGTCACCTTACCGTGGCTACTGGGCATGCACCCAGAAAAAGAAGGTCGCCTTGCCGTAGCTGCTGGCCATGCATGAATTGGCCAAATTATGCGCTAAGTATCTTCCTTTTATCCTATTTTCTACAGCAGTAATGCAATTCAAATTTCATTTATTTCATGTTTACATGCTATAGCGTTACAGAGTGCAACTTTGTTAGTTATGTATTTGGATGGCTACTCTTAGTATGCACCTGTTCACACCCATTTTCTTTTCGGAAGTGATGGTCAGTCTTTTGTTATTTATGAAGGGGTTCCTCCATCATTTACATTACATTTATCTATGGATTCCCTGTATATTCTCATATTTAGAATCCCCATATAACGAGTATTAATCCCATTTACAGACATCTTGTCATTTCTCCGTTATATTGCTGTATTATCTATGTAGGAATAATATCCTCTAATACATTTCATTTCTTCATCATTATTTTAGAAACAACTGAGCTGTCGAATCCTAACAATGGAATTAGTGAGATCCCAGAGATCCAAGAATCCGTAAGTATCATAGAGGGGGATGCGTGTGTGTCATCAGATCATGGGGTGTGAATGACTCGTCCAGTATTATCCCCCATACAACCATGGGACGTCTCTATTCTAAGTGTAGATGACCCTATGGTGTTAATTACATTTGAATTACAGGGAATCTGTCACCAGGTTTATGCTATTTGGTCTGAGAGAAGCATGATGCAGGGACAGAGACCCTGATTCCATGTGTTGATTACTTTACTCGGTGAAGCAGTTGTGATAAAATCACTATTTTTTTCTGCTGCAGAGCTCTGAATGCTGAGTCTTGTATAACCCCGCCCACACCATTGATTGGCAGCTTTCTGTGTACACTGTGCATAGGCAGAAAGCTGCTAATCAGTGGTGGAGGCAGGGGTACAGAGCAATAGGACTACCTGGCTAGACAGATAGTCTTCTAGTGATAATCTACTGATTTTATTGAAACAGCCACACACAGCCTAGTAAGTAACACATCACTGGAATCAGGGTCTCTGCCCCTACATCATGGTGCTTTCAGAATACTTAGCAAACACCTGGTGACAGATTACCTGTAAGTCCTCCTCTGTGTGATCTCCCACATTATCCAGAATGTTATAGTAATGTATGATGACCGTTGCAGGGCGGCTCCAGGATTTCGTGGGCCCTGGGCGAAAGAGTCTCAGTGGCCCCTTTAACACATACCACGATTCATGATGCACAGATACCGCAGATAAATATATATATATATATATATATATAGTACAAGCCCGAAGATTTCACTTCTTACATTACATGAGCGATATCTATTGTAAATTCCACAATAACTCAGAAAGCGGCGAATCCTCACAGCTCACAGTGCAGACCGGACAGTAATGTCCTCCACACAGTATAATGGCACCACATAGTCCTCTATACCGTATTATGAGCTCCATATATTGCTCCATATAGAATAATGGACCCAATAAAATGCTCCATGCAGGCTGTGCCCCCATATAATGCCCCATGCAGGCTGTGACCCCACACATAGAATCATAGAATCATAGAATCATAGAATGGTAGAGTTGGAAGGGACCTCCTGGGTCATCTGGTCCAACCCCCTGCTCAAAGCAGGATTCACTAGATCATCTCAGACAGATGTCTGTCCAGCCTCTGTTTGAAGACGTCCATTGAAGGGGAACTCACCACCTCTCGTGGCAGCCTGTTCCACTCATTAATCACCCTAACTGTCAAAAAGTTTTTTCTAATATCTAATCTGTGTCTCCTCCCATTTAGTTTCATCCCATTGCTTCTAGTCTTTCCTTGTGCAAATGAGAATAAAGATGATCCTTCTACAATGTGACAGCCCTTGACATATTTGTAGACAGCTATTAAGTCTCCTCTCAGTCTTCTTTTTTGCAAGCTAAACATTCCCAAATCCTGCAACCGTTCCTCATAGGACATGGTTTGCAGACCAGTCACCATTCTGGTCGCTCTTCTCTGAACTTGCTCCAGTTTGTCGATGTCTTTTTTAAAATGTGGTGCCCAAAACTGTACACAGTATTAAAGATGAGGTCTGACCAAAGAGGAGTAAAGACCGATAATGACTTCACGTGATCTAGACTGTATGCTTCTGTTAATACATCCCAGAATTGTATTTGCCTTTTTTGCTGCTGCATCACACTGTTGACTCATGTTCAGTCTATGATCTATTAGTATACCTAAGTCTTTTTCACATGTACTGTTGCTTAGCTCTATTCCTCCCATTCTGTATATGCTTTTTTCATTTTTATTGCCCAGATGTAGTACTTTGCATTTTTCCCTGTTAAAAACCATTCTGTTGGTTGCTGCCCACTGCTCCAGTTTATTTAGGTCTTTTTGAATCCTCTCTCTCTCTTCTCTAGTATTAGCTATCCCTCCTAGCTTTGTGTCATCAGCAAATTTAATCAGTTTACCCTCAATTCCTTCATCTAAATCATTGATAAAGATGTTGAACAATACAGGTCCCAGGACGGAGCCCTGTGGTACCCCACTTGAGACATTCATCCAGCTGGATGTGAAGCCATTTACAACCACCCTTTGAGTCCGATCACTAAGCCAGTTATGAATCCACCTAACAGTTGCCTGGTCCATTGCATACTTGGTCATTTTTTCAATAAGGATGATGTGAGATACTTTGTCAAATGCTTTGCTGAAGTCAAGATATACTATATCTACAGCATTTCCCTGATCCACCCAGTCAGTGATTCTGTCATAGAAGGAAATTAAGTTAGTCTGACATGACTTGTTAGTTACAAACCCATGCTGACTCTGGTTAATCACTTCATTCTTATCCATGTACTTACATACATGTTGTTTAATAATTTGTTCAAAGATCTTTCCTGGTATAGAAGTCAGACTCACCGGCCTATAGTTCCCTGGGTCCACCTTCTTCCCCTTTTTGAAGATAGGAACAACATTTGCTCTTCTCCAGTCTTCTGGGACTTCTCCTGTTCTCCAAGAATTTTCAAAGATTATGGAGAGTGGTTCTAAAATTTCTTCTACAATCTCCTTCAGTACTCTGGGGTGTAATTCATCTGGACCTGGAGACTTGAACTCATTTATGTTAGCTAAATATTCCCTCACAATCTTTCTGTTTACTGATAACTTGGATTCCTCTATTCCTTTAAAAGGACAGTGAAGATCAGTTGATGTTACATTTTCTTTCTGAGAGAAAACAGATGCAAAATAGGAATTAAAAAGTTCGGCCTTCTCAACATCCTCTCTTACCATTTCTCCATTTTCATCCTGTAAAAATCCTATAGCATCTTTGACTTTTCTTTTACTTTTGACATACCCCCAAAATCCTTTTTTATTGCTTTTGACATCTCTTGCAAGCCTTAATTCATTGTCAGCTTTAGCTAACCTGATACGTGCCCTGCAGGATCTGCAGACTGCATTATAATCTTCTTTAGATATGCCTCCCTCTTTCCATTTAATAAACATTTCTTTCTTTCTTTTTAGCATGTGTTTAAGTTCTGTGTTCATCCATCCTGGTTTCCTTAAATGCTTCCCATTCTTCCTACTTTTCGGGATTGTTAACGATTGTGCTTTGAGAATCTCATTTTTAAAAATTTCCCATCCTTCCTGGACATTTTTGTCCTTAAGGACATCCAGCCATTGGATCCCTCCTATTCTCTTTCTGAGTCTCTTAAAATCTGCCTTTCTAAAATCTAACCTTGAAGTTTGAGTCTTCACATGTCTTCCTCCTCTAGTTATCCAAAATTCTATAATAGCATGATCGCTGCCTCCTAGGGTCCCAGCCACCTTTACCTCCTCAACCATTTCCTCCCTGTTTATAAGGATTAGATCCAAAGTAGCAGATCCCCTTGTTTTCTCCCCTTTTTTTTGGAAGATAAAGTTGTCAGCAAGAGAGGATAAGAATTTGCTTGACCTGTTAGTTTTACTTAAGAGAGATTCCCAACAAATGTCTGGATAGTTGAAATCTCCCATGACCACTACGTCATATTTTTTGGAGAACTTGGTCATTTGATACATAAAGAGTTCATCCATATCTTCAGCTTGCCCAGGTGGCCTGTAGTAAATGCCTACAATGGTGTCCTTTCCGTTGTTCTCTCCTTGTATTCTTACCCAAACAGTTTCCACAGAACTCCCAGTCTCTGAAGCTTCAATCTCTGTGCAGATATACGCTTTTCTAACATACAATGCAACACCTCCTCCTCGTTTATCAAGTCTGTTTCTTGCAAATAAGTTGTATCCTTTTAGCCTTTTATTCCAATCATGTGTATCGTCCCACCAAGTTTCAGTGATTCCAATGACATCATATTCCTTTTCCTGCATTAGTAGTTCCAATTCTCCTTGTTTGTTGCCCATGCTTTGTGCATTTGTATAAAAACATTTTAGTTTGTGATTGGTTTCTCTTCCTCCCATATTTTTATTATTTAGATTTTTTTGTCTTTGTTCTTCTTTTCCACTTCCAGTAGCAGAGATCTCAATAGTATTTGTCAGCTGTATGGCTTTTTCTGGCCTTTTGCTTCCCTTCCCACATTGTTCTAGTTTAAAGCTCTTCTGATGAGTGTAGCAAGGCGACTTCCAAATACATGTTTTCCAGTCTTCGTAAGGTGCACCCCATCTCTAGCAAGTAGTCCATCGTATAGGTAATTCATTCCGTGATCCAGAAATCCAAATCCTTGTTGACGGCACCATCGACGTAGCCAGTTGTTCACCTGTAGAATCTTATTCCACCTCATTGTTCCATGGCCATCCACTGGGAGGATGGATGAGAAGACCACCTGCGCTCCCAATTCTTTCACTTTCTTGCCTAAGTCTTCAAAGTCACTGCAGATGGTTTCCAGGTCCTTTCTTGCGGTGTCATTTGTCCCCACATGTATTAGCAGGAATGGGTAGTGATCTGTAGGTCTGAAGAGTCTTGATATCCTGTCAGACACATCTTTAATTTTTGCTCCTGGAAGACAGCACATTTCTCTTGAGGTTATGTCTGGTCTGCAGATAGCGGCCTCTGTTCCTCTTAACAGGGAATCCCCCATGACCACCACTCTCCGTTTTTTCTTCACAACGTTCTTCTTTCTCCATCCAGGAGGATTCTGAGGGCTTACAAGGTTATTCATTGCTGGCAAAGTCTTATTTTGCTGTATTTCTTCATGGTTCTCCTGCGTGAGAGCCTGGTACTGGTTCCTGAGCAGTATGGGTGCTGACTGCCTCTCGATCCTCCTGCTTCTGTGGGTCACATGCTTCCATTCCTCTGTTTCGTCAGGTGCAGTTCGAATTTCTTCTCTTTCTGAATCATGAAGAGATAATTCTGCTCTGTCTAAGAACTCTTCACCTTCCTTAATGATTTTCAAGGTAGTTAACCTCTCTTCTAGATTTCGCAACTTTTCCTCCAACAGGGACACAAGCTTGCATTTCTGGCATGTGAAGTTTGGCTTTTCCACTGGCAAGTCTGTGAACATGTAGCAGGATATGCAGCTCACCAAATGGCTCCTGGACTCTTCCATGTTCTTATTGTTAATGTTCTGAAAACAGTGAAAAAAGCTTAAAAAAAAAAGCTTCAAAATGGTTTACCGATGTCCTCTTTTCAGCTCCAACAGCCAAAATCCAGTGTTCTTTGAGCTCGCGGAGACTCTTCACTTACCCCAAAATGCAGTGGGAATATGCAAATTATCTTCTCAGGACTCCTCCCCTGCAGGCTGTGCCCCCCACATAATGCCCCATGCAGGCTTTGACCCCCCACATAATGCTCCATGCAGGCTGTGACCCCCACATAATGCCCCATGCAGGCTTTGACCCCCCACATAATGCCACATGCAGGCTGTGCCCCCCCCACATAATGCTCCATGCAGGATGTCCCCCTCCCACATAATGGCCCATGCAGGATGTCACCCCCCATATAATTCCCCATGCAGAATGTCCCTCCCACATAATGCCCCATGCAGGCTGTGCCCCCCACATAATGCCCCATGCAGGATATCCCCCCCACATAATGGCCCATGCAGGATGTCACCCCCCATATATTTCCCCATGCAGAATGTCCCTCCCACATAATGCCCCATGCAGGCTGTGCCCCTCACATAATGCCCCATGCAGGCTGTGCCCCCCCACATAATGGCCCATGCAGGATGTCACCCCCCATATAATTCCCCATGCAGGATGTCCCCTCCACATAATGCCCCATGTAGGATGTCCCACCCCACATAATGCCCCATGCAGGATGTCCCCCACACATAATGCCCCATGCAGGATATCCCCCCCACATAATGCCCCATGCAGGATGTCACCCCCCATATAATTCCCCATGCAGGATGTCCCCCCACATAATGCTCCATGCAGGATGTCCCACCCCACATAATGGCCCATACAGGATGTCACCCCCCATATAATGCCCCATGCAGGATGTCACCCCCCCATATAATGCCCCATGCAGGATGTCCCCCCAACACATACTGCCCCATGTAGTATGTCACCTCTCACCCCATATATTGCCCCATGCAGGATGTCACCTCTCACCCCATATAATGCCCCATGCAGGATGTCACTTCTCCCCCCATATAATACCCCATGCAGGATGTCACTCCCCCCATATAATGCCCCATGCAGGATGTCACCCCCCATATAATGCCCCATGCAGAATGTCACCTCTCACCCCATATAAAGCCCTATGCTGGATGTCACTTCCCCCCCCATATAATGACCCATGCAGGATGTCACTTCTCCCCCTCATATAATACCCCATGCAGGATGTCACCCCCCTATATAATGGCCCATGCAGGATGTCACCCCCCATATAATTCCCCATGCAGGATGTTCCCTCCACATAATGCCCCATGCAGGATGTCCCACCCCACATAATGCCCCATGCATAATGGCCCATGCAGGATGTCACCCCCCATATAATTCCCCATGCAGAATGTCCCTCCCACATAATGCCCCATGCAGGCTGTGCCCCCCACATAATGCCCCATGCAGGATATCCCCCCCACATAATGGCCCATGCAGGATGTCACCCCCCATATAATTCCCCATGCAGAATGTCCCTCCCACATAATGCCCCATGCAGGCTGTGCCCCCCACATAATGCCCCATGCAGGCTGTGCCCCCCCACATAATGGCCCATGCAGGATGTCACTTCTCCCCCTCATATAATACCCCATGCAGGATGTCACCCCCCTATATAATGGCCCATGCAGGATGTCACCCCCCATATAATTCCTCATGCAGGATGTCCCCTCCACATAATGCCCTATGCAGGATGTCCCACCCCACATAATGCCCCATGCAGGATGTCCCCAACACATAATGCCCCATGCAGGATATCCCCCCCACATAATGCCCCATGCAGGATGTCATCCCCCATATAATTCCCCATGCAGGATGTCCCCCCCACATAATGCTCCATGTAGGATGTCCCACCCCAAATAATGGCCCATACAGGATGTCACCCCCCATATAATGCCCCATGCAGGATGTCACCCCCCCATATAATGCCCCATGCAGGATGTCCCCCCAACACGCACTGCCCCATGTAGGATGTCACCTCTCACCCCATATATTGCCCCATGCAGGATGTCACCTCTTACCCCATATAATGCCCCATGCAGGATGTCACTTCTCCCCCCATATAATACCCCATGCAGGATGTCACTCCCACCATATAATTCCCCATGCAGGATGTCACCCCCCATGTAATGCCCCATGCAGAATGTCACCTCTCACCCCATATAAAGCCCTATGCTGGATGTCACTCCCCCCCATATAATGACCCATGCAGGATGTCACTTCTCCCCTCATATAATACCCCATGCAGGATGTCACCCCCCTATATAATGCCCCATGCAGGATGTCCCCCCCATATAATGCCTCATGTAGGATGTCACCTCTCACCCCATATAATGCCCCATGCAGGATGTCACTCCCCCCCATATAATGCCCCATGCAGGATGTCACTTCTCCCCCTCATATAATACCCCACGCAGGATGTCCCTGCCTCCCCCCCATATAATGCCCCATGCAGGATGTCACTTCTCCCCCCATATAATGCCCCATACCTCCATACATAAAAAAAAAAAAAATCAAATGCTCACCTCACTGCTCACCAGCTGTGGAGAGGTAAGTATTGTGCCGGCTGTGGTCCAGGGCAAGCATTGGGGGGGGAGGAGCAATCCCCACTAGCTGGCGCTGGCACCACTCTCCTCTGCTCACCGGTCCCATAGCACGCCAGGGTGCCCGACAGCAAGTGGGCCCCTCGCCTACTCAGGGCCCCGGCACTTGCCTGGGTATGCAGGGTGCTAGCGCCAGGTCTGCCCAGCGTCCGGTTTGTATCCTCCCAACATCATATCAGTGTAAATCATCTGGGACATAATATGGGGGGAGAAGTTTTTGCATCTGTAACTTTTTTCCTGCATCTTCAATAAATCAGTATTATTTCTTATTCTTTTATAGAGCGTGATGGATTCATTGGTTCCGGCGAGAAAGCCGCATATGAGCGACTATGAAAATTCCAAACTCATCAGCAGTGGAAATTTTGGGTGAGATTTCTGTTTCCATAATCCACATTTCTCAGGGTTCCCTATGACAATGCTTCTGCCCCTGCACTCTGCCATTCAGTGTTATCATAGGGAAATTATATGATCTGTAGCAAATCAAACTGTAAGGAAAGCGATTTAAATAATATAATTACATATAATATAATATATAATAATATAATATTATTACATTCGCCTGTGCTAGACCCTCATCTGTTCTTATGCTGCCTCCTCCACCTGAGCTTTTCTGCTCTCCACTTTGATCTTTGTTTTGATGGGGGGGCTCCATTGTGAAGCTGATCAGAGAAGTTGGCTACACATGGTCACATGAAGGGTGACACTATATTGACGTCAATGACATCTACACCCTCCACCATGACCATGTGGGCCCAATCACTGGCCTCAGCAGCAGAAGAGAGCCCTGGAGCACATTCATTTTGGGCCAATTTTATTTGCACTAAATTGTATTTGGTCAGTTATAGCGAATCTGCCCAAAGAGAATTTCGATAGATTCTCGTATCTATAATGTGACCTGGGTGATGGCTCCGGCAGAAGTGGCATTGTGGAGACCTCCCATAGGTGATCTATGTAGTGCTATTTTATGTATTTCTAGATGTGGATTTATAGTGGCGGCCAGACTTCTAGTATTAAACATATGCAAATTGTCTCTTCAGAGAGGAAGCAAACTAGAACTCCACCTATAGGAAGTAGCAATCCTAAAAGTCAATATCGACCCTTTAACAAGCCTTGTCACATGACTTAGGATAATAGCCAAAACCAAAATCTCAATTTGCAGGAACTGTGTTCTGAGGTACTGCCCCTCTTCAGTGCAAAGTGTGAATGGTTTGACTGGGTGAGAGGTGTCTGACCGGTATCCAAGGGGTTGACGTTTCTCCTTGCGGACATGAGGAGACTTTTAAGCCGCAATGCTCCTCTGGGAAATAGGATTGCTACTTCCTATAGGTGGCACTAGGGTGCTAGTTCTCTTCCTCTCTGAAAAGAGACAATTTGCATATTTCCCAGAAGAGCATTGCAGCTTAAAAGTCTCCTCACCTTGACATGCTTAACATGGCTTTTTCCGCAAGGAGAACCGTTACCGCTTGGATCCCGGTCAGATGCCTCTCACCCAGCCAAACCATATCTCACACTTTGCACTGATGAGTGCTTGTACCCCAAAACATAGTGTCCGAAAATTGAGATTTTGGTTATGGCTATTATTCCATGTCATGTGATAAGGCTCGTTAAAGGGTCGATATTGACTTTTAGGATTACTACTTCCTATAAGGGGCACTAGAGTTCTAGTTCTCTTCCTCTCTGAAGAGACAATTTGCATATTTCCCAGAGGATCATTGAGGCTTAAAAGTCTCCTCACCTTGACAAGCTTAACATGTCACTCTCCGCAAGGAGAAATGTTACCCCTTGGATACCAGTATTAAACATATAATGATTTCTATAGATGGATTATTAATAAGGATTTATTATAACCGATGGATTCTCCTTCTCTCCAGGGCCGTCTACTTAGTGCATCATAAAGACTCACACCAGACCTTTGCTATGAAGAAAATGGCTAAGCGGAACCTAAATACTGCACAGAGATTGGAATGGGCCTTTTTGGAGAGGGACATCTTAACATTTGCTGATTGTCCCTTTGTGGTCTCCATACTCTGCTCCTTTCCAACTAGATCTCACCTGTGTATGGTCATGGCGTATGTAGGAGGTAAGACACATCTATTGTATTATATTCAGCCCATGTCTGCTTTCATCTTATCACTGCTCATATCATTAGGACATTGTTGGTTACTTCCCCACAGAGCATTTACTATAGGTTATCTATTACCAAGATGCTTGTAAATTCATTGATCTTGGTGCAGGGGCGCTATGGGGCTCATCAGTCGGAGGGGGTCTGTCGACGCTCGGCAGTGGGCAGCATCCCTCCACCTGTCATCACAATTTCAGCGGTATTTGCTTCTTCAAGGAGGTGGGGCTGGTGGGGGCAAAAATACTGAGTAGGTGGCTAGTAGGGGCCAAAATACTGAAAGGGGGCCGTATGACTAGATATGGGGGGACTGTGAATGCTGAGTGGAGGTCATCATATTAAGTGGGGTGCTGTGGGGGTCCTCACTCTATATGGAGGCCCCCATTCTGTGTGGGGACATGATACTGAGTGGGGAGTTATGCGGACCATTATATTGTGTGAGGGACTGTGGGAACCATTATCCCGAGTGGGAGGGTTGCTGTGGGTGCCATCACACCGAGTAGGGGGTTGTGGCTGGCCTCCTTCTAAGTGGTGGCCTCCTTAGGAGGATTCACTGTGGGGATACCATACTCATTGAGTGTGGGTGTGGGCATTTTTGGGAGCATCATACTCTAAAATGGCCATAAAAGTTGTATTGCTGGTGAGAACACCAAGCTGCTTCAACAGGGATATAAATATATTTATTTTTTATTTTTTAGGGTGGGGGGCAATTACAACTTTTGATATGGGGTCTTGTGATTTCTATGTACACCACTATCTGTGTGATCTCCCCAGGATGTTTCCGCTCACTGCTCATTATACATCATGGTTATCTGCTCGTGGTATATCATGGTTATCTTCTGTATAAACCCCTCACCGGTCATATTTCCTTTCTTCTATAGGTGGAGACTGTGGGACCCTTCTAAGCACCAGGGGTCCTTTCTCTGTCCCCATGGCCCGCTTGTACTTTGCAGAGGCGGTACTTGCCGTGGAATACCTGCATAGTTACGGTGTGGTGCACAGAGACCTGAAGCCAGAAAAGTAAGTGCCCCCGTAGTATAATAAAGTGGGGAAAGTTGTCATTTATTATCATTCAGTCTGTGAGGCTAAAACCATCTTCTCTTTTGCAGCTTCCTGATTACATCTACTGGACATATTAAAGTTACCGATTTTGGGATTTCAAAACTTGGTCTAATGATACCGAAAACCAACACCTACAAGGAATTAGCAGTGGACATCTCCAGAGAGTTCCAGGACCGTGAGGTCAGCATCACCTACAAGAACTTAGCTTGTTATTTGCAAATCTCATCACACTATTGTCTCTTCTCTACGTTCTTCCTTTCTAGAGAACTTTTCCACTAATATTTTATCTTCTGCATTGTGTTTTAATGATAATATCTTGTCATAATAATTGTTTCATCGATTCTCATCTCTATGTTCTGTTGGTTTCCAGTTCTGTGGCACCCCATGTTACATAGCCCCAGAGATCATCCTGAAAGAAGGCTATGGAAGACCTGTTGACTGGTGGTCATTGGGGATCATCCTGTATAAATTCCTGCTGGGATGTGTACCATTTGATGCTGATTCCCTCACTGAGCTTTATAAAAGGGTTGTCATTGGTGAGTAGAATAATCCGATCATTGCGTTGATTGGTTACATTTGTTTAGTTATTTCCTTTGCTTTATGTTACAGTCCAGTAAAGAGGTTTTATTTTCTGTAATTTTCTATGTAACAGGAGAACTAATTTGGAATTGTGATCGCGCTCCACCCCTGGATGCTCAGAATCTCATCACTGAGCTGCTCAGAAGAAATCCTGTGCGTAGACTTGGGACAGGTAACAGATATACTAGTATTAATATTCCCTTATTAGACCAAGGACATATCGCTCATGTCCATGAAGATCAGCATTTCTCTATCAGCTCATCTACTGTATTTCTAGTTCTCCACACTAAGACTTTCAGTTTATTTCCTTCATGTCGGCTCAGTTTTGTCATTAGTTCAGATTACGATAAACTGTTCAGATATGGAGCCATCCCTGACTATGTCCGCATCACTTTTGTTTTTCTTTTTCTAGGAGGAGCATTTGAGATCAAGGTTCATCCATTCCTGAGTGACTTGGACTTTGACAACATTCTGAGCCAGGAGCTGGAGTATGTTCCTCAGCTTGTTTCAGACGCAGACACCAGCTTATTTATCAGTAAGTAGAAGGAGACGTCATCTAGACTAAGCGACTGTTTGTCTCATCTTCCCTAATATGTGATCATCTGTTCCCATTAATATTAGTGATAAATAGTGACTGTGTTATACTGACAACCTCTAATAATACTTCATTACCTATTTCTTGTAGATCATTCTGATATAAACAAACATCTGGTCTCAAAGGATGAGGAAGGCACAAGTGAGAACAATGAGAGCCTTGACTTCCAAAATTTTACGTCATCTTCTGAAAAGCTTTGTAAAGTAAGTATGTGATTAATAAATCCAAAATATGTAAAAAAAAAATAAAAAAAACTCTAAAAGTACATAAAAAAAATATTTTATATCTTATTTTTATCCGTATTTAGCTCTGTACCATCTCTACCAGGATGGTGAACAATGAGGAACATCTCAGAAATGTGAGTAGATTAGAAAGGGTCATTACTGGGAGTTCCAGGCTGATCTATGTACACAACACCAAATATAGGACATAAATAACAGAATATCAAATGCAGCATTCACCGCTTCATGGTTAACGGTCATTGTACTTTTGGCTTCAGAAAATGCCGAAGATAACAGCCCATAATTGTGGCAGGTCATGCATTTTTAGCACTGCCTACTCTGTAGGAGAGCTGTAGTATTACTTGCCAGACATTCTTGGTAGTTGTGTTCTGATCCATGGAAGGTAGTTTGGAGCAGAAAACCTTCCCCACTATGACAGTCATATGTCCTATTAGGCCTTATAGTCAGTGTTCTTATAGTGAGACAACCCATTTTATACTGTGTTTTCTTATTATTTACATGTTTTTCTTCTTCAAACAGGCAGAAAGAATCTGTTCCTGTATGTAATACAGACGATGCTGTTACCATCTTGCCACCCTCGTCCCCATTGCCAGGTATGTACATGTCTACAGCACCAACAATGTGAATGTTGACTTCAAGGCTCAAATATTTCCACATGGTTTTTCTGGTCTACTATGTTATCCATGTTTCATGGATCTCAGCTATGTTGACCATGGGTTCGTACTGTATCCCTATTTCCCTAATTTTGTACAGGAGTTTTTTTTCATGTATTCTGTTTATTACGTTGCATCATCTTTTAACCTAGTGAGATATAGCGACTGTGTTATACTGACACCCTCTAACAATCCTTCCTTACCTATGTCTTGTAGATCACTCTGATGAAAACAACCATCTGATCTCAGAGGATAAGGAGGGCACAAGTGAGGACGATGAGAACTTTATCTTCCGAATATTTGCATCATCATCTTCTGAGAGGCTTTCTAAAGTAAGTATGTGATCGATAAATCCAAAATATGTACAAAAAAGGATCTACAAAATGAAAAGGTATATATATTTAATAACTTATTGTTATCCACATTTAGCACTCTACCACCACTAACGGGATGGTGAACAACGAGGATCCCAAGGCCCCTCCAGAGTGTACACCAGAATCCAACACAAACATCTCAGAAATGTGAGTAGATTATGGGGTCATTACTGGGAGCTCCAGGCTGATATATGTGCACAACACCAAATATAGGACATAAATACCATAATATCAAATGCAGCATCCACCGCCCCATGGTTATGGGTCATTGTGCTTTCAGCTTTCGGAATTGTTGGAGATAACAGCCCATAATTGTGGCCGGTCATGCACTTTTAGTGCTGCCCTCACTGTAGGAGAGATGTAGTATGAAATGCCGGCCATTCTTGGTAGTTGTTTTCCTCTCAGCTCTCTATAAAAGGTAGTCTTGAGCAGAAGACCTTCCCCACTATGACAGTCATATGTCCTACTAGTCCTTATAGTCGGTGTTCTTCTAGTGAGACAACCCTTTTTATATGGAGTTTACTTGAGATTTACATGTTTTTCTTCTTCAAACAGGCAGAAAGTATCTGTTCCTGTATGTAATACAGACAATGCTGTTACCATCTTGCCACCCTCGTCCCCATTGCCAGGTATGTACATGTCTACAGCACCAGCAATGTGAATGTTGACTTCAAAGCTCAAATATTCCCACATGGTTTTATACAATACTATAGGTCTCTTATGTTATCCATATTATGACAAAGCAGATCCTATAAGAAGATATTGTTATTGATTTTTTTTTTAAATTTTTCATCAGAATTTCCATCTCATGAAGAAAGAAAATCGGCAATAAATCTGAGTATGGAGCAACAAAACTCAGAAAATGGAAAAAATGGGAAAAAGAGACGAGGTAAGTGTGAGAATCAACTCCATGTTGTGTGATGTCAGTGAGAATAATTCATGTGGAGTAGATGTCATCTGTCAGTGATGGGATTGTCACATGTATGATTGCTGACAATGACCCCTGACCTCTGTATGATAATATTCCTCTGCCGTCCGGCCACAGTGACTGCACAGCATTATCATGTAATATGGAGTCCCATCACTTACATTATATTTATTTCTCTTGTCATAGGTTCCATCTTCCGCCGGATCTTATCATCCTGCCGGCGTGGATTATCCAGGGCTGCTCGCGCATTTGCATGCTGTCACTGTTGCCCTAAAACCATCTAAAAGACGGGACACCTAAGCATCCAGCGCCCTGAAGTCCAGCAGATCCACCATCACTGCTGGAGCTGTATAGAAGGACCTTCACCATCTACCTGTGGCCTTCTGACTGGTCAACCTGGACAAGTTCCAGTAACGCCTCTGTCATCGGGCTCCACGGTATTCATACTGCTCGTCTGACTTGTCATTTACTGATCACCTGGTATCTGACCTCGGCTATCTTCCTGACTTTGATTTAGTCTATTGATAATGTTCACGATTTTATTCATCCCATTATTAATTAAAAAAAGTAAAATCTGTTACTGTTGCTCTGATTCCTTTTTTGTCTTGAATTCACAAATACTTGTAACTCACTAATTGCTCTTCTTCTCACTAAATGTATTTCTCATTATCCTTAATGCAGCAGTCAGTCTCATATTTCTGTCCAGCAGTTACACTGGTGCCTCCACCCTGTACCAGTCATTACACTCATCCACAAACCTCTCCACACTGCTGCACAGTCCTGCATCTCTACCATATCTACACTCCAATGAGCTAATATTAACATCCTCCATAATCAGGACCTCCCACTCTCATGTCCAAGACATTTTCTCTGCTGCACCAGCTGTCAGGAGTGCACTACTGCAGGCAATCAGGTTCATTCCCACTATCAGAGATTTTAAGTGTGCAGTAGAAACAGATTATTTGTGGCAGGACTATCAAATCACCTCACTATTCTAAGTTTTTCCTACAGCACTCAGTAGCACTTAATATTTGTACATATACAGATAATGGTTGGTGACTGGTTCATGCAGCCTTAATTCCACAAAGATAGAAATAAAAGGTCAACATGTTTCATACATCCAAACCATCCTTAATCATGGCAGAAAAACATAATTTTAAGTTCCCACTATGAATATTTGGTGAGATATCACAGCTGTGTATTTCACAGCACAAAGAACGCATCTTACAGATCAGCAAATCACAGTGTGCTGACGCTTAGTGTTGTAGTTTTGAACAACACCATTCATTTTATCATATAATGTGTTGAAAAATGAGAAAAAATGCCAGGTTTGGGTTCCTTCATTTTACAGTGTGTACTGTGTTGTAAAAATAAACTGACAAAATGATTCAGAGTCAGTAGTACGATTACTGTGATACCAAACTTATAAGGTTTATATATATATATATATATATATATATACAGTGTTTAGCATAAATCAGTACACCCAAATAGATTTGTCAGCAAACCTGTAGTTTCCTTTCAGAATCATCATTTTATATGCGATACCATACTACAAAATACTCTCGCAAATTTGAGCCATTGAATGCAAACAAGATTTGGTATTTTGCAGACCCCAAAAAAGTAATTTTCTTAACAAACTCATTCAAGATCATGTTTCAAAAATGAGAACATCCCAGTAACAGTCTTAAGAGAAAAGCTAAGTTTAGACAACAAAATTCTAATTAACAAGAACTGAACCACAGGTAAGTGTAATTATTCATTAAACAGATGTCCAGCAGACAGGTGTCTGTAAAAGGAAGTTACTTAATAAAGAAAACTCCTTCCCATTTCATGCTATCAGCAATGGCACCACATAGAAGGGAAATGTCACAAAACCTGAGAAAGAAAATAATTTCTTTGCAATAAATGTGAAGTCTACAAGAAGATCAGCAAAACTTTACTTATCAGTCAGAATACTGTAGCAAAAGTGATGCAAAACTATAACAAAGATGGAACTGCAACCATCTTACAGAGACGTCCAGTCCGACTATGGAAGTTAACACCTAAACAAAAGCGTCCTCTGATGAGAAGGGTAAGTGGCACCACATAGAAGAGAAATGTCACAAGACATTTCTGAGAAAGAAAATAATTTCTTTACAAAAAATGTGAAGTCTACAAGAAGATCAGCAAAGCTTTTCTTATCAGTCAGATGGAAGTTAACATCTAAACAAAAGCATCTTCTGATGAGAAGAAAATCAACAGGCAAATTCATTGCTATTAGCTGAAGAAGTAGAAAGCCAAACTAGGGTGAGTGTTTTCCATGACACGACACGGTGTACACTGCAAATGAATGGCATTCATGAGTGTCCTCCACAAAGGAAGCCTCTCTCCCTTAAAGCCCATGAACAATAAAAGTCCGTCTACAATTTGCCAGGGTCCATGCTTAAAACTATGAGGACTACCGGGACTCTATACTGTGTATGTGCATCTTATGTGTATGTCCGTATTTTATGTTTGTGTGCACTATGTATATGCATACGTTAAAATGTGTATAGAGTATTAGCATGTGCAAATTTTATATGTGTGCCTAATATAAATATACATGGAAATGTATATGTAGGTGGTGCCTGATGGAGGGTGGGGGGCCCAGATAAGAAGTCCTGATTAAGGGCCCTTCACTGTCATTGTCTGCCCCTTATATAAACAGTAAAATCTCCTTTAATAACTGGACTTCCATTGGGGTGGACTTCTCATAGACGGCCAGTATGCATACTATATTGTGAATCTGGGCATCTCTCACAGAAAATCTGATCTGGATATGAGGGTGGTCTTCTATAAGCGGTGATGTTTTGGAGAGATTTAGGGAAAAGTCCCAATGCTTATCCATCGATCTGGTAATTTGAGTAAAATATTTGTGTTGATAACTGATCACAAAGTCACAAAATATGTAAGATTTGGCATAACCTGGTTCATTTTTCAAAAAGTTATGCTCAATTTTTTTAGCACCAAGTTTTGTTGCTTTTTTGTAGACTTACACTAACTTAGTATATTGTGTGAGAATTAAATGAATTATGAATTAGTTGGCGCATTTTACCACACTCTGGGGGTCCCTGACAGTCCTTCTTTACCGGCCCTGTAGTGATGCCAATGTAAACTTCCAAGTGACCGCGCAGTCAATCACTGTCACGAATGCAGGACAACCTATGATTAGCTAATTTTTGGGAAATCCTTATAACAAAAGGGGATTGAAAATATTTCCAATTATTTTAAAAGCATAAAAAAAAAACCAGACCCAATACTTATAATTAGTTTGTTGAAAGTAGTCTAATTAAAGGGAGCTGAAAGGATTAGAGATTATGAACCCGATTCACCAGTGTTTTTGCCAGAAAACTGGCATAAAGCTCTTGAAAAGTTGCAAAGTTTTGTGACTTTTCCCATTTTCACATAATTTTAACTTCTTTAAAGCCCAAGACGTACTGATACATATCTGCGCCCTGGGACTTAAGAGCCTGATACGTATTAGTACATCTTTGTGATCGCGCACACAGGCTGTGCGGGCGTGATCGCCGCCGGGTGTCAACTGATTGTCACAGCTGACACCCGGTGCTATGTGCTGGGAGAGGTCCGGCACATTAACCCCCGCAATGCTGCGATCGAAGTCGTTCGCAGTATTGCGGGGGCAAGGGGAGGTGATCGGGATAGTCACCTCTCCTGCCGGCGTCCAGCAATGTGTACCGCTGCTTCCCGGATGTTGCCATGATGACCCGATTCACTGAGGGGTGCAGTTTTAAGAATGGTGTCACTTTTGGGTATTTTCAGTCATAAAGACCCCTCAAAGTGACTTCAAATGTGATGCGGTCACTAATAAAATGGTTTTGTAAATTTTGTTGGAAAAATGAGAAATCGCTGGTCAATTTTAACCCTTATAGCTCCCTAATAAAAATAAATTTGGGTTCCAAAATTGTGCTGATGTAAAGTAGACATATGGGAAATGTTATTTATTAACTTTTTTTGTGTGACATATCTCTCCGATTTAGGGGCATAAAAATTCAAATTTTGAAAATTTAAAAATTTTCAAAATTTTCGCCAAATATCTGTTTTTTTCACAAATAAACACAAGTGATATCGAAGAAATTTTACCACAATCATAAAGTACAATATGTCATGAAAAAATATTCTCAGAACCAGGGGGATCCGTTGAAGCGTTCCAGAGTAATTACCTCATAAAGTGACAGTGGTCAGAATTGTAAAAATTGGCCTTCTCATTAACGTGCAAACCACTTTGGGTTGTAAAGGGGTTAAGGACTCTACCTGCATATACAGTCATGGCGGAAAGTGCTGGCACCCTTGAAATTGTTTCAGAAAATTACACATGTTTTATTACCCGCATGTTTATTTCCTTTGTGTTTATTGGAACAACACAAAAAAACTGAGAAAAAAAAGGCAAATTGGACATAATTTCACACAAAACTCCAAAAATGGGCCGGAATACATATATATATTTTTGATGGGACAACACTGAAGATGCGACACTTTGATACAATGTACAGTAGTCAGTGTACAGCTTGTTTAACTGTAAATTTGGTGTGCCTGCAAAATAACTCAACACACAGCCATTAATGTGTAAACCGCTGGCAACAAAAGTGAGTACACCCCTAAGTGTGTTCTCAGCTGATGTTATTTGTTGGTTTTTCTTTGCATCCCGAACAATTTTCTTGGCAGTTGTGGCTGAAATTTTTGTTGGTCTACCTGACTGTGGTTTGGTTTTTACAGAGCATCTGATTTTCCATTTGTTAATCACAGTTTGAACACTGCAGACTGGCATTATCAATTCCTGGGATATCTTTTTGTATCCCTTGCCTGTGTTATACTCTTTTTGCCTCCCTTTCCTGTGTTATACAGTTCAACTACCTTTTCCCGTAGATCCGTTGATAATTCTTTTGCTTTCCCCATCTCAAAATCCAGAAACGTCAGTGGCTGAATCCCAGAAACTCACTCAGCTTTATGCACACACACTGATTACAAGTGACGCGCCCCTGGGCCTGAGTCGCGCAGCGTTGCGCACGCGGGAGCCTACCCGGAGCCGGATCAGATGGGGGTAGTAGTCTCGTGGCGGTGACCCGGTCCGTGCCCAGGGAGTCAGACTAAGTGGCAGTCTATTAGCAGTAGATGGTGGATGACTACGCCACCCGTTGAATGCAGCTATGGAGCTGCCGCTGCAGGGCAGACCGCTGAGGCCGGTGGAAGGATGGTGCAGCGTGGATGGTATAACCCCCAACGGGAGGGGTATGGCCTCAGGGCAGCCGACGTGGATGATGGGGGTAGCAGGAACCACTCAGAGACGATGCGGTGTAGTTCAGGGTCTTTACTGGTGACAAAGATAGACCCTCCCGGAGTACTTGCTAGCAATCGGGGCCTGGTCAGTCCTTGAGCAGATGGGATCTCCCCTGGCTAGGCGGAGTTGTAGGCCTTCCCAACTAACTGTACTCTTCTGGCTACCTTGCTAGAGGCGGGTAAAAGTAGCCCACGTCCCTGAGTGTACCGTGTGGTGCTCACCCATATGGCCGGTGACTCGGGGCCTTCTAATGGCTTCCGCTCCACGATGGCGGTGCTGGTCCCACGCGTGTGACCGTGCCTTCGGGTTTCTGGGCCAGAGGACCTGCAATCCCCTGCCGGTCGGTTTCTGCTGCTGGATAGGAGTTAGTCCTTGCAGCCTCGGACTCCGGGTCCGGTGATAACTTCTCAGTCAGGGCGAGCTCTGCAGCTGCCAGCCCCTGACTCCTTGTAGCACTGCTCCCACAGAGCTCCTGTTGTTTCTTCCTATAGCTGCTTTTCTTTCTCTACTTCTTCTCTACTCACTAACCCTGCCTCAGCCCCAGGTTTATATAGGGGAAGTCCTTCCCCTCCCAGGACTGGGCAGGAGGTGTGGCATGCATAGGATTCCTGACCAAGAGACCTCCCACCTGCTCTCAGACATAACATTGCTGTTACTGTGGAAACCAGACCCCTGGGGTGCCACACAAGCAAACAGGTCATAGGTGAGGATGTTACCTTTAGCAGCCATTCAAACCCATTTGTGTCAAATTCTGTGCATGTTATCAGGCCAAAATCACCAGGGTATGTGAACTTTTTGATCAGGATTATTTGGATGTTTTTGGTTGTCATTAGTGATGAGCGAGCACTAAAATGCTCGAGTACTCGTTGCTCGGGTCGAGCAAATTGAAATACTCGGGTGCTCAACCCGAGCAATGAGCCCAATATAAGTCTAGGGGAAACTTGAGCATTTTTCAGGTGGCTCCCCACGGCGGTCTGCAGAGGGTCTAAAAATTGCCCAAATCGATGGGAACTGTGCTCAAATGACATGGGAACAGCATGGGGAAGACCCCTGAAAGCATCTCTGACTCCCAGATCACTGCTGTCAACAACGTCGTCAGAGTATTACGCCACTTTTACGGCGTAAGGAACATCCTTTCCAGGGTGATGACTTGTATATAAGGCAAAATAAATAAACAAAAACAAAAATACTCCTACACACGTAGCATTTTTGACACGTTTTTGCACTTTTGCATTGCTTTCAACCAAGACAAATGCATTCACCAGGAAATGTCATTTTAACATTTTACAACCATATCTGGCCATGTGGTGTGTGACACATCATCAGACACATGCATACAGTGCTGAAAAGACATGGGAACAGCAAGGGGAAGACCTCTGGAAACATCTCTGACTCCCAGGTCACTGCCTAAATGTGTGCCCATCATAAGTGATCCTTGGCACATGCGAAGGTGCCTCCCGCCATGCACCCGTCGTTGCAGACTTGCAACAATCACCGTCCACGTCCTTGTCCCACTGCAGTGTTCAGTTGTCCCTACCCCATTCCTTGGAATGCAAGCACAAGAATGCCGGCAGCCACCCACCCACAGGCTGCAATACTATACTGCCAAATTTTTGACAGCTGCTTGCACTTGAAATGTGGCCTATTAGGCTCGTGGAGGCGGAAGCTTTTCTTAACCTCATGCCGGCGACGGCCGGGTGTCCATACTCGGTCCCCAGCCGCCACTATATTTCCCGGTATCGCCTCCGCCTTCCACAAGCATGGGTCCCATAACATTACCCGTGCCCTCCCCAGTGCACTTACTGGGAAGGACCGCCTAACCACAAACACGTGGACAGGTGAATGTGGCCAGGGACGGTACGGAGCCAGTCCACAACTTTTTTTGCTAAGAGTTGTATTTAGCTCGGTGAAAGGACTGGCATAGAGGGATACCGTATCTACCCTGCGTGTCATTTCTCCCAGAAAATCGTGTAATTGAGCTTGTTGCAGAAGCAATGGCAGCCCATCCAACATCAACTCGCACTTGTCAATGGTGCTTTGACACACACACATCTTTCTTTGCGCATTTAATTTCTTGAATACAGAGTTGGAAAATGGCCTGATCCGTAATGCGTTTTGAGAAATAACATGCATAAGCATGGCCGATCCGCATTAAAAAAGTAGCCATAGAGTGTCCAGGAACCTTCCCCCACACTTTTCTTAGCCAGGGCTGCTTTTCGGCAGGGTTGGATGGGCCCACCAGAGAACCGGAGACTCCTCCGGCGGGCCCTGGCTTCTCCTTTAGGAGAGTTCATAGTGCCGAGGTGAGGCCATGATGATGATAGAGGCCATCATCTGCTTAGTTTTCTGTTACTTGGAATGCAATTGCAAGTATGCAGCCAGCCACCCACCCACCCACAGGCCGCAATACTAAACTGACAGATTTCTGAGCAGCTCTTTGCACTTGAAATATGGCCTTTTAAGCTTGTGGAGGTGGAAGCTTTTCACAACCTCATGCAGGCGGCGGCCGGGTGTCCATACTCGGTCCCCAGCCGCCAGCATTTTTCCCGGTATTGCCTTCGCCTTCCACAAGCACGGGTCCCATAACATTACCCATGCCCTACCCAGTGCACTTACTAAGAAGGACTGCCTAACCACAAACACGTGGACAGGTGAATGTGGCCAGGGACGGTACGGAGCCAGTCCACAACTTTTTTTGATAAGAGTTGTATTTAGCTCAGTGAAAGGACTGGCATAGAGGGAAACCGTATCTACCCTGCGTGTCATTTCTCCCAGGAAGTCCTCTAAAGCTGCTTGCACTTGAAATGTGGCCTGAACATTACTGCTGGTACGTTTCTGTGGGAATTTTCTTGCCTCCTACCAGCCTGGAATATTTCCAGCAAACTATGGTACAACACCATGGTATTAGCACTGCCCCCAGTACCAGTAGCGAAGCCATCCTCAATTTCCTTCTCTGGAATTTTATTTGGTAGACTGAGTGGCTGCCCAAATACATTTTCTCACAAAGGAGCTGATGATAGAGTGGCAGTAGGTTCAAGTTTCTCCAGCCTGTTAGATATTAGAAGGTGAACGGCAGCACATTGGATCAGTGGTTAGCACTGAAGTCTTGCAGCACTGGGATCCTGGGTTCAAATCCCAGCAAGGACAACATCTGCAAGAAATTTGTATGTTCTCCCCATGTTTGCGTGTGTTTCCTCCTCAGTAAAAATAGAGTGTCCTGGAATCTTCCCACACACTTTTCTTAGCCGGGACTGCTTCTCGGCAGGGTTGGACAGTCCCACCAGAGAATTCTCTGGTGTGCCTTGGCTTCTACCGCAGGAGAGTTCATGATAGCGCTAACTTTGCAGCTGCTATAGGGGCTCTTGAGCGGGTGAGAAAGGTTAGCCCTCAGAAACAAATCCTCTGGTGGGCACAATGTTTTTCAATCTGAAACAGCTTCTCAGTGAGAGTTGTATTTCACCACAGCCATATTCTTTAGCTCTGTGAAAGGACTGGCATAGAGGGAAACCTTATCTACCCCGGTTGTCATTTCTCCGTCACCAGGTTCCGCCCATTGTAACACACGACCATGCCTGGCTGTATGTTCAGCGGTGAGAGCCACAGATCAAGCTGCTGTGTTACAGCTTTCAACAACTATGCAGCGCTGGGCGGTTTGTCAATTAAGCATTAAGCATGTTATCTTCAGCACAGCCTGTTGCTGTTTGGCCAAGGCAGTGCTGCAGTGCTGTCAGCTTGTGACTGATGTGGTCATTTCGGAGATGGAGGAGGAGGTGCATGAGCTGAACAATGTGATTACATTGAGGTTAAATTGGTGATGCTGTTTTTTATACTAAAGGAAGATCCTATTGTTATGTTTTTTTATGTTATTTTTTATGACAAATGCATTCACCGGGAAATGTCATTTTAACATTTTACAACCTCATCTGGCAATGTGGTGTCATCAGACACATCCTGTTTTATTTATGATGGAGGGACTCTGAAAGTCATAAAGCCTATTTTTATAGGGACATCAGACGGCCCTTACTATTCTTAAAAGGCCAGCAGTCGGCCCTAGCTATTGTTAGAGAGCCATCAGAGGGCTATGCTTTGTTGTTCCCATTATTAACAAGTGGGTCTCCTATACTGTTATTGCGCATCCAGTGACTGCAAGGGTTGTCAAAAATTTGGACGCAACCTAATACCCCTTTGAAGAGACATAGAGGAGGGTCTCAGTAAAAAAAATGTTCCCATTATAAAGGAGCGGGTCTTCTATAGTGGTAATGCCCATGCTGTGACTGCAAGGGTGGCCAAAATTTTTGAAAAAAAACACTAACAATTTAAAGACACAAAGAGCATGGCCACAGTAACAAGGTACGACATGTTCCCGTTAGAAAGGAGAGGGTCTGCTATACAGTTATAGGGTATGCAGTGAATCCAACGGCTGACAAATTTTAGGAAAAACCCCACTAAGAATTTAAGGACACACAGAGCAGGGCCACAGTAACAAGGTACGACATGTTCCCATTAGAAAGTAGAGGGTCTGCTATACAGTTATAGGGTATGCAGTGAATCCAACGGCTGACAAATTTTAATGAAAAACCCCAATAAGAATTTAAAGACACACAGAGCAGGGCCACAGTAACAAGGTACGACATGCTCCCATTAGAAAGGACAGGGTCTGCTATACAGTTATAGGGTATGCAGTGAGTCCAACGGCTGACCAATTTTAGGAAAAAACCCACTAAGAATTTAAAGACACATAGAGCAGGGCCACAGTAACGACAAATTCCCATTAGAAATGATAGGGTCGGCTATACTGTTATAGGGTATGCAGTGAGTCCAACGGCTGACAGATTTTAGGAAAATCCCCACTAAGAATTTAAAGACACACAGAGCAGGGCCACAGTAACAAGATATGACATGTTCCCATTAGAAAGGAGAGGGTCTGCTATACAGTTATAGGGTATGCAGTGAGTCCAACGGCTGACCAAGTTTAGGAAAAAACCCACTAAGAATTTAAAGACACATAGACCAGGCCACAGTAATGACAAATTCCCATTAGAAAGGAGAGAGTCTCCCATAGTGTTGGACAATGCAGTGACTGCAAGGGCAGCCAAAAATTTGGAGGCACTTCAATGGCCCTTGGAAGAGACGTGGAGGAGCGCATCATAAAATTTTTTTACCATTAGAAAGGAGCGGGCCTCCTATACTTGTAATGCCATGCACTAAGTGTATGGGCTGACAAACATTTACTCCTGGGGGGTATACATGAACATACTGTATAAAAATTTTTTTTTACAGGCATCATAAAAATGTAGCGCCCCGAAGGCTCGGACGCTACAGGGGTATTGCACCTCTGCCAGAGGTGTGATATTCCACTCCCGGGTAAGGATGGAGTATGGACCAGGGTTCAGTTAGCTGCATACAGCACACTCACCCCATTTCCGAGGGACAGCTCAACGGTGCTCCCATTAGACAGAAATGCAGGCACGACAGACCATGTCCCTGGCTGGAGTGGGGAGGGGGTAGGAATACCCAGTGATGTAGGAGCAGATAGGGGTTGGATCCTGAGCGTAGATAGGAGCCCATTGTTTGCTGGTCACCTGGGCTCATGTTCTAGAGGGAGGTATAAAAGGTGGGCACCGTCTTAGAACAGTGTTCAGTCAGAGAGAAGAAGTGACAGAGTGGGGGCCTTGGTTGTCGAACGAAGTGTGCCCTCTGCCTCCAGCGTTTTTAGATGGGAATTTTTTAATAGTTCCGCAACAAGGGCCTTCTGGTACTGCCTCATTTTTGTACACCTGTCCGCCTCAGGAATAAGAGATATAAAGTTCTCCTTGTAGAGTGGGTCTAGAAGTGTCACCAACCAGTAATGACCTAAAATTTTGAGAATGCGAGGGTCATGGGAAAGGCAGCATAACATAAACTCAGCCATGCGTGCCAGACTACTAACAGGCAAGACTTCCGTGTCCTCACCAAGAGGATGACTGACCATGCTCTCCTCCTCCTCCTCTCTGTCCTCTGGCCATCCATGCTGAACAGACGGTATGACAGCTGTGCAGATAGCACCGTCTATAGTGCATGAAACTAGTTCCTGTCCTTCCTCCTCCTCCTCTTCCTGATTGTCACCCAATCCACGTTGGGATGAGATGAGGCTTGGCTGTGTGTAATCACCCTGTATGGTTAATTGCTCCATCTTATCGTGCTCCGCCTGCAATGCATCATCTTTGATTGTGAGCAGAGAGCGTTTCAGAAGACAGAGAAGCGGGATGGTGAGGCTAATTATGGCGTCATCGCCGCTCACCATCTTGGTGGAGTCCTCAAAGTTTTGGAGGATGGTACATATGTCTGACATCCACGTCCACTACTGAGGTCTTATGTGTGGAGTCTGAACTGAATACCGATAGCCTTTTTGATGCTGGTACTCAACAACTGCCCTCTTCTGCTCACAAATCCTTCCCAACATCTGCAATGTAGAGTTCCAACGTGTGGGGACATCACACACCAGTCTGTGAGCCAGAAGCTGCAAACGCTGCTGAAACACTGCA